>NC_137427.1:1845000-3045000 GCF_964374335.1 Astatotilapia calliptera
TTTAACTAAATGCTGACATATCACATAATGATTTGAACCTCAAATTTGTTTGTGGTTTCTAGAAGTAGGCGAGGAATAAAGAATATCTGACTGATGGCTCATCGTCACTGGTTCATCTGTTTCAGTCAGAGTGACACCTGCCACTAACTGAGTACATGTGTGGGTTTGTAGTTTCTTTCTTAAAACCACAGAAACTGTGAATACTGTTGCTGTGGTCTGGATGGTGACCTGCAACCAGTGCACATGCTAAATAAACAGAGAGGCCACCACAAGAGCACACATATCAGCTAGCTGATCGCTAAAACTAGCTAGCTGATCAGCTAGCTAAAACTAGCTAGCTGATCGCTAAAACTAGCTAGCTGATATCTGTGAGTGACTGTTGACCAGCCGTCACATGTTAAAGCAATGCACACATGTGAATTTTCCCTTTATAATGACAAACCAGAACATTTTCTTGGTGGTTTTAACCTGATTTTAAGACCTGTTGAGCTTCAGCCTGAAAAAACCTTCCAGGTTAAGATGAAGTAAGGGGTATAAATCAAAATCAGGAAATACCGGTTTGTGCACTTTAACATCTGCGTGACTTTTTACACTGCCTCTGTGAATGCTGCTCGGAGGATGAGTCACTGAGACGGTGCCTCCACTCAGGGGATTTTTACACCAGGCAGAGTGCAGTTAAAGCAGCAACGTTAATCTGTAATAAAATAATGTTTCATATTCAAGTTAAAAAAACAAATAACTGTGTGACTGATACTTTGAGTGCGTGCTTAGATTTTGGACTTTTTACACTGTCGCTGCAGGGATAGCTCAGTGCGTAGAGTGGTGGTCCCATGATCGGAAGGTTGGGGGTACGAATGCACTGAACGGCTACCCTGAGGTACCCCTGAGCAAGTTACCGTCCCTACACACTGCTCCCCCCCAATGGCTGCCCACTGCTTCACTGAGTGAATTTACTGACGAGGCTCAATAAAGTATACATAAAGTACATAAAGTATGAAGTATAATATTTCAGTCGCGTGGAGCAAACCCTAACCCTACAGTCAGACTTCAAACTGGCTCCATCGTCTTTGTTCCTGCAGCTGCTCACAGACACACAACAGTCAGTGCAGAGAGAAAGTGCTTCCTCCTTCAAAAAGCGAAGTCATACATAAGTGCTGCTCCGCTGCGCTCTTCCTCTGTTGTTTAAGACAGCTTTGTGTTTCAGTTTGACAAACCTGTCCCTGAGGCTGGGTTGCTTTGGCCGTATGTTTTGAGTCAATGTCCATCCGTGTTATGAAACGCCGCCTGATTATCTGGATGTGAGCAGACAGTCTGTCTCTGAACACCTCAGAGCTCATCCTGCTGCTTCTGTCCTGTCTCACATCATCAATAAACACTAGTGTCCCAGCACCACTGGCACTCCTAAAGCCTGCAGTTAGTGTGGACACCCTGAAATGAAAGCTGAGTCTACACGTTATGTCCATGTCCATTATATAACTATAATCAGACTATGTTTCAGTAAACGGGTAAAAATGTGTGTCAGTGTCCAAATATATATGGTAAATGGCCTGTATTTGTATCGCACTTTTACTAGTCCTTAAGGACCCAAAAGCACTTCACACATCCAGTCATCCACACACACATTCACACATTCAACTGTAACTATATAGAAGGAAAACAACAGATAAATATAAACAGCGTAACATAAAGAGTGCACTGTCCATGAGAGAGACTTAGCAGGCTGCGCACACACACACACACACACACACACACACACACGCACACACACACACACACTTCATACCAGAGAGGAAGAAGAAAGTTTTCACAAAGTGAGAAATGGAAACTCCGTGGAGGGTAATTGCTCACCAGACTCCCAGAGGATCAGGGCTGAGCAGGCAGAGGGGGAAATGAGGAGTTTCCAGGCGACTCTGCTTTGTAAAACACATAAAGAAAAAAAAGATCAAGTACTGCATCTTAGAGTGTACAGGCCACAGTTAACACGTTAAAGGTTAAAGTTCAGGACAGCATCGTTGGAGAAAGACTGTACCTTGTTTCTCTTGTCTCTAAAATGAGGGGCAGCCTTCTATCACGGGTGGGTGGGGTAAGAGGAGGGACTGATGTCACTGAGGGTCACCAGGTGTGTTTAAACACACACTTAGTTACAGAGTGGTTTAAGAAACACGGGGATGTGACTGGTCACGGCCTTTTGAGTTCCAAACAAAAATTAATGTGATAAAAGGGCGTGGGAGCATCGGGTGGTTTGTTTCAGAGCGCACTTCTGACTTCATTCTTTATATATGATGTTTACTTTGGGGTTTTAATGTTGCAGTTTTGTTTTCTTTCTTTAGACCTTAAACCAGCCCTCGTCTGATCTGTGTGTAGCATGAACTTTACAAATATGTAACAGCCCAGGTTTGAAATGGTTTAACGTTTGGTTTGTCCTGTTTTGATGAGCTAAGTTTATCATCTGTATTTCTGATTCTTTGCAATTTGGATTATGTAGTCTGAGGTTTCAGTTGCACGTCTGTCTGACAGGTGACCCGAAGCCTCACCTGAACCTCGGCTCCAGCCTTTCAACCTGTTCTCGCACTGCTGAACGTGCTCAAACATGTAAAGGATGGACTCCCTGCGAGGGAAACAGCAAAATATGTCCTCACTGACAGTACTTCCTCTTTAGGCGTTTTGATTCAGACTCGACTTCCTCAAACTCAAGGCCCATGGACCAAATTTCATTCATATATATTCAATCTGCATGTCTGTCAAAATTGTTCATAAATGTTATCCCAGCTTGGTGCAGCTGTGGTCTGGATGGTGACCTGCAACCAGTGCACATGCTAACTAAACAGAAAGGCCACATATATCAGCTAGCTAAAACTAGCTAGCTGATATATGTGAGTGACTGTTGACCCCCCATCACATGTTAAAGCAATGCACACATGTGAATTTTCCCTTTGTGATGACAAAAATGATCATTTTCTTGGGAAACGGAGTTTGTCTTTAGGGTTCACTTTCCCTTTGGTGTCACATGTCATGGCGTCATGGTGAGTTTTACAGTTTGGTCTAGTTTGTGTTAAAACACATGAGGTGGTATTAATCTGGTTTACCCTGAGAAAACTCTTCCAGGCTCAGAGGGACTAAGGGCTGTTCATCAGAAACATCAAACACCACTTTGTGCACTTTAACATCTGCGTAATGAAACAGTTTTTCTTTTTTGTGTTGCATCACTCGTCCGAGGAAACCGTGATACCCGAGTGTTTCCTGCCTCAGTGACCCACTGTGCATATTTCCACAGTGGCTTGTTGAATGAGTTGAGGATTGTGGCCGACCTCCCAGTGAGAGCTGGTTGTCTGCACGGCACTTTAAATGCACGCCGCAGACTTCCACAGTTCCTGTCACAGTGCAGACGGGATAATCAGGTCAGTCGTGAATTTGGACCTCTCAGTGTTTTGGCCTTTTAATCCTTCTCAGGTTGATAAGCAGCAGCTAGATTCTCTCAGTGGCTCAGTTTAGCAGTAGGTGAGTGAGTGGAGAGAAAATCTCCAGGAGTTTGGAGTCAGGTTTGTGGCTGCTGGCTGTGTTTTCTATTTGGTTTTTATATCCCAAACCAGAAGCCATGGCTCAACAGTGAGGTGAGAGCCCTACTAAGAGCACGTGACAGCGCCTTGAAATCAGGAGACCAACAAGTCTGCAAAGAGGCACACCAATCTCTGCTTAAAGGCATAAAACATGCCAAGTGCAAATATAAACAGCGTATCGAGGAACACTCTAACACAAACAACTCCAGAAACATGTGGCAGGGGATCAAGACACTCACTGGCTACAAAACAGTCGCACACAAACCTCCCAGACATCATCTGACACCCTAAACCATTTCTTTACCTGCTTTGACCAAGAAAACAGGGACACCCATCCTGCCGTTACAAAGAGGGACGACGACCCCATCCAGCTGGAGCAGCATCAGGTTGGAGCCACACTGTGCAGAGTCAACGCGAGGAAAGCAGCTGGACCTGGCGATGTAGCCGGTAGAGTGCTTAAAGCATGTGCAGACCAACCAGCAGAGGTTTTCACTGCTACAGTCTGTAGAACCATCCTTCTTTAAGTCAGCCACCATCGTTCCAGTGCCAAAGTGAGCTGCTTGAATGACTATCGTCCATAATACCCATAATTACCAAATGTTTTGAACAGCTCAGTCCTCTTATACTCACTTTTCACCCATGACTGTTCCTTAATCCACACCAGTAACACCATTATAAAATCTGCAGGTCCATCAGGTCGAAGACAAACAGACTCAATAGAAGTTTTTACCCACAGGCTGTCAAACATGCCCTTCCTCCACCCTGATTGGAGGATAAGTGCGCTGCCAAAACTCATGGACATTACACCTTATTTATAACGTATTTGTATTTATATTTTAATGCAACCAACATCCAACATGGAGAGATGCCAAACTGCCTTTCATTGTTCTTGTAACAGTGACTATAAAGAGCTATTCTATTCTATATGACAGACAGCAACTTCATGTTTTCTGTTAAAAAAGGACCACGAGCTGCTGTTACTGCAAGGTCAGAGCCACACAGCCTGAAGCAGGTTTGGGGAGCTCCAGGCCTCGAGGGCCGGTGTCCTGCAGGTTTAGATGTGTCCTTGATCCAACACAGCTGATTTAAATGGATAAATGACCTCCTCGACATGTCTTGAAGTTCTCCAGAGGCCTGATAATGAACTAATCATGTGATTCAGGTGTGTTGACCCAGGGTGAGAAAAACCTGCAGGACACCGGGCCTCGAGGCCTGAAGCTGGGCTAATGGAAGCACAGACATCGTTTCCTGATAGAAAGTGAACATATTGAAATAAAACTGTTTACTCTATCAGCTCATCTGTCAAACAGAGAGCGTGCCGGCACAAAAGAAAACCACAGACTGGAATTCAAGTCGACGAACAACATTATGAAACAGGAAACTTTCATCTTCAGTCAGCTCTGGTTTCAGTTCACGTACACGCCTGGGTGATATTGGACAGACCAAGCATGTCATTGTGTCACATGATTGTGGTGCGCTCTGAGGACACCTTTAACTTCGTCCACAGCATTTCTGAAACGTGCTTCTGCGTTTTGTTTCCTTTCTCACTTTTATTTTGAAATTTTCACTGTCTATTGAAACTACTGAAATCATAAACTGCAGTACTGGGATGTATTTACTACTTACATTAACATTTTATTTCAGTAATTACTGCTTTTTTTAGTTTATCTTATTCAAACTTTTAACCATGTTTGGAAATCAGATCAGGATTTGTCTCATTTGTATTTTCTAGGAAGTTTGAATTAACTGCAGCAGGACTTTGTGCTCGCTGTTATATTACAGTGCAAACATGCAAGTCTAATATTACATCTGCAAACTGGTCCCAGAGCTGCTGCTGCTCGGAGGATGAGTCACTGAGACGGTGCCTCCACTCAGGGGATTTTTACACCAGGCAGAGTGCAGTTAAAGCAGCAACGTTAATCTGTATTAAAATAATGTTTCATATTCAAGTTAAAAAAACAAATAACTGTGTGACTGATACTTTGAGTGCGTGCTTAGATTTTGGACTTTTTACACTGTCGCTGCAGGGATAGCTCAGTGCGTAGAGTGGCGGCCCCATGATCGGAAGGTTGGGGGTACGAATGCACTGAACGGCTACCCTGAGGTACCCCTGAGCAAGGTACCGTCCCTACACACTGCTCCCCCCCCAATGGCTGCCCACTGCTTCACTGAGTGAATTTACTGACGAGGCTCAATAAAGTATACATAAAGTACATAAAGTATGAAGTATAATATTTCAGTCGGGTGGAGCAAACCCTAACCCTACAGTCAGACTTCAAACTGGCTCCATCGTCTTTGTTCCTGCAGCTGCTCACAGACACACAACAGTCAGTGCAGAGAGAAAGTGCTTCCTCCTCCAAGAAAGCAAATTCATACATGAGTGCTGCTCCGCTGCGCTCTTCCTCTGTTTCTTAAAACAGCTTTGTGTTTCAGAGTGTGCACTTTTTCTCATGTTGGATCTGTACTGCAGCAGCTCTCAGTCGCTGTTTGTTTGTGGGACTCTGTCCAAAGTTTAGTCTTCAACAAGTGAAATGCTCAACTGTGATACGATCAGGTGACTCTGCATCAAGAATATTCCTCTCCTTTGCTTTAATAAACTCCTGGGTCGCTTTGGCCGTATGTTTTGAGTCAATGTCCATCTGTGTGATGAAACGCCGCCTGATTATCTGGATGTGAGCAGACAGTCTGTCTCTGAACACCTCAGAGCTCCTCCTGCTGCTTCTGTCCTGTCTCACATCATCAATCAGCTGTTGGTCACTGAGAATATAAAACCAGTTCGATTAATTTCACTTTGATCTGCCCACAAACTAAAGTGTCAGACCTGTAGCGTTTAAACAGGCGAGGTTTAAACGAGGCCTCATCATTAATGATTAAAAGTGTTTCTAGAATCAGGGCTGTAAACGTCCCGCGGACACTGAGGCCTGGATCTAAGTGAGAGGAAATCCTCTGAGTATACACCAGTCTTGACCGGATCAGTCGGACATGCGTCTCTGTGCTTCAGCAGTGTGAGAGCTGCAGGCTGGAGAACATCAGGACAAATTACAGCCACAAACTGAAAACTTCAAACCGCTTCAGCATGTTTAGATTCATTTGTGTTTTATAGCCACTAATTGTGAATGTGTGGACAGTAAACTGACTGTTGCTGACTCTGATCATTCACACAGTGAGCTCACACAATACTGTGAGACAGGTTAATACATGTAATCGATGCCACCATCCACACAAAAGAAAACGGCTTCTCACGGCTACTAGGCTGCGACAGTGAAAGTTATACAGCAAAGGAACAAAAGGTGACCGCCACTTGTTAACTTATTTACAATTATTTACATGGCAAGGCTAGAGGTACACGTGAATACTCCAGCCTGCACTACAATGACACAACACACAACTCCGTGACCGAGTCAACGGGGTTCCAAAAAGCACTCCCAGGTGACTGTCATCCGGACGTTAAGTACTGGAGGTGGTCCATCAATTATCCAGTCCGAAGATATGTAGAGACTCCACCCAGATACCTAGCAGCCACGCCCAGGTGTCCACCTCCTAGGAGAGAAAAAAGGGAAAATACCGCCAGCCATCCTCCGGTGGGAGGCACAACACCAACAAACACATCACTGGGTCATAACAACTGTCTGCCGGCTGAGAGTTTCTCTTTTATTTTCCTCTGTAGTGCAGTATGGTTGACCTTCACAGATAGTCCTGATAGTCCCACAATGTGGTGAACAAACGTGTCACCGGCATTATTATCATTAAACTGCATTCAGATTCAATCACTTGTTAACTGAAAGTGTGTAAACTTTTCCTCTGGTCCTCACATGTCTTGAAGGCGTGGTCGAGTCAAAAGCGAGCGGTACTTCTGTGGGCGGGTCTGAGGGCGGGTCTTGTTTATAAATAGCCGCAGGTCTCACACACTCGCATTCTGCTGCTGCTGCTGCGGAATGAGCTGCTCTCCTTCAATGCACCGCCGCTTCTTCTTCCTCGTGTTTGTCCCTCTGTGTGAGTAATTCTCCTTTTTCATCATCGTTTGCCTTTTTAAATACAAATCTGTGTTTGTCAAACTTTCGCACAGCAAACAGGTGACGTAGAGGTTATTACATTTTGGATATTAGTGCAGATGACAGCAAGGTGTGTGTCGCTCCTGGAGGGGCGGGAGTGCCGGTGACCGGTGAATGAGATCCAGTCAGCAGTGTTGCCAACTTAGCGACTTTGTCGCTATTTAGCCAGTTTTCAGACCCTCTTAGCGACTTCTTTTTTCTAAAAAGCGACTAGCGACAAATCTGGCGACTTTTCCGGTGTTATTGGAGACTTATGTCGACTTTTTGACGTGAAAGCGCGGATCGCTCTTACTCTCAACAGGCAGCGGTGCTTTGGCACGGTGCACCTCACCCGTGCCAAAGCGCTCACGGGTGGAGGATAGTCCTCCCCCAGCTGCTGTCACGGCAGGAGACGTTCACACCTGTGCGTCCAAACGGCAAGTGAATCGCGCACGAGTGAAGCCGCTATCAGTTTTTGACTTTGTTTAGTTAAAACTCCAGTTAAAATTGTCGCTGACTTTATAAATGTCTCTCTAAGACAGATTTGGCCCAGAGGAATGTTACAGTAGTTCTGTACCCATATTTTAAGAGGCCAAAAAGAACCGGATTGGTAAAAATGTAGGTACAATATCACAGTTATAAAGATACTTGAAAAACTGGTGAGGGTCAGGGAGTGTGGGGATCGGGTGGGTGCCGTTTGGGGTCTGCTGTCTCGCTCGTTTGGGGCTGGGCCGTTGCGGCTGGGTCGTGCCGCCCGGTACCCTGCTTGGGCTTCGGTGTTCTGAGTCCTTCTCTCTACCTGCCCTTAGCAGTAGCGGTTTTTGATACGGGCGACATGTTGCCCAGGGCGGCATCACGGGCATCGGGGGAAAAAAATGGTGCCCGCCCTCATGCTGCCGACGTCACGCCAGCGCATATTGGGAATGGCTTAGGCACCCAGTAGCGGTCCTAGCCTGTTTGGCGCCCCGGGCGAACACTCTCTGCACACCCCCCCCCCCCCCCCCCCCCCCCCACACACACACACACACACACACACACACACACCATATTAAGGATTGTACATGAACATAAAACTGTTGTCGGAACCACACTGAATTTCACCAGAGAAACACACAAACACACTCTCGTTTCTCTTCCTCTTCTTTTCTATTTTTTCTAAACTGAGCACCAGATGGCTTTGAACTTTTTGTGTCCATCTTCCATTGGTTTTAATTTTTCACTCCAGTATGAACACAAATCCCCCAACACAAGGATCAGCACAACATAACCTAACACACCTACACCTTAGTTCACAGATTCACTTTGTCTGAGGTGCATTTCTGGGATTTCACACAACCCAGGATTCAGATCATGAATACATGATGGGCTTGGATTTACAACATTATGAATGAAATGTCTTTTTGACGGCTTGTGTGAGACTTTAAATCATCAAACTGTAAATTTTAAATTGTTATTGATCCTTTACTCCGAGTCCTAAAGTGTAGATTTACTTTCTTACTCTTCTTATATTTATTGTTTGTTTACTTGCACCGCTGTAACTGCAGCCTCGTCGTCTCGTCTCTCTATATGCTGGACTGTCTGTAGCGGAGATGACAATAAAGTTTACTTTGACTTCAGCAGTGCGCAGGCGCACTGAGGGCTCTCGCGCTCACTTTATAGAATTTCTAAAAAACATCAGTGCAGATTATAAGTCTGTATCATGATGTCTGGTGTTTTCGTGTTTGTTGGTTTGATTTTATTTTGTTTTATTTTGCGAGTTGGTTATTAGACGCTGCTCCAGCCGGTCAGAGAATCCCCCCCCACCCCGCCCTCTCCTCCCTGTGCTGCAAGCAGCAGGTGCACCTCGCGAACGGAGGGCGCCCTTACTCCCAGCAAAGGGGCATTTCATTCATAATGTTGTAAATCCAAGCACCAGAGGGAGTGTTCGCCCAGAGCGCCAAACAGGCTAGCACCGCCACTGGCCCTTAGCACGTCTGTGGAGCCAGGATGTGCTGACTTAAATTTCCGTGGGAGCTCTGGACACCGGTGCAGTACGCTGCTGTTCTGGTGTTTGTGACCTTGATGGAGGTGGAGATGTTCTCACAGAACAAGCTCCCACACTACCTGGAGTTATCTCCTCCAGCGTGCTCACCATGCCTGCATGTTTGGTGTCGAAGCCTCAGCAGGCTGAACTTTAAAGGATGTGTTTATAATGATGCAACCGTGTGTGTGTGTGTGTGTGTGTGTGTGTGTGTGTGTGTGTGTGTGTGTGTGTGTGTGTGTGTGTGTGTGTGTGTGTGTGTGTGTGTGTGTGTGTGTGTGTGTGTGTGTGTGTGTGTGTGTGTGTGTGTGTGTGTGTGTGTGTGTGTGTGTGTGTGTGTGTGTGTGTGTGTGTGTGTGTGTGTGTGTGTGTGTGTGTGTGTGTGTGTGTGTGTGTGTGTGTGTGTGTGTGTGTGTGTGTGTGTGTGTGTGTGTGTGTGTGTGTGTGTGTGTGTGTGTGTGTGTGTGTGTGTGTGTGTGTGTGTGTGTGTGTGTGTGTGTGTGTGTGTGTGTGTGTGTGTGTGTGTGTGTGTGTGTGTGTGTGTGTGTGTGTGTGTGTGTGTGTGTGTGTGTGTGTGTGTGTGTGTGTGTGTGTGTGTGTGTGTGTGTGTGTGTGTGTGTGTGTGTGTGTGTGTGTGTGTGTGTGTGTGTGTGTGTGTGTGTGTGTGTGTGTGTGTGTGTGTGTGTGTGTGTGTGTGTGTGTGTGTGTGTGTGTGTGTGTGTGTGTGTGTGTGTGTGTGTGTGTGTGTGTGTGTGTGTGTGTGTGTGTGTGTGTGTGTGTGTGTGTGTGTGTGTGTGTGTGTGTGTGTGTGTGTGTGTGTGTGTGTGTGTGTGTCTTCTTTTTCTTTAAAAACCATCAGTTTCTGGATGAGATGAAAGAAAGCTTCATGTAGAAGATGTGTGATCTGTTTTTATTACTTATTGTATCATTGCTTCTCATATCAGTATATAATTATAAATGCCTGATGTCTGTTGGTGAAACTAGGTAAACTTTAATGAGTCTTTAACAGACAAAAATAATTTACAAATGATTTTCATCAAACTCAACTGCAGGCAGAGACATGTTGGCCTGATGGAGACCCGGCCTGCCAAAGATTCTACTTAAAGCTCACAGTAATATGGTTTCAAATATCACAGCTGAGATATCACAGTTATCGCTCCCCTTCTAGCATTAGCATGGATGAATTGTTCTTTAATGGCAGGAAAAATGTGACAACGTGAAAAGTGAAACGTGTTGCTTCTAAAACAATTCAGATCAAATAAGGACAAAAGAACAAAGGTTTGATTCCCGTTGCCCTGCTCTGTCTCTCTCAGGGGCAGCTGTTCGATCTGATGAATCACTGACTGGGAGCTTTGGGGAGACCCTGAAACTCGACACTCCAGATACTCAGCTGATCGGTGAATATGAGATCATCTGGTCTCATGTTCAAGGGGGAACCACTACCGTCTTAATCCACTATGATGCTGGAGAATGGAGAAAAAATGCAACAGACAAGCACCAGCTGGATGAACAGACCGGCTCACTCATCATTCGGTCCCTCACTGCTAATGACAGCGGACTTTATCAGAGGCAGCTCTTCAATGAGACCGAGGGGATCGTGAAAACTCAAAAATTTATTGTGACTGTTGTGGGTCAGTAGTAAAATAGTCACGCAACACAAACACACTGGGGACATACTCACTTTAGTTAGCATCACATTATTTACCATTATTTCTTCTTATTATAGAAACGTCACATCATGAAGTCACATTAACAAGCCTTTCAGCATCCTTCACAATAAAAGCATCAGCATCATTAACTCATTATCAGATGTGACAGTGACTCTGTGACAGTCAGAGGCTGATGGGAAATGGAGTTTCATATAAACTTTATAAGCTTTTACTTTAATACTGTCATGAGTGATAATATTATATCATGCACACAGCAAAATTTAAACACGGCCAAAATCAATTTAATTACACACGTGAGCTCATGAGGCGGGCGGCTGTTTAACAGATTCTTGTTTCACACATTCATTTGTGCACATGTTCAGAGTGTGATTTCCCACCACCGTCACACCTCAGCTCGCTGACTGTTTCAGCTGCTGAGGTTATTGTTTGATCTGAGATATTTGAGTTTGCTCTAAATGAACTCCTCCGGTTTCCCCAGAACCGTCCAGTTATTCTGCAACACCGACACAAACGTCAGCTGATCACAGCACCGCTGGTGAGTTTTCAGCGAGGGCTCGTTTCCATATATCAGTATGGAAACATCAGCATTTATTACTGCAGACATGGACAATTTTTATATTGCTCTGGCAGAGACGAGCGCCTTTCTTAATTCACAGTGTCTATTTTTCGTGATGTACTTGGATTTCCTAATTATGTTTTTAGTTCTAATATTTCACATGAATTTCATCATTGAAATAAACATCACTGATTTTAGTGAAACTACTTGTTGTCCCCTTTTCGTCTGTTCCAGGTCCAAAACCAACTACGCCTCCAAAGAACTGGATACTCTGGATCGTTGGTGTTGCTGTACTGAGTGGGTTGGCCGTTCTTCTCGGCTGTGCTGTGTGGAAATATCGTGAGCAAATCAAAGGTCAGTTTGAGCGTAAAAGTAAGAGTGTGGGTTAGGGTTAGTTTCCTGTGGGGTTAGTTTCCTGTGGGGTTACCTTCACCTGTGATGAATGAACTTTCTCACTATGAGACACGATGAGCTGACAGATTCTCAGTCTGTGTCACTGAAAGCAAAACCAGGAAGTCAGATTTCAAAATCCTTTGAAGGTTTGATCATTTCTAGCTTTTATCCAGATATTACAACAAATACCATCACACGCTGTGGTCAGCAGCCTGCAGGCATCAGCTGCAGCTGGTTGTTAATATGAACTTAATGAAGTGTCTTCCACACTGAGAGACATTAGGAGTCACAGTCAGCATCTCTTGTGTCCGTTGTTTTCAGTCTGGATCTGTAGAAAGAGCTCCACTAAACCTCAGTGAGATGTTCAGTGTTGTTGCATCTGCAGAGCTGCACTGTTCCAAAAAATAGTAATGTCAAAGTATTTTACTGTGTAGTTTACAGATGTGTACTGTTTTTCTAGAATATCATTACATTTACATAGTAATAAAACACAATTTACTTGTTTGTTAAATATATTTTGTTGTACATATGCATATTTAGATCGTAAAAATGCGTCCAGAAATGTCTCCCATCATGCCTTGGGACATGTGCTGCTGTATAGATGTTCTCGTTTTATTGTTTATGGTTACGTTACTTTTAACTGTTATCTTGAATGTTGTGTTTACGCCGTGGTGCAGCGTCACTGACAGTTGTTGTTTCGTAGAGAGAGTGCTGTACCATGAGTGACTTCTGTTGTGCTGTTGTTGAGCCTTGAGGCATATTGTAGCACCAGCAAGTTTTTTAATAAAGAGCTCTCCCTACCAGCTTGGGGTTAAATAACAAGCTCAATCTCTCTCTGTGAGCTTCGTTGTTAAGATTTCTCTGCATGCCACAATGTAAAACATTGCACGGACACGCTGTGCTAATTGTATATTTTGAAAAAGAAATGTAGAGGTAGGAATTGCAAGTAATATAAATAACATGGCGCTAAGCATCGGCCAATGAATGTGAACTAACAACAACAAGGTCGCGGGTATGGCTGCGACCGTAGGAAAGCCAATGAATGTGAACTAACAACAACAAGGTCGCGGGTATGGCTGCGACCGTAGGAAAAAAACCCTAATATGAAGGTATTTTACTGCATTTCACAGTAATGTTCTGTTCTTCTAGAATATCATTAAAGTTACGTAAATAGACTTTGACTTCACATTTTGAATGTAAATTAACGTTAAATCACTGTAATGTAATACAACATAATTGTCATGATTATCAAATGTATCTGTCTGTACATATGCATATTTAGATTGTTAAAATACATTCACAAATGTATCATGATCTCACAAATATCTGTCCGTTATTTGAAAGATTGAACTGTTGAATTCAAATGTAATGCTATGGAAAAGTATATAACATGATCCCTATAAGCTTGTGTTACATCACATAAGTATTATTATCGCTGCTAGTTAGGTCGTTCGTGGCTCAAGAGTTGGCAGGTCGCCTTGTGATCAGAAGATTGCCGGTTCGCGCCCCGGCTCGGACACTCTCCGTCGTTGTGTCCGTGGTTAAGACTCTTCACCTACCGCCTACTAGTGATGGCCGATGGTGCGATATGGCAGCCTCGCCTCTGTCAGTCTGTCCCAGGGCATGCAATCAATTGTTATTCAAACCAACTGTTAACTGTATATTTCTGTACATTTACGTATTATGATTCATATTTCCACATTCAGTGACCTTGTTTATAGGTAATTTCATTGTTTGATCGCGTAAAAATGTTCCTAATTTAATGTCTAAAAGCACTTGGAAAAGGCAGAATCCTGTCAAATTAGCGCAACGAACTCTATTTTCATTACTGAAAATAACCGTATTTTTATGGGACAGTTATTTTCTGTTATTTCACGGTCGTATTTTGGCGCCCCAGCTGCCAGAATATTACCGTTGTTTTAGGATGTTTTTTTTAACAGTGTGCTCTTTTTCTTTCAGAGAGATGCCATGACGTCTTTAACACGTGATCCACTGTCATCAGTCGTATTTCGTGTTTTCTTTTGTTCACAGAAAGGTTTCGGGTTCGGTACGCAGAGTGTGATCGAGAAGATCCTGGAGGACCCTCCGGACAGGAGAATGTAACACAGGATACAGCTGTGTAACGGACCTCCCACAGACGTCCAGCGTTACAAAGGTCATGTTTAATGCTGCGGACCTGACAGCGAGCACTAAACATGGCCTTTGTTTTTAGTATCTGTGTCTTTAAGATCCAAAGAGCAGCTGCTACACTGTGAACCTGTAACATCCATGGAGAGAGTTGTAGGTTTTTAAAGATCAGACACATAATGTGTCACGATCCTGGGTCTTATGACCCAGTGTTTTCAGTTTTAGTTCATTTCGATGTTTATAGTATGTTTAAGCTCATTAGGTTTCCTATGTTCATTTGCTTATTAGTTCCCCCTTGTGTTTTCAACCCCTGTTAAGTAAACTTTATAATATATCATATTATTTAATTAGTTTAGTCTGTTACTGTTGTTGTCTTGGAGCGACTGTAACCACATCTCTGTGGGCGTCATCAGTGAGTGCGCTGTAGTAACAGGAGGATTGAGATCTGCTGCCTACCCAGACAAAAACATGAGAGCGCACAACACATGGACTTCCTGCTGCAGAGATGCTGCGGTGCTCACTGTACAACTAACCTGTACTGTTTCCTGTCATATCAGCAATAAAATGTTAATGAAGTTAGTATACAGAGGACGTGTGTACACTCAGTGATGGGTTTTTAAATTTTACTAATGGGACAACGTTTTTAAAAAAAGAAGGGAAAAGGTTTTTTGCTGCTGATGCTCGATTGTTTGGTTTCTGAGAACGCTAGCTGTAGTCAAGTAGTCACCCCTGTCTAAAGCAGGGGTGTCAAACATAAGGCCAAGGGTCCAGAAGCGACTCAGCAAAGACTCCAATCCGGACCACCTGAGGGGTTTGGAAAATGTGAACGAGGGCACAAATTTTGGGGCGTTTAAGTGTAGTTTCTGAATAGATAGTAACAGATAAATAATTCAGTAACATAAACGTTCCTGTTTTTTACTGTTTCCTTCAATCATATCTGGCAGTACGAGCGGTGAGAATATTCCTGTAATTTTACGCATTAATCTTGTAGAAACGCTGAGATGTTCTCCTGTACTGGCACTTCTTCTTCTTCTGTCATGTTAAAATATCTCAGGGATTAAATGTGTAGTTAGCTTCACTCGTCTCGCTCACTTAAGATCAACGTGGGCTGTAAGTGGCCCTGGATGTCAAACCATATGGATATTCCTGGTTTAAACCAAACAGGAATGACATCTTTCCAAACAAACCAAAACTGATTTTGAGGAAACTTGAAAAGCTCTGACAGACCGGGCTCTTTGGTGTTTACTGTTGTAATAATATTGCAATAAAAGACATTTCCAGTGTGTGTGACAGACTTTACATGATTGATCTTTGGCAGTTTTTCCTTTTCTTTGATGTTGTTGTAAAAACCACAGTGAGACTGAATGATGCTGATTTACTGAGAATTTCATGTGTTTGTACGGCTGGTGGATAAAATTCTGGTTATAAACTTACATTTGCATCCATTGAAATAAAGACTGTGATTAGAATCAATTCACTTTTACTTCATTTGTTTTGTTTGATCAAGTTGATCCTTGAACATCAGGATTTCTGTTGGCAGTTTGTCAGCTGTCATGTTGTTGATCTTTTATATACAGTCTGTGGTTTGAAGCCGCGGGCTCACTGTTGTCACAGACTGCAGATGTAATCAGTAATCTGTAATCCTGACCGAATTTGACGCCAGGAGTAATTAGGGCTTCTGCTCTGACAACATTCAGGACATGTAACCGTGCACTGATTGGTGGTCACATACATACAGTTACACTCTGTATCAGCTGTGGACACAAAGTCTACTGTCATTATAAACACGAAGCATTTTTACAGATGAGCCATCACCAGGAAAGAACTTCCTGACTGTTAGAAGAGTGTACGTTTGATTTCTATGAAGGGACCTTTGCATGAAGTGTGAATGATAGTGAGGAACAAGTGTCCAACATTTGGCTCCAGTTCATGGATGAGTGACTCGCTCACAAGTTTGAAGAGGGCGTCTCTCTGGAGATCAGTGAGACTGAGCGTGGGCGGGGTTTTGGACACCTCCCTGATATTCCTCAGGTTGGCAATGACATGTTTACCCTCACAAAGCAGGAAAATCCTAATTCCTTTTATAAAGTCCTGGTAAAAAGAAAGTCCAAACTCTTTCATAGTTCTGTTGCCAGACCTGATTCTGGTTACGTTTTACTGCAGCTGTGAGACGGGTTACAGTTTTATCTCACACACTGATGGTAACTCATTTCTCTTGCTGTGGTCACACTCCATGGCTTCATGTCGTCTCCTGTCTCACTGCTGGTCTTAAGCATTTAAATACGATGTGTACAATTAAACTAGCTTCAGGCAGCATCAATCCAAACACTGCTTTCAGCAGCTGATTGTTTAAATATTAACTTGTGTGTAATCTTCATGCTTTTCATACCAGCTCTGTGCCTGTTGTGACCTGAGGCGCACACGCTGCTGCAGGAACAATGAATGGCTTCAGTCTGGGTGTGACGGCGAGCCCGGCTGGTGCTGAGCCCACGGTGCACATAATGACGTGACTGAGGAGCTGTCACATCCCCCATGATGTCCGCTCCAGTTTATAAAGCACTGGTTTCAATCAGCTGCTTACTTTCATAAACAGAGTTTACAGAGCAGCCGTGACCGATCTGATCAGGTCACACAAAGTGTAGATGATAAATGTGTCATTAGGAGCCAAGTTCATATCAGATACAGGAGATTATCAGCTGGATAATGAGCCACACACGAGCTGCTGACCAACGGGCAGAGCACAGCTCCCTCTTTGCGACACTGAGCCTCCGTCAGTGGGTCAGTCAGTGTGGATAAAAGTGTTTTAACCAGCTTGTGTGTTGTAACACATGAATCAGAGATGATGACTTTTTTAAGTCTTCACATTTACACGACTGCATGTAAACTGGGTGCAGCAAGAATTCCTATCGTACACTACAGTGCAGGTATAAGCACACTGACCTGTTTTACCTGAATCTCATCATACTGAGTGACGTCGAGAGGCACAGCTTGGCTGAAGCAGACCCAGGTGTAAATTCCTTTGGTGTTTACCTGATATATGTGCTGATCCTAACGGCTGTATAAAGTGAGAAACAGTTAGAGTCAAACACCTGTCTGACAGCTTTGAGCACGCGTTACAAGTTTGTCTGTGAAGAAGTGCCCGATGATGATTGTTGATGTGACGCTGTTTTCTCTGTTCTCTGTCGGCTTCTTGTATCTGGGGTAGATTTCCGATTGGCACGAGGAAACGAGGAAGACTTAGGAAGTCTTAAAAGCTTCCTGAGAGTGAAAGCTGCTGGATCATAAAGGCTGAGTCAGCTTCAGACGATTACTGTGTGCAGCACGCTGACATGCTGTGTGTAAATAACGGAGCTTCTCCAAACACGGTGAGCTGTGAGTCTTCATGGTGACTCAGGGCTGGACTGGGACAAAAAATCGGCCCGGGCATTTTGACTAGAGACCGGCCCACCAGGATAAAGATTGAAAATGTGACGTCATTCAGGGGTAAAACCGCAAAGGATTCTGGGAACTTGTGGCAAGAGGTACTAGCGCACGCAGGCGTTCAATTGAACTCAGTTACACAGCGATAAAAAGAAACCCAAAAAATGCCAAGAAGCTGTTGTATTATTAACTGCAATAGCTGGTCGCATGACAGCCACGGGAAGCCGACGGGTAAAGAGATCGTTTTTTTGTAATCGGATTACGTCGTTGAAGAGACATTTTTAAGCCATGTTTCCGAAGTAAGAGCCGACAGATGGTCTGGAGTTTTGTAGTATTAATACGTCATTTTTCTTAACATAATTGGTGATATAGGTTACAAGCAAGTCTGGCGCTGAACAGAAATTGTCGCGCTATGCTCCTTTATTTATTGTGCATAAATAGTGAATTGTCCTGACACAATATTGTGTTTCGCTTCTGTTATTACCATGGTACATTGACAAAACCATATACTTTTATTCACAGGGTAAAACAGTTGTTTTGTATCACTAATTGTCCAGTGCGATTACAACATACAATATTGTAACGACCGTGGGTTAGTGGAGCTGAACTGACTAAACTGCTCATTAGCTAAAACGGCTAGCAGGGCTCTAGCAGCTATCGCTAAACTTCGCAACAAATGGAGAGCGCTCACGGCTCATACACCGCACGATCCCGAGCGTCTCAGCAGCAGACTGATAATCCCCAAATGATCCAGCAGGAGGCTTTAGTGGTTCACACCAATCGTTTATTTACCATGTTTTTCTACAACAACGTGCTGCTGACACCAAACCCCTATCACGCTCCCACCACATAGAGTCGCGGTGTCAGCCAACCATGCCAATTCAACCCACTCCACAGAACACACATCAACTTCACTGTGGCTTACATTAACATAACACTAACACAACATGCGAATCAAACACATAGGAACTAGCAGAGCGATAGAAAACACAGACAACACAATACCCAGAATGCACCTGGCTAACAACCCCAGCCAGGTCATTACAATATTATTGTCACTGCTACATTTCTGTGATGCTACCAGAAATTATTTCCACTACTAATTAATTACCGTTGAGCTCAAAGGTTATATTAATAAACGGTTAACGAATGTGTATTTATGACGACGATTTGTGAGACTGGTAAACTTACCTTTGTTCGTACGATGGTCTTTCGTGCATTTCAAGGTCCTGCACCCATCCGTCGGTAAACTGTACCTGGGCTTGTTGCAGTGACCTGAAGTTACTAAACTTCACGAGTGTATGCACTCACTCCAAGAACCGTATAATTATAAATCTGAGCGTGGTGAAAGTTGGGCAGCACACTGACGTCTCTTGTCCACTCTGTGCGCTCATAAGGGTCTGACCCTTTCACTCCTTTGATTTTTTCCTCGTATCTTTTCTTTGTCTTTTCGTCGAGTCTGTCTTTGTACGGACCGGCATTCTTCTCCTTTTGTTTTGTACATTCCTTTTTTGTGCGGCAAAGAAAAATGCAAGAAAGAAAAAAGAAAAAACAAGAAGGTATTGGAAAGGGAGAATGAACGTTTTGCGGTGCTGCAAATGCTTGCATTTGATGCGGTACTTGGATTGTTTTGCCACGAGTTCCCGGCATGCAATGCGCGAAAAATCACGTGATTGCTAAACAAGGGGGCGGGTGCATCTAGCCTCCTCGGCTGTAATTGGTCCAGCCCAGAGTCGATCATGACCAATTGGCCAATCCAACACCTTTCATTATATATACCCTTACTAAAAAAAAATAAAAATCCATCGGCCCATAAAAACAAAAAATCGCCAGCGGCCCACCGGGCAAATGCCCGGTATGCCCGATGGCCAGTCCAGCTATGTGGTGACTCACTGTGAATATCTGGATATGTCAAACATGTGCAGCAGGTAGGAAATCCTCAGGGTCATTTCCAGCTTTTAACCTGCCTAAAAGCAAAAGGTCACCTACCCAAATACTGCAGACAGGAAGTTCAGCTGTGATTGTGTAACACTGTGCGTGCTGCGTGTGCTGCATGTCTGAGTCACAGCACACTTTCTTTTGTGCCTGATTGTTTATCTGAACAGTGCAAATACTTTGTTTGTCTCCAGGTGGTTTCTTGTTCCTGCTGCTGTTCAGGAATAAGTGCATGAATCTCTGTGTTATGCAAAACATGCTCGGGGTATTTCAGACTGTCAGAGCAACACTGCAGCAGTTCAGCAGTGAGACTCCATCACAGTCCGGTGTTTAGACTGTAAATCACGGCAGACGCCACGTAACCAGACCGTGTGACTGAGACGTTTCAGAGTTTAAATAATAAATTCTAAAGAAACAAAAGCAAATGAAAGAGTTTATGCTTCTGATCCTCTGAGTTTTAATAGAGTTTATACTTTTAATAAACTCTGAACTATTACACCACAGCCACCGCCTGCCCCCCTCCTGAGTGTGCAGCCATGTTTGCCTGATCAGGTCACACACACACACACACACACACACACACACACACACACACACACACACACTCTTCATCACATTTCTCCTGGAGATCATCAGCACAGTTAACAGCCGGTGAAACTCCTTAAAGGTGAAATGTGTTTGATGACACAGAGCTGCTCTTTTCATCACTCGTGGTTAAACAAGCTCACGTTCTTATGAACAGTTTGACAAGCAGGTGAATGCGACTCATTCAGTGCAGCTCTGTGTGCTCTCACATGCTCTTGGTCACTATTCAGGTTTCAAGTGTCGGCGTCTACAGCGTGTGTGTGTGTGTGTGTGTGTGTGTGTGTGTGTGTGTGTGTGTGTGTGTGTGTGTGTGTGATATTTACAGTATATGTAAAATAAACATTTCTGTGTAAATATTAATATAAATTGACACAATAGGAGTGCATAATCACAGCCATCAGATAAGCCTGAGTAAGTGTGTTATTATAACAGATGAGTGGATCGGTGAGCAGGGCGGCGCTGTTATGTAGTCAGGCAGGTTTTACTGGAGAAGATTTTTCTTCTGGGTGTGTTTGGTATTGTATGTTCAAAATATTGTACATAGTTTATTTCAAGAGGTTCGTGGGTTTTTGGACAAACGACAGAAAGGAGCAGAAGTAGCAGTAGTATATTTCCCAGCATGCCCTGCTGCTGCTTTTGTAGTAAAGGCAGAAACATTTCCAGCTAAAATTCAGCTCACACAGAGAAATGCAGACTCTCTAACACAGGGGTGTCAAACTCAAATACACAGTGGGGCAAAATTCAAAACTGGAACAAAGTCGCGGGCTAACGTTAATATTTATTGAAACATATTTATTCCTCCAGATATAAGAATGAATCTTTTCTTATGGACTCAAACACGTTTTGCTGAAAAACTGAATATGGAACAAGCAAAGCTTAACACTAAACAACATATATATTAGCTGTATAATACCAGTAGGCCAGCTCTGATAGTAATTTGGTATGGCTTCATGGGCCAAATGTAATTAGGCTGCGGGCCAAATTTGGCCCGCGGGCCAGAGTTTGACACCTATGCTCTAACAGGACCGTGACTTAAACAAACAATGGGACTCTTATAATCTGTCCGAGTCATTAAACATAGCAAACTGTGATGTGAAGCATAACAATCATGTCAAGTGAGCCACTGGGACCACTGGGACCACTGGGACCAGAGGAATGTCCCCGATAAACTGCTGAGATGCAACAACAGCACCTTTCATCAAACCAGTCGCTGACAGGAAGCTGATGTAGCAGTGATGGTGTGGAGTCCTCAGTAAAAGACTTCCACAGACGGACAAACATGCCCCTCCCCAGAGACAAGTGAGGGCAGGGTGGGGTGTACCTTAAATGTGATGCCTCAGGTCAGTGTCGTTGGTGCTGCTGTGTGTTCGTGTGTGCTGTGCTGTGTGAGTAACTCTTCTTCATGATGCTTTTTTAAACTGAAGCCTGTAAACTTTCACACAGAGTTAAATCCAGGTCTGTTTTTGGACCGTCTGGATGTCTAACAGCTGACAGCAGGGACACAGTAACTCAAAGGTCTCACAGGAATCTCTTTACAACCTCGGTTCTTCATTTCTAATGTGAAACACTGATCAACAACGACGCTGGAGTCTCTGTAGAAGATGATTTTGCAGCAGAGCAGAGAGATCAGACGGAGGAATGTATTCAGCTGTTTGTTTAGTTATTGTTCATTTCTCATCATAAAGAGGAAACATGCTAACAAACCACCGTATGATTCATTCAGCTGCATATTTTGGATGTTTTGCTCTCTGGTGTCTCCTCGGTCACTGTGTGCTCTACGAACAATTAAATGTTCACAACTGAACCACCAACAGTCCTTTTCTCAACAGTCTGTTTACACAGTGATAACATATCGGAGAGGACACTGTCTCTGAACACAGGTGCTAACGTGTTAGCACGAGTGTGTGACGACATCTGTTCATAGCTTTACATGTAACTCTGTGTTTTTACATATGTGGTAGTTTTCACACAGTAATTTATTTGTTTTGGCTGGGTTGGTGTGGCCTGACTGAGGAGAGAGTTTTATATTTAGAAACCATCACATCCTCTTAATTACTGCAGTCTTTTCAGAAACCCACGGGTCCTTCAACACTGCTAACTTGTTCAGGAAGAACCTAAAGCTGCTCTGACTCTTCTAGCTCCCTTCCCCTTTCTTTCCCGTGATCTTTTCCACACTGCGTTGTGCTGGCCTGGTCGATGGGCCTCATCATGGTGCCCTTTGCTGGCCTTTCAGAAGTGTGGATATTATGCAGATCAAGGGCACACCTTCACAAATGTGCGCTTGCACAAAGCACAGATAGCAGAGAGGGTGCTGAGCGCCTTATTCCACTCAAAGATGGCGACGTACTGTTGCTGAGTCATGCTGCTCGTGTTGCCCTGCATTCCTCTCGCCTGCTGTCCTGTTGGGGGAAGTCTGCCGTCTGCAGCTTCACACACATTTCAAACAGCAAAGAACGGATCAACATATTTTTGTCTTTAGCCCAGAAAATCATTACATCATGCATAACAGATGAGTTTAGCAGCAGGCACACATGTGTGTGGGGTACTCTGGTAAGTGTGTTATTTAAATCCTCAGAAAGACAGAGGAGGAGGGCAGCAGCCATTGTCTAATGAGGAACACACCAGAAGCCGTGTTTTCTCAGAAGAATAAATAAAAGAACCCTCAGCAGGCTGATGAGGAAGTGTTTTGGTTTCCCCCCTCATGGCAGCTGTTGTATGTGACCTCTGACTTTGATGTATTTTTATCTCTGTCACGGGCTGCGATGGCAGACCGTGGGTGAAGGAAACGGTTTCCAAGGCCTAATCCGTGGATCGACTTCCTTCGAGGCGTGGACGTCTATCAGCAGAGAATGTACCTTCACCTATCAGCAGAGAATGTCCCTTAGTCTGTAACACAGTCAAATATATTCTCAAGCAATATTCAAGCATGCCATTCAGCGTGTTAGTACGAGCTCGGGAGCAGCTTGGGAGAACAAGAAAACAGAGACTGCTTCAGGTTGTCTTCCCAAATTGACTCAACTTTATTCACAAGTACAACAGTTTATATAGAGGGTAAAATTCATGAGACAGCAGATTATCAGTTTAAACCAGTACAGACCAAGATAAGGCAGCGTCTTCCTGCCCTTGGGTGAAGAAGCATCCTTTGTGTAGTTTATTAGTTCAGCTACAATTGTGATTATCTCAGCGACATATTTTCAAGGCACAAAACAAAGAGTTCTTTCATTAGTGAAATCTGAAACAAACCATCTGGCCTTCAACAGGCGTCTAAAAGATTAAGAAACTAATGTAGCTGAGGGAGTGATCTCTGTGGTATTTCAACCTTGTACCAGCCTGTGATTCTCACACATCAATTCTTGGGTCAAAGAGAAAAATAACTAAAATAAAGGGGCCTTATTGAATGACAGAGTTTTCCTGCATAATGTCACTATAAAACAATATCCAGTAAATGCTCCCATGGTACTAAAATACCTAACAGTGGGGATGTGAGAAATGAGGACCCAAAATGCAGGACTTGGCGCTGAAGGCAGTGCGTTTATTTACAGTGGTGACAATCCAAACAACAATAAATCCCCCGTGCGATCCCAACTCCCGTTCCGTGTCTTCTCCTTTATCCCGTGCTCCGTGCTCTGTCTCCGTTCCCTGTGTACTGTCCGTGTGCTGCCTACTGGTCGCCACAATTCCTCCTGAGGAAACACGCATACAAAAGGCAGCCGTGAGTACAAAACCTAACGGCAGACTTGCACTAACCTTGCACGATAAACTAAGACTGACGGGAAGTCACTCAACGATCCAGCGTCGAGGAGCTCTCAGCCACACTGTTTTGAAGCTCCTCTGACGAGGCTTGATCGGCGGCAGGTGTGTGTGGATTCCTGGGTGGGACCGGTCAGCTGGCAGGGCCACACCCACCAGGCCTAAAAGAGCCTGCCACGACCGCACCCTCACATACATGCACACACCCATAAACACCTGACAGTACACCAACACGGAAAACAGGACAGCAGACACAACCATAATAACAATAAACACAATAATAATGATAATAATAATAATAACTACAATGGTAGTCCACACTGCTCACGGACCCCGAATCCCTGGAACTGGGTCCGTGACAATCTCCTTTGCTTCCTTTAAAGAAAATCTGCTAAATTGTTAAACTTTGAAAGAGTGAAGGTGTGAGAGATGCTGGAGAGACTGGTGCACGTCTGACAGTCTGTGGACGTTGGACTGCAGTGCTTCCTTATCGTCCTTTAGTTACTGTGACTTTAATAATCAGAGTACGCATGTGTTCATGTTTCCTGTTGAACACCTCAAAGTGTTTTAAGATCTATGCTTTAGTGTCCTTCTAAATTTGTAAAACTTTACTTAAACATGATCCTGATTTGTCTTTGGACTCTTTTGGTTTGTGTTTGAACCGACAGGAACCGACAGGACTGAATGGATCCATCTCCGTTATCCATGGCTCACTGTGAAAGTGTCCTGCATGCTGAAATGTTTAAATTAGCTCCTTCAGAAATAATGAGGACAGCTGTAGATAAGAAAAAATCTCTTTTATTGGTTCTTTGGGTGCAGAGAGCTTTGGGGGGGTTATGATGAGTCTGCCTCAGAGCTTGTTATGCACTCAAATCGTTTACACAGGTTTACACATTGTTTTGGGGGTTTCCACGACACTGCATTTCTCCCCCGAGGTCCACAGAGCCGCTGAAAAAGCTCTGGAGGTCCCTGTGTGAGCACGTAAACGCCCAGACGCGTTTCTGTCCAAGCTCCTTAGACTACGATGACCTGATGACTGAGAACCTTCACACCTCTGACTGGATTGTTAAATTTGTGATTGATGTGACGTTGATCAATCAGCTAAAAGGAAAACATGGGGTCAGTATCCGTACTTGCAAGTTGAAACTCACACACAGCCAGGGAAGTGCAGAGTTTTATACGTAGTTTTTTCTTTGTATCTGTAACCAGACGTTAACAAAAAGCATTTGTGTAAACTGGTCAGCTCTTTCTTTGTCTGCAGTGTGTGCTGTGACTGATTTCTGGTGTAGTTGTTTCATTTATTTCATTTTTCCCTCCATAAGAGACGTTTTCCACACATTGCTAAGGATTGTCTTATTGCATTGGAGTCACACTGGGTTAAATATGTACACTTGGGTTTTAAGGGGTATTTATTATTTTCTTCTTTTTTTTGGGTTGTATGGAAGCCCCAAACGCAATTTCATTGTTCTTGACAATGACAATAAATAAATAAATACTACATACTAAATCTGTATCTGCAAAGTTACCAGTGAGGGGCCTGTGTGCACCCCCCCCCCCCCCCGCCCCCGCCCCCACACACAACCCACACTAGCAAAATGCAGACCGTGTCGCAGTTTGTTCCCCTGACACACACACACACACACACACACACACAGGAGACTGCGAGGTCTGACTCACTTCTTCCTTTCTCTGTCTTTTAGCCCCGCCCTCCTGTCACCCTGCTGCTCTCACACACTCCTTGAACACTTTTGATAGAAATGGGTTTATGTGCTACTGCCCTGTTTTGGGGCTTCAGTTGGAGAACTGTTTCAAAGCCAAAGGCCAAAAATACATCAACAAATAACACTCAGTCCATAAGTATTTCCTCCAAACCTGATCCAGGGTAATGTGCTCGAGTGATTTCCTTTGACTGATGTCACAGCTCCAGCAGCAGGCAGTCAAACGCAGATCCTGAAACAAAGCTTGATAAGGGAAATCCTAACGAAGCACTCACAGACTGGTGGGCCGCTGCAGGGAGCTTTAAGTTCCCTCCCCATCACCCACAGCAGCAGCAAAGAGTCACATATGAACACAGCCAAGCTGAGCACAAGACTCAAAGAATCAAACTTCCACACATGTTTTCTATTTTCTACCAGCTCAACATAAGAAACAAGCATCAGGGAGTCTTCCAAAAGTCATTCTCCATAATCCCAATAATCCAAAGTAAAGACTGATGAAGAAAATCACTGAGAAAGAACTGCTGGAGTCAGAGGATTTGACATCATACAAGATTGTTACCACCACACTGCACAGTACCTCTTACTGCTACTGCTATTACTGCTACTGTCTGTCTGTCACTGCAGCTTGTTTCCCCTGTTGTCTGTTTCAAACAGCCTTTCATCATTTTCATCTTTTTCATCTTTTTCATCTTTTTCATCTTTTTCATCATTTTCAGCTGAAAGTTGTGTCTAACCTTTGTTTTTGCTGAATTTGTGCTGCAAACATCTCAGAAGGTGAAGCTGAAGAGCTTACAGAGTTTTTCTCACAGTGAATAACTTTGAGCCGAAACGAGTCAGTGCCTTTGAGCAGGGCAGTATCAGACCAGCTGAGTACTTTCAGCGAACAGCAGGATGGCTCTTACAAATATTTGGTTCTACGTTAAAGCTTTTTTCTTTTTCTATGATTCCTCAGAAATAATCTACTGCAGGTCAGGCTAATGCACATTCCAGCATATAATATGTGTTCATGCAGGGCTGCTCTGGCAGAGGGAACTGTAGCTTTTCTGCAGTGAGGTTAGAAAGGGAACAACGCGTGTGTGATGTGGTGAACCACAGACACGGTTTCCTTATCGAGGATGATTTAAGGAGTGTGCAGTGCAAACACAATCTATGTGTGAGGTTTTTATTGGCTACAAAGTCAAAACACGTACTGTCACTCAACTTTACATACGCTCATTAAACGCTTACAAACTCTCAGACGGCGAGCAGTCTGCCTTCATGTTTGGCCTTTAAATAAAAGCTGCATGCAGTCATTGCATGAATGTGAT
Source organism: Astatotilapia calliptera (assembly GCF_964374335.1). Lineage (NCBI taxonomy): Eukaryota > Metazoa > Chordata > Actinopteri > Cichliformes > Cichlidae > Astatotilapia > Astatotilapia calliptera. The sequence goes on from NC_137427.1 coordinate 1,872,070, forward strand.
TGAGTGAATAGAGTTTAAACGACAGTAACATGCTGTCTGAATAGAAGCATGGACTGTTGTTTCCAGGCTCTTTATTATGAGGCTACCTCATCTCTGCAGGCAGCCACAGGCTCTCACTCTCTGTGTTGTTGTTCTGCATCTCTGTGTCTGTGTTCAAACAGAAGGTAAATGCAAAACACAAGAATGTGTGACAGCATAAAGTGGACGTGTTGTACTTTTCCTTCTTCCCTGACACATGCTGTGTTCCAGCATTATTAGATGTATTATTATTAGACATGTAACAGACGATCAACACAGAACCACATACAGTGGTGCAAGAACTGCAAAATGTGCACAAAAAAACAAAGACAGTGCAACACCAGACAGAACGACACAGACACACAACTGTGCAATGGACATGTGCAACAGTGTTCAGGAGTCTGACAGTTTGGGGAAGAAACTGTTCTCCCGTCTGGCAGTGAGGGCCCGAATGTTCTGGTACCTGCAGCAGGGTGAAGAGTGTGTGAGGGGGGTGTGGGGAACTCCAGCTCCACGTGCAGTTTCTTTCTGCGTGGAAGGAAACTGAACTGGAAAGCAGGAAGTAGTGAAAGAGTGCTGTGTCTGTTATTGTTGTAGCAGGAGCTCTGTGAGCTGTGTGAGTGATTCAGAGAACAAGGAGCAGCTGTTTACTCCTCAGGGCTCATTTAATGGTCTATCAGCAGAAACTGGGACTGTTCAATAAGCTGAGCTCATTTAATTACTCTAGTATTCATTTGATCTCTTTCTGAACTGCTCCTGGTAAGAGTCCATATTACAGGTACAGTAAAAACACCAGAGTATTATTCTTTAATCAACATTCCCCTAAAGAACTGAGTAAAATGTGCATTTGTTTGCAAAATTACAAAGACTGAAATTCATACAAAGTGTGATTTTACTTGTAGTTTAATTACTTCATCTCAGAGGTGGGACCAAGTCATTGTTTTGCAAGTCTCAAGTAATGTCAGGCAAGTCAGAGTCGAGTCTCAAGTCACTGGTGTAAAAGTCCGAGTCAAGTCACAAGTCTGAAACTTTGAATTTCAAGTCCTTTCGAGTCTTTAAAAAAAAAAAAAAGGAAAAAATAATGTTGCAGTTATGCTAAATGTAAATATTAGACCATGTAATTTTAAAATCTGTGTTTTTCTCAACACATGACAAAATAGTGAACTTAGAAAATATACACAAATTGTGAAATTGCACCTCTTTAAAATGCAGCTCAATTAAACTTAGCTCCAAGAATAATTTTCACCGACAGTTCTGAGATAAGCTGCATGTTATTCTTGGATGCGGTTGTAGGACCGGCTTTAAAATCGCATGACAAAAATATCATACACATTAAAAAAACTGTATCACCAACGTAGCCTGGACAACATTTGCTAGTTAGATGAAGTCAGCTATCTCATCTTAGCATATTTATATGCATATTTATAATCATACGGTTCTTGGAGTGAGTGCATACACTCATGAAGTTTAGTAACTTCAGGTCAGTGCAACAAGCCCAGGTACAGTTTACCGACGGATGGGTGCAGGACCTTGAAATGCACCGTGTAGAACGAAAGACCATCGTACGTATCATAAGTTTACCAGTCTCACAAATCGTCTTCATAAATACACATTCGTTAACCGTTTATTAATAGGACCTTTGAGCTCAACAATAATTAATTAGTAGTGGAAATAATTTCTGGTAGCATCACAGAAATGTAGCAGTGACAATAATACTGTATGCTGTAATCGTACTGGACAATTAGTGATACAAAAAACCTGTTTTATCCTGTGAATAAAAGTATATGTTTTTGTCAGTGTACCATAATAACAGAAGCGAAACGCAATATTGTGTCAGGACAATTCACTATTTATGCACAATAAACAAAGGAGCATAGCGCGACAATTTCTGTTCAGCGCCAGACTTGCTTGTAACCTATATCACTAATTATGTTAAGAAAAATGACGTATTAACTACTAAAAAACACTGACCTTCGTGTAAATGCTTGGAGCAGACTAACCTGTGAGCTGGAGTGTTCTGGGACGTTATATTTGATCTTTGAATGGCTGCAATCCAGGCCATCCGTCGCGTCTTTGTTACTTCGGAAACATGGCTCGAACAATTTCTCTTCAACGACGTAATCCGATAACAACCGATCTCTTTACCCGTCGGCTTCCCGTGGCTGTCATGCGACCGGCTATTGCAGTTAATAATACAACAGCTTCTTGCCATTTTTTGTGTTTCTTTTTATCGCTGTATAACTGATTTTAATTGAAAGCCTGCGTGCGCTAGTACTTCTTGCCACGAGTTCCCAGAATCCTTTGCGGTTCTACCCGTGAATGACGTCACATTTTCAATCTCTATATAATATGCATGTTAAATTTTATATTTGGGGTAAAATATCAAGTCTTTTCAAGTAAACCGGTTCAAGTCCAATTCAAGTCCCAAGTCATTGGTGTAAAAGTCCAAGTCAAGTCACAAGTCTTAGAACATTTTTTCAAGTCAAGTCTAAAGTCATAAAATTAATGACTCGAGTCTGACTCGAGTCCACACCTCTGCTTCATCTCCTTCCTTTGTCTGTCATTCCCAAACTGTTAGACCTGCGTTTGATTCCCGATAAAGCATGAGGTTCCACCCACCCATTATCTTCCACTTATCTGGGGCCGGGTCACAGCGGCAGCAGCCTCAGCAGAGAAGCCCAGACCTCCCTCTGCCCGGCCAAATCCTCCAGCCTTTCTGGGGGAATGCTCCGGAAATGCACCAGAAATGCCCCAGCAATGTCCATTTATGGACATGGCTATGTCCTGATGCAGTAATGAAATACTTTTCTATGTCTCACCCACTAACACACGTGCAAACACAAGGACAAGCACTCCACTACACCCTCCCGACACCACTGTGGCCACATCAGGGGGAAAACAAACACAGCGGGAGCAGCCGCGCCCTGCAGCAGTATGCTCCCAGGAGCAGCATCGCTCAACTAAAGGGCTGATTAATGTCCCCATGCACCATTTTCATGGCTCACATTTAGCTAATTACAGCAGATGGCAAAGATTACCATGAAGTCATCTGTGAAAATACACAGATCAGGACTGACCTTTGGGAATGCAGCTAATCTCAGCTGAGACATTGCAGATGTCGACTTTGATCAGAGCGTCGTGTGAAATGCTTACACAGCAGATTTAGGAAGTACAGACACCCAGAGAGGCGTCTGCATGAAGCCGTGGCCTGCTGATGTCTGAGCTTTAGTCGTGGCAGCAGCTGGAAAAATCACAACTGAGACTTTCAGGTGAACACGATGGTTCTTCATCGTTTTCTCTCTGATCATCATCAGCACATGTGAGTCTTTTTATTCCGATGTTTGTGAATGAGGGATTTTTAAATATGTTTTAACATTGAGACAAATGCAGGTGTGTCTGCAGGTGTTCAGCCTCCCTGCTCTGAGCTCTTGTTTTAAGCTGGGTGCAAATGTGATGAGTGAAGGTGCAGCTTTGTCCATGCTACAGCACAGCTATTCATCTCCATGGTAACATTTAAAAATGTGTGTGTGGGCGTGGCACCAGCATGTGAACTGTTTATCACACCACAAACAAATAAAAAGGAGCGACCTGCCCGCATTTACACAAACACTGAAAGTTACTTTAAACCATTATTCACCATTTACATATCCTCAGAATAACATGTGGTGGTTAGCAGAGGCCATGACTGAGGAGGCACTTCCTCTGTGTGTGTGTGTGTGTGTGTGTGTGTGTGTGTGTGTGTGTGTGTGTGTGTGTGTGTGTGTGTCAGGGGAAATCTGCATTTTCCCAGTGTGGGGTGTGTGTGGGGGGGGGGGGGTGCACACAGGCCCTTCACTGGTAACTTTGCAGATACAGGTTGTGTGGAAAACGTCTCTTATAAATAAAATGAAACAAGTACACCAGTAATCAGTCGCAGCACACACTGCAGAAGAGAAAGAGCTGACCAAAAACCGCACTGACATAATCACATGTCGTTGTGCGACAACCACAATAAGTGGCTCTCTTCATGTTAGTGTGTACACACTGGCACATTAACACCGCAAGCATGTTGGCAAGCTGACCTTCAGTATCTCGGGGAACACATTCAGACATTTTTTCTTCCTATAGATTTTCTTACGCTGACGACACGGCTCAGCTCACCTGTGTCTTTTGTTGGCTCTAAACCGAGACAGTAAAAGGAAGAGGGGGATGGTAAAGCTGAGGCTTGGAGTTTTCTTGGCCTGCTTGTGTTATATTTCCATCTTTAATATTTCCTGCAAAGCGTCTTTATCAGGGAATCTGCAGCCAAATTTCAGCCTGGATCACACAACACACACGTGGGGCTGAGGGCGAGCCTGTGATGTGCTTCCTGCTTTTTGTGACTCATCATTATGTTTTGCCTGGTGTGAGCGACGACTCGCTGGAATGCTGTTTGAATGTGCACCTAAATGTGCTCATTCGGGCCCAGCAGCATTACAGTGTGAACCCTGATATCACCAGGTGCAGTGCTGTCAGTGTGTGATTGGCTGGAACACCTCAAAGAAGAACGAGATCCATTTAGCATCAAAAACGAGCTGCGACCATAAAAACACGGAGAGCTTTTCCTGACCAAGGACCCACATTCCTCATCCTTCCCCTGAAACTGCCAGTGTCACGGTCTGGGTGGAGTCTGGTGGTGTCGCACAGATGTGGCTTTTATGTGCAGCCCACAAACTTTCAATATCGTGTGGAGATCGTTGTGTATTTGGGATCATTGTCCTGTTAGAGCTGTGGATCTGAAGTGAAGTCGAAAAATTGTGATAACAAAGAGTCTGAGACGCATTTACACAAACACACACAAACACACACACAGGAAACTGTGAGGGGGAATGGCCCCCTTTGTTCCTCTGATACTGATGCTGGTCTGACTCACGTCTTCCACCAACAGGGTCTCTTTTAGCCCCGCCCTCCTGTCACTCTCCTGCTCTCACCCTTAAACATCCTTAAACACTACTGATCTTATGTTAATGGGTCTGCTGGGAGAACTGGATTTCTGTCCTGTTTGGGGTTCAGTAGGTGAACTGTTTCACAGCCGCAGACCAACAAATAATAATCACAGACAGGTTCATGAAAGATTGCATAAAATTTATTGCTACCATTGTGACTGGATTGAAGAAGACAACATTTCTCCACCTGTGTACCTTCAGACAGGTGTGCACACTCCATATGAAAGCTGATGAGTTTAAAGCTCAGATCAGGGCACGTTTCACAAACTCTGCACAAACTCACAGCATTCAGTGAGAAATGTTTCAATAATATCACATAAGTTCATTTGCTAGTGTCATGGTCAGTAGCATATCAGCACCGTCAGTCAAACGTGGGAATGATTTGAACTGCGGAGTACAAACACATTTCTCCTTATTGGCTTCTTCATCTGGCCTCAGCAGGACTTTGGTGAGATGTGAGGGAGGCTGAGGAGATCTTTGGCCCAGAGGTTTGCAGACATCAGAGGTCACTGTGGGAACAAAAAGAAAACATTTTGATTTCACAGAGAGATCTGTGCCACGCTCAGTCAGCTGTAACTGTAGGTTTGCTCCTGTTGCCTTTTTACACCACTGCACTGGGTTTAAAAAGAAGCCGTTAAAAAGTGCCGACTCGGCTTTGATTCGAATGTGAAGAACTGTGTCTGCACAGCAGCCCGGTGTCAGATTATTCTGGCCATCTGGATCATTTTTAACTGTGAGTCTTCAAAGTTTGCTCAAAGCTCCCTAATGAGAAACACTTCATATGTAACCGTCTTATAGACGTGTAGCTTCCTTTCAATCGTTTCTGATGAAGTCGTTTCTTCAGTTTTCAGCTGCTTAAACCAGACTAAATATCCCTCTGAGCTTCATTATATGCGTCACAGCTCCAGCAGGTGACTTCCTCCTACTGACCTTCAGCTGCCGACCAGCACACAGCAGACAGCGGCAGCTACGACGAGCCCCCAGAGGCTCCCGGGGTCAGCAGCAGAGTTAAAGGGAGCTCCAGCCTCTGAAACAACAGAGCAGGAGGCAAAGTTAGCAGCTGGCACATCGAGGAGCGCACAAAGAGCCATATGTGGCGTAACACAGCGTATTCTAACACTCACCCACAACAGTCACGTTATAATCAAACACGAGCTTTTTGTTTTCTTTTAACATCTCCCCTCTGTAAACGGCGCTCTTCCTGATGTTGGAAATAGTAAGGCAGCCAGACGACTGGTTAAGCTGGAGACGTCCAGCATATTCCTCTGGAGGCCCACTGATGTCTCTCTCATCACAGAAGAGAAGCATTTTGTTGGAGCCATACATCCAGAGGATATGCTCACCATTCAGCCCGCTGAGTCCCGTCTGTAGAGTGACCGAGCCTCCAGGCCTCACCGTCAGATTCTGGATTTCCTGATTCATTGCCTCTCCCAGAAAAGTGAGAACTGAAAGGAAAGAGCAAGGAGGAGATGATGGGGGGTCATAAATAAAGAGGAAACTAATTACTCGCATGGTGCAAACAGACTTTTGTAAAGACAGCGTTAGGTGTGACCGCCTGCAGCCTTGGTTTTAAAGACAGTTGAAAGTGGAGTGTGTTTGTGTTTGTGGCATTTTCCCACCACTGACTGCTGCTCTATTTTTCTGCCCCTCGCCTTCTGTTAACTCTCCTCCCAACCTCTCCTTCTCTTTCCTGTTTCTCAGCCCTGAATAAAAAAATAAAAAAATAAAGGTTGAATAAAATATGACAATAAAGTGGACCAGTATAGCAAATGCTGCAATAGTCCACATGGGAAAATAAATCTGCTGGGCATCTTCTTGGGTTTAAGACAATAATTCTGGTTTCTCCAGACAGACAAAAGAAAAGAAAAGAAAAAAAGGATGTGTTAGCCAGAACAGCCAGAAGCTCTAACTCTTTGTCTCTAACTCTCTGAGAGTTAGAGACAAAAACCACAGAAGAGCTTTTGTGGTTTTTGCTTGACAGCGAGGAAAGCCCCACTTGTGGCTCGTGCGCGGATGAAATACTCTTAACATGAATGGCACGTCGCACTTGATCCTTTGATATGATGCTCCCTCCTCACCACTCTATCACATCGTTTATCTAACATCCTCACCTTTCTGTAACATCAGTGTAACAGGAGGTTTCCCACATCAGTGCCCGGGTTAACAGCCAGGACCTGGTAGTTCGAGTCCTGTTGGAACTTTTGAATAGAACCTATTCTATTCTATTGTACATATTGCATATCTTATTCATCTATCTCTGTTGCTGCATTGAGCATGTGTATGACAAAAGAACTTCCCTCGGGATAAATATGGTTCTTCTTATCTTATCTCCGTGTTGTGCGCATCGCTCTGCCCTTCTCTCACTTATATCAGCATAAAGTGAGCAGGACGATCAGACTGGAGCAATGTGCAAAGAGTAACAAGGATCTCTGTGGAATCACTTCATCTCTAATCAAACTAAACGACACAATAAGAAAGATGATCCGCTCATTAATTAATACCGTAGAAAAATCAATAAACTACTTACATGCGAGGGCTGCCACCCACATGGACATGATCGCAGCTGAGTGTCTGCACACGAGTGAGCTCTGAATGAAATGGCTGGCACATATGACAAAACATAATGAAGAGGTCGCGCCTCTTATCAGCGTGCAGGATTCAATGGATCCCACCTGGTGTCAGTGACCTGATATTACAACTAATCGCTGATTAAGCGGAGCTCAAACCAAAAGAGCATCACTGCAACTTCTGTCACTGAGTGAAACTCTGCATTTAAGACGTTTTATAGAAGGGACCACATGTGATCGTTGTTTCCTCCAATTAAAGCAAAGGAAATGCGACAAACAGACACGAGCAAAGACTTTCATTATAATTTTTCCTCAAACTTCATGTGCTTTGTAACACGAATAGTTGGAGCCACCTGGTGGATAAATAACGCAACTACACTGTCAAGGTTCCCCATCGCTGCACAGGACAGGAGGTGGGTGCGCGTGAACGACGTGAATCTCTGTATGCTTCATAGTAAAAACATTCCCTCGATGGTAATGTTTATGTATTTTCATTATAAGCACTGAAAATGCTTATAATGAAGCTGGATACCACCACCGCATGTTGTCCTCTGTATGATTGTGTGACCAATAAAGCTTGTTTCTTAAGTGCACCTGGAAGTTACAGCCATCTCGGTGGACAAACAGTAACTTAATTCTCGAGTGGAAATTTTGATTAGCATGCTAAGTTAATACAGTTAGTATGAGATTGTAACCGTTCTGACACAGATGTGGTCCCCAAACGTTTTTGCGCCACCGACCGGTTTAATGTCAGACAATATTTTCACGGACCGGCCTTTGAGGTTTCGATAAATACAACAAAATAAAATGATACGACCGAGACAAAAACTGTGGTGTTTTGTAAATATAATGATAAACGTGAATTCGCTTTGTAATTGTGTCACTTTATTGGCAGCGTCCTCCTGAAATGCGCCAACAACGTTGAGAGTAAAAGACCCTCTCAACCCTGAAAACCATTAATTTCACACCCGAGCCTCAAGTCTCGCAGCCCGGCAGCAGACGCATTACGGACGCGGGGTTTGGGGCCGCTGCTATAAAACACGGTTGATGATGACTGTGTGCCGTGTGTGTGTTTGTGTGTTTAGAAATAGAAATAGGCTTTATTTAATCCCACAATCAGGAAATTCACATGTTAGATCAGCGCAAGGGACAAGAAGAAAAACTGAATCAGAGATATATTCCAAAAAAAGAAAAATTGTGTACAAAAAAGCCAAACTACTATACTATGTAAAAATGGATATATACAGTAAAAAACACCAATATTTTCCTTTTTATACATAAAGTGCAGTGGGGATGAGGCTTACTCTCGTTCTTTCTTAATGTCTTTGGGGCAAAACATGATCACAAAACGGTGTATAACTGAACACAGATCTTTAACCAGGTCTTCCCATTAACACCTGACCTGTCCAGAGGTTCAGTCAATGAGCTCGTCAATAGCTTCAATGCTAACATGTTAAATGTAATGGACACTATTGCTCCCATTAAGGTGAAGGTTATCTCTGGAAGGAAAAAGTCTCCATGGAGAAACTCCACACTGGTGAAAAATGAAAAAAGAGAGTGTAGGAAAGCTGAGCGCAGATGGAGAAAAACAAACCTCCAGGTTCACTATGACATCTATAAAGAGAAACTTCACAATTATAATTTACAACTGAGGAATGCAAGGAGGTCCTACTTCTCTGACATCATCACTAAAAACAGCCATAATGCTCGGGTCTTATTTTCTACAGTTGACAGGCTAACAAACCCTCCTGTGTCAGTGGCAGCTGAACTTCATTCGACCATGGCCTGCAATGACTTTGCCAAATTCTTCACAGAAAAAATCCAAAAGATTAGACAAGCAATTACATCAACAGCAGATCCAGGATATGTACTGTGTCCACCAAAAAACTGTTTAAACACCATGAAACAGTTTCACCCGATTAACAGCAAAGACCTGGAGGACATCTTAGGTAAACTGAACTCCTCCTCCTGCTGTTTCAAAGACTTTGGAGTCAGACCTGTTACAGATCATCAACTTTTCTTTAATGTCAGCTGTGTTTCCAGAACCTCTGAAACTAAATAAATAAACTTGCCTTGTAATCTAAAGAACTGTGCTAGTGTGGATGCTGAAACAGTCGTGTGATACCAAACACCAGAAACCAGAGATTTGTTGCCTGACCACAGCTGAGTCACCCTTTTATTGTACTCGGTGTAAAACACTCCTTTTTCTTCTTGAAGTTCACTTAATCGATGAAGAGCGAAAGCCTGGCAGAACATGATCACGCTTCCTGGCACTTCCTGGCTTCCTAAACTTGTCCTGCAAAGGGCAGCCAAAGATTTTAAAAAGGAATGAAACATGAATCTTTTTTCCTCCTTTTTAAAAAGTTATCCATAGAAAAAGTGAAGACTTGTTTAAAAAGTGCCAAAGCTCTGTAAGTAAAGATAATGAGCTATATTGAAATGAATTTAGGGTTTGCATTAGCTCTGTTTGTTTCTGTATTGTACTTGACTTTTAGAAACTTCACAAATATAAAATATCGAGCCCTTAACTGCCTGTAGCAAGAAACGAACATCTTCTTAGTGGAAATACAGAACCAGTTCTGTGAGCATACACATCAGCACTGTGGGAGGCTGCACCAGTCTGCAGCAGCATCGAGCATTAGAAATGCGTTTAAACCCAAACTATCTGATGGCCCGTCTGTGGTAAACAGGTTGAACTGAGACAGTGGCCGTCGTGGAAGTGGGAGTATTCCTGGGCAGATTTAGTAATGCGCTAGAAACTTTGATGCAGCGTTGTCTGAGCTGTTCGACACAGACATCTTGAGTTTCTCTGAATCTTTTGATGCAGGTGTACAGTGTAATGGTAAATGGCCTGTATTTATATAGCGCTTTACTAGTCCCTAAGGACCCCAAAGCACTTTACACACCCATTCACACACACATTCACACACTGGTGATGGAGCTACATTGTAGCCACAGCCACCCTGGGGCGCACTGACAGAGGCGAGGCTGCCGGACACTGGCGCCACCGGGCCCTCTGACCACCACCAGTAGGCAACGGGTGAAGTGTCTTGCCCAAGGACACAACGACCGAGACTGTCCAAGCCGGGGCTCGAACCGGCAACCTTCCGATTACACGGCAAACTCCACGATCGCCCCTGTATAGATGCGAAGAGTTGCAATTTGTCTTTGAGGACAACACTTCAAAAACAATCTTCTTACTTATCTTCCTCTGTAAGCCATCTTTTTTGTTTCAGCCAATCATGTTACAGACTTGATGTCAGGTAATTTAATTACTTGCTAGAAAATCTCCCAGCTGAATCCTTTTGAACTTTCACCTGTTCCAACTTTTTTGGGAAATGTAGCAGAAATCAAATTTGAAATGAGCTCATTTAGTGGATGAAGTTGTATAATTTCTCAGTTTAAACATGTTGTGCTATTTATGTGCTGTTGTATAAGAAATGTTGTCTCATGTGATTTCAGTCTTTTAGTTTTCATTTTGTTCCAATTTAAAGAAAGTCACAACTTTTATGGAGATTTGGTTCTAAATAGAAGAATGAAAGCAAGGCAGGAAGAAAAGGAGAGCAGTGAAAATGACGTACACGTCCCCTTTACCATGGTGAATTAAAGAGGGCAAAACAGGAAGGAAGTAATGGCAGAGTTACTGTACTGTAGTTGAAGTTATGATTAAAATTATAAAGTTATAAAGCTGTCACTGATTGGCCTGATAGGTCTGAGAGCTGAGTATGAAAGTGGGTTCAGAAGAGACAGACTTTCTTCTTTGTCTGTAGAAACAAAAGCTTAATGAGGAAAACTCTCTCTGCTGTGGTTTTCCACATGGAAAGCGTTTTACATGCTGTGAAGAGTCGCAGTAGTCCAGTGGGCTGAACAGCCATCACGTCTCAGATTCTGACACAGCAGGAAAGAATTTGCTGATATTCCTCAACTGATAAAAAGAACAACAAACCGAACCCTTAAGATTCAAATTCACTGAACACATGTCAAACCTCTGGGACCAGACAGGAAAATCCCTGTTTGTGGATATGTAGGTCTTTAAAATTGTCTAGAAGATAGCACCAGGAGAAGGTTGGGGAAATGTCACTATGGCTTCGGAGGCAAGTCACAGCAAACTACTGGATAAACCTGAAGGGACTCGACAAAAGTAATTCAACAATAACAAAGATGTTTGATGATTTGTGGGAGCGAGTGAAGGAAGAATAAACAGTTTTGGTTGGAGAGACATCAGGATCAGAACATCTTTATCGTCACTGTAACAAGTACAAAGGAATTAAGTGCAGTCGTCAAGTGAAAACGTTTAACTATGATTACAAAAGAATTATATTTAAAAAATGAGGAATAGCACAGTCGTCCATTGCACTGTCCTCATCAGGCTGAACTGGAGGTGAGTGCGTGTCATTCAGTGCTCTGACAGCTACAGGCTGCTGCTCAGCCTGGACGGACATATTCCTGCTGGGAGCAGCTCACAGTTTAAAGGATGCAGTTTCCCAGGGACACCGTCGTGAATATCCTGTGTTGTTTGGCTTTGTAAGTAACATATAACATAGTTATAATGACTATATATATATATATATATATATATATATATATATATATATATATATATATATACACTCAACAAAAATATAAACGCAACACCTTTGTTACTGCTCCCATTCCCCATGGGATGGACGTAGATACACAATATAACCATCCCTCCCAAACAGTGGTCACAAATCAGTCCAAATGTGTGGTAGTGGGCACATCTGCTATATTGAGATAATCCATCCCACCTCACAGGTGTGCCACATCAGGATGCTGATCTGACATCATGAGTAGTGCACAGGTGTACCTCAGACTGCCCACAACAAAAGGCCACCCTGGAATGTGCAGTTTTTTGCACTATTGGGGGTCTGGGGACCCAGAACCGGTCAGTATCTGGTGTGACCACCATTTGCCTCATGCAGTGCAACACACCGTCGCATGGAGTCTATCAGATTGTCAATTGTGGCCTGTGGAATGTTGGTCCACTCCACTTCAATGGCTGTGCGAGGTTGTTGGATATTCGTGGGAACTGGTACACGCTGTCGTATACGCCGGTCAAGCACATCCCGAACATGCTCAATGGGTGACATGTCCGGTGAGTATGCTGGCCATGCAAGAACTGGGACATTCTCAGCTGCCATCTGCCCTGAACAATGTGAACCATGATTCATCCGTGAAGCGCACACCTCTCCAACGTGCCAGACGCCATCGAATGTGAGCATTTGCCCACACAAGTCTGTTACGGCGACGAACTGGAGTCAGGTCAAGACCCCGATGAGGACGACGGGCATGCAGTTGAGCGTCCCTGAGACGGTTTCTGACAGTTTGTGCAGAAATTGTTTGGTTGTGCAAACCAATTGTTCCAGCAGCTGTCTGGGTGGCTGGTCTCAGACGATCTTGGAGGTGAACCTGCTGGATGTGGAGGTCCTGGGCTGGTGTGGTTACACGAGGTCTGCGGTTGTGAGGCCGGTTGGATGTGCTGCCATATTCTCTGAAACGCCTGTGGAGACGGCTTATGGTTGAGAAATGAACATTCAATGCACGGGCGACAGATCTGGTTGACATTCCTGCTGTCAGCATGCCAATTGCACGCTCCCTCATTGCTTGTGGCATCTGTGGCATTTTGCTGTGAGACAAAACTGCACATTCCAGGGTGGCCTTTTGTTGTGGGCAGTCTGAGGTACACCTGTGCACTACTCATGATGTCAGATCAGCATCCTGATGTGGCACACCTGTGAGGTGGGATGGATTATCTCAATATAGCAGATGTGCCCACTACCACACATTTGGACTGATTTGTGACCACTGTTTGGGAGGGATGGTTATATTGTGTATCTGGAATGAATTTTAGGTCTCTACGTCCATCCCATGGGGAATGGGAGCAGTAACAAAGGTGTTGCGTTTATATTTTTGTTGAGTGTATATATATATATATATATATATATATATATATATGACTGTGTTTACATTTACATAATAATAATATTAATAATGATGATGATGAAAAACAAGCTGATGGTTTAAGACTTTAAGAGAAACTCAAACACTGATGACAGTCTGATTTCAGAGAGCTGGAACATGTTACACTTTTAGCTCATTAGTCCATCTGTTCTGCAGGATGTTCTGTGACCTCTGACCTCAGCGCATGATCTACTTTAAGGCCTCCTGTAGCTATGTCACCACAAGGTGGCGGCAAAACCCTGAAGTTGTCAATAGAGCTCAATATGGAGTTTAACAGAGAAAATGTGGCCTATTCTATTCAATTCAGTTCTATTTACATAGTGCCAAATGACAACAACAGTTTCAGAACACATGAAAACCTGAAAGGTGTGTTTGTTAACTGTTGATTGTGGAAATTAAAAGCCTGTGTTTTAAAAGTTTGAATAGGTGACGTGCAGATATCAGCTGGAAGTACCTTGCAAAGAAAAGCGTCTGGACTTCTTTAAGTTGCTTGAAGACGTTTCACCTCTCATCCGAGAAGCTTCTTCAGTTCTAAGGTCAAATGGTCCCAGATATAAACCTAGTGGGAGTTTCCCCCCACAGAGGGACAAAAGGACCCCCTGATGACACCCAGTTTCACACCTTGTCTCAGGCATTAGAGGATCATCAGGGGGTCCTTTTGTCCCTCTGTGGGGGGAAACTCCTTTGACCTTTAGATGCAGATGGACTGCTGAGTCTTGTCCTGTGGAGGTGGCTCTTCTGGGTTGTGCCATGCGCTTGTGAAGTGGCTGTTTGGTCTCTACTTCATACCCTGGAGGACGGGGCTGTGGCCCCCCCACACTCCCTAGCAGATCGTTACATGGAGAAACCTTTGGAATGCAAGCATGCTGATCCACACAGGTATGCACACAGGTGTACACACGGGTATTCACAGACGCGGACTACAGCTTTCTTGGCTGCTGCCTCAAAGCACATTGTGCGCTGTCTATCTTGCGTGCTGCACAACATGGTTTATTATTTAGTATCTACTGATATCTACTGCTAGCTAGTTTATTGTGATGGTGCTGTTTTTTTTATTATGTTGCTCTTTGTTGTTTGCTTTCTCTTCTGTTTTTTTTCTCCATATAGGTGACCCAGGTGTTTTGTTTGTTTTTTTCTTTCTTCCCCCCCTTCTCACCCTCTCTTCTCCCCTTTGGTTTTCTTTCTCTCCCTCTCTTTCTTTCATTCTTTCTCCCTGTCCTATCCCCCAGTCATGTCTGTCCCGTTTGTAGCAACCGAAAATAAAATAAATTCATAATTATAATAAAGGTCAACCAAATGGACCAATATGGCAAGGCCATGATGATCCACTTGGTAAAATAAATCCGCTTGGCATCTCTCTTGGCCTTAAGACAACAATTCTGATGCTAAAGATCCAAACGGGACACAAAAAAAAAAAGAAAAAAAAAGAAAGGATATGTTGTTGGGACGTCCTGACCCAGAGACTATTCTCACCATTATTATGTGTCTGTGTGAGCTTTGCTGCAAACCCTCTGCACTCGACGTCATCCTGCAACATTTCAAATCCAGACAGTAACGCTGGACGAAGCTTTAAAGCCTCAAACACGGAGCACCAACTCGTCTATGAGCACATTGGCATTGTGTAGAAATACAGTAATGAAATAGCTTCATTTAAATCTTTGATAAACAATTGAATCATTCTTCAATCCTAACAACAAAACTGCTCCATCACTTTTATTCACACTGAGATCAAATCAAAAGAAGACCGGCCTGACTGCTTTGGGAATATTTCTAAATGCCTCCATCTGCTCCTCTGTGCTGTGTTCAAAAACAAGCAGCCAGCTGGGAAATCCCGCTCACGCCCCAGCCCTCGCTCAGAAATACAAGCTGCAGCTGCAGAAGTGTGAGCAGCACACGGTCAGCTTCACAGAAAGAAGATTCAAAGTGAAAATATTTGACTTTTCTTTTTTTCAAAAAAAAAGAAAAAAAAAGAAAAAAAAGAAAAAAAGAAAAAAGAAAAAAAAAGAAAAAAAAGAAAAAAAGAAAAAAGAAAAAAAAAAGAAGTGGTTGTTTGGTCTCTCCGATGTAGAGGTCTGAGCATTCCTCGCTGCACTGTACAGCATACACCACATTGTTAAGTTTGTGTTTTGGCGTTTTGTCTTTCGGGTGAACCAGTTTGTGTCTGAGCGTGTTGCTGGGTCTGAAATACACCGGGATGTCATGCTTGGAGAAAACTCTCCTGAGTGTCTCTGATACGCCGGCTACATAGGGGATGACAATGTTGTTGCGTCTGTCCTTATCCTCCCTCGCTGGTGTCTGAGCTTCTTTTCTGTGCCTCTTTGCTGACTTTAAGAACGCCCATTTAGGATAGCCGCACATTTTGAGTGCTTCCTTTACATGTGTGTGTTCCTTCTTTTTCTCTTCAGGCTTAGAGGGAACATGTTCTGCCCGGTGGTGTAGGGTCCTGATTACTCCAAGTTTGTGTTCCAGAGGGTGATGGGAGTCAAAGAGGAGGTACTGGTCCGTGTGTGTGGGCTTCCGGTAAACTTCGATGTTGAGGTTGCCGTTCTCTTCAATGTGCACAGCGCAGTCCAGGAAAGGCAAACAGTGACAACAATACCTACGAAGCCTTAAAGCGAGACCCCACAAGCAGCTACAAAAAGAAAGTTATAGCTTGCCTTCAGGACCTTGAAAAGGACAAAATTGCCTGAGCTCACTCTGTCATGTTTGCTTAGCTTTCACAGAGACTTGTTCAAACTGCTTCACGAGCTCAATAATACACAAACACTGTGGCAATCTGCTGTCACACATGTATTTAGCACAAGTTACAGGGAAGTAGGGGAGACCGGGGATAGTTGTAACATATCTGACATTTCTGTCTGTAAATTGGAGCTCTTTTAAGGTAGTGGATTCAAACTGTAATGCAAAGTATCTACATGTCTCGGCTATTAAATAGTGCAGCTATTTTCTCTGCAGCACAATTACCCATTGCATGGTATGGCCTCAAACACAAAGAGTGAAATGTTACAATTAACCCCATAGTCTGGGTTAGTTGTAACATATCCTGGGGTGAAATGTAACACAATGAAATAAGGGTACTAACAAAATATTAACATATAATCTTTGTTTATTCAACACATGAATGCACTTAGAGCCATTTATGTAGCTGTGTGTGTGTGTGTGTGTGTGTGTGTGTGTGTCTGTGCGTGCGCGTGCGTGTGTGTGTGTGTGTGTGTGTGTGTGTGTGTGTGTGTGTGTGTGTGTGTGTGACAGAATGCAGAAATCTAGCTTTTGAACATATTCCAACCCCCCAAAAAAGACAAATTATGGAATTTTCTGCAACTGAATATTTCCTTAATTTTGGTTGGTCTTCCTTGAGTTTGGCCTCATTGGCTCAGTGGGCATTATAACCTACAACTCTTGCACCAATTTTGAACATAACAATGAAGCTGGAAAAATGTAGTTGTTCACCAGCATCGCAATTCCATTACTTTTTATCATGGCTTACCTTGGTGTGGTTTGCAAAGTGCTTCAGAAAGATGAGGAAATCTGTTTCTTGCACCCATCCTGATTTATTTCCACTACCAGTACTTCCTACTGGTCCATCTCTGACACAGTGGTCTGCATAATGTATGTGTGGGAACACAAACAGTGGAGGAATTGTGTTGCCAATGGCATTAACCGCATGTACAAAAGCGACCAGTGAACCTCTCTCTGCTGATGTCGTTGCCCCAACTTGTTTAATATAAGTTAAAGTAATAGTGTGGTAACATCTGCATTATTGTTACAACTAACCCAGACTGTTGCTGTTGTCTAAACTCGTCGTTCACTCAGATCCATGAAGACGTTTCCAGCAGTAACAAATAAACACAAACATGCAAACAGCTGTGTAAACATCTTAGACACTTTTTAATATTCCTGACATCTTTCCCGTCTCAGTGTCCAAACATGGCTGCTGCCGCCCGTCTGCTGACTGAAGATCAGCTTCTGTCTTCGGTCTGGATGTGTTCACCGATCAGGTCAGCACGCCGTGTGGACACAACTTCTGCAAAACCTGCATGTGTAAATATGCAGATCCTGACGTCCCGTTCCAGTGTCCCGTCTGCATGAAGATGCTCTACCCAAAGCCCGAGCTGCAGGTCAACACTCTGATCTCTGAGATGGTCGAGGCCTTCAGACGCTCAGAGCAACGGCCAGGTAGACGGGTGGAGGTTCACCATGGGGAAGGCTTCAAACTGATGGCGATTGTGTGCATGGTCTGTCACGATCTGAGGGGACAGACCGTGCGGTGCTGTGTGTGGTGGACCCAGGTGCGAACATAAGACAGTAGACCGGAGTAAACTTAAACTGAAAGCGAGCCTTTATTGTGGCTGATGACAGGTCTCAAAACAAAGCAGAAACACCGTGACTAAACTGAACCTAAACTAAACTGGGAAACTGATAAACTAAGGAGACTCAGAAAACCATGACGATGATTGTACAGACTGGCCGTGAGGACATGGAGGGTGGGAACACAGACGACGCAACACAGACAGAATGAAACACAGAGACTAAAAACACATGAGGGGGAACAGCTGCTACACATGAACCTAATGACAGGACTGAGAAAGTGAAACTACATATACTGACAATAGACACAGACTTTCAAAGTAAAACAGGAAACATGGAGACTAGACATGACATGAACTAAACATAACCACACAGACATGACGCATGACAGGTAGATGCACGAACCAGGGAGACTGCGCACAGGAGGAGATGACATAAACACTAAGAAACAAAGGACTCAACAGCGATATCAAAATAAACTAGATGAACTAAACTAGGGCACAAATGAATACCAAAGAGACAAAACTCCCACACTGGGTCACTCGACCCAGGACCATGACATGGTCTGCCTTTCATTACTTTGGGACTGCACGAAATTCAATCATCCTCTGGAGGAAATGAGTAAAGGAGAGAAACTGGTGAAGATGGAGGCTGAAATCCTGCAGACGATCGAGGAGATGCGACTGAAGACTGAGGACTTCAAACGCTCAGTGGAGCTCGGTAAAGAGGACGCAGACAGAGATGTGGCAGATGGTGTTCAGGTCTTTGCTGCTCTGAAAGAGTATGTCGAGAAAGGTGAGGCCAAGCTCACGGAGGCCATCAGAGAGAAGCAGAGACAAACAGAGCTGCAGGCTGCAGGCTTCATCAGAAAGATGGAGCAGGACATCCGTGAGCTGAAGAAGAGGAAGACGGAGGTGGAGCTGCTCTCTGTGCTTCAGCTGGAGGAGCCACTCTCTGAGGAGATGAAGGAGAAAGTACCCAAGATGCTCACCAGGTTCGAGCTGAGGCGGGTCCAGAGCTACGCAGTGGACGTGACGTTTGATCCAGACACAGCAAATCCTTACCTCGTCCTGTCTGACGATGGGAAACAAGTTCACGATAGTGACGTGAGGCAGAAGCTTCCAGACAACCCAGAGAGATTTTCTTACTGCATCAATGTTTTAGGAGAGCAGAGTTTCTCTTCTGGCAGATTTTACTTTGAGGTTCAGGTTAAAGGAAAGACCGAGTGGACTGTGGGAGTGGCCACGGAGTCGACCAACAGGAAGGCTCAAATCACACTGAGTCCTGGGGACGGTTTCTGGACTGTGAGGCTGAGAGACGGATACGAGTACAACCACAGGTTGATTTTTGGTAACACCAGCAGTAAAAGTTACCGTTGGTGTTAAATCTGGTGCTAACAGATAACTAACAGTTTATGGGTTTGAAGCTTGCAGCATAACTGCACAGGATGACGTTATGTACAGTTGAGATCTTTAACTCATCTGGATCATAAAGAAATCATTTCCTTTTTATTTATTTATTTATTTATTAATCCTAACTCTGAAAGCATGTAGTTTTGTGTATATGGATACAATTATACTTATCAGAACTATTTGAAGTCAAACTGAACTACCTATAATTTCCTAGTTGTGCCACTAGAGGGCGTCATTGTTGAAGCTTAAACTAAAGTTCTAGTTCAGCCTGGAAAAAACTCAGCAGATAATCCAGTAAACATCATGTATTTGAATCTTTGTCTGCTACAACAGATAAACAAACATTATGACGATGAACTGTTTCACAGCTGGATTTTATTTTTCTTTGTACAAACCGCTCGGCCGGAGCTGTTTAAAGCTAAGAAGTAGTCCCACCCACAAAGCAGGGTAAAGTATTTTTGGATGTTTTGTGATGTAAATAATTTAATCATGTGTTTTCTTAGGCAGACTGTTATCATGTAACTTGGCCAATCAGCAGTGGACTTCCAGAGACACTTGCTGTTGACCTTGATCATGTGACCTTAATCCGCATGCACAGAATTCATCCTGCTCAGCCGGAAGTCAGGAAAGTCGGACATCTTGTTAGCAGAAAAGCGTCAGCTAGCCGCTAAGCTAATGGCTACAGTAGAGAGAGGACTCGTGCTGGCAGCATTAGTGTGTGAAGTGTAGGGATGGGTATTGATAAGATTTTCACGATTCCGATTCCATTTTCGATTCTGTTTAACGATTCGATTCTTTATCGATTCTTTTTAAAAAAGGAGAACACTAAGGTCGATTAGCTTAGAACTTTGTTTTATATCTTCTCTTTGAACAAGATAGAAATTTAGGAGTAACATGGCCTTACAAACCCAGCAGTGAGATCTTAAGAGACATAAATGATTCTGTAGCAATTACACAAGAATATCCAGTAATGTCCCTGCCTACAATTAAACACATTCACTTACTGAAAATCATCTGCTGTGGCAAACGGGTTCAAGCCTTTGACCACAAACTGAGTCACTGCTCGGTGACATTCGTCTATCCTGCCTGAAAGGAGACGCTACCGGTAGACTGCAGCGAGAACTGCCAGCATCTGAGCCAGACTCTGTCTGTCTCTCTCATCATGGTCACTAAATGCACAGTAATGGCAGGTTTGTAATAAGGCAGATCGCACTAACATAATATGCACTGTTAGTTGATTATTTACCTGCCGCATTAACGGGAGAGGACGTGCAAACGTTACCGCTGCTGCTGGGTTGAGATTCACAAGTCCGGAGCGGAATTAAAAACACGCCATTCATTTAAGGTCATCGCGTGTTTTGTGAGCAAATGCTTTTGCATATTCGTAGTGTTTCCTCCCTTAAATGAAATATCTACTTTGCCAGTATTGCAAGTTGCCCTGTTGTCATCCGTTCTCGAAAAGTATAACCAAACTTTTGAGCGTTTGAGCCGCCGTGTTTCCTGCCAGGTAAATGACGCTCCACAACGTGGTGACGTCGTTCGAGGCGACTGGAATCAATAAGGGAATCGTTTGCAAAAATGGCAAACACTTCCAAGGAATTGAAACCGTGGGAACCGGTTCTCAACAAGAACCTGGTTTCGATACCCATCCCTAATGGTGACCCTCTTGGCGTGGCTGGTGTTGTCGAAGAGGCTGACCAGGCCTCCTGGTCTTGCTGGCCTCCTGCAGAGCCATGATGGTGGAGCACTGGAAGCGCTGGTCGGTCTTGAAGTCCTGAGTAATCTCTTACTCCAGGCCCATTAGGAGCAGTTTGCATATGAGCAGCTTGGAGGATTTCTGCTAACAGCAGACCTCTCAGAGAACCACGGGCCAGGGCCTGTAGCAGTGAGGCTTCTGGTCGCTGCTTCAGAGGTGCTTTGCCTCCAGTGGCTTTGCAGTCATCCTTTCTTTATGTCTGCTGTCAATAGGAGAATATGGAGGAAGAAGAGTGCATGCACTGTGTGCAGGAGCAGCTGTGATGCTGTGGCTCCTGATTGGTGAGGAGACCCCACCATCTCAGCGTGCACTGCTCATGTATAGCAAGTCACTAGTGCCATATATCGACACATGTCCATCCCGTCCAGTGAACAAATCAGCACTATTTGCTTAACATACTTGTTAAGTGATTCGTTCGACTGCAGTTCCGCGTGGGTCGTGTCCACCGGGGCTAGCCAGAAACGCTGCCCGTGGCAAGGATCATACGGATCATACGCACAACAACGAGGGGCTCAACAAGCTGCTGGGTGGAGTCACCGTCACTCAGGGTGGAGTGTAGCCCAACAAACAGACAGTGCTGCTGCTCAAGAAGACCAAAAAGTCTGTGAAGATCCAGGAAGCACAGCAGCAACAGAAGTCCAGCTGCAAACAAACACAAAGACTCTTTTAAGAACTGCACACTGTTCTGTCTCAGCAAACATCGTTACCAGTCTAAACTTATTCATCATTCCTTTTTGTTTTTTCATTTTATACTGTTTTCCAAATAATCCCAAATAGGTAGAAGAAATTAAAAATACATCCCGAAGGTTAAACTGTCACTGAAACTACTTTCAGCAGTAACTGAATGTCTAATAGTGTCATTTAATGATTTATTCATTACTTATTTTGGCGGAGTGTGCCAGGCTCCCGGGATCTATATGCCAGTAAAAGTGCTGTAAAACAGAAAATACAGTTAAAAGAAAACTTCCTTTTTGTTTCTGTGGTTTGGTCCTGGTGTGTTTTTCTCTGTGGCTGTGGATTTTCCACTTTGTTTTTCAACGTTGCAGGTTTGCTGCAGTGTCCTCGATGCACCTCCTCACAGTTCTTACATTTCCCCTGACATTCTCAAATACATAAACTCTGTCAGAGAACGTTTTTGGGACGTTTTGGAAAATCAAAAATCTGGTGTCGACTGCTCCATTCTGGATGTGCAAAGCTTGCTCAGTCTCATCATCCAGATTCAAACTGTAACAGGCTAACAGCAGCAAACTCAGCACAGCTTTATCTCTGACATCACTGAGTGAGTCTTTAGACGCCCGGGTCAGCTGATGTCATCTCTCATAAACAGCTTTTCTAAACATTTACCGTGAAGCTGCATTTGTTTGCACATGTGTGTACATGTAGTGTTACCAGAGATGGGCAGTAACGTATTACTTTTTTCAAGTAACAAGTGAAGTAAGGGATTACTATTGCAAAAAAGTAATTAGATTACTGTTACTTTTTTATTGCGTTACTAAACTGTGATGTTGTTTGTGAGAGCGTCTCATGACAATGACGTACGAGTGTGCGACGTCCATGGCAGCAACAGACGTGTGCAGATCAACAATGGATAACATGGAGTGATGGAGAGAGTACGACCATGCATCGTTTAAAGTGTGGAAGTACTCACATTACTTTGAGTTTGATTCTGTAAAAAGTGTCTGAAACTTCTTTTTACAGCGAAAAAAAATCCTAAACTTCTGACCAAGCAGCGAGCACGCTGCCACGGGAATGTGACAGAGAAACCCCGGATCCTCCCACTGACATGACCGCTGTGGGCAAACCTCCACCCGCCCCACTCCTGCTAAACAGGTGACAATAGATTAGACAGATCTATGATTTTAATTCTTTTCTGCTGTGTTGTATTTGCATCTATTTGAAAGAGTGTAAACACAAAACATGATTTTATTTTATATGCTGGATTATGCAGGAAATAGGTTTAAATGTTAAACACATTTCTTCAAGTCAAAGACTGTTGCATATAATATAATTGTTGCCTAATGCAATGTGCAGTAAGTTAAAAGATTAAAGCTGATAAAACAATTTTAAAAAGAGATTTTTTCATTTGATTACATTTCATTTGATGATTAAGCAGAAAAAATAGAATGGGGCTGAAAGGTCTGTTGCTTCATTACATATTCAGGTTGTGTATCATATTTTAAAAAAAAATACAAAGTAATGAAGCAACTAGTTACTTTTGAAAATAAGTAATCAGTAAAGTAATTGGATTGCTTTCTTGGAGAAGTAATCAGTAATTAGTAACTATTTACTATTTTTAAGTAACTTGACCAACACTGAGTGTTACACACTTACTCGTTAGTGTTACTCGTGTGCTGTCGCTCATTG
The DNA here is from genome assembly GCF_964374335.1 of Astatotilapia calliptera. Classification (NCBI taxonomy): domain Eukaryota; kingdom Metazoa; phylum Chordata; class Actinopteri; order Cichliformes; family Cichlidae; genus Astatotilapia; species Astatotilapia calliptera. Next base: position 1,895,441 of record NC_137427.1, read on the forward strand.
TCACCTGGAAACAGGAAGATGATAAACTATGTGTTGTGTTAGTGTTGGTGAGTTTCTTTAGTGCACTTCTTAAGTTTTTCAAGGTAACTCTTCAAACTTCTTCTTTTGAGTTGAACTGTTGTTTCTGCTTTATGGTCAAATGTCTACGGTCATTACTCGCGTCACAATGATGAGTTTAATAATTTAAGTTTTACTAGTTTGTTGAAAATGTGAGCAAGATTTAGAACAACTGAGTTTACACACTGCAGGGACATTTCCAATAGACCAAGTTCAACAAAGGACAGACCTGAGTGGATTTTTACTGGGTGGTACTGGTTTGGGGTAAATGTTACATGTTGTTGGATTTTCATATCATTAAAGCTCTCAGACTCACTACCCGTGTAGTTTATGTGGTGTAGAATTACACCATGTTTTCACCACACAGTAAAGATGTGAGGTGTGGACTTTCAGCTTTATTCAAAAATACTACATTACCTGTTTAGGACAGTCCCCTCTATTTGAGAGGTTCAAAAGTATCTGACAAGCAGTTTCAAGGGTGGGTGAGGCCTGTTCTAATTATTCTATCATTTGATAATAATCATCATCATAATAGGGTGCCTTTCTAAAACCCAAGGTCACCTTACAAAGAGGAAAAAATATTATTACTTAAAATATTATTATTATCATTATCATTAAGGATACATCTGTCACCATCTTACAATGCTATGATTGCAGCCATTCCCCCAACTCTCTGTGTGACTGGTACTGATGGCCATTGATCAGTGGTCATGACAATTTGCATATTAATGATCATAACCTGACCTCCCAGCCATTGTTCCATCACTGGGCTGGTTCCAGTCAAATGTGCTGTTTATAAGGTTGGAAACCTGCAGTCAGCTGAGACTGAAGGAGTGGGTGAGTGATGAAACGTTTCTCCCACTGAAACATCCAGATGAACAGAATCAACTTTTGGGTTATGTGTAGGCAATCAGGATTTTTACTGTGTCACCAGCTGCACACAAATGACTCTTTATTGGATGCTTTTGTCATCATCAAGACTCAAACGTTTTTCACTCCATAACGATGATTATTCTGACCCTGTTTTGGTCTTTAGGATGGCCTGGTTTATAAGATTGAGTCTGTAACAGCATCATGACAGTTTTATGAAAAAGTAATACATAAGCTTGTGCCCCAGTCACAATTTGTTGTTTTTCTTTATTTCAAGATGCATAATGACCAGAAGAACTAGTCATCCACCAAGCAGAAGTCTTCATCTTTATCTGGTAATGACTAAGAAGGTTACAGCTCGCACAACTGAGGCTGTCGCAACAGATTTATGATCACAACGTCTCCGCTCATCTGCTTCCTGCTTGTTTTCAGAAACCTCTGCTTTCATTTGAGACAAATAACCGAGAGCAGGGTGACTGTTGGGGTGAGAGTGTTAAAGTGTGTTAAGCTTTAAAGCTGTGCTGCTTTGAGTGACATGAGGCTGTCAGCAGCTCCCACTGCTAAAAGTTATCCTGAAACACAAGTCTCTGTTTGTGTGTCTTCCTCCTCTTACACCCATGGCTTAAAGACATGTTCAAATAAGGGCATGAAGCCATTCAGAGGGTTTGGCCATCACCAGCCTGCCCTCTATAAAAATGTCTTCTCCTTGTAGCTGCATCCACTGCAGCAGCATCTCGTCCTGAACAGAGCCTTCAGCATCCCTCAGACCTTTCTCCACCACTGCAGGTAACAAAGGTTTAAACTGGCACAATATTGATTGCAACTTAGAATAAACCACAGAGAGAATGATTTTTTTTTTCATCATCTCAAAGTGATGAGTAAATTTAACAACAGTAAACATAGAAAACAGGCAGACAGTTTTTTTTCAGAGTCATTCTAGAGTAAAACAAAAGTTCAGTGAAAATCTGCACTGAAAAAATGTTCAGACTAAGACCAAACTCATGTCTGTGAAACTGAGCCTAAAACTCTCATTTAGTCCTGACATCCTGCAGACTGTGAAATGTTTTTTGTTACAGACACTTGAATTTTTAGACAAACACCTCCTGAAAGAGAGGAGCTGATAAGCTGGTGAAATACGGTGAGTTTTGGAGAATAGTCTGCAGATATTTGGACACTGTTATATATTCACTCATCTAATTTTTCCATCCTTGTTAAACCCACTCAGATGGCTGCTCCTTACTGGGTTTCTGTAGCCGTCCTTGTTTTGATGACCGTTACAAACGGTGAGACTGTTATTGACCAAAACCAGCTCGCACCAATTGTAGATGACATTCTGAACAGGTGAGTGAACGTTCTGTTAAATACAGAAGAAAAACTGATGATGATGATGATGTTTACAGCAGCTGTTTTTAACAAACAAACTGAGCATACAGAGTAACATGTGACAAATATGCTATTAAAAGCTGTATCACACTGGACTGTAACACAGATCAGCCTCTGTTTAACTCTGTCCAAACTCTCAGTGAAACAAACCAACACTGTTGTGGTTTCATGTAAATCTTTCCAAGTGAAATCAACATCAGAACCTGTGTGTGTGTCTTTTGGCAGGTACACACCTAGCTACATTGGTGCAGATGGCAACAGGTCAGTAACAAAGGTCACTTTAATCTGCAGCACAGTACTTACAGTGTGCTTTATAGTAACGTGGCAGAAACAGAGATATTTAGAACTACATGTAGAAGCAGAGACTGAAAGAACAAATGCAGCATTACATACTCACTGTTATTTGTAACTGGATGTTTAAGTTGTTCTCAATTTCAGGGCTTAAAAAAATCCAAAAAAAGAAATAGACTGGTTTCCTCAGCAAAATGAGACTAAACTCACTTTGGCTGGTTTAACACTCTGGATACTTTAATCTGCACGTTATAAAGAAAATGTTTTACAGGTGAATATTCTCTGTTTACTTCGACAGACAGTTTCCCATGTTCAGTGTGGCCGTGAGCGTCCCACGCAATGAACAAACAAACACGTTTGATATGAATGGAGTCACTGATGATGATGGTGAAGCTGTGAGGACGAAGATTCTAGACTGTGACGTATACATAGGTGACAGAGTGGTGGCAGCCACAGTGCTGAGATGGCCTAATGTTCGATATCAGTGTCCTAATGCTCGTGTACAGTGGTCTGTCCCAAAAAAATGTAAAGGAAAGGCGATAAAGACATGGGCTGATATTGACAAATTTTGTGATGAAGAATATATTGAAAATAATCTGTATCAGGCTGCTCATGCTGAGTCCCGAACCCTGAACCATTTCAAAGAAAAAGACAAAATTAGGAAAAACTCCAAAGATGATCTGATGGTTTTCTACGTCCGTGCCTCCCCATGTGATGAAACATGTACCAACCCAGAGAATACTCGGAATATTCTCAGTAAAATACCAGCGATAAGGAACTGGACGAATTATGTTGTTGTGTTTTCAGATGTATTTAGACCTGATGATGATGATGATGATCGTGTGAATGCACTGCGTGGATCACTTGAGAGGCTTGGGTACGCAATCGCAGAAAAAGGGACAAAGGAGGAAGATAAAAGGTCAAATGGTCTAAAGCATATATTCCGATGCTACAGGCAGCAAAATATGAATGACATGAAGTGTCTTATCTGCAATACCAAATGTGGTGTTGCAGAAAAATGTATTACAACTGCTTGGCAACAAAGGGGAGAAGGAGAATCAGAGCAAGCGGAAGAGTAACATGCAGAGAGGAGGAGTGATGAGAGAAAATCATCAGAATTAACCAGAGAGGGAAAAAGAAAAACAGAAAATGTAACCCATGCTTTGCATCGTTTTCCTGCATCCATGTCTAACTTTTAAATGTGTGTGTTCGTCACAGCAAGATTAACATGTGCTCCTGAAATCACAGCTGCATCGTGCACTCTGGTCATTCTGGTCCACGATACTGTCGGCGCCTCTGATTGTGTGAACTGAAACACAAACAGTGTGTGTAGAGTGTAATCCATTATAGCCTCTGATACTGTCTCTGATTAAAGCTTAATAAGCTGCATCAAAACATGTCACAGCTTTGTGGTGGATTTTTGTGTGATATGTATAACTATGTAACTATATACACTATATATCTATGTGAACTGAACATATATATTTTAACTTTCATGTAGAGTCTTAAGCGCAAGACATTTTGCTTCACCGAGGTTTATTAGGGTGGCACAGTAACAGGGCAGTTGATGCTGTTGAGAGTTCACCTGAATAACTCACTCTCCAGCTCCGGTAACCAACCTTCCCTAATACTCACTCAACGTCTTTCATGCAGCACAACCAAAACAGTAACATTGTAACAGAGATCCTGAACACATCACAATAAAATATCATACGATATAATCACACACACACACACACTTTGAACCACACTGAAGTGTTTTTATATATGAGAAAGCATGTAACCTATGTAGTTATAAGATTATATGTTATAAGATTGTGCCACTTGCTGTATAAGATTCAATAATTAGGATTAATGTGTGATGTTTGACCGTGTCATGACCTCTTGTGATAAGCCAGAGCAGGGGGTAGCCAGAGTCCTGACTGGCCTCTGGCCAAGACCTTGGCCGCTACCTGACCCCTGCAGCTGTGTTTGGATGGGTGGGAAAGTTACCCAGCAGCAGGGGGCGGGGATACTGGTCCTTATATATTAGGGGACCAGAGGACACCCCCAGCTCTTTTTTCCCCTCTGCTGTTGCTCTCTGTCCATCTCTGTGTTGCTCTGCTGTCTGTGCTTAAGGCTGTACACCCCGGGGTTTTGCTTTGCTTGCTGTCTGCTTTGTAATTCTCTTGCTAAATGTCTGTATGTATTTTTCCTGCTGTTCATATGACTCAGTGTAAAGATGCTGCAGGTTTCCTATTCACGGGTCACTCCACAGAAACTCTGTCATACAAACTGTCGGCTCCCAGATTTGAAAGCCAACATGGTAACCTCCTCCAGCCAGCGGTGTGGAGATCCAGCTTTTTAGATCCAATTACAATCAAATCACTCAAAAAGATCCTGTGGAAACAGCAGAGTTATTGAAACAGAATAAACAGAATCACATGAACACTGAAACATTACAACACACAGCAAAGCAAGCTGAGAAAAGCCCGGGTGTAGAGCCTTAACCCTTTACAGCCGATCGGAGCGGGCACGCTCTGTTTTGCGTAACTATTTTTAAATCCCGGTAGCTCTGCAACCACGTAAGCTAGCGCAATAATTTTTTTTGCATATGAAACCAGAGGAGTTGTACTTACATCTTATGCCATCAGCTTGTCCTAGGTCACGGTTTCCTTCCACATATAGCTTTGCAAAAACTGCATAAAAATCACTTGCAGCAACAAAAACATGATATTCCAGAAACACGCTTCGCCGAGCCATCAGCTGTTTGTAACACTTCCTACGTCCATCAGCGCGAACTATCACATGACCGCATGACCTGCCCGAAACCGGAAGTGACGTCATTTTGCGTAAATGTAGTTTTTTACGATCGGGGCCTTATGAGCTTGTGTTTTACTTGTTATGTGTTTTAAAAAGTTATGTTTGACTTTATGACTTTCTGTGTCGTTTCTGGGATGCTTAAGACTCATATTGCACTGCTGGAAATAGTTTATTTTGATGCATATGCTGTTATTTTGCAAATTTGCACTATAATATTTATTTTCGTTTTTCCTGCAGTATATAAAAATTGGTGTATTTCAAAAATAAAACTATGAAGACACTCAAAATAAATTTCCTGTGGTGGGAAACTAGTTTGTGTAACTTTTTTGTATTTACAGTTTTGAGGGATAAGTCTCTTAAATTTCTCTAACTAGAAATATATGTTAAAAAAACAAAAACGATTTTCAATTTTTTTGTAGTTTATTGCACTTTTTTGCAATTTATGTAATTACTATGCACCTAATGCAGACATATTATTAAAGTTTGGGCTATAATGGTTGTATTGATGTATAGCAACTTGAAATGCTCCCAAAAATGGCTCCACAGCAGGTAAAAATATAATATAAGCTCTGGCGAACTTGGTTCTATGGTAGGTCTTAAAGGGTTAAACACAGAGAGAAAAGAGCCATGATGTCACCTCCGTCCCTCCATAACCCCTCCTGCAGCTGATGGGTAACTTTCCCCTTGTCATCCAGCTAAAAACAACAGGTGCAGGTCAGGGGTCCGGCCAGGCGCCATCTTCAGGTGGGCCAGCTTTGCTGTGTCACAGTCGGCCATAACGTGATTAAAGTTACACATCGGTCCTAATTATTAAACCTCGCTACAAGCAGTGCACACCAACAGATGGCATAAACCGATGATATATGTGTGAATAATACTTAACATGGTGATTCCAATAAAGGGTGTAGATTTGGTTTTGGCATTGGTGGGGACGGATGATTCAACCACTGAACCCTGCCGCGTTTCTTTATTTCCCCTTTTCGTCTTTGCTTCTTGATAAAAAAAAAAAAAAAAGGAGAAATATACTTGCCTACATATGCTATTCTACCTGCTTTTAAACCATTTAAAATCACAATTCATAGTTTTATATGTGAATTATATAATGTTAAATTACTATTAAACAAATGACTGACTAAATAATTTTAGGCTTTAGTTTACTTCAGCCGTATTCCATATAACTCAGGTATCATACAAAAATAAAAACAGCTTCAAATACAGTCATGACAATAAAAGAATATGACTTTAAGGACTTAACAACATTACTTCAGTTATAATACAGTGGGGCAAAAAGTATTTAGTCAGCCACCGATTGTGCAAGTTCCCCCACCTAAAATGATGACAGAGGTCAGTAATTTGCACCAGAGGTACACTTCAACTGTGAGAGACAGAATGTGAAAAAAAAATCCATGAATCCACATGGTAGGATTTGTAAAGAATTTATTCGTAAATCAGGGTGGAAAATAAGTATTTGGTCAATAACAAAAATACAACTCAATACTTTGTAACATAACCTTTGTTGGCAATAACAGAGGTCAAACGTTTACTATAGGTCTTTACCAGGTTTGCACACACAGTAGCTGGTATTTTGGCCCATTCCTCCATGCAGATCTTCTCGAGAGCAGTGATGTTTTGGGGCTGTCGCCGAGCAACACGGACTTTCAACTCCCGCCACAGATTTTCTATGGGGTTGAGGTCTGGAGACTGGCTAGGCCACTCCAGGACTTTCAAATGCTTCTTACGGAGCCACTCCTTTGTTGCCCGGGCGGTGTGTTTTGGATCATTGTCATGTTGGAAGACCCAGCCTCGTTTCATCTTCAAAGTTCTCACTGATGGAAGGAGGTTTTGGCTCAAAATCTCACGATACATGGCCCCATTCATTCTGTCCTTAACACGGATCAGTCGTCCTGTCCCCTTGGCAGAAAAACAGCCCCATAGCATGATGTTTCCACCCCCATGCTTCACAGTAGGTATGGTGTTCTTGGGATGCAACTCAGTATTCTTCTTCCTCCAAACACGACGAGTTGAGTTGATACCAAAAAGTTCTACTTTGGTTTCATCTGACCACATGACATTCTCCCAATCCTCTGCTGTATCATCCATGTGCTCTCTGGCAAACTTCAGACGGGCCTGGACATGCACTGGCTTCAGCAGCGGAACACGTCTGGCACTGCGGGATTTGATTCCCTGCCGTTGTAGTGTGTTACTGATGGTGACCTTTGTTACTTTGGTCCCAGCTCTCTGCAGGTCATTCACCAGGTCCCCCCGTGTGGTTCTGGGATCTTTGCTCACCGTTCTCATGATCATTTTGACCCCACGGGATGAGATCTTGCGTGGAGCCCCAGATCGAGGGAGATTATCAGTGGTCTTGTATGTCTTCCATTTTCTGATGATTGCTCCCACAGTTGATTTTTTCACACCAAGCTGCTTGCCTATTGTAGATTCACTCTTCCCAGTCTGGTGCAGGTCTACAATACTTTTCCTGGTGTCCTTCGAAAGCTCTTTGGTCTTGGCCATGGCGGAGTTTGGAGTCTGACTGTTTGAGGCTGTGGACAGGTGTCTTTTATACAGATGATGAGTTCAAACAGGTGCCATTCATACAGGTAACGAGTGGGGGACAGAAAAGCTTCTTACAGAAGACGTTACAGGTCTGTGAGAGCCAGAGATTTTCCTTGTTTGAGGTGACCAAATACTTATTTTCCACCCTGATTTACCAATAAATTCTTTACAAATCCTACCATGTGGATTCATGGATTTTTTTTTCACATTCTGTCTCTCACAGTTGAAGTGTACCTCTGGTGCAAATTACTGACCTCTGCTCACCAGGTTCGAGCTGGGGCAGGTCCAGAGCTACGCAGCTACGCAGTGGACGTGACGTTTGATCCAGACACAGCAAATCCTTACCTCGTCCTGTCTGATGATGGGAAACAAGTTCACGATAGTGACGTGAGGCAGAAGCTTCCAGACAACCCAGAGAGATTTTCTTACTGCATCAATGTTTTAGGAGAGCAGAGTTTCTCTTCAGGCAGATTTTACTTTGAGGTTCAGGTTAAAGGAAAGACCGAGTGGACTGTGGGAGTGGCCACGGAGTCGACCAACAGGAAGGCTCAAATCACACTGAGTCCTGGGGACGGTTTCTGGACTGTGAGGCTGAGAGATGGATACGAGTACAACCACAGGTTGATTTTTGGTAACACCAGCAGTAAAAGTTACCGTTGGTGTTAAATCTGGTGCTAACAGATAACTAACAGTTTATGGGTTTGAAGCTTGCAGCATAACTGCACAGGATGACGTTATGTACAGTTGAGATCTTTAACTCATCTGGATCATAAAGAAATCATTTCCTTTTTATTTATTTATTTATTTATTAACCCTAACTCTGAAAGCATGTAGTTTTGTGTATATGGATACAATTATACTTATCAGAACTATTTGAAGTCAAACTGAACTACCTATAATTTCCTAGTTGTGCCACTAGAGGGCGGGATTGTTAAAGCTTAAACTAAAGTTCTAGTTCAGCCTGGAAAAAACTCAGCAGATAATCCAGTAAACATCATGTATTTGAATCTTTGTCTGCTACAACAGATAAACAAACATTATGACGATGAACTGTTTCACAGCTGGATTTTATTTTTCTTTGTACAAACCGCTCGGCCAGAGCTGTTTAAAGCTAAGAAGTAGTCCCACCCACAAAGCAGGGTAAAGTATTTTTGGATGTTTTGTGATGTAAATAATTTAATCATGTGTTTTCTTGGGCAGACTGTTATCATGTAACTTGGCCAATCAGCAGTGGACTTCCAGAGACACTTGCTGTTGACCTTGATCATGTGACCTTAATCTGCATGCACAGAATTCATCCTGCTCAGCCGGAAGTCAGGAAAGTCGGACATCTTGTTAGCAGAAAAGCGTCAGCTAGCCGCTAAGCTAATGGCTACAGTAGAGAGAGGACTCGTGCTGGCAGCATTAGTGTGTGAAGTGTAGGGATGGGTATTGATAAGAGTTTCACGATTCCGATTCCATTTTCGATTCTGTTTAACGATTCGATTCTTTATCGATTCTTTTTAAAAAAGGAGAACACTAAGGTCGATTAGCTTAGAACTTTGTTTTATATCTTCTCTTTGAACAAGACAGACATTTAGGAGTAACATGGCCTTACAAACCCAGCAGTGAGATCTTAAGAGATCCAGCCTACGGCTCTTCAATGGGGCGTCACAGGGTCCCCAGGAAAAAAAATTGTAAATGTAAAATAATAAAATGAATATTCTTCTGTAGCAATAACAAAGTATAACATAAATTATTCTGTAGCAATTACACAAGAATATCCAGCAATGTCCCTGCCTACAATTAAACACATTCACTTACTGAAAATCATCTGCTGTGGCCAATGGGTGCAAGACTTTGACCACAAACTGAGTCACTGCTCGGTGACGTTCGTCTATCCTGCCTGAAAGGAGACGCTACCGGTAGACTGCAGCGAGAACTGCCAGCATCTGAGCCAGACTCTGTCTGTCTCTCTCATCATGGTCACTAAATGCACAGTAATGGCAGGTTTGTAATAAGGCAGATCGCACTAACATAATATGCACTGTTAGTTGATTATTTACCTGCCGCATTAACGGGAGAGGACGTGCAAACGTTACCGCTGCTGCTGGGTTGAGATTCACGAGTCCGGAGCGGAATTAAAAACACGACATTCATTTAAGGTCATCGCGTGTTTTGTGAGCAAATGCTTTTGCATATTCGTAGTGTTTCCTCCCTTAAATGAAATATCTACTTTGCAAGTTGTCCTGTTGTCATCCGTTCTCGAAAAGTATAACCAAACTTTTGAGCGTTTGAGCCACCATGTTTCCTGCCAGGTAAATGACGCTCCACAACGTGGTGACGTCGTTCGAGGCGACTGGAATCGATAAGGGAATCGTTTGCAAAAATGGCAAACAATCCCAAGGAACTGAAACAGTGGGAACCGGTTCTCAACAAGAACCTGGTTTCGATACCCATCCCTAATGGTGACCCTCTTGGCGTGGCTGGTGTTGTCGAAGAGGCTGACCAGGCCTCCTGGTCTTGCTGGCCTCCTGCAGAGCCATGATGGTGGAGCACTGGAAGCGCTGGTCGGTCTTGAAGTCCTGAGTAATCTCTTACTCCAGGCCCATTAGGAGCAGTTTGCATATGAGCAGCTTGGAGGATTTCTGCTAACAGCAGACCTCTCAGAGAACCACGGGCCAGGGCCTGTAGCAGTGAGGCTTCTGGTCGCTGCTTCAGAGGTGCTTTGCCTCCAGTGGCTTTGCAGTCATCCTTTCTTTATGTCTGCTGTCAATAGGAGAATATGGAGGAAGAAGAGTGCATGCACTGTGTGCAGGAGCAGCTGTGATGCTGTGGCTCCTGATTGGTGAGGAGACCCCACCATCTCAGCGTGCACTGCTCATGTATAGCAAGTCACTAGTGCCATATATCGACACATGTCCATCCCGTCCAGTGAACAAATCAGCACTATTTGCTTAACATACTTGTTAAGTGATTCGTTCGACTGCAGTTCCGCGTGGGTCGTGTCCACCGGGGCTAGCCAGAAACGCTGCCCGTGGCAAGGATCATACGGATCATACGCACAACAACGAGGGGCTCAACAAGCTGCTGGGTGGAGTCACCGTCACTCAGGGTGGAGTGTAGCCCAACAAACAGACAGTGCTGCTGCTCAAGAAGACCAACAAGTCTGTGAAGATCCAGGAAGCACAGCAGCAACAGAAGTCCAGCTGCAAACAAACACAAAGACTCTTTTAAGAACTGCACACTGTTCTGTCTCAGCAAACATCGTTACCAGTCTAAACTTATTCATCATTCCTTTTTGTTTTTTCATTTTATACTGTTTTCCAAATAATCCCAAATAGGTAGAAGAAATTAAAAATACATCCCGAAGGTTAAACTGTCACTGAAACTACTTTCAGCAGTAACTGAATGTCTAATAGTGTCATTTAATGATTTATTCATTACTTATTTTGGCGGAGTGTGCCAGGCTCCCGGGATCTATATGCCAGTAAAAGTGCTGTAAAACAGAAAATACAGTTAAAAGAAAACTTCCTTTTTGTTTCTGTGGTTTGGTCCTGGTGTGTGTTTCTCTGTGGCTGTGGATTTTCCACTTTGTTTTTCAACGTTGCAGGTTTGCTGCAGTGTCCTCGATGCACCTCCTCACAGTTCTTACATTTCCCCTGACATTCTCAAACACAGTCTCCCTCAATGATAAACTCTGTCAGAGAACGTTTTTGGGACGTTTTGGAAAATCAAAAATCTGGTGTCGACTGCTCCATTCTGGATGTGCAAAGCTTGCTCAGTCTCATCATCCAGATTCAAACTGTAACAGGCTAACAGCAGCAAACTCAGCACAGCTTTATCTCTGACATCACTGAGTGAGTCTTTAGACGCCGGGTCAGCTGATGTCATCTCTCATAAACAGCTTTTCTAAACATTTACTGTGAAGCTGCATTTGTTTGCACATGTGTGTACATGTAGTGTTACCAGAGATGGGCAGTAACGTATTACTTTTTTCAAGTAACAAGTGAAGTAAGGGATTACTATTGCAAAAAAGTAATTAGATTACTGTTACTTTTTTATTGCGTTACTAAACTGTGATGTTGTTTGTGAGAGCGTCTCATGACAATGACGTACGAGTGTGCGACGTCCATGGCAGCAACAGACGTGTGCAGATCAACAATGGATAACATGGAGTGATGGAGAGAGTACGACCATGCATCGTTTAAAGTGTGGAAGTACTCACATTACTTTGAGTTTGATTCTGTAAAAAGTGTCTGAAACTTCTTTTTACAGCGAAAAAAATCCTAAACTTCTGACCAAGCAGCGAGCACGCTGCCACGGGAATGTGACAGAGAAACCCCGGATCCTCCCACTGACATGACCGCTGTGGGCAAACCTCCACCCGCCCCACTCCTGCTAAACAGGTGACAATAGATTAGACAGATCTATGATTTTAATTCTTTTCTGCTGTGTTGTATTTGCATCTATTTGAAAGAGTGTAAACACAAAACATGATTTTATTTTATATGCTGGATTATGCAGGAAATAGGTTTAAATGTTAAACACATTTCTTCAAGTCAAAGACTGTTGCATATAATATAATTGTTGCCTAATGCAATGTGCAGTAAGTTAAAAGATTAAAGCTGATAAAACAATTTTAAAAAGAGATTTTTTCATTTGATTACATTTCATTTGATGATTAAGCAGAAAAAATAGAATGGGGCTGAAAGGTCTGTTGCTTCATTACATATTCAGGTTGTGTATCATATTTTAAAAAAATACAAAGTAATGAAGCAACTAGTTACTTTTGAAAATAAGTAATCAGTAAAGTAATTGGATTGCTTTCTTGGAGAAGTAATCAGTAATTAGTAACTATTTACTATTTTTAAGTAACTTGACCAACACTGAGTGTTACACACTTACTCGTTAGTGTTACTCGTGTGCTGTCGCTCATTGTCACCTGGAAACTGGAAGATGATAAACTATGTGTTGTGTTAGTGTTGGTGAGTTTCTTTAGTGCACTTCTTAAGTTTTTCAAGGTAACACTTCAAACTTCTTCTTTTGAGTTGAACTGTTGTTTCTGCTTTATGGTCAAATGTCTACGGTCATTACTCGCGTCACAATGATGAGTTTAATAATTTAAGTTTTACTAGTTTGTTGAAAATGTGAGCAAGATTTAGAACAACTGAGTTTACACACTGCAGGGACATTTCCAATAGACCAAGTTCAACAAAGGACAGACCTGAGTGGATTTTTACTGGGTGGTACTGGTTTGGGGTAAATGTTACATGTTGTTGGATTTTCATATCATTAAAGCTCTCAGACTCACTACCCGTGTAGTTTATGTGGTGTAGAATTACACCATGTTTTCACCACACAGTAAAGATGTGAGGTGTGGACTTTCAGCTTTATTCAAAAATACTACATTACCTGTTTAGGACAGTCCCCTCTATTTGAGAGGTTCAAAAGTATCTGACAAGCAGTTTCATGGGTGAGTGAGGCCTGTTCTAATTATTCTATCATTTGATAATAATCATCATCATAATAGGGTGCCTTTCTAAAACCCAAGGTCACCTTACAAAGAGGAAAAAAGTATTATTACTTAAAATATTATTATTATCATTATCATTAAGGATACATCTGTCACCATCTTACAGTGCTATGATTGCAGCCATTCCCCAACTCTCTGTGTGACTGGTACTGATGGCCATTGATCAGTGGTCATGACAATTTGCATATTAATGATCATAACCTGACCTCCCAGCCATTGTTCCATCACTGGGCTGGTTCCAGTCAAATGTGCTGTTTATAAGGTTGGAAACCTGCAGTCAGCTGAGACTGAAGGAGTGGGTGAGTGATGAAACTTTTCTCCCACTGAAAACATCCAGATGAACAGAATCAACTTTTGGGTTATGTGTAGGCAGTCAGGATTTTTACTGTGTCACCAGCTGCACACAAATGACTCTTTATTGGATGCTTTTGTCATCATCAAGACTCAAACGTTTTTCACTCCATAACGATGATTATTCTGACCCTGTTTTGGTCTTTAGGATGGCCTGGTTTATAAGATTGAGTCTGTAACAGCATCATGACAGTTTTATGAAAAAGTAATACATAAGCTTGTGCCCCAGTCACAATTTGTTGTTTTTCTTTATTTCAAGATGCATGATGACCAGAAGAACTAGTCATCCACCAAGCAGAAGTCTTCATCTTTATCTGGTAATGACTAAGAAGGTTACAGCTCGCACAACTGAGGCTGTCGCAACAGATTTATGATCACAACGTCTCCGCTCATCTGCTTCCTGCTTGTTTTCAGAAACCTCTGCTTTCATTTGAGACAAATAACCGAGAGCAGGGTGACTGTTGGGGTGAGAGTGTTAAAGTGTGTTAAGCTTTAAAGCTGTGCTGCTTTGAGTGACATGAGGCTGTCAGCAGCTCCCACTGCTAAAAGTTACAGTGGGGCAAAAAAGTATTTAGTCAGCCACCGATTGTGCAAGTTCCCCCACCTAAAATGATGACAGAGGTCAGTAATTTGCACCAGAGGTACACTTTTTTATTCCTATTTATTCTATTTATCCCCTTCGTATATTTTATTTATATTGTCTCTGTATTTATATATGTGTGTGTGTGTGTGTGTGTGTGTGTGTGTGTGTGTGTGTGTGTGTGTGTGTGTGTGTGTGTGTGTGTGTGTATATATATATATAATATTCTGTAACTCTGTAACTTCTGTCGGTGCTGTGCTTTTTTGGAAATCGAATTTCCCAGAGGAACCCACCCGAGGGATTAATAAAGTTCTATCTTATCTAACTTCAACTGTGAGAGACAGAATGTGAAAAAAAATCCATGAATCCACATGGTAGGATTTGTAAAGAATTTATTCGTAAATTAGGGTGGAAAATAAGTATTTGGTCACCTCAAACAAGGAAAATCTCTGGCTCTCACAGACCTGTAACGTCTTCTGTAAGAAGCTTTTCTGTCCCCCACTCGTTACCTGTATGAATGGCACCTGTTTGAACTCATCATCTGTATAAAAGACACCTGTCCACAGCCTCAAACAGTCAGACTCCAAACTCCGCCATGGCCAAGACCAAAGAGCTTTCGAAGGACACCAGGAAAAGTATTGTAGACCTGCACCAGACTGGGAAGAGTGAATCTACAATAGGCAAGCAGCTTGGTGTGAAAAAATCAACTGTGGGAGCAATCATCAGAAAATGGAAGACATACAAGACCACTGATAATCTCCCTCGATCTGGGGCTGCACGCAAGATCTCATCCCGTGGGGTCAAAATGATCATGAGAACGGTGAGCAAAGATCCCAGAACCACACGGGGGGACCTGGTGAATGACCTGCAGAGAGCTGGGACCAAAGTAACAAAGGTCACCATCAGTAACACACTACAACGGCAGGGAATCAAATCCCGCAGTGCCAGACGTGTTCCGCTGCTGAAGCCAGTGCATGTCCAGGCCCGTCTGAAGTTTGCCAGAGAGCACATGGATGATACAGCAGAGGATTGGGAGAATGTCATGTGGTCAGATGAAACCAAAGTAGAACTTTTTGGTATCAACTCAACTCGTCGTGTTTGGAGGAAGAAGAATACTGAGTTGCATTCCAAGAACACCATACCTACTGTGAAGCATGGGGGTGGAAACATCATGCTATGGGGCTGTTTTTCTGCCAAGGGGACAGGACGACTGATCCGTGTTAAGGACAGAATGAATGGGGCCATGTATCGTGAGATTTTGAGCCAAAACCTCCTTCCATCAGTGAGAACTTTGAAGATGAAACGAGGCTGGGTCTTCCAACATGACAATGATCCAAAACACACCGCCCGGGCAACAAAGGAGTGGCTCCGTAAGAAGCATTTGAAAGTCCTGGAGTGGCCTAGCCAGTCTCCAGACCTCAACCCCATAGAAAATCTGTGGCGGGAGTTGAAAGTCCGTGTTGCTCGGCGACAGCCCCAAAACATCACTGCTCTCGAGAAGATCTGCATGGAGGAATGGGCCAAAATACCAGCTACTGTGTGTGCAAACCTGGTAAAGACCTATAGTAAACGTTTGACCTCTGTTATTGCCAACAAAGGTTATGTTACAAAGTATTGAGTTGTATTTTTGTTATTGACCAAATACTTATTTTCCACCCTGATTTACCAATAAATTCTTTACAAATCCTACCATGTGGATTCATGGATTTTTTTTTCACATTCTGTCTCTCACAGTTGAAGTGTACCTCTGGTGCAAATTACTGACCTCTGCTCACCAGGTTCGAGCTGGGGCAGGTCCAGAGCTACGCAGCTACGCAGTGGACGTGACGTTTGATCCAGACACAGCAAATCCTTACCTCGTCCTGTCTGATGATGGGAAACAAGTTCACGATAGTGACGTGAGGCAGAAGCTTCCAGACAACCCAGAGAGATTTTCTTACTGCATCAATGTTTTAGGAGAGCAGAGTTTCTCTTCAGGCAGATTTTACTTTGAGGTTCAGGTTAAAGGAAAGACCGAGTGGACTGTGGGAGTGGCCACGGAGTCGACCAACAGGAAGGCTCAAATCACACTGAGTCCTGGGGACGGTTTCTGGACTGTGAGGCTGAGAGATGGATACGAGTACAACCACAGGTTGATTTTTGGTAACACCAGCAGTAACCAAAAGTTACCGTTGGTGTTAAATCTGGTGCTAACAGATAACTAACAGTTTATGGGTTTGAAGCTTGCAGCATAACTGCACAGGATGACGTTATGTACAGTTGAGATCTTTAACTCATCTGGATCATAAAGAAATCATTTCCTTTTTATTTATTTATTTATTTATTAACCCTAACTCTGAAAGCATGTAGTTTTGTGTATATGGATACAATTATACTTATCAGAACTATTTGAAGTCAAACTGAACTACCTATAATTTCCTAGTTGTGCCACTAGAGGGCGTCATTGTTGAAGCTTAAACTAAAGTTCTAGTTCAGCCTGGAAAAAACTCAGCAGATAATCCAGTAAACATCATGTATTTGAATCTTTGTCTGCTACAACAGATAAACAAACATTATGACGATGAACTGTTTCACAGCTGGATTTTATTTTTCTTTGTACAAACCGCTCGGCCAGAGCTGTTTAAAGCTAAGAAGTAGTCCCACCCACAAAGCAGGGTAAAGTATTTTTGGATGTTTTGTGATGTAAATAATTTAATCATGTGTTTTCTTGGGCAGACTGTTATCATGTAACTTGGCCAATCAGCAGTGGACTTCCAGAGACACTTGCTGTTGACCTTGATCATGTGACCTTAATCTGCATGCACAGAATTCATCCTGCTCAGCCGGAAGTCAGGAAAGTCGGACATCTTGTTAGCAGAAAAGCGTCAGCTAGCCGCTAAGCTAATGGCTACAGTAGAGAGAGGACTCGTGCTGGCAGCATTAGTGTGTGAAGTGTAGGGATGGGTATTGATAAGATTTTCACGATTCTGATTCCATTTTCGATTCTGTTTAACGATTCGATTCTTTATCGATTCTTTTTAAAAAGGAGAACACTAAGGTCGATTAGCTTAGAACTTTGTTTTATATCTTCTCTTTGAACAAGACAGACATTTAGGAGTAACATGGCCTTACAAACCCAGCAGTGAGATCTTAAGAGATCCAGCCTACGGCTCTTCAATGGGGCGTCACAGGGTCCCCAGGAAAAAAAATTGTAAATGTAAAATAATAAAATGAATATTCTTCTGTAGCAATAACAAAGTATAACATAAATTATTCTGTAGCAATTACACAAGAATATCCAGCAATGTCCCTGCCTACAATTAAACACATTCACTTACTGAAAATCATCTGCTGTGGCCAATGGGTGCAAGACTTTGACCACAAACTGAGTCACTGCTCGGTGACATTCGTCTATCCTGCCTGAAAGGAGACGCTACCGGTAGACTGCAGCGAGAACTGCCAGCATCTGAGCCAGACTCTGTCTGTCTCTCTCATCATGGTCACTAAATGCACAGTAATGGCAGGTTTGTAATAAGGCAGATCGCACTAACATAATATGCACTGTTAGTTGATTATTTACCTGCCGCATTAACGGGAGAGGACGTGCAAACGTTACCGCTGCTGCTGGGTTGAGATTCACGAGTCCGGAGCGGAATTAAAAACACGCCATTCATTTAAGGTCATCGCGTGTTTTGTGAGCAAATGCTTTTGCATATTCGTAGTGTTTCCTCCCTTAAATGAAATATCTACTTTGCCAGTATTGCAAGTTGTCCTGTTGTCATCCGTTCTCGAAAAGTATAACCAAACTTTTGAGCGTTTGAGCCGCCGTGTTTCCTGCCAGGTAAATGACGCTCCACAACGTGGTGACGTCGTTCGAGGCGACTGGAATCAATAAGGGAATCGTTTGCAAAAATGGCAAACAATCCCAAGGAACTGAAACAGTGGGAACCGGTTCTCAACAAGAACCTGGTTTCGATACCCATCCCTAATGGTGACCCTCTTGGCGTGGCTGGTGTTGTCGAAGAGGCTGACCAGGCCTCCTGGTCTTGCTGGCCTCCTGCAGAGCCATGATGGTGGAGCACTGGAAGCGCTGGTCGGTCTTGAAGTCCTGAGTAATCTCTTACACCAGGCCCATTAGGAGCAGTTTGCATATGAGCAGCTTGGAGGATTTCTGCTAACAGCAGACCTCTCAGAGAACCACGGGCCAGGGCCTGTAGCAGTGAGGCTTCTGGTACTCTTTCGGGTCGCTGCTTCAGAGGTGCTTTGCCTCCAGTGGCTTTGCAGTCATCCTTTCTTTATGTCTGCTGTCAATAGGAGAATATGGAGGAAGAAGAGTGCATGCACTGTGTGCAGGAGCAGCTGTGATGCTGTGGCTCCTGATTGGTGAGGAGACCCCACCATCTCAGCGTGCACTGCTCATGTATAGCAAGTCACTAGTGCCATATATCGACACATGTCCATCCCGTCCAGTGAACAAATCAGCACTATTTGCTTAACATACTTGTTAAGTGATTCGTTCGACTGCAGTTCCGCGTGGGTCGTGTCCACCGGGGCTAGCCAGAAACGCTGCCCGTGGCAAGGATCATACGGATCATACGCACAACAACGAGGGGCTCAACAAGCTGCTGGGTGGAGTCACCGTCACTCAGGGTGGAGTGTAGCCCAACAAACAGACAGTGCTGCTGCTCAAGAAGACCAAAAAGTCTGTGAAGATCCAGGAAGCACAGCAGCAACAGAAGTCCAGCTGCAAACAAACACAAAGACTCTTTTAAGAACTGCACACTGTTCTGTCTCAGCAAACATCGTTACCAGTCTAAACTTATTCATCATTCCTTTTTGTTTTTTCATTTTATACTGTTTTCCAAATAATCCCAAATAGGTA
The DNA here is from genome assembly GCF_964374335.1 of Astatotilapia calliptera. NCBI lineage: Eukaryota > Metazoa > Chordata > Actinopteri > Cichliformes > Cichlidae > Astatotilapia > Astatotilapia calliptera. The sequence goes on from NC_137427.1 coordinate 1,914,707, forward strand.
GAAGAAATTAAAAATACATCCCGAAGGTTAAACTGTCACTGAAACTACTTTCAGCAGTAACTGAATGTCTAATAGTGTCATTTAATGATTTATTCATTACTTATTTTGGCGGAGTGTGCCAGGCTCCCGGGATCTATATGCCAGTAAAAGTGCTGTAAAACAGAAAATACAGTTAAAAGAAAACTTCCTTTTTGTTTCTGTGGTTTGGTCCTGGTGTGTGTTTCTCTGTGGCTGTGGATTTTCCACTTTGTTTTTCAACGTTGCAGGTTTGCTGCAGTGTCCTCGATGCATCTCCTCACAGTTCTTACATTTCCCCTGACATTCTCAAACACAGTCTCCCTCAATGATAAACTCTGTCAGAGAACGTTTTTGGGACGTTTTGGAAAATCAAAAATCTGGTGTCGACTGCTCCATTCTGGATGTGCAAAGCTTGCTCAGTCTCATCATCCAGATTCAAACTGTAACAGGCTAACAGCAGCAAACTCAGCACAGCTTTATCTCTGACATCACTGAGTGAGTCTTTAGACGCCGGGTCAGCTGATGTCATCTCTCATAAACAGCTTTTCTAAACATTTACTGTGAAGCTGCATTTGTTTGCACATGTGTGTACATGTAGTGTTACCAGAGATGGGCAGTAACGTATTACTTTTTTCAAGTAACAAGTGAAGTAAGGGATTACTATTGCAAAAAAGTAATTAGATTACTGTTACTTTTTTATTGCGTTACTAAACTGTGATGTTGTTTGTGAGAGCGTCTCATGACAATGACGTACGAGTGTGCGACGTCCATGGCAGCAACAGACGTGTGCAGATCAACAATGGATAACATGGAGTGATGGAGAGAGTACGACCATGCATCGTTTAAAGTGTGGAAGTACTCACATTACTTTGAGTTTGATTCTGTAAAAAGTGTCTGAAACTTCTTTTTACAGCGAAAAAAAATCCTAAACTTCTGACCAAGCAGCGAGCACGCTGCCACGGGAATGTGACAGAGAAACCCCGGATCCTCCCACTGACATGACCGCTGTGGGCAAACCTCCACCCGCCCCACTCCTGCTAAACAGGTGACAATAGATTAGACAGATCTATGATTTTAATTCTTTTCTGCTGTGTTGTATTTGCATCTATTTGAAAGAGTGTAAACACAAAACATGATTTTATTTTATATGCTGGATTATGCAGGAAATAGGTTTAAATGTTAAACACATTTCTTCAAGTCAAAGACTGTTGCATATAATATAATTGTTGCCTAATGCAATGTGCAGTAAGTTAAAAGATTAAAGCTGATAAAACAATTTTAAAAAGAGATTTTTTCATTTGATTACATTTCATTTGATGATTAAGCAGAAAAAATAGAATGGGGCTGAAAGGTCTGTTGCTTCATTACATATTCAGGTTGTGTATCATATTTTAAAAAAAAATACAAAGTAATGAAGCAACTAGTTACTTTTGAAAATAAGTAATCAGTAAAGTAATTGGATTGCTTTCTTGGAGAAGTAATCAGTAATTAGTAACTATTTACTATTTTTAAGTAACTTGACCAACACTGAGTGTTACACACTTACTCGTTAGTGTTACTCGTGTGCTGTCGCTCATTGTCACCTGGAAACAGGAAGATGATAAACTATGTGTTGTGTTAGTGTTGGTGAGTTTCTTTAGTGCACTTCTTAAGTTTTTCAAGGTAACACTTCAAACTTCTTCTTTTGAGTTGAACTGTTGTTTCTGCTTTATGGTCAAATGTCTACGGTCATTACTCGCGTCACAATGATGAGTTTAATAATTTAAGTTTTACTAGTTTGTTGAAAATGTGAGCAAGATTTAGAACAACTGAGTTTACACACTGCAGGGACATTTCCAATAGACCAAGTTCAACAAAGGACAGACCTGAGTGGATTTTTACTGGGTGGTACTGGTTTGGGGTAAATGTTACATGTTGTTGGATTTTCATATCATTAAAGCTCTCAGACTCACTACCCGTGTAGTTTATGTGGTGTAGAATTACACCATGTTTTCACCACACAGTAAAGATGTGAGGTGTGGACTTTCAGCTTTATTCAAAAATACTACATTACCTGTTTAGGACAGTCCCCTCTATTTGAGAGGTTCAAAAGTATCTGACAAGCAGTTTCATGGGTGAGTGAGGCCTGTTCTAATTATTCTATCATTTGATAATAATCATCATCATAATAGGGTGCCTTTCTAAAACCCAAGGTCACCTTACAAAGAGGAAAAAAATATTATTACTTAAAATACTATTATTATCATTATCATTAAGGATACATCTGTCACCATCTTACAGTGCTATGATTGCAGCCATTCCCCAACTCTCTGTGTGACTGGTACTGATGGCCATTGATCAGTGGTCATGACAATTTGCATATTAATGATCATAACCTGACCTCCCAGCCATTGTTCCATCACTGGGCTGGTTCCAGTCAAATGTGCTGTTTATAAGGTTGGAAACCTGCAGTCAGCTGAGACTGAAGGAGTGGGTGAGTGATGAAACGTTTCTCCCACTGAAACATCCAGATGAACAGAATCAACTTTTGGGTTATGTGTAGGCAATCAGGATTTTTACTGTGTCACCAGCTGCACACAAATGACTCTTTATTGGATGCTTTTGTCATCATCAAGACTCAAACGTTTTTCACTCCATAACGATGATTATTCTGACCCTGTTTTGGTCTTTAGGATGGCCTGGTTTATAAGATTGAGTCTGTAACAGCATCATGACAGTTTTATGAAAAAGTAATACATAAGCTTGTGCCCCAGTCACAATTTGTTGTTTTTCTTTATTTCAAGATGCATGATGACCAGAAGAACTAGTCATCCACCAAGCAGAAGTCTTCATCTTTATCTGGTAATGACTAAGAAGGTTACAGCTCGCACAACTGAGGCTGTCGCAACAGATTTATGATCACAACGCCTTTGCTCATCTGCTTCCTGCTTGTTTTCAGAAACCTCTGCTTTCATTTGAGACAAATAACCGAGAGCAGGGTGACTGTTGGGGTGAGAGTGTTAAAGTGTGTTAAGCTTTAAAGCTGTGCTGCTTTGAGTGACATGAGGCTGTCAGCAGCTCCCACTGCTAAAAGTTACAGTGGGGCAAAAAGTATTTAGTCAGCCACCGATTGTGCAAGTTCCCCCACTTAAAATGATGACAGAGGTCAGTAATTTGCACCAGAGGTACACTTTTTTATTCCTATTTATTCTATTTATCCCCTTCGTATATTTTATTTATATTGTCTCTGTATTTATATATATATATGTGTGTGTGTGTGTGTGTGTGTGTGTGTGTGTGTGTGTGTGTGTGTGTGTGTGTGTGTGTGTATATATATATATATATATATATATATATATATATAATATTCTGTAACTCTGTAACTTCTGTCGGTGCTGTGCTTTTTTGGAAATCGAATTTCCCAGAGGAACCCACCCGAGGGATTAATAAAGTTCTATCTTATCTAACTTCAACTGTGAGAGACAGAATGTGAAAAAAAATCCATGAATCCACATGGTAGGATTTGTAAAGAATTTATTCGTAAATTAGGGTGGAAAATAAGTATTTGGTCACCTCAAACAAGGAAAATCTCTGGCTCTCACAGACCTGTAACGTCTTCTGTAAGAAGCTTTTCTGTCCCCCACTCGTTACCTGTATGAATGGCACCTGTTTGAACTCATCATCTGTATAAAAGACACCTGTCCACAGCCTCAAACAGTCAGACTCCAAACTCCGCCATGGCCAAGACCAAAGAGCTTTCGAAGGACACCAGGAAAAGTATTGTAGACCTGCACCAGACTGGGAAGAGTGAATCTACAATAGGCAAGCAGCTTGGTGTGAAAAATCAGAATCAGAATCAGAATCAGAAACTTTATTGTCATTGTCATGAGAACAACGAAATTAAGAATGGTCCCCGATCATTGCATCATCCCTAGCAATATCAAAATATAAATAAAACAATAAAATTCAATAAATAAAATAGATAGAATACTTAAAATACTAATAAGATGTAACAGTAAAACATTCACATACATTCCCACACACATGCTTCAGACCGTGCATAGATTAACACAAGAGTGGCGTGATGGACATTTTTTTGTAGTATTCAGATGTGTTATTGCAGTTGGATAACAGCTGTGTTTGAGTCTATTAGTCCTTGCTCTGATTGCCCTGTACCGTCTGCCTGAGGGCAACAGTTCGAACAGGGAGTGGCCAGGATGTGAGGTGTCTTTTATGATGTTTTGGGCCTTTTTAAAACAGTGGGCGTTGTGTAGAACTTCCAGTGTGGGGAGAGGGCAGCCAGTGATCTTTTGGGCGGTGTTAATGATCCCTTGGAGTGCTTTCCTCTGAGCCCCTGTGCAGCTAGTGTACCAGATGCATATGCAGTAAGTTAGAACACTCTCAATGGTGGCTCTGTAGAAGGACACCAGCAGTCTCTGTGTGATGTTATTCCTCCTGAGAATTCTCAGGAAGTACAGTCTCTGTTGGGCCTTTTTCAGCAGCTCGGAGGTGTTCACACTCCAGGAAAGGTTCTCCTCTATATTGACTCCCAGGAAGCGGAAGCTTGCCACCCTTTCTACACAGTCCCCATTTATGAATAGTGGTTGGATCTCTGCCTTTTTCCTTCTGAAGTCTATTATGAGTTCTTTGGTTTTTGAAGTGTTGAGGAGGAGGTTATTGGCCTTACACCATGACGTCAGCTGCTCCACCTCGTCTCTGTACGTAGACTCGTCTCCCTTGGAAATGAGCCCCACCACTGTGGTGTCATCTGCAAATTTCACAAAGATGTTGCTGTGGTGGCGAGGAGTGCAGTCGTGTGTGTAGAGAGAGTAGAGCAGTGGACTGAGCACACAGCCCTGGGGTGAGCCAGTGCTGAGACTCAGGGCTGAGGATGTGTGATGGCCAACTCTGACTCTCTGTCTACGGCCCGAGAGGAAGCTATTGATCCACATGCAGGTGCTGCCTGGAAGCCCCAGGTCTTGTAGCTTGGCCACCAGTTTGTGTGGAAGGATGGTGTTAAAAGCTGAGCAGTAATCCACGAAGAGCATCCGCACATAGCTACCATGCTCTTCCAGGTGAGTTGATGCAGCATGGAGTGCTGTGGCTACAGCGTCTTCCGTGGATCGGTTTGCTCTGTAGGCAAACTGGTGTGGATCCAGGCTGCGGGGCAGGGCTGCTGTGATGTGTCTGCGGACCAGCTTCTCAAAGCATTTCATTACCACTGGGGTGAGTGCCACCGGTCTGTAGTCATTCAGGCCGGTGATGTGGGGCTTCTTAGGCAAGGGGACTATGGTGGAGGACTTCAGGCAGAGTGGGACAGTCGCCTGTGCGAGGGATTTGTTGAAAATCCTGGTGAAGATCCCAGCCAGCTGTCCTGCACAATCCCTCAATATTCGACCTGGCACACCATCAGGACCCACCGCCTTCCTCGGGTTAACAGCCTGCAGCATGCGCCTCACCTCGTGCTCTTCCAGGGTGAGGGTGGTGCTGCTATGGGTGGCGTGTTGCTGCTGTGGCTCCAATACCTCCGGTACCCTGGTCTCAAAGCGGGCAAAGAAGATATTCAGCTCCTCTGCCAGCTCCAGGTCACCGTCCGCAGCTCCGAGATTGATCTTATAGTTGGTTAGGTGCTGGATGCCTTGCCACACCTGCCGGCTGGTATTACTCTTCAAATGGTCCTCGATCCTCCTCCTATAGTCCCCCTTTGCCTCTCTGATGCCTCTCTTCAGGTTGGATCGGGCTGTGGTGTAGTAATCCCTGTTGCCAGACCTGAACGCAATGTTCCTCTCCTTCAGCAGCTGCCTGACCTCCCGGGTCATCCAGGGCTTTTGGTTGGGATAAGCCCGGATCCGTTTGACTGCTGTAACAGTGTCTATGCAGTGTTTTATATAGCAGAGGACACCGTCTGTGAACATTTCCAAGTCCTGATGTTCAAAGATATCCCAGTTAGTCCTGTCAAAACAGTCCTGCAGCTGCTGAGAGGCACCCTCTGGCCATATGGTAATATTCTTTGTGATGGTAAGAGCAGTTTTCTTGAGGGGGGCATATGCAGGGATTAGAAACAGTGACAAGTGGTCAGACTGACCCAGATGTGGCAAAGGTCTGGCCCTGTAGCCCATTTTGATGTTGGAATAAACTTTGTCCAGAATCAGAAAAAAATCAACTGTGGGAGCAATCATCAGAAAATGGAAGACATACAAGACCACTGATAATCTCCCTCGATCTGGGGCTCCACGCAAGATCTCATCCCGTGGGGTCAAAATGATCATGAGAACGGTGAGCAAAGATCCCAGAACCACACGGGGGGACCTGGTGAATGACCTGCAGAGAGCTGGGACCAAAGTAACAAAGGTCACCATCAGTAACACACTACAACGGCAGGGAATCAAATCCCGCAGTGCCAGACGTGTTCCGCTGCTGAAGCCAGTGCATGTCCAGGCCCGTCTGAAGTTTGCCAGAGAGCACATGGATGATACAGCAGAGGATTGGGAGAATGTCATGTGGTCAGATGAAACCAAAGTAGAACTTTTTGGTATAAACTCAACTCGTCGTGTTTGGAGGAAGAAGAATACTGAGTTGCATCCCAAGAACACCATACCTACTGTGAAGCATGGGGGTGGAAACATCATGCTATGGGGCTGTTTTTCTGCCAAGGGGACAGGACGACTGATCCGTGTTAAGGACAGAATGAATGGGGCCATGTATCGTGAGATTTTGAGCCAAAACCTCCTCCCATCAGTGAGAACTTTGAAGATGAAACGAGGCTGGGTCTTCCAACATGACAATGATCCAAAACACACCGCCCGGGCAACAAAGGAGTGGCTCCGTAAGAAGCATTTGAAAGTCCTGGAGTGGCCTAGCCAGTCTCCAGACCTCAACCCCATAGAAAATCTGTGGCGGGAGTTGAAAGTCCGTGTTGCTCGGCGACACCCCCAAAATCACTGCTCTCGAGAAGATCTGCATGGAGGAATGGGCCAAAATACCAGCTACTGTGTGTGCAAACCTGGTAAAGACCTATAGTAAACGTTTGACCTCTGTTATTGCCAACAAAGGTTATGTTACAAAGTATTGAGTTGTATTTTTGTTATTGACCAAATACTTATTTTCCACCCTGATTTACGAATAAATTCTTTACAAATCCTACCATGTGGATTCATGGATTTCTTTTTCACATTCTGTCTCTCACAGTTGAAGTGTACCTCTGGTGCAAATTACTGACCTCTGTCATCATTTTAGGAGGGGGAACTTGCACAATCGGTGGCTGACTAAATACTTTTTGCCCCACTGTATCCTGAAACACAAGTCTCTGTTTGTGTGTCTTCCTCCTCTTACACCCATGGCTTAAAGACATGTTCAAATAAGGGCATGAAGCCATTCAGAGGGTTTGGCCATCACCAGCCTGCCCTCTATAAAAATGTCTTCTCCTTGTAGCTGCATCCACTGCAGCAGCATCTCGTCCTGAACAGAGCCTCCAGCATCCCTCAGACCTTTCTCCACCACTGCAGGTAACAAAGGTTTAAACTGGCACAATATTGATTAGAATTCAGAATAAACCACGGAGAGAATTTTTTTTTCCCATCATCTCAAAGTGATGAGTAAATTTAACAACAGTAAACATAGAAAACAGACAGACAGTTTTTTTTTTCAGAGTCATTCTAGAGTAAAACAAAAGTTCAGTGAAAATCTGCACTGAAAAAATGTTCAGACTAAGACCAAACTCATGTCTGTGAAACTGAGCCTAAAACTCTCATTTAGTCCTGACATCCTGCAGACTGTGAAATATTTTTTGTTTTTTGTTACAGACACTTGAATTTTTAGACAAACACCTCCTGAAAGAGAGGAGCTGATAAGCTGGTGAAATACGGTGAGTTTTGGAGAATAGTCTGCAGATATTTGGACACTGTTATATATTCACTCATCTAATTTTTCCATCCTTGTTAAACCCACTCAGATGGCTGGTCCTTACTGGGTTTCTGTAGCCGTCCTTGTTTTGATGACCGTTACAAACGGTGAGACTGTTATTGACCAAAACCAGCTCGCACCAATTGTAGATGACATTCTGAACAGGTGAGTGAACGTTCTGTGAAATACAGAAGAAAAACTGAACATGATGATGATGATGATGTTTACAGCAGCTGTTTTTAACAAACAAACTAGCAAGGTGTGAAAAAGAATACAGAGTAACATGTGGCTAATATGCTATTAAAAGCTGTATCACACTGGACTGTAACACAGATCAGCCTCTGTTTAACTCTGTCCAAACTCTCAGTGAAACAAACCAACACTGTTGTGGTTTCATGTAAATCTTTCCAAGTGAAATCAACATCAAAACTGTGTTTGTATCTTTTGGCAGGTACACACCTAGCTATGGTGCAAACAACCACAGGTCAGTAACAAAGGTCACTTTAATCTGCAGCACAGTACTTACAGTGTGCTTTATAGTAACAGAAGCAAGCTGAGATCATCAGAGCTGCATGTAGAAGCAGAGACTGACAGAACAAATGCATCTTTACAAACTCACTGTCATTGACAATAATAGTCTCTGTTATGTTCTTTAGCTCTGACACGCTGGGTGTTGGTGAGACGAACATGAAACTGTCGTTAACCACAACCTGCCAATGTAACATGCAGACTTTATAGATCAATAAAACAAGTGTTGATTATTGAAGCAGGAGCATAAACACACAAACACAGCCAAAAGCAGTTTGTGTGTAATGGTGAGGTGCAGGTGGTAGAACACTTTATCCCGAACGTCGATTCTGTTCATCTGGTAGAAACGTTTCATCATCATCCAGCTGACTTCTTCAGTGTCAGCTGACTGCAGGTTTCCAACCTTATAAACATCCAGATGAACAGAATCAACTTTTTGTGGATTTCCTTACCTGATGCTTGAGCTGCATGAAGATGTGTTGCTGTTACACTTTCAAAACAACCAAAAGATTTTAATCAATTTTCCAAAAGTCAGAAAAAGACTGATTTCCTGAGCAAAAGGAGACTAAACTCACTTTGGCTGGTTTAATACTCTGGATACTTTTGTCTTCACGTTATAAAGAAAATGTTTTACAGGTGAATATTCTCTGTTTGCTTTGACAGAATTCCCCCCATGTTCAGTGTGGCCGTGAGAGTCCCGTACAATGAACAAACAAACACGTTTGATATGAATGGAGTCACTGATGATGATGGTGAAGTTGTGAGGAAGACGATTCTAGACTGTGACGTATACCAAGGTGACAGAGTGGTGGCAGCCACAGTGCTGAGATGGCCCAATGTTCTAACTCAGTGTCCTAATGCTCGTGTACAGTGGACCGATGTTTTGCGGAAATGTCGTAAGCAGGACATGACATGGAATGATGTTAAGTTGTGTCGTAACATTAACATGCGGAATGGCAGAGCTGATCATGCAGAGTATCGAACCCTGCAGCATGTCAACACTTTGGTCAAATCAGAAAATGATCTGATGGTTTTCTACATCCGTGCCTCCCCATGTGATCAGAGATGTACCAACCAACAAAATCCTCTGAGCATTCTCACTAACATAAAAGAGATAAAGAAGTGGAAGAATTATGTTGTTGTGTTTTCAGATGTATTTAGACCTCGTGATGGTGGGAACATACCTGAGAATAACCTGCGTGAATCACTTAAGAGGCTTGGGAATGCAATCGCAGAAGAAGGGACAAAGGAGGAAGATAAAACGTTAAATGGTCTTCAGCATATATTTCGATGCTACCGGCAGCAAGAAATGAAGTGCTTTAGCTGCGATGACGTTACAGATGGTGATACAGATGGTGTTACAGATCAATGTGTTTCAGATCGTAAGCAACCTGACAGAAAACTATCTGATGTTGGGAAAAGTCAGGAAAGAGGGGAAATACAGAATCAGAGCAAGAATGTTGGGAAAAGTCCGGAAAGAGGGGAAATACAGAATCAGAGCAAGAATGTTGGGAAAAGTCCGGAAAGAGGGGAAATACAGAATCAGTGCAAGAATGTTGGGAAAAGTCCGGAAAGAGGGAAAAGACAGAATCAGAGCAAGAATGTTAGGAAAGGTCAGCAAAGAGGGAAAAAACAGAATCAGAGCAAGAATGTTGGGAAAGGTCAGCAAAGAGGGAAAAGACAGAATCAGAGCAAGAATGTTAGGAAAGGTCAGCAAAGAGGGAAAAGACAGAATCAGAGCAAGAATGTTAGGAAAGGTCAGCAAAGAGGGAAAAGACAGAATCAGAGCAAGAATGTTAGGAAAGGTCAGCAAAGAGGGAAAAGACAGAATCAGAGCAAGAATGTTAGGAAAGGTCAGCAAAGAGGGAAAAGACAGAATCAGAGCAAGAATGTTAGGAAAGGTCAGCAAAGAGGGAAAAGACAGAATCAGAGCAAGAATGTTAGGAAAGGTCAGCAAAGAGGGAAAAGACAGAATCAGAGCAAGAATGTTAGGAAAGGTCAGCAAAGAGGGAAAAGACAGAATCAGAGCAAGAATGTTAGGAAAGGTCAGCAAAGAGGGAAAAGACAGAATCAGAGCAAGAAGAAGCAGAAGGGTAACATCCAGAGAGGAGTGATGAGAGAAAATCATCAGAATTAACCAGAGAGGGAAAAAGAAAAACAGAAAATGTAACCCGTGCTTTGCATCGTTTTCCTGCATCCATGTCTAACTTTTAAATGTGTGTGTTCGTCACAGCAAGATTAACATGTGCTCCTGAAATCACAGCTGCATCGTGCACTCTGGTCATTCTGGTCCACGATACTGTCGGCGCCTCTGATTGTGTGAACTGAAACACAAACAGTGTGTGTAGAGTGTAATCCATTATAGCCTCTGATACTGTCTCTGATTAAAGCTTAATAAACTGCATCAAAACATGTCACAGCTTGGATCTGGTCTGTCCTTCTTTCAAAGCTCGATGTTGTATTTTCTGTTTCTATGATTAAATATGAAGTTTGAGGTAAAGATGCTGCAGGTTTTCTATTCACGGGTCACTCCACAGAAACTCTGTCATACAAACTGTCGGCTCCCAGATTTTAAAGCCAATATGATAACCTCCTCCAGCCAGCGGTGTGGAGATCCAGCCAATTACAATCAAATCACTCAAAAGGATCCTCTGGAAACAGCAGAGTTATTGAAACAGAATCACATGAACACTGAAACATTACAACACACAGAGCAGCAAGCTGAGCAAAGCCCGGGTGTAGAGCCCGATGTCACCTCTGACCCTCCATACCTCCTGCAGCTGCTGATGGGTAACTTCCCCTCCTTGTCATCCAGACAAAAACAACAGATGCAGGTCAGGGGTCGGGCCGGGCGCCATCTTCAGATGGGGCAGCTTTGCTTTGCTTTGCTCTGCCACACAGCCGAAACATGACAGAATGCATGTTTGTAGTGAAGGGCAGATGAAGCTTCATGAAGCACTGAAGCTTTTCATCCAATTGGTTCACCCCAGCACAAAGCTTCTTGAAGCTTCATTTGCTCTAGCAGGACACCTACTGGACGTAAAAATATTAGTTGGCATGAATTTGAAGAGTGTGGCCTTTTGCACACAGCCTGTAAATGTCAACAACAAAAGGAGTGTGTAAAACATGTATATTGTAGTGATGCAGTATACTGTGTATATTTATAGTGGCAGTATGGGAAATGATCGTTTGGAAATGCTTAAAATGGAAACGATCATTTACTGTGAGGTGAGGTGTGGTTGGGGTGTGGACAGTAGTTGTGCTTTTGTAACGTTGAGGTATGGACAGCTACACACTGAGGCTTTGAGCCTCAGTCCTGCCTGTTCACATTTTATTCTGTAAAAACTAAATTTTCACTGCTTTTATGACCTTTTTAGTGGGGAGAACATAGCTGGGATTTAATGATTTAACAAATCTTTTGAATCCTTTGTCCTCCACAATGCTAAATGGCTGGGAGTCCTCAATCACCATGCTAACCAGGTCTTCATCTATTTGAGATTGTTCTCTGAGGAAAGACAATAAAGACAAAGCACAAATATAAATATCACACACGTAACTTATTACAGTTGTATAATATTGTTATATCATTTAGTAACATTACTGCATCCTATATTATCATTGCATTTGATGGCTCACCTGGTCTTGCTCCACAATCGGTGTTCCTCTTATTCTCATGCAAAGCTCTGTAGTGCCTAAGCATGGATGAGGTGTTGTTGTTATATCCCAGCTCCCTGGCACATAGCAAACACTTCACCTTGTACACAAGTAAAGACAGCTTAACATAAATTGTATTGCACCATCAGTATCATGAAAATACATCTTCTGTAGAAATTTACATACCTTGTTGGGCGGAATAAGATCAAAATGTTCCCACACAGGGGAGGACATCCTCCTCTACTTAGCTGGCTCCATTCTCTCCTGACCTTCTCTCCTCACTCTCATAAACCTCCAAACTGTCTCCAAACTCTCACTAACCGCAACTCTCCATCAAACACCCACATTTTGAATGAAGTCTGAGGGGTTTATATCGCTGTCATAGCTCGCGGCAAAGTTCGAACCACTTCATGAACCAGTCACGTGGTACAGCCGGGCAGCGAGGCTTCGGACGTCATCATTTTCAGCTCCTCCCATAAATAAAGCAAGCCTCGATACGCGCATCGCGGAAACGCCCCCTCCATTACTCGACACAAGCTTCGAAGCCTAGATACAGAACGTCACGTCACTACATGTGTGTGCCTGTTAGTGATGGTAAATTTGATTCTTTTTACTGAATCGAGTGTTAATGAGTCACTCACCAAAGTGAATTGGGTGTTTTGAGTCATTTGATTCACTGAGTCAGTTGACCAGAGAGTGCAAAAATTTTACATTTTCACTCAAACTTAATTTGTTTGACTTTTCATGTAAATCCCACTGCTAAGATGAATGATTAAAAACAACAACAACAACAACTATTTTATAGAGAACAAAGAGCAAAAACATTTCTAAAATTAAGCAATTTCTTATCAAAATTGCTTAATAAACATTTATTTTGTTTATTTGTATTTTATTAGTATTTTCCTTAAGTGTGTCAAATATATATTTTCTCATCTAAATGTCCACTGCGTTGTGAGCCAGGGGGCGGTAATGCGCCTTAACATTGGTTGCCAACCAAGAAGAAGAAGAAGCTGTGAGCCAGGAGGGAGGGGGTGAGTGAGTCCTGAGTGATTCGTTCGCTCTTTGATTCAGCACAGTAGCTCAAATGTGCTGTTAGCATGTTAGCAGCACGATGCTACTGTGAACCGAGGAGCTATTTTCTTGATGTGAGTTCAGAGCAGAAATGCTTTTGTTACGAAACTGGCTGTTGTTTTCCCCCCCACAATTTTAATTATAAGCTAGATATATTTCTACTAATGGAATTAGTTTGCTAACAGCAACAGGGATGAGTCAGTGAGTCAGTTGGGCTTGTGAATCATGATTCACGAGTCAGTAAAGTGATTCTCGAGTATTGAACGATTCGTTCATGAATCGAACGTCACTAGTACCTGTTTGTCTGTGTCTATATGTCAGGTCGGGTCTTAGACTCCACCTCTCTGGGAACTCCCAGGCCCTTCTGGAGGCCTTTCTCCCCTCACCACACTCCCTGCCGGTGGCTGATGCCCTCAGAGGTCGGTGCGTTGGTGGTTCTTGGTGTCCGGGGCTGGGCGCTCAGGTATGTACCAGGGGGCCTAGGTGCACACAGGTGTTCACTGTTCGTAGACTTAATAACGTGATGGTGTTGTGTTTAGTATGTTGCTCTGGTTTTTTGTTTTGCTTGTTTTCTTTTGTTTTTCTCTCAACAGGTGATCCAGGAGATTTTTTTTCCCCTTTCTCACTGTCCCTCGTCCCTTCTGTTTTTCTTTTCCTTCATCTTTCTCTCTCCCTTTCCTTTCCCTCAGTCATGTCTGTCCCGTCTGTAACAACTGAAAATATAATAAATAATAAAAACAAAGGTTGATCAAATGGACCAATACGGCAATGCCATGATGATCCATTTGGCAAAATAAATCCATTGGGTCTCCTTGTTGGTCTTCAGACAACAATTCTGACGGCTAAAGAACCAAATGGGACAGGCAAAAGGAAAAAAACAAAAACGAATTGAATTGCATTAAATTGAATTAACGAAAAAGGGGATCCGGCTACTCTGTTCAATAAATGATGTTTTACCCCTTTTTCCCAGAAGGCAGGAAAAGGACATTTCACTGTGTCCTTGTCAGGGGCGATTTTAGCCCCAAAGATTTCTTACTTTTTTGACAATATTTGCTGTTTTTGTGACACACTACTAAAAACGATAACATAGATGAAGACAACAGACGATGAGGACAGGGAGGAACAGGGGTTTAAATGCACCAAGGAGACAGTCACAGGGAACTCTGGACAACTGGAGACATTTAAGGATGCAGGGACTGACAGAGACGGGGAGGAAGTCTCATCGTGACGTGTAAAGTTTATTTTGCCTGGCTGGGCAGCTCTCTGGGTGCTCAGCGCCACCAAAGCTCTGATCCTAGAGTCGCCTCTGGTCCTTGTCAAGTAAGCATTTATAAAGAAAGACCTGTTCACAGGGTGCCCCCTGATGGCAACAACAATTAATCGCTGATAAAGTGGACTAACTGAAGGAGAATAACTGTAACATCAAATTCCTTTAAGGAGTGGACTTCCTTTGTATTACTCACTCGCAGTTGTCAGATTAAATTTTTGTGATGACTGGTTTTTACTGATGGACTGCTGTCACTGATGGTGACTAATGAACTAATGGTGAGCAACCCAGTCTTTAAATCCAGCTGGAACCTTTCTCATGGTTTTTCCACCCACTTTCCATTTTCACAGTGAACGATGACTTTGTTCTCTGGACCATAAAACCAGAGGCTCTGATATCTACGGTGCTGTTCTGTGATTTCACTGACCACAGTGATCTCTAACCTGGACTGAAACATGTTACGATACTGGTCTGAGGGGTTTTTGCACTTCCAGGTTCTTTCACTGTGTTTGTTCTTTAGCAGGAGTTTGATTAGAGGAAAGAAACCGGAGTTGTTTTAATGTGGTCGTAGATTTTTGTTGTTGTGACATTGAGTTTTGCCAGCAGGTGGCAGTGGCGGCTCAGATAAATAAGTAACTGGCAAAGTAATCCCTTATTACAAAAGTAATGCAGGCCAGTCAAGGTAATGGAAACCAACACTAAGACAGAACTGCTATTTTGCTGTTTCAGAACACCTGGACGAACGCTGCCTTCCTTCAGTGTGTAAAACAGTGTTGGCATTATTTTAACACATGCTAAGTAATGTCTGTAAATCTTAATTTGTAGGAGTTCTAGAAACAACAGCTTGATCTCTTCAGAAAGTTAAGACGAACTCTGTCAACTAAACTACTTTCAGCAGTAGCTGAATGTCTAATACTGTCATTTAATGATTGACCTATTACTTACTTTGGAGGAGTGTGCCAGGTCCCGTGGGTGTCTTTGTCAGCAAAAGTGCTGCAAAACAGAAAAATTTTAAACAGTTTTTACAAAATCTGCCTTTTTGCTTCTGTGGTTTGGTCCTGGTGTGTGTTTCTCTGTGGCTGTGGATTTTCCACTTTGTTTTTCAACGTTGCAGGTTTGCTGCAGTGTCCTCGATGCACCTCCTCACAGTTCTTACATTTCCCCTGACATTCTCAAACACAGTCTCCCTCAATGATAAACTCTGTCAGAGAACGTTTTTGGGACGTTTTGGAAAATCAAAAATCTGGTGTCGACTGCTCCATTCTGGATGTGCAAAGCTTGCTCAGTCTCATCATCAGATTCAAACTGTAACAGGCTAACAGCAGCAAACTCAGCACAGCTTTATCTCTGACATCACTGAGTGAGTCTTTAGACGGGTCGGTCTCTCTTTAATGTCAGCTGATGTCATCTCTCATAAACAGCTTTTCTAAACATTTAGAAGCTGCGTTTACACATGTAGTGTTACACACTTACTTGTTAGTGTTACTCATCTGTAGTCGCTGAGAAACTGGGAAGATTTGCTAAACTACATGTGTATATATATCAGTTTTACTATGTAAACTGAGTCGGAGCTTTTTAAGACACCTGGAAAAAAAAACATGTTTAATTACCTCATATTAATCAATATATGTAATTATCAATTACTAAGTAATAGTGTATAGCTTTAGTGCAGTTCTTAAGTTTTTAAAAGTAACACTTCAATTTCAAACTACTTCTGAAAAAATCTGTTGTTTCTGCCTTATGGTCAAATATCTATAGTCAATATGTGAGTCACGATGATGAGTTAAAATTTTTGTGGCAGCTGCAAAATAAACCAGCTTCAAATACCATAATTCTGGTAGTTTGTTGGAAATATAAAGAGGATTTAGAACAACTGAGTTTACACACAAAACGTCCCCCATGCAGGACTGAGTGCCATTTTGGGCACATTACTCTTTCTGATATATTTTTTTTAGCATTTTCCACCTTTGGATGGTGTAGAACAGAGACTGCACAGGAAACCAGGGACAGAGTGGGGCTGATTTGACAAGACAGCACCTCATACATGAAACAGAAAATGCCGTCTGATCTGGACTTTAGGCCTCGGTTGGTGACCTCAGGAACACAGCTGCTTTCCCATCGTGCCGTTGCTTAGATTTGTACAGTGGCTTTAACTAGTTTACTGTTTTCATTGGGTTTTTTTAACTTGTTCTTTTGTAGAAGTTGTTCCCGTTTGCTTAATTATAGAGGCACCGGCTCACATTATACTCAGCTTTTTACTTCTCTCACTTGTTTTGTTTGTGACTGCGCTCACTACCTGTGTAGTTTATGTGGTGTAGTTTTACAACATGTTTTCACACACAATAAAGATGTGATGTGTAGACTTCAATTTAGACTTTAATTCAAGGAGATTATAGAAAATACTAAGACCAAAGACTTGCATTTTAGGTTAACTTGTCATTTTAGATGAACTTATTACTTTAATATTATAAGCAGACAATCTTCATATCAAATGCAAGATACAGACGCAAAGAATAGCTACTAGTGACTACTCTCTACTCAAATGTATGGTAGTGGGCCTATGGCAATGATAAAATGTAATTTTTCTTGCTACATTCTCTTCCCACAAATATCCTCAGTCACACAGCATGAGGGTGCAATGGATGGTTTCATGAAGATTAAACGCTGTCACTAGAGCTAAATCCAGGTAAACACCTCTGTCAATATTTACTGATATAGATTGAAGCAGCTCTTCCTCCTCTTACACCCATGGCTTAAAGACATGTTCAAATAAGGGCATGAAGCCATTCAGAGGGTTTGGCCATCATCAGCCTGCCCTCTATAAAGGTGTCTTCTCCGTGTAGCTGCATCCACTGCAGCAGCATCTCGTCCTGAACAGAGCCTTCAGCATCCCTCAGACCTTTCTCCACCACTGCAGGTAACAAAGGTTTAAACTGGCACAATATTGATTGCAACTTAGAGTAAACCACACAGAATATTTTTCACTACGTTCAAGTGATGAGTAAATTTGTCTCTCTTTAAAGACAGATAAAGTAGAAAACAGGCAGACAGATTTTTTTCAGTGTCATTCCAGGAGAAAATAAAAGTTCAGTGAAAATCTGCACTGAAAAAATGTTCAGACTAAGACCAAACTCATGTCTGTGAAACTGAGCCTAAAACTCTCATTTAGTCCTGACATCCTGCAGACTGTGAAATGTTTTTTGTTACAGACACTTGAATTTTTAGACAAACATCTCCTGAAAGAGCAGAGCTGTTAATCTGGTTAATTATGGTGAGTTTTGGAGAATAGTCTGCAGATATTTGGACACTGTTATATATTCACTCATCTAATTTTTCCATCCTTGTTAAACCCACTCAGATGGCTGCTCCTTACTGGGTTTCTGTAGCCGTCCTTGTTTTGATGACCGTTACAAACGGTGAGACTGTTATTGACCCACACCAGCTCGCACCAATTGTACAAGACATTCTGAACAGGTGAGTGAACGTTCTGTGAAATACAGAAGAAAAACTGAACATGATGATGATGATGATGTTTACAGCAGCTGTTTTTAACAAACAAACTGTAGCAAGGTGTGAAAATGAATACAGAGTAACATGTGGCTAATATGCTATTAAAAGCTGTATCACACTGTGTTGAGCAGTGCAGTGTCAACTCAAAGGGAAAATATTGTTTACTTCTCTGGAAACACATCCATACACAATACATCCTGTTAGAAAGTCCTCCTGTCCGGTCATGCGTTACCTGTGTAACCCCTGGTCAGCTTCTCTTTCCAGCGCTGTGTAAATAAAACTCTCTGGACTCGAAGTGGGTAGAGCTCAGGCGTGATTTATTCCCCTTTTTGCGGGTCTCTGCAATAACATGGGACATGAATAACCATGGGTTTCAGCAACAGGATTCCGCCCAAACACAGCGAAAGCTTCATTGCTACTAACTATAGGCTTATGATCGTATAGTGGAACTCTTAGTTTTCCCAAATAAATAAAAACAAATATTGATTGAAAAATAAAATGGCAACAATACTTATCACGGAAAATAAAATAGAAACATTACTGCGTTGTGGTTTAGATAACAAAAGAAAAATTAATTCACTTAAATGCACATTCATGTAAATATAAATAAACCAAAGCCAAAATTCCCTTTTACGTACAATAGTAAATGGAACAATGCTGCCATCTACTGGGCAAACTTAATAAGCAATATGTCTTAAACAGAATTAGCCTGCAGCTCAACCATATACATGTTTCAAAGTACCTGCAATAACATGGGACATGAATAACCATGGGTTTCAGCAACAGGATTCCGCCCAAACTATTGAGAGAAGTTTCAAAATTATTAGACACGACAGCCTCCTCTAGCTGTTAGCCGCTAGCTCCACGTGTCCATTTTTCCTACCGTCTAATCTATTAACTGCAAAACACGGTCATAAACCTGAAATCTACTCAAATACTGCCGTATGGGCAGTTCATGCAATTAGTGCACTGTCATATTAGCTTCAATGAGGATTTTCAAATATGTTTTAAACTCATGCTCTGTGAGAGCGGACGGAGAGGAACTTACCACAGCGAAAGCTTCATTGCTACTAACGATAGGCTTAGGGGGTAGCCCGTTTACCAGTAGCAGACTACCGCTGCGGATTTTCAAAATAAAAGTTCCAAAATAAACCCATGGTTGCAATCCCAAGTTTAACAGGAATTTAACAACAACAAAACCATATCCATTCTTTTACATCGTTACATACACCCCCCTTAAATTCTGTTAAACTCCAAACCAGTTCAAGGGAGTATCAAGGGCCAGAAACAAAAGAACTATGAACAGCAGGTGCTTCGGGGTAAAATCGATACACTAATATTAATCATTGTCGATACAGAATCCTTTTATATAAAAGTGTCGAGACATTGGGTGGTACCAAGCCCAATACCTTCAACAGACTAGAGAAGATGCCATCTACACCTCCTTAACATCACATATAAGAGCACCCGAAATAATACTCCAAATCACATCCTGGACCACACAAAAAAATAAGTCGAAAGATACATGAAACCAAGTCAATTCCCTCAGAGCTAAAACATACTAGTCAGAAATGCAAAAACTGACCCTGAAACAGAAGAAGTTTCCTCAACTTTCTGCGCTGCCATCTCACAAATCAGTCTCTTGGGAGGCCTAACACTTCTCCCATACCTAGTGATAGCTAACCCATCCATGCCCGCCTGAATACTCTGAGGCTGTGTGCAAATAGCAAGATCTAAGTCAACATCAGCCATGGGAACTACAGGAGCCACGGCAACAGGTTCAGAGCCTTGACGGAGAGCAGCATCACTGCTCACGGGAGCAAGCAAGGGGAATTCACTAATGGAGTTTTCAAACACTTCAGCATTAACTTCAGGGGGTGGGTCCTCCGCTGCGATAGAGCCACTGCTGGGGTCCACATCGCAGAGGGAACCTTCAACTTCCACCGGCTCATCATTAGCGAGACCCTGTATCTCTGGCGTTTTCAGCAGCCAGTCCAGTGTCCTGTCATGATGATCCATCTGTGTTGACCTCACAGACCCTTGGTCATCTCCACTGTTCGGGTTCCCTCCGTCCAAGTCAGCACGGGAGGCCAGACTCCCTTCCACACCTAAGCCCAGGAAGTTAACAGGGAGAAGGAGGTTCCTGTGTACAACTCTTTCCTTGCCTGTGTGGCTCTCTCTTATCCTGTACACATTGAGCCCAGACCTAACTGACACAACATCATAAGGCGTGGGATCCCACTTGTCGGCTAACTTTCTTTTTCCCCTTTCACCACGATTGGCCAACAACACTCTATCACCTACAGCCAGAGGTGAGCCTTTGACTTTGCGGTTGTAGAGTCTGGCATGGCGCGCTTGCTCGTGAAAAGCGTGGTTCTGGGCAATCTGTGAGGCATCAAACAGGTCTTTCCGCAACCGTGAGACAAACTCATGGTGGCTGATCACATCATCATTTTGCAGCACATGTTGGAACATCATGTCAACAGGGAGCCGTGGGACTCGCCCAAACATGACATAAAAGGGGGCCAAACCAGTCGTCTCATGCACTGTGCAATTGTAGCAGAACGTGAGAGTGCGTAACATCTGAGGCCACCTAGCCTTGGCTGTAGAAGGGAGAGTCCTCAGCATATTCCCAAGTGTCCTGTTGAACCGTTCAGTGACCCCATTGCCCATAGGATGATATGGCGTAGTATGCGATTTCTGCACACCTGCCATCTCTAAGAGGTCAAATTCAAATTCAAATTCTAATTTTATTTGTCACACACACACAACCATACACAGTATGACATGGGGGTGAAATGCTTGTAGCTGTACAATGCCCGACCATTAATTAATTAACCATTAGGTCCTTCAACAGTCTGCTCTCAAAGTTTGATCCCTGATCCGAATGAATCCTCTTGGGAAAGCCATAAACACAAAAGAAATCATCCCACAACCTGCGTGCGACATGTTTTGCGGATCGCTTACTTGATCAGTGGTGTGATGTCACAGCATACGTTCATTCACAGTGGAACTGTGCCCCCTTGTGGTGACGACTAACATACTGCGTCCCAGTTAAACAACAACAACAATAATGCACTCCAACACGTTTCAAAACCTGAGTACACAAATCGAATATCTCATCACACTGGACTGTAACACAGATCAGCCTCTGTTTAACTCTGTCCAAACTCTCAGGGAAACAAACCAACATTGTTGTGGTTTCATGTAAATCTTTCCAAGTGAAATCAACATCAGAACCTGTGTGTGTGTCTTTTGGCAGGTACACACCTAGCTACGGTGCAGACGACAACAGGTCAGTAACAAAGGTTTACTTTAATCTGAAACACAGTACTTACAGTGTGCTTTATAGTAACGTGGCAGAAACAGAGATCATTAGAGCTACATGTAGAAGCAGAGACTGAAAGAACAAATGCAGCATTACATACTCACTGTTATTTGTAACTGGATGTTTAAGTTGTTCTCAATTTCAGGGCTTAAAAAAATCCAAAAAAAGAAATAGACTGGTTTCCTCAGCAAAATGAGACTGAACTCACTTTGTCTGGTTTAACACTCTGGATACTTGAATCTGCACATTAGAAAGAAAACGTTTTACAGGTGAATATTCTGTTTACTTGACAGACAGTTTCCCATGTTCAGTGTGGCCGTGAGCGTCCCACGCAATAAAGACAAGTTTGATATGAACAAAGTCACTGATGATGATGGTGAAGCTGTGAGGACGAAGATTCTAAACTGTGACGTATACATAGGTAACAGAGTGATGGCAGCCACAGTGCTGAGATGGCCTAATGTTCAATATCAGTGTCCTAATGCTCCTGTACAGTGGCCTGATGTTTTGAAAGGATGCCGTGGAAAGATAAACACATGGGCTGATATAAAAAAATTTAATTGTGAAAATGAAATCCTGTTTGCTCAGGCTGCTCATGCTGAGTCCCGAACCCTGGACTATTTCAAAGAAAACGACAAAATTAGGAAAAACTCCAAAGATGATCTGATGGTTTTCTACGTCCGTGCCTCCCCATGTGGTGAAACATGTACCGACCCAGGCAACGATCGGAATATTCTCAGTAAAATACCAGCGATAAGGAACTGGAAGAATTATGTTGTTGTGTTTTCAGATGTATTTAGACCTGATGATAATAATAATAATCGTGTGAATGAACTGCGTGGATCACTTGAGAGGCTTGGGGACGCAATCGCAGAAGAAGGGACAAAGGAGGAAGATAAAAGGTCAAATGGTCTAAAGCATATATTCCGATGCTACAGGCAGCAAAATATGGATGAAATGAAGTGTCTTATCTGCAATACCAATGGTGCTGTTGCACTTAAATGTATTTCAAATGTTTAGCAACCAAGGGGAGAAAGAGAATAAGACCAAGAAGAAGAGTAACATGCAGAGAGGAAGATCCATCCATGTCTAACTTTAAATGTGTGTGTTCGTCACAGCAAGATTAACATGTGCTCCTGAAATCACAGCTGCATCGTGCACTCTGGTCATTCTGGTCCACGATACTGTCGGCGCCTCTGATTGTGTGAACTGAAACACAAACAGTGTGTGTAGAGTGTAATCCATTATAGCCTCTGATACTGTCTCTGATTAAAGCTTAATAAGCTGCATTAAAACATGTCACAGCTTGGATCTGGTCTGTCCTTCTTTCAAAGCTCGATGTTGTATTTTCTGTTTCTATGATTGAATATGAAGTCTGAGGTAAAGATGCTGCAGGTTTCCTATTCATGGGTCACTCCACAGAAACTCTGTCATACAAACTGTCGGCTCCCAAATTTGAAAGCCAACACGATAACCTCCTCCAGCCAGCGGTGTGGAGATCCAGCTTTTTAGATCCAATTACAATCAAATCACTCAAAAAGATCCTCTGGAAACAGCAGAGTTATTGAAACAGAATAAACAGAATCACATGAACACTGAAACATTACAACACAAAGCAAAGCAAGCTGAGAAAAGCCCGAGTCTAGAGCCCCGATGTCACCTCTGACCCTCCATACCTCCTGCAGCTGCTGATGGGTAACTTCCCCTCGTCATCCAGACAAAAACAACAGATGCAGGTCAGGGGTCGGGCCGGGCACCATCTTCAGGTGGGCCAGCTTTGCTTTGTCACAGTCGGCCATAACATGAAGTTACACATCAGTCCTAATTATTAAATCTCACTACAAGCAGTGCAAATCAACAGGTGGCATAAACTTATCATATACATGTGAATAATACTTGACCAAAGTTTATGGGTCATGACACAAACCATTTGATAGCTGTTCCCAGGACTGCGCTCTTCTGGACAGAGATCTCCGATGTTGTTCCCGGGATCTGCTGGGGCCACTCGCCTAGCTTGGGAGTCACCGCACCTAGTGCTCCGATTACCACGGGGACCACCGTTACCTTCACCCTCCACATCTTCTCCATCTCTTCTCTGAGCCCTTGGTATTTCTCCAGCTTCTCGTGTTCCTTCTTCCTGATATTGCTGTCATTGGGAACCGCTACATCGATCACTACGGCCGTCTTCTTCTGTTTGTCTACCACCACTATGTCCGGTTGGTTAGCCACCACCATTTTGTCCGTCTGTATCTGGAAGTCCCACAGGATCTTAGCTCGGTCATTCTCCACCACCCTTGGGGGCATCTCCCATTTTGACCTCGGGACTTCCAGGTTATACTCGGCACAGATGTTCCTGTACACTATGCCGGCCACTTGGTTATGGCGTTCCATGTATGCCTTGCCTGCTAGCATCTTGCACCCTGCTGTTATGTGCTGGATTGTCTCTGGGGCATCTTTACACAGCCGGCACCTGGGGTCTTGCCTGGTGTGATAGACCCCAGCCTCTATGGATCTTGTGCTCAGAGCTTGTTCTTGTGCTGCCATGATGGTTCCTCGTCTTCCTCCTCTTTCTTGGACTTATGCTGCCTGAGGTATTCACTGAGCACACGGACGGTCGTGGCCATCTTACTGATGCATTCGTGGATGTTCGTTGTCTCATCCTGGACTGTGGTGCTGACACTCACCAGTCCCCGGCCTCCTTCCTTCCACTTAGCGTACAGCCTCAGGGTGCTGGACTTGGGGTGAAACCCTCCATGCAGGGTCAGGAGCTTCCAGGTCATCAAAAAAATCCACAACAAAACCTGCTTAAATTGTTCCCTTCTTATAAATCTCACACTTTTCATGGTAACAACTAGCTTCATCTGCATTGATTACATGATTAAATAT
The DNA here is from genome assembly GCF_964374335.1 of Astatotilapia calliptera. Taxonomy (NCBI): domain Eukaryota; kingdom Metazoa; phylum Chordata; class Actinopteri; order Cichliformes; family Cichlidae; genus Astatotilapia; species Astatotilapia calliptera. The sequence continues at coordinate 1,938,850 of NC_137427.1, forward strand.
TTTTCTCACTTTTCTGCTTCAAAATAAAACCATTATTAGCCACACAAGCCTCTCCACCACAGTGAAATAGCGACTCCATGTCCAAGTAGCTTTAGCATGTGTTCATGCTGCTGTTTGTTTGCTGTTGTTCGTGTCAGAGTTTGGGCTCGTCTTTCTTACTGATGCTAACAAGCTCATGACATGTATTTGTGTATTTATGGTGCTGGAGGATATAAAATACTAAAGTTGATGAATGAGGTTCATCTGGTAGTAACTACTTCACTGTTTCTCTGGTTTGTTGGATGTATGATGGCAGTAATGTGGTTTATTGTTAGAAAACTGGAGGCTGGAACAAATTTCAGAGGGCTGAAGCTTCCAGCTCATAACCAGGCACCAACACACAGTCTGATATGAGGTCTCCAGCAGGAGGAGGACAGGACACTAACTTTCACATCACAGGAGCTGCTCAGCTGACACTGCAGGAGGCGGAGCTCCACAGGTTACAGGTAGTGATCCAGAAGCACTTTTACTCTGACACACGCTCAGTTCAAACACCTGTTGGGCTCTTCGCTTTCTCTTTTCTTTTCAAACAAACGTTAGTGTGAGTTTGTCAGAGTTCCCCATCAACACAGCAGAGCGTCTGTGGTGAGTACGGCTCGTGTCTTTAAGCATTCATGAAAACAAAGCTGATCTTTGCATCTTTTAGCTTCTCAAACAGATTTTTTCCTGATGGAATATTTCATGCAGATTTCAGACTTTGTATTTTAGTTCATTGCATCATGTAGAGCTCAGTAAACTCATTTATCTTAAAGCAAACCTGTTTGAAGGCTCATATTTCAGCCGCTCACCCTGAGCTCACTCTGTCATGTTTGCTTAGCTTTCACAAGACTTGTTGAAACTGCTTCATGAGCTCAATAATACACAAACACTGTGGCAGTCTGCTGTCACACACATTTAGCACAAGTTAAAGGGAAGTAACAATACAACAGAACGAGGAAAGGTTGTTGGATATGAGTCTTTGTGTGGATGAAGTTTCAGAAATATTTGTAAAAATCAGCTGTTAAAAGTCTTATGCAATAATTTTTAGTGTAAGTCTTAAATCAGTTTATTCTAAATGTTTTCATTCAGAGGAAATTAAGCAGAAACATCCTGTCGGCTTCAACAGGTTTGATAACAGGTGTAAACTGGTCGTTCACTCAGATCCATGAAGACGTTTCCAGCAGTAACAAATAAACACAAACATGCAAACAGCTGTGTAAACATCTTAGACACTTTTTAATATTCCTGACATCTTTCCCGTCTCAGTGTCCAAACATGGCTGCTGCCGCCCGTTTGCTGACTGAAGATCAGCTTCTGTGCTTCATCTGTCTGGATGTGTTCACCGATCCGGTCAGCACGCCGTGTGGACACAACTTCTGCAAAGCCTGCATGTGTAAATACGCAGATCCTGACGTCTCGTTCCAGTGTCCCGTCTGCATGAAGATGCTCTACCCAAAGCCCGAGCTGCAGGTCAACACTCTGATCTCTGAGATGGTCGAGGCCTTCAGACGCTCAGAGCAACGGCCAGGTAGACGGGTGGAGGTTCGCCATGGGGAAGGCTTCAAACTGATGGCGATTGTCTGCATGGTCTGCCTTTCATTACTTTGGGACTGCGTGAAATTCAATCATCCTCTGGAGGAAATGAGTAAAGGAGAGAAACTGGTGAAGATGGAGGCTGAAATCCAGCAGACGATCGAGGAGATGCGACTGAAGATTGAGGAGCTCAAACGCTCAGTGGAGCTCGGTAAAGAGGACGCAGACAGAGAGATGACAGATGGTGCTCGGGTCTTTGCTGCTCTGAAGAAGTATGTCGAGAAACTCACGGAGACCATCAGAGAGAAGCAGAGACAAACAGAGCTGCAGGCTGAAGGCTTCATCAGAAAGATGGAGCAGGACATCCGTGAGCTGAAGAAGAGGAAGACGGAGGTGGAGCTGCTCTCTGTGCTTCAGCTGGAGGAGCCACTCTCTGAGGAGATGAAGAAGAAAGTACCCAAGATGCTCACCAGGTTCGAGCTGAGGTGGGTCCAGAGCTACGCAGTGGACGTGACGTTTGATCCAGACACAGCAAATCCTTACCTCGTCCTGTCTGATGATGGGAAACAAGTTCACGATAGTGACGTGAGGCAGAAGCTTCCAGACAACCCAGAGAGATTTTCTTACTGCATCAATGTTTTAGGAGAGCAGAGTTTTTCTTCTGGCAGATTTTACTTTGAGGTTCAGGTTAAAGGAAAGACCGAGTGGACTGTGGGAGTGGCCACAGAGTCGACCAACAGGAAGGCTCAAATCACACTGAGTCCTGGGGACGGTTTCTGGACTCTGAGGCTGAGAGACGGATACGAGTACAAAGCTAAGGCTGACCCTGATGTCGCTCTCTCTCTCCGGTCTGGTCCTGAGGGGGTGGGGGTGTTTGTGGACTATGACGAGGGTCGGGTCTCCTTTTATGACGTGGATACTGCAGCTCTGATCTACTCCTTTACTGGCTGCTCCTTCACTCAGAAGCTCCACCCATTCTTCAGTCCCGGTCTGAATGATGATGGTAGAAACTCTGCACCGCTAATCATCACCCCCATTGATTAGACCGGCCCCACAGCACCAGAGTAATAAGGTCAGGTTTCCCAGCCTTATCCTACACCACACTGTGAACTTGAAGCTCCTGTTGCTCGGTGCATCCTCTGGTATTCCAGTAAAAGAATACTTGGATTACTTGTGTTTCCTCGAGTTTCTATAAGTAGAATGGGAGGCAGCTCCCAGTTTGGCCGAGTGAAAGATAAGCAAAGATTATTTGTGAGTTATGTAAAGCTACTCTAGAAATGCAGAGCTGATTGGGTCAAACCAACTAACTTCTTTTTGTCTTCTTCTTCACATTAAATCAATAATCCGACGCTTCCTGTTTATGTCACTGATTTTATTTAGAGATGTTATTTCATTATTCATGTTTCCACCCACGCAGGTCATGCTACTGCCAGGAATAACACACACCTGACTGATAGCATTTAGCCTCTGGGAGGTTTAAATGCCACAGATTCATTTTCCCCTGAACGGCACATTTGTTAACAGAGGCCAATAACTCATATATTTTTAATACCTGAGCTGTGGGAACGACACTTTAACCTCATCAGCACGGCTGGTGTTAGAAGCCTGCAGCCTTTCTAGTTTGAAGAGCAGCTGACTCAGCTAAGACAGAACCAGTGACCTGAGATTTTATTTAACTTTATTAACGAGCATTTATCATAGCAGAAGATTCCCGTCAGTGAAGAATTCATTCCTCACTCCAGTTTCATTCAGTTTCAGACTTGTTCAAGCAACAGAAGTAAAATCGAAAGATTGCAGCAGATGAGCCAAAATATGACAGGAAGCCTTCCAAACATCTGATTCCTGTCATATTAAAGCTCGTCTGTTCTGCCTTGTTTTCATCTCTGTCAGCTCTGAAACGCTACAGCGGTGGAAGTTCACAAAGTTTGAAATGTGTCTTTGTTAAAGTCATCGCTGTGAGCCGAGAGCTCGGGCTGCTGTGTGCTGCATCCTGTGATCTGCTTATTAGAATGAAGTCACTGATGGATGCTGCAGTTTGGAGCCGACTGAAAGGTTCATCAGCATTTCCATGTCAGACTCAGAGAGAGTCAGCACACTCTCCCTCCATCGTGAAATAAACTCCCAGGTATTCCCCCTCAGTGTGGACTGTCACAGCAAGTGGAAATGTCCTGTGATAGAAGAGGAACTTTTCCATAAGCAGGTGAGTTAGAAGGAGCCCCTCACTGATAATACACCTGCAGAGCAGCTCGCATCACTGCACGGGGAAACCGGTACTTCCAGTAATGTAAACTGGTTTTCTGTTAGTCAATGGGGGAGGATCCTCACAGGTAAAGGCAAACATTTAGAGCTTTTACACAGAGCACCTTATAGCAACGTGACGCAGCCACGGACATCCACACTTTCTCTTCACACACAAACCCGTTTTTCTTGTGTTCACAGAACAGCTGGTTGTTTATTTAGTCAAAAAGGCTGAACTCATGGAGGAGGCGTCCAAAATATTTTACCCAGTCTGGTGTTTATTCCTCCATCTAGTGGCCGATTAGACTTACTGCAGGACGTTTGCTGGTTTCGACTCAGACTCGTGTCTGAGGAGAGCGAGTCTGGAGTCATTTATGTGAATGATTTCGTTTCCGGCCACTCGGTGCTTTTGGGTCTGACAACAGAAACAAGAGATTTGAAAACCACCTGGTGGGAGGAGTCTTCATCTCCTCTGTGAGATTCAGACGTTCGGGTCAGAATCTGGTGTGAAGAACATGAGTTGGTGGTGTTTCATGGGATGGATCTTTCGCTGGAACACTTTGGGCCCTCCAGCACCTCCTGAGCATCGTTTTAACAGCACGACCTACTCGTGTGTTGTTCCTGACCGTGGCCACAATGTAGCATCCTCTGCTGGCTGCTTCCAGGACGGCGCACGCATCTCACAGCACCTCAGACGGTTTCTGGAACCTCACGATGAGTTTGCTGTGCTCAGACGGCCTCCACAGTCCACAGAGGTGGAACGACAGCTTCACATCATGTATATCTGTGTGATGGTATCATGTCAACATGGATCAGCGTGTCAGAGGAATGTTTGCAGCACTCAGTGAGTTTGTGCCACGAAGGACTGAAGAGGCTTTTCAAGGAGGGTCCAACCTGGTACCAGCAAGGTGTACCTAATAAAGTGGCCTACAAGCATATACACAAAAATGAAAAGTGCGTGAAAGTTTCTCATAATTCCTGGTGTGAACTGGTGGAGATCATGTTGTGAGCTGCGTTTCTCTGCTTCACTGAGAGTAAAAAGAGTCGGGAGGCTTCACTGCAGCTGTAAGGCCCGCTGCACGTGCACGAGCACGTAAACGCATGCACGAGCACTTATACGGAGAAGAATTTTTGTTTTATTTAATCCAACATAAAAACTTTCAGTCTGTTCGCCACAAACAGGTTTAATCGCAGCTGTAAATCAGTGCATTCGTAGTGTATTTGTGCAGCATGTTGTTGAGCGGCTCTCGCTGCATTCATGCGAGTGTGTAAAACTTTGATTCCCGTCGCCCCCGGGGGGCTGTCAGGCGCTGAAATGAAAGCACGTTTGACTTTGTTGGAACTTGTCGGATGAAGCTGTGAGTCACACAAAGCTAATACATAAACTCTCCAGACACACGCATGCATGCACATCGCTCCCCTTCAGCACCTGGACTCCACGTCTTCTTTATTTGTGCTGAGGAGGATGAGACGCACTGGTTTAGCGCAAACGAGCTGAGAGGTAAAGTAAAGCTTCATCTTCGTCTGCTTCATTTCAGGTGAGACTGAGGCTGGTGTGAGTAAAGCTGCTGGTTGACCCGTGTGTTCCTGATCAGAGTACCAGCCTGTGACGGAAATATTCTTTTTAAGCTGTAAGGTTTGTTAGAAAGTGAAAAATAACTTTTTAAACTTTAGTGAATGTTTGAGGGGAAGCTCAGACCCTCTGTGTACTACAAAAACAAGAAGAATCACAATGTTTAAATACATGTAGTGTTTGAAGAGTTTCATGTGTTCATGTGGCATCACTGTGGCATCACTGTCCAAGTGTGATCAGGTTCTTGTTATGAGCAGATTTGAATCTCGTGTGTTTGCCAGCACTGAGCTGTTAAACTGTGCAGGGACACATGTGCAGCCTTTGCAGGAGGTTTTGGGGGGAGTGTGAGTCACACTCTGCCCCGTTAATAGATTCTCCTGTTATATCAGGATCATTTATTTCCAAAAAGATGCCCAGTCATCTGAAGCAGTGGAAACATCTCCCTCCGGTCCAGCGGTTTAGCATCATGTGTTGGTCTGGGTTTGCAGAAGGCTGGTGCTGAGAGGGCTGAGCAGCACTCAGACATCCAGCAGCCGTTTACAGAAGCTCCTGTTCGGACCAGCCCGTCACTTTCTCTGGCATCACTGAAACATTGTTTTCCAATCAGCTTCACACATCAGCTGAGCTGGAGGCACCAGGTTTTGGCATTAGTGACAAAAACACTTGAGGGCACCATTTTTTAACTTTTCCTTCTTTAAGGCCTACGAGGAAGTGAGGTGTCGACGCCATGAGGGTATCAGATGTTGTCTTTGCAGGGTGACTGCTGTGAAAGCGTTTGTTTCATCCTGAACTCTGTCGTTTCCTAAATGAAGCCAAATAAGTTTTAATGCTCAGACACAACCAGAGAATGAAAGCTGACAGCGCGATCTCAGTGACGAGGCTGCTAAGGATGTTATTTTCAGATAGGCAGAAGTTAAAATGTCCTTTAAAAGCTCTAAAACTCAAAGTTCTCTGAGCATCTCTGACCCACAGAGGCTGTTTGTTTTGGGTCTGAATTTAAAGATGTTTTTGAGTTGATGATAAAAAAAATCGCAGCAGTGAGGAGTTAATCAGTCCAGGTGTTCCTAATAGACCGTCTCTAAATATGTTTTATTCTAATAAAACCTTCAATGTTTACATTTCAAGATTGGGAAGAAAAAACTATCAGCGGTGCTTCATAATTCAGTTTAGGGTTTAATGAACCTGGAGATTTTAAAAATGTGGGTTCAGAAGAACAAGGAAGCAACCAAAGTGGATTATTTTAAAAGGTATATAAAGGTCGTACATGTTGATTCTGCTTCTCTTCAAGTGACCCAGAGTTTCCTACGTGTGATCCTGTGAACGTCCCGTCACAGTCGGAGTATTTTTAAATGTTTTGAAACTCACAGGATGAATATGAGGTGCTTTAAAAACGTTTTTACACCAAAGCCTCGAGGTAGTATTTTTATGTCTTTAAAGCTGTTTGTAATTCTTGTGTTTTAAAAACCTGAAGAAACAATGACTTTATGTTGGCCTGTGGAAGAGATAAACAAAGGCTGGACTTTTCTGTAATATCACTTTGTTCCACAGCAGGGCGCAGCAGCTCCGTGTAACCTTTATTTAAACTGTCACAAAGTTGGCTTTGGAAACATGCAGGACGACGGCCAGGAAGGCGACTCTGTTCATCTGGACGTTTTCACTGAGAGAGACATTTGTTCACTCAGCTCAGTCACTCCTTCAGCTTTGACTTGGTTACGTTGAGATGAACAGAATCGACTTTCTGGCGTTTCCTCACCTGGATGTCTGAGCAGCATCAAGACACGTAAAGAAGGAATTCTGGACTTGTTCGCGAAGCAGAATAAAAACTGAGACGTACTGTTGGCCCTTCCTTTTCTTGTATTGTGATATCTTGGGGACTAAATGTGCAGATAACCTACTTTACACTGACAGGAAGTGGATTTTCCCCAGTCTGACCCACTGAAGGTCACAGTGGGCTGTATGTGTGCCTCCGTGTCACGTGAGGTGGCGTCCCGTCCTAGGACCTGGCGTCCACATATGTGGACATCACATCAAATACTACATTTTGCTCTACAAGGGCCTGAAATCCTCTTCATCAGGTCCCAGTCTGATGAAGAGAAATTAAAAATGCATGCATGGAAGAGTTCGGGTCTTAGGAGGTTAAAGGCTCTCTGCACTCGTCTCCAAGGTTACGCTGACTCAGGGCGCCGTCGTGTAAAAGTACAGCCCGACCCGTCTTTAACTTCAGTGAACATCTCTTAAACACGACACACTGACTCGCAGTCCTGAGACCTCAGCACTGTTGGTCAAGTTACTTGAAAAAAGTAATCGGATTACAGTAACGCGTCTCTGGTCCTCAGTGAGGTTATGCTTTAGTTTTGATGATGCTGTCAGGGATTGTGTCCTCCAGGTTTCACTTCCTGTCTTAGTAGTCGCTCTTCCTCAAGTCAACTTCCTGTCTTTGGTTCCCTGACTGTTTGTCTCACGGCTCTTCTCCGAGCTCCCTCCCTTCTTTTCTCTGTAGGAAGAGTCTCATCCCTGTGCCTTCCTTTGTGGTTTCTGTAAACTTTAAACTTTTGCCTCAGTCCTCGGTTCTTCTCCCTCCATCAGATGACGGATGGGCCACAGTGGTTTGTTTTCAGCATTGATGCTGGAAGCCTTTAAATAATTTCAGTTGAGGAGAATTCAGGTGTTTTCAGTCCATTTGTTGGACTGTTGGAAAACCTTTGATGCCACCTCCCAGTTCACCAGTAAAACCTCAGACCTGCTTCAGTTTTGCTGAGGTTTGTTTTTCTACATTCGTCCCATCTGTTAAAAGCAAAGCCACATTTATCAGGAGAACAAAGAGCTGCGTCCTTTCTGCAGAGCTTTCAATCATTCTAAAGAGCTTTTTCCACCAGAGACACAAAGGAGAGAAACACGAGCTCAGAGACATATCGGTGTGCAAACACGGCCTCGGGCGTGCAGCAAAGTCCACTTCACTGTAAGAAAATCAGGCTTTTTACGAGTCGTGCTCTTTCATCTCTCACACAATACGAGAGCTGCTTTGTTGTGGACTGACTGCAGCAGCATGTGTGTTGTTGCAGCAGTTAGCGTTGGATGGACAGGTCGACGGCGGAGAGGACGGTCGGCTCAGGCGGAGGCGCCGTAAACAAAGGTAAGACCAGAGAGGTTTGTTCTGAAATGTTGGTTAAAAGAATCACAGCTGAGAATAAATCATGTTTGGACTGAATGTGAATGCACGTTAAAGGCTGTCAGGAGTTTGGGAAACATGGTGGAAAATCCTGTGAGAGCATCAGAGACGACGTATTAACGACTAAATATTTCTTCACAGTCTTCAGAAAACCACCAAAGACTGTTCGGCTGACGTCGCCAAGTAAGTTTAGATGTTTTTACTTTCATGTGGATATCAATCAATAACTCCAGAGACATTATTCATGGAGACGAAACAAATCACATCAAACACATTAATCATCATTAGGTTACAGGAATAAAGTTGTTTTCTGAATCATTTTTCTCTCCACTTGGAGACAAACAAGTAAGAAAAACATTTGTATCCTGTAGTTATCACACATTTATCATCATTACATGTTTTTATTGGTTTTGAGTCTGTATCCACTCTTTGCTTCAGCACATTCATCATCGTTTTCCTTTATTTTTGCAGTGGAAACTTGAACATGTAAAAGTGTTAAATCAAAAACTTCCTATGAAGAAACTAAATGTTGTTTGTTGTCTCGTTTATGTCCAAGTGGCCACAAATCAACAAAACCAGGTTTACAGAAATCCATGACAAAGGAGAGTCAGCTCTCGGTCAGTGTGTCGATGATCAGTCATCCAGGAAACCACAGAAAGTTTGTTCGGTTCACCAAAATCAACTTTTCAGACTTTCAGTGAACAAGATTTGCGCGGCTCACGTGGGTTTTAAACCGGAGCCCTGTGACAGAAGCCCACAGGAGGCTCGCGTCTCCGGCTGGAACTGAACCAGACTGAAGATTTAGGAGACAGAAATTTACAACCACATCTTTAACGTTGTTTAACATTCAAAGATCAACCAGCTGAAGGATAAACCTGAACGTCTGGCAAGGTTGGATCCTCTCATTGCACCACAGCTGCCAACACAGAAGCTCTCGACTCATCCAAATCCAAACCTGAGCCTCGGGAATCATCATGTTTGTTCTTGGAGTCGTACCTGCAGAACAGAGCCTGTGTAGCTGCTGCCACGTCAGTGTTGTGCTGCTGAAGCTAAACGCTTCACTTTGCTCTCTTCAGTGTTTTCTGGCGATGCGTTGAAATGAAGAACATGAAGCTGAACCACAGCAGCACGACTGCGAGCTGTGAAACTAAAGAAAGACCTGAAAGGTGTTCAGATGACAGGTCTTCATAACTGGCACCTGCTCTGTACTGAGAGTGATGCCGCTGTGTTTCTGTCTCGTGTGGTTCCTGGCACAGGCTGGCAGCTGACAGCTTATCATTGATAATAGAAATGGAGACGACTGTGGGCAGCACCTGCTGTGTGCCTGGCATAAGTCACACCTGAGGCTGCAGGGCTCACAGTCATAAAGCATGCTGAGACACAGAGAGGCAAGCGGAGGATCATCTGAGGAATGTTGTTACTTTTCTTCTTTTTTAAATTAAAGGTCAAATATGAACTCTGCCAGTTCGGTCTTGCAGTCCTCGCCTGGCTCGGTCGCGGCAGGCAGACAGTTTGATAAATTACTGAACCGATGACAAGAAAAACAAAGATTAAAGAAGGAAAAATATTCATTTGGTTTTAACTAAGCTGTTTGTCTGCAGTCTCTTTGCCTTCAGGTGGTCCATCACTGGGTGTCAGTGGGTCAGGTGGTGGAGCTGCACCAGGAGGCTCTGGAGCGACCACATCCAGCAAGGGAATCAGCACCACCTCTGTAGGAGCTTCCTCTGCTGCATCTTCAGGCGGAGGGTCTCTGGTTTCAGAGGCTTGGGAGGCGTCGGGTGAAGAGTTCAGGGCTGCTGCCGGCTCCTCAAACATGTCCTACAGTGCAGGAAGCGGTGGCAGAGAGGGGGCGAAAAGGGACGGAGGTTTGGGCGCTGTGACAGTTTCCACCGTGAACAAACCCGGCTACAGCTCAGGAAGATCAGGGGAGGCGAAGAGGGGCTCCTCCTCCTCCGTGTTCACTTCTTCACCTGCTTCAAAGGAGAGGAAGAGCATCACCACCATGGCTGCAGCGCTGTCAGAGGCCTTTGACGGTGAGGGTCAAAGGTCAATAAGCAGTAATAAGCCAGCTTTATGTTACTGAGAGACGTGAAAAAATAAGATGCTTAATTATGGAATCAGAACCAGCAAATTACAATCAGCGCCAAAAAAGTAAAAGCAGACATTTTTCAGGAATCGACCAGTTCCTGTAGAAAACATGACGAGTCGTAGTAAACATGTTAAATCACTTTAATGAAATTAATGTTTTTAATAAAAAATCACAGAAATCAGCTAAAGTCATAAACAGCCTGAATCATCGAAGGTTCAACCTTCACACATTAACTGGCTGCAGTTTGGTCTGAGTTGCAGCAGGGGGCGCTGGCAGGCTAATCCTCGAGTCAATGAAGCTAAACAGCTAAAATAATTGTTTACATCATCTACTAGAAAGAATCAAACTATCACATTTATTCTAACCGAACGAGCTTCTCGGGTTAGAGGTGAAACATCTTCAACAAACTCAAAGACGTCCGGTCACTTTCTCTTTAAGCTCCGAAGACTTTTTATTTTATCTTCGTGAACATATTAATTGTTTGTCCAGCTGAAATAAGTCATTGGCAGAGCATTTTGTTCACTGCAAGCATGAAGTGAGTATATTTAGATGCTATTGCATCAGTTAGATTAAAAATATGCAGCTGAAGTCAACCGGAAAACGATTAGCACGTCAGTATCCAGATGTTAGAGGTAAAAAAACTGAACCTCTAAGCTTGTTCGGAAACCTGGAACCTCCATCGAGACCGGAGGCCTCAAGTGGCCATTTGAGGAACTGCAGTGTCGGTGTTTCTGTATTCATAGTTGTAGTTAAAGCCCAGCAGAAGCTTCCACGGCTGGTTGTGGTGATGCAGCTCCCTCTGCTGCTCGGGCTGCTGCGATGACCTTCACTCACAGAAACGAGTTTACATCAGCTCAAACTGTAAAGAAGAAACTGAGCTTCAACTATTGTCTAAAACACGTCTACTGAACCATGATGGACATTTCCAGGAAAACAAAAGAATATAAAATATCTATGTTTGGACTCTTCAGGTTCTCGTTCATGCTGGACGGTCTCGATAGCGCCCCCTGTGGAACAGGATGTCCAGCTTTCTAATAATTAGTTCTTTAATTTTATGTTTCAGAGAGCTCGAGTCCAAACTCCTCTCCAGAGTACAACAGGAAGGATTATGGTGAGTTTATGCTTGAATTTCAGATTAAAAGTTTACACGTGCACTATAACAGATTTTTGGACGTTGTGTTTTTACAGGCAGTTCAAGCGCACCATCCACTTCTGTCACTAGAGGGAGAGCTCAGAGCCGAGGTGACACGCTGAAACCACATGATCAATAAAAATGAAGCACGACACCGTTTTGTTTTAATCTAAAGGTATCAGGTTAAAGGTCAACTGATTAGTTCGGGTTGCTTTCAGAGAGTGAGATCAGAGTCCGGCTGCAGAGCGCTTCTCCTACAGGAAGCTGTGAGTATCGCCCTCCATCACACATCCAGACCGTAAAGCATTCATTCATCAGTTTGGTCCAAATGCACCGGTTCCTGTGCTTCAGGGACGGAGCTGGACGACGTGAAGCGCCTGCTGAGAGGAAACCGCTCCACCGGCATCAGCCCCACCCAGTCCCCTAACAACACGCTGCCCATCCCCAAGAAGGCCAGCGTGGACCCGAGGACCCTGCCTGACAGCTCCGGTGCAGGTTCGGTCACTTTAAAGGCCTCACATGTCACTCGTGTAGCAATTTAAACTCTGAGATGATGCAGAGGTGGACCTCAGGAGTTGCCCACCTCTACACAAACGCTTTAGACGGGCAACAACCATCCTGGATTGAGAAGATTGATCCAGGATGCATCTAACTGCTGGACTCAACCAACAGGTCCAGCTTATATTTGTCAGGTGTGACATCGAGATCACATCGAGTTCATGCAACCTTTGTCAGAGCTGCAACTGAGCAATGAGGGCTGAAAGGAGGCCCAGTTAGGCCCAAACATGTCTGCCATGTGAGGAGGAGGTGAGTGGATGAATATCTCCTCTTTCTTCCCTCTTAGATCAGTACGGCAGCCTGTGGAGTGGCTCGTCTGTGAGCAGCTACATGTGCAACCCCAACCACAGCAACCTGAGCAGCCTCTACCAGCCAGGTCGGTGACAGGAGGGTTTGTGTTTGCCTCAGAGAGGATGGAGGTCGCGAACTTTGTTTGTTAGCCAACCTTTCTGCTTCACGCTCTGTATGGATCCTCTGCTGTTTTCCTTCAGCAACAGTAAATAAAAATAAACATGAATCCGCACAATTTAAAAATCCTGCTCCAGATCAGCTCGTTACCGTGGTGATGCAGACAGGTCGCAAGGTTCAACTTAAGCTTCAGATCTGATCTGTGTTTGTAGCACAGCAGCATAGAGAAAAGGTTCGTTTACTTTGGTGAAGAAAGACGAAAACTTTCACCATTCAAACAGAAGACTTTGTTTCCTTTAATAAAAAACAATGTTTGTGTAAACACTGTTTATAAACAAACCGTGGGGCAGTTTCTGAAAAGAAAAATCTATAAAAGCTTGTTTTTATTTTATAAATGTTTTAATATAAAATCGTCTTAAATATTGAACATATTCAGAGACGTCATTTTAAATTCACCTCAAACAAAAAGAAAACGCTGAAGACTTTACAAACCTATAAAGGAAGATGATGAAGATGATTTTAACCACAATACTGTGATGCAAGGAAACAAAGACAACAAAGGGAAAAATAAGCCACAGCAACCCTTTGTAAACCTTTGTTTACTGAAGACATGGATAGATAAAGCTGCTGGGCATTAAAACACTGCATATGTTACATGCTGCATGCGTGTCCCTGTTATAGATGAACGGAGGTATCATCGTTTCCTCTGGCAGTAACAGAGTCCTGTGATGTTCTCCCTCAGTTCGCCCTGCACTGCATGTTTCTGCTGTAGACCCGTGCAGGCCTCTGAAGCCTTTTCTTTGCCGTTGGTGGCAGATAATGATGATAAGACTAATGCGGCTGTTCTGTCACGTACAGGAGCTCAGAACAACCTGACACTCGGCTCTCCGTCTGTGAGCGGCGGCCCGTCTCCGGCGCAGAACGGCAGCTCCGGTGAGCCTTTTCCTGCCGTGTCACAGCGCAGCGTTCAATGCTGAGCTTCACGCTGTCACCGGATAACGACGCTGTTTGACTCTGTTTCAGCTCCAGTGTACGGCGTGCAGAATAACCTGACCACTCCCACTGCCTTTTCTCCCACTGCAGCCAACACACACATAGGTGAAGCACTGATCCTTTATCCAGTCTGTCCCACTTCACCTCCTAGACGTGACACTAAAAAGCACCCGCACACATTAGCTCACAGCTTTGCCCTCTCCCTGTTTAATGAGGACGTGTTCCTGTCTCCTCACAGTTTACGGCGTGCAGAAGAACGTGTCTGGAACGAGCACAGGTGAGGACATGAAGATAACGCTCCAGCTGCTGGCTGTGAAAAAGATTTAAGATGTTTAATTAGGCACAGGTCATCACTGACACGAATGTCCCGCTGTCTGTGTCTGACAGTGAGACCCAGCAGCCCCACCGGTGACGAGGCCTCGGGGAAAGACTTTAAGTTTGTGCTCACGGAGAAGGAGAACGCTCCAATCAAGCCGACAGAGCGGCTCGTCGTGGTCAAAGACACCGGGAAGCAGTTCATGTCTGCTGCACCTGCCAGTTTACCCGGTAACACAAACTGAAAATCTGAGCTTTATTATTTGGAGTTAAATTTGAAGGTCTAGAGCACAGCTGTGTTTGGCTTTTGTAGATATATTATTACTTTAATGGTCCTGAAGATCTGCTTCTTGATCAGGGGTCATTGATGTGTTGCAGCTTTGTTCTCTGATGACACCCTGAAGACTGAGAAACTGAAATCCTTCAGCACAGTGGACAGAGCAACAGAATGTAGGCCGGATAACTGTCACACAGGTTATACGCCAGGTTTGCACTTATTAATGTCATCTCTGTTTCTGCCGTAGCTTCGACCCTGAAAGCTGGGACTAAAGACAAAGCCACCTATGCAGGTATGTTAACAGTCTTAATAAACTCCTGCAGATTTAGATATTCTGACATATTTAGGGTGTGATGTTACCCACACATCGTCAGCTGTTAGCTACAAAGCGAAACACTTTACATGTGCACTGGGAACTGCTAGCCTGGGTCTGTGTGGAGGCCTCCTAGGCCATCTGAAGTTGATTAATTATGTTTTAATAAATAAGCCAAAAGGAAAAATCGTATCAACTAAACAGCAGCTTTAACGTCGTGAGCAGCAGCCTCTTGAGCTGAACAGTGAAGCCTGCAGGCTCTCAGACTCTCAGGAATCACGCTCACATGTGAGCAAACCTTTGTCCTGTCTTCATCCCCTCACCTCAAACGGTCGTAGCAGATGGCCCCGCCCCTCCCTGAGCCTGGGTGAGGTTTCTTCCTCTTAAAAGGGAGTTTTTCCTTCCCGCTGTCGCCAGCGGGGACCACTTGGAAAATGAGAAAAATCATATTTTGCACGGTTGGATCTTAACAAGGTTGCAGGTAGAGCTTCAACATCCAACAAGAAGAAATGGGAGTGACGCAAAACATTTTCTGAGCGATTTATTGAAAATAACGCTTAAACTGAAACAGGCTGTTGCAAAATGTGGATTCATTGTCATTTTCGGTCAGGTAGTCACACTGCCGTGACGTTCTGGTGGCAAAGCCAAACAAACGTTAGCTTTTAGAACATGGTCGGGTTGTTGAACTGCAGCAGCAGGGTCACGGTGCCCACAGGAGAATAACATCACTCTCTTGGACCATCCTGCGTGTTCCTCTGATCTAAATCCAACTGAGAACTTTCAGGATGGATGGCAGGGGAGGTTTACAGAAATGGACAACAGTTCCAGACAGTAGATGTGTTTGTGCAGCCGTCTGTTCCCCCTCACCTCATGGAAACGCTTGAATCAAGAAGCCACAACGAATGTTTGAAGTGATCATCAATAACAGTGGAGCTGCTCATGACTGAGTTCATGTTTGATTTCTGTTTTGGGGGGTTTACAGGTTTTACAGGTGTAAAACAGCCTGTTTCAGTTTAAACGCTGTTTTCAATAAATGGCTAGAAAAAAAGTTTTTTCTCGCTCTCATTTCCTCTTGTTGCACGTTGAAGCTCTACTTGGAACCTTGTTACGATCTTAAACTTTTGATCGGGGCTGCATGATGGTATGATTGTAGGGTCTGCCTTACAATAAAAACACCTTGAGGCAACTGTTGTTGTGATTTCTTTCTGTATAAATAAAACTGATTTGAATTGAAATCACAAAACCGGACTTTTGTAAAAATCTGGCTCATTTTTGCAACAGTCGCCCCCTGCTGGCCGTTAAAGAAGAATGCAGGTTTATTTTTATCTTGTATGTAAAAATAGATCCAATATGACTAAACAACATGAATCTGTTTATTTCTCAGACATCCATATAAAAGACATGAAACAGTCCAGTTTTGGCTTGTGCTCCTGCTGCAGCTGGTGGCAGTGGCTCCTGGGCCTCCTGCTCAGCCTGTTGCTCCTCTTCAGTGTCCTTTTTGGACTCATTGCTTTGGGTAAGATGGAAAGACTTCACCATCACAGGGGTCTGTGAGAGTGATCTGCACAGGTTTACCTGCCAGCCTGCGTCTTGTCTCACAGGTGAAGAAGTCAGACGCCTGAAAGGCCGCGTGGACGTTCTGGAAGCCATCACCAGATCCGCGTCAGTCAGTCACTTGACGTCTTCTGGCAACAAAATCTCCGAGCGGGTGGAATCCACATACATCGAGAAGAACGCCGCTTCAACCCTCATCGACTCCGACAACGGGCTCAACCTGGATGGTGCTGGCAAAGGCGGAGGCACGGGAAACAGCCTGGTCCAGGACAGGGCCACCCTGGAAAGACTCATACAGCAGCTGGTCAGGGATGAGCTCCGCTCAGGATCTGTAAGAGGTGTGAAAATGTAACGCACCGATCAGCTGTCTTCAACCATTTCTGGACATTTAACAAATACTGAAAACTTTATTTGGGTTTAGAAACTCTGGCATACTCACTGAAAGGAGAGAGAGGAGAGCCGGGCCCTAAAGGTTTGAAATCATTTAAAAATCGTTTAGAAATTCATGTTTTGTTTGTATTTATCGTCTCGGCTTCTGCATTACAGGTGACCCAGGGCCATTAGGACAAAAAGGTGAGGAGTACTTCTAGGTACACATAATAACGGTGTAATATGTGCAACTAGCTGCTGACACTTGTTTTGTTGCAGGTGATATAGGAACGTCTGGCCCTCCAGGTAAGCCTCAGAACTAATGTGTTTGTTTCCTCCCCGGTGAGCCGACAAACCTCTTCTTTGATGTCTGTCTGCTTTAGGTCTTCCTGGGCAGATCGGGCACCCAGGTTTGGAAGGACCAAGGGGACCAAAGGGAAGTGCAGGTATATTTAATAATTAATATTTAATAACTTTTGTAAAGACAACACTAAAAGGAAAAAAAGCCCTGACTCCTCCTCTTCTTTGCTCAGGTGAACCAGGTGCTGAGGGACCACAAGGTCAGAGGGGTCGGGAAGGACCGGTGGGCCCTCGAGGAGAACCTGGATCACCTGGCTTTGGAGCCAAAGGAGACAGAGGTTTGAAACTATACAAGTAAGTCAGCGAGCTAAATACATGAGAGGATTTACTGATTGTATTTTGGCTTTGAAAGGATTCCAGGGTGAGCCAGGACGACCGGGTCCCGCTGGTATTGCTGGACCTGCAGGTCCAAAAGGTAAAGTTAAGCTTGTGATGATCAAACCAGATAGTTTAGATTCAAAGAATCAAAATGTTATTTAGCAGGTTTTAGGTTAAATGCTAATTAGCAGCTACAAGCATGTTTTTCTTGTCTGCTTTAGGTGCCACAGGAGAGCCGGGTGCCGCAGGAAGTCCTGGTAAAGACTCCGTTTCACATCTATATTAAAAGTGTTGATTTGTGTCGACCAACGGCCTTTTCTTCATTAAATCTGTCAAAATGTATCCAGGTGCTCCTGGATCAAAGGGATTCCAGGGGGAGGCGGGGCTTCCAGGAACCAAAGGTAGACGCTTTCTCTTCGGTTTTTTAGACTTGTGTATAAACTGGGATGCTGACACTTCTAAGTGTGTTGTGACAATATTACCCAAAATCCATAGACCGTGTGTACATTCAGTGGCCACTTTATTAGATACACCTTGCTCATACCTGGCTGGACTCCTTTTTGCTGCTTAAATCCTTTGTCTCACTAACATATTGGTCCATGTTAAGATGATAGCACCATGCAGGTGCTATGGTCATAAAGGCTCAGTAACAATACTCAGCTACACTGTGGCGAGCTCAGCTGGTACTAAGGTGCCCAGAAAATATCCCCACACGGCTACATCACCACCAGCAGCCTGAAGCTTTGATCCGATTGTTGTGCGTTCATGCATAGCTCAGTTTTAACGAGCAGTTCTCTGAGTTGGTGCCTTCCTATCAATCAGCCCTGGCATGATCCAAATCACTCGAATCCCCTTTTTTCCTCACTTCTGGTGCTCCGTTTGATCTTCAGCAGCTCATGTCCATGTACCTGAATGCACTGAGTTGCTGAACGGATAAGCTTTTATCCACTTTGTACAGCTCTCTGATCACCCCACCTTCTTCCACTGTCTGTGACGCAGGGGAGCGAGGAACACCTGGGCTGCCGGGAACCAAAGGAGACCACGGAGAGAGGGGACCACGTGGACCGGCAGGTGTGTCTCAGCACACGTCTGTGATCCACAAAGGCCACGCAGTCCTTCTGTTGCACATGAAGAGTTCACTCACATGGCCTCTCTGCTGTGGCCACCAGCACATAACTAATATTAAATATTTGAAAATCCTACGAGATTATCAGGCACATTGACCTCTGACCTTGAGGTCAAGGTCACCAGGATTCAGACCTCTCTAGTTATCGTTTTCACAAACTCTGGTCTCCACAATGCCCGCCTGCTGGCAGGCTGACAATCCCATCAACCTTTTACAGCTAAAGGGTAAAAAGACTCTGTCGGCAGAAGGGGGCAGTTTAGTTTTAGATTTTAGCCCCTCCCAGATTCACTCTGCATCTTTAACAATAACTGAAATACAGTCATTTTGAATGCTGATATTTCGCCATGTTTGGCTTGTAGAGATAAAAGTTACCAAAAGTGTGTAAGGACGCGCCACGTTGTCAGCCAATGCAGGCTAGCAGTACATATGTATGTTGGGTTGAGGTTATTCTATTACAAGACGAAGCAAGAAATAACTAGTGAGACTTAAAAATGTCATCTTCAAACCTCAACCCTTTATTTTTAGGTGAACCCGGACAGCCTGGACCTCAAGGACCTCCAGGATTAAAGGGATCTAAAGGAATTGCAGGTGAGAAGTTTGGACAAACACTGAATAACTACAGAACACAGTGTTGTAAATGGTATAAAACATCTGTGTATAAACTGTAGGTGACCCAGGTTCAGTAGGACTTCCTGGTGCCAGAGGACCACCTGGAGTTCCTGGAGATGCCGGTCCCCCAGGTATCAAATGCCTGTCCACCAAAAGTCCTCTGCTGCTACTGGTTACATGTTCGGTTTAATGTTATCTGACTAACCTGAGATAAAAACCTCAATCTCTCTCACGCCTTACAATAACACTTTTTTCCTCAGGCCCCCCTGGGCTGCAGGGACCCCCAGGTATGATAATATACAAAAACTAAGGTACAGATTCAAATGTACATATTTAAATGATCATGTTTTGCTTTTGTCATCTGTTGTTCAGGTATTGCAGGAATCCCAGGCCAGCCTGGTGGTAAAGGTGAGGTCGTCTTTTCTTTCTAGTCAGTTTATTTATTTCCTATGAAAATGAAAAAGGTTTGGACCAACAGGGCAGAAGATCTGGAGCTCTTAACCTTAAAGCATGTGAGGCTACGCTGATGAATAAAACTGGAGCCAAAGTTCCCCTAAAAAACTCAAAGACATTAATAAATACTGTTACTTATTAAAATGTATGAAACACTAAAGAGTGGTTTTCTCAAAAGCTGGTGGAGGCGTTGATATATGTCTAGACTGCATAGGTGCTTGATGAAGCCTAACGCTGTGTTTCAGGTGAACCAGGAACACCTGGTAAAGTCGTTTCTCCAGGTAAGAACAGCAGGATTTGTTACACTCGCTACATGTCGTTCATTTTTGGGCTTGAAAAGCTTTACTTGGTTTTGGTTTATCTTTTTGTGTATAGTTGGCTCTGATACTGTGGCCATCCCTGGACCTCCAGGACCAGCTGGACCTCCAGGTCCTGCTGGATCACCTGGTCTGTCGGGTCCAATTGGCCCTGCTGGTATCCCAGGACAACCAGGTAAATCTGCCATCTTGTCCAATGCGAAGCATCTGGATGGAATAAAAATGTGGACTGATTTTTTCCTGTGATAAAATCATTTAGGATCTAAGGGAGAGCGAGGAGAAAAGGGAGAGAGGGGGCAGAAGGGGGAGCCAGGTGAGCGGTACAGCTTTAGTTTCACCAAATCCACTACTGGTTTCAGCAAAAACATATTATATTAACACGTCCTCGGTGTTTTCTTACCTAGCAGACACTTCCTCAGTGGTTGGATCTCGTGGTCCACAAGGACCTCCAGGACCTCCTGGAGTACCTGGTCCTCAGGGTCCTCCTGGTACGTTTAGAGCTATATGTAACACAAATATGTCAAACATTGTGGCTTAAATTAAACTCGCGATTATGCAAATGTTACTTTCATTCAGGTGAGTCTAAAGAGGGTCCCCCAGGACCCAGAGGTCCTCCTGGAGAGCCAGGTAAATAAGTATTCTTCTCCACGGACACAAAGATAAATAAATAGATGATCAGCATAAAAGATGATTTTGGCAGCATCAGAATATTTTTCTCCATCTTAAACCGATCTGTGTCCTCACAGGTATCGGCGAACCTGGACCTCCAGGCGAGAAAGGAGCACCTGGGAGCTTTGTGCCGACATCAGGTTGGTAAAAGAAAACTAATTTCACACAAACACACTGTCCTCTGGTGTCTTTGCATGGCATTTGGTGCACTTTACTTTGTATCTCAGAAACCTTCTTTGCTGGACCACCCGGACCTCCAGGACCCCCGGGGCAGAAAGGGTCACAGGGTAGGTGCAGAGGACCAGATGAATATTGACGATTGAATATTTTTGAAAATTAACTGGCCAGTGTTGAAGTTTGAATGTTTTCTATAATTCTTTCGTCTTAGGTGACCCAGGACCACAAGGGTACCAAGGTGAGGAAACTGCGTCGTACTTTAGAAACTCCAGGTTTTCACAGACAGTCTAAATGTAATGGTGGCTCTTCCAGGTGAACCAGGACAACCAGGCCTTCCAGGAAGCCCTGGAGACCCAGGTGTTGGTATGTCAGGAACCTTTTACTGTCTCAATGTGTTCAGGTGCCCCTGAGGTATTTCTGGGGTCAGTAACAAACAGTCGAGCTATGATTGGATATGAATGGTTTTCATTGCAGGTTTCCCAGGTCAGCCTGGAACTCAAGGCCCACCAGGTCCAGATGGGCCACCGGGACCTAAAGGTAAATTCAAATCATTTCTGAGCTTATTGAGCTTTCCGACATTATCTTTTCATGTTTGCACATTGGTTCTTCTTTCTGTCCGTGTGCTTCCAACTCAGAAAAGGCTCTAATTTACTTTAATTTGATTTATGTTTCCTTTCACAGGTGATACGGGAGATCCAGGACCTCCAGGAGTCTCCGCAGGTAAAGTCATCCCTCACATATGCTATATCTGTGATGTATCTTCAAAGTCTCACAGTTTTACATTATTGGAAGTAATTTGTCCCAGGGTGGTGTAGAATAATTAAAGGAAAGCCTTCATTTACAGCCTATTCGTCTCTGCCTGATTAGCTGCTGCTAGCACACCAAACCCAAATTTTCCGAACCCTCGGGCATTAGTTGCTCTGTATCTAGTTTGATCCTTTTTCTTTCTTTAAAGCCTTCCCAGTGTGAGTTTGACAGTGTTAGATTATTAGAAATGTTACTTAAACTGTTTCAAACATGCTTTCCTTTAAACAACCAACAGGGGGCGACTCCTGTGGTTGTAAAGTGTTCAGCACACTATACAACTTGTGGCTGTATAGAAGTCGGTGTCACTGCTCGGCCAGCGTTTGAAGATGTGGATGTTCTTGTCATTAGCAAATATTTTTAAACTGATATTTGAGCTTATTGTCTGCATGTAAATGACATTCTGGGAATTCGTGTTATCGCACCAGGTAGCTTGCTCAATCCTTGCCCCCCAGGCCTACCTGGACCGCCCGGTCCACCTGGAAGAGATTGTCCTGGATCGGGATCACTTGGTTTGACCCCGTGCATTGCAGAATTCCTTAAGAGTAAGCTGTGCACTGGCAAAGCTGCGCAGGCACGCTGCTTCTCCCTTTTCTTATACATCTCCATCAAATTCTTCTTCTTTGAAGCTCCCTCTGGAGTCCATGGCAGACACTAAAACATTAACAAATTTGGCAAAAAGTTCCTGATTTTGTTTTTTTGTGTGTGGTTTTTTTTTCCACCAAGCTTCACATCTGCGCCTCAAGCACTCCAGCGCCACCTATGGGCTAGAATTGGACTTGTGTTTATGCATGTAATTTTGAACTGCTTTATACAAATGACGAAACTTGGAATCCTTGGATCGTGTTGATTTTAAAGCATCCAATGAAATGAAATTCGGGATTAAAGAAAAATTCAAAGGTCACAGCTGGGATAGATGATCTTCGGGCCAAGCCTCGCAGATGTTAGGGTTTAGATTTTTCCTTTTTTTAATGTCCTCATCCATCACAGCTAACATAAATCAGCCACAAAGTTGGGAAAATTGGAAGTATTTGTCAAATTCCAATTTGGTACATATACTTGAATCACATTTTAAGATGGCACAAAACATCGTGCAACTAAAAAGGATGCAGCAATAATTAAAAAATAATTCTTTAAAGACCAAGACATGAAAAGTTGTACCATCAGCTGTCAGTTGTCATGTGTCCACTTTGTTATTCTTTGAGTTTAAATATTTTCCAATCCACGATCTTGGACTTGTCGCCCCCTCATGAGCATCACCTGAACACTGGGAGGTGCTGCGAAAAGCAAAAGGTGCTTTCAGCCTCGCTTTGGACATGGCGCCCTGCTGAACTGCATGGCTGCTTGTAGCTTTCATTCTACTTTGTCGCTGCTTGCAACTATGTTTGAACCTGGTATTTCAACTTGGTATCTACACATGGATAAAAATGTTGAATAAATGTGCTTTGACATCAGGTGGTGGCATCAGAGAGTACTTCATTGGACCTCCTGGGCCTCCTGGGCCTCCGGGGGCACCAGGCACACCTGGACATGCAGTGGACGGGCTGGTTGATGATGTCGCCAGCAGAGTCATGGCCTACATCCACAGTATGGTCAATCACATGATAATGCTCCACAGGATGGTACACAAGACGTGTGAGTGAAGGTCCGTAACTGTTGCTGTTTCAGGTTCAGGCAGAGGTTATGATGGGACCCCAGGCCCTCCTGGTCCTCCGGGTCCTCCTGGCTCCGTCTCTCTCAGTGACATGATCAGCCTCTTACAGAGTAAGTCTCTGCTACACAGGCAACATCTGCTACAATGAAAGAAATTCAAAATTGTTTCATGAGAATCTAAAAGTGATGAATCCTATCATTTGTTTCCAGGAGAGGACGTGAGGCGATACATTGCTGGTCCTCCGGGTCCACAGGGACCTCCAGGAGCTCCAGGCTATGGCAGCTACAGCTTTAACACACAGGAGGTGGCTGAACGTGTCCTGAGTTTGATGTCTGGTAGGTGTGACAGTCTTACAGGCGACCTACCAAAAAGGTCCTCTGTTGTGTCTGACTATAATCCTGGTCTCTCTGCAGAGAGGGAGGCGCTTGCTGTCCCTGGACCTCCTGGACCTCCCGGACCACCTGGAGCTCCTGGTTTTCCTGGAAACTTTTTACCAGGTAAGAAGCATCACAAATCTCTGCAGTTAGACCAGATGGTTTGGTCTGGGTGAAACAATGTTGACCCACAGCCAGAACCCAGCTGAGTGGGTCGACTTTAAGATACCTCAAGTTCACCGTGATTTAGTACCATTATTAATCCAATAAATATATTATCCAACTAGATGGGTATCAGACTTTAGTTGGCCCTCAGGGGCCTCCTGGTCCCCCGGGTATCCCTGGCTCACAAGGTCCACCTGGCCCGGAAGGTCCACCTGGTCCACCTGGATTTTTTAAATACATCAGCTCAGACATTCGTGACTACCTGCAAAGTGAGTTTGACAGAAATCTTTCACTCCACCTTCTCAAAGAGAGAAACTGCGTCTCACTGTTGGTCCTCTTCTCCACTGCCCTCCTACAGATGTTGCTTTCAAAGGTCCTCCAGGCCCACCCGGACCCCCTGGACCTGAGGGACCCCCTGGACCAATCAGTGGGTTGGTTACTTTTGCTGACCATCTCAACAGAGACACACTCAAAGCTGAACTACAAGAATATACCAAGAGTGAGTTTAAAGCAATGCTTCGCCCATTTAAAATCCAGATATTCTTTGGTTCTACGTCTTTGTGGGGAATAGATGGTGACAGCTGTTACAGAGAATCGTGGGTAGAGAAGAGGCTACAGTTTAATGAACTTAGACTGTGCTGTGTTTTCCTCCAGGTGATGATGCGAGTGCCGCCATGTTTGGAATTCCTGGTCCACCAGGTCCTCCTGGACCCCCAGGACACAAGGGAGAGCCAGGTTTGCCTGACGACTACTCCAGTATGGCTCTCAAAGTAACTGATTACATCAAATGTAGGTGGCCGCCACGCTTTATAAAAAATATGATTGACTTCAGACTGAATCTGTTTAAACACATTTTCTTAAATCATGCAGCCCACGGTCTGCTCCATGATGCCATGAGCCACTCTGAGCGTGTGGTTCAAGGACCTCCAGGAATGCCTGGAGAGGCCCGATTGGTTAGTTCCCAACAAAATGTCATGGATGTGGTGGAATACTTAAAATGTAAGTCAACCTGACCTTTGGTTTCCTTTATAACTGACACTGAAGTGCACGGTTATGTATATAAAATGGTAAATGGACTGTTCTTATATACTTTTTTCTACTCTGATCACTCAAAGTACTTAATACAACACTTATATCTAACATTCACACTCTAATGGATGCATCAGAGAGCAACATGGGGTTAATATCATTCCCACGGATATTTGGCATGCAGACTGGGATCAAACCACCAACTTGATTAGTAGATGAGCTGCTCTACCTCGGGAGATACAGACAGCCCATAAACAATGGTGTGTCCACTGTGATACTACTGGCGGATTTGTGGACTCTTGTGTTGAAGCTTTAAAATGCTAGTTTAATGTGTGAGGCTTTGTTTTGTATCCAGAGGTGCTGCCCCCTGCTGGACGTTTTTTAAATAAACAATAAAACACTCTTAAATCGTGACATTTGTATCACCCTGTTTCCTTTGATCTGCAGCTCATGGTGTAGTGCGGGACATTATGAGGGAGTACAGACATGTCTTTCAAGGCCCTCCAGGACCCCCAGGACCCCCAGGTCATCCAGGATACAGCCACTGGCTTCATTCCCATGGAAACGCCACAGATCTGGTGGAATACATCAAATGTGAGTGACTGTCCTATCGGGCCAAAGTAAAGCACGTCTGAAAGGACTGCTGGTTAACACTTCTTCTCGGTCTGTTTGCAGCTCGTGGTCTCCTCCGTGACACTGAACGTGTCATCCAGGGACCCCCGGGGCCACCGGGACCTCCGGGTCCACCAGGATACAGCAGACTGTTTGGTTCTGACACCAACGTTTCTGATTTAGTGGAATATATAAAAAGTAAAGGACATATAGCAGCAGCATGGTACAGCAGAATGTGGATGTGTTTTAACCACCGAGTGTGTTCTCCACAGGTCATGGAGCCATCGTGGGACCACCTGGGAGACCAGGCCAGAAGGGGGAGAGGGGATTTCCAGGACTGAAAGGAGAGAGAGGTGCAGTAAAAGGAAATCGTGGACTTCATTGGTAGTGTCAGAACATTTAACGCATCGGTTTATAATCTTAAGATGTGTTTTTTGTGTGTGTGGACACAGGTGAGCGAGGCCTTCCTGGACATGACGTTTACAGAGGCCCAAAAGGGGACAGAGGTCAGTGTTGCTCGTGGGAGTTTAAAAGAACAGTAAAAGGTTTTCCTCTGGCCTGTTGTGCTGTTCATCCATCCAGACTCTTCTGATGTTGTTGACATTTCTGTAGCTACTTCACCAAAACTGGCAAAGTGCTCACTTCTCTTAAACGCAACTAAACAGCTCATCAAAGTGAGCAAACAGGACGTAGGCAGCATGGTAATGCAGTAAAGCCCTGATATGAAGCCTCGAGCTGACGGCTGTCAGTGAGGGAGGAGTCTGAGAAAGGGCGGGACTCGACACGCCCTCGGGGTAACAAACTGTCAAACTGGTAACAATGTTCACTGAATGCAGTCGTTACTGCGAACCTTTGCTTCTGCAGCAATAAGCTGTGTGTAAATGTTCAGCATAGCCTTCATCAGCCACTGGTTGGTACTCTAACATAACAAAAAGCCACAAACATGCTTTTTAATGCAGCTTATTTGGCATTTCAGTGGTAGCTGAACTTTTCTTCTCTGGAGGCTGATTGTTTGCAGCTAGACGAGTCGGCCCCTGCTGGTCGTTTGAGAGAATGCAGGCTCAACACGCTTCATGTTTGAGTCAGCAGACTTTCCTGACTCAACCTCGAAGGCATTTGTGTCTCCTGCTGGAATAACGCCAGCGATCTTTTGCTAGACAAGCAGATGTCTAAACCTCTACACCCAGAACTGTTTGTTTTTCTTTCCACAGTCTGTGAAAAACGCAGAATTTTGACTGAAATGTTTTTGTGGGAACGATTTTCTGTCAGTGACTTAACTGAAGGTTTTCTGCTGTTTCAGGAGAATTCGCAGTGACGAGTAAAAGGAGGAAGAGGAATGCTGGTGTTTGACGCCTGAGCTGCTGAAAGTAGTTTCGCTGGTGTTTTAACTGTAAATGTGTTTTGAACATGAAACACATGAAATCAGGGACGTCGTATTGAATCATGTCATCTGTGACGGTGTTCAGTGGTAACTTTACCATTTCATTTTTTACTCATCAGACCAACGAGTATTTTATGTTTTTTGGAGTTTGTGGTTCAAGTCTTGGGATTCATATAAAGAACGAAACAGCACAACGTTAGAGAGAAAAGTTTATTTACATGAAAATGAAAATCAGCACTACAGGCCTTCTAAAAACTATACATGTTATAAAATGTGATGTTTTTTTTTTTGTTTTATAGTCAACATTCAGAAGTTAAGAAGCAGAATTTTGTAACTGTTTGTGGTGGACGATCAGCTTTCGTACATAAATAACTGCTGAGGCCGTTTTGTAAAAGGTGCACAGCACTCCTTCACCGAGTTTAGTTTTTTTGTACATATGATATGAAACACCTTTGACTAACTAATAACAGCCAATCAAAGAAGATGAGATGATCAAATGAACCAATCAGAGGAGGAGATGGCCTAAACCAGTCAGGTCCAATTTTTTTATAACATTACATCAGATTTAATAATAATAATAGTAATAAAAAACTGCAAAAAGCTCATGTTGTGCATTTTTTAATAAAGAGCCGTCCCACCTCCTCAATAACTGTTAATAAGCTTCAGAATTCCTTCAAAGGCAGCCGCAACAGGTATGCAGGGTCTCCACGTCTGTAGCATTAAGGCTAGTCGCTAAAACAGTGTTACAGTCCGAACCTGCTGAGCTGCGTGTGGCAGCAAAAATACAGACGAGGCAAATATGAGGTGTGAAGGAGTCATGTGACTTGGTTTGACCGATCTCTCAGTTGAGATCATCTCCTCGTGCACCTCGGGACTATTTTC
Organism: Astatotilapia calliptera; assembly: GCF_964374335.1. Lineage (NCBI taxonomy): Eukaryota > Metazoa > Chordata > Actinopteri > Cichliformes > Cichlidae > Astatotilapia > Astatotilapia calliptera. The sequence continues at coordinate 1,966,319 of NC_137427.1, forward strand.
TACAGCAGTGGCAGTCACTTTGTATCACTGTGCCAGTGTGAAGCGCCTCCATCAACAAACCTGCCGAGGACGACAGGTGGTGAGCTCTGTGAAAGCATCCTTCAATAACTCAATAGCGGAGGAGAGACGAACACTGAATGTGGAAGAAAATAATTTGAGAAACAGGCGAGAACGTGAAAGTCAAATCTGTGTGAAGCAGAAGTGTTTGTGGGGAAACGGGATTTCCATCAACGTTTTAAAACGAGCAGAAATAATCCAGAGCAACACGAGGAGATGACTCTGAAGGGAAGCTCGCTCTAACCCTAAAATCAGATCGCCCTGTCACATCATCGTCCAGTTATTTGTCTTAAAAACTGCAGCTTGTATTCCTTCTTTATCCCTGAATATCATTCCTACAAACAACAACAAGGAAAATGACCCGGCTGACGGGTAAATGCTTTCCACCTGTCACCACAGTGACTTCCTAACAGTCTCCACCCTCCTCACAGGGTTTGTTCCTAAACAACTAATAGTCTTGAGCTCAAGACTGAAGGCATTCTGAAGAAAAACCTGCAGTAAAAGTTCCTAAACGCTGCATTAAAGTCATGCATCAGATCACGAGCTAAGGTTCTAGCACACAGATATGTACGAGTTCATCAAACGTCATCAGCCCTTCGACAGGAGGCTCCTCTTTTATCTGCAATACATTCTCCTTCATCATCACTTAAAAGTGATGCTTACTGATCTTATTTATTCAGATTTAGTGGTGAAACTAGTTTTCATCATTTCCTTTGTGCAAAAATCTAAATGGGAAAAACGTCGAGCAGCAAATAAAATTGGGAACTAATTGAATTTAAATGCAGACACTCTGCAGGCACTGCACTGTTTAGAAAAATACTTCAGGAAGGTTGGACTGAGCACTTCACACGAACTCTCCTTCAAATGGATCCTGATAGAAAACAGAGGTCAAAGGTCAAAGGCAGCACGGCTCCGTCTTCACCGTCTCCGTCGGTGCGTCCGTTCGTTTGTCCGTGTGTGTGCAGACGTCGTGTCCTCTAGAAGCCGGTGGACTGGACGCTGGGGATCGGATAGAACTTGGAGATGCGGGTCTGGGTGGAGGGATTAAGGCACTCCGACTCGCCGCTCATCTTGAAGAACACTTCCTGTTCCTGCAGCTTCCTGGCGAACTCCTCCTCCAGCGCCTGCAGAGCACACACACATGGAAATGCTTCAGTTTCCTTCGTGTAATGAGCCTCAGGTAAACTGTGGGGTCACCTGACTGAGGTGATACGACGCACAGTCCACACCTTTAAATCTTTCCTAAACACATTGTTAGACGTTACGTGTAGGGCCGGGCGATATATCGAATCGACGCATCGCGAGTTTTTCCACGAACGATGGTTAAAATGACGTCATTGTAAATATTGAGAATAGGTTGCCATGCAAATATTAAGCTGTCTGCACAGAATTCACTGAGTTTTGTTTCTCCCGACCGGAAAATGCTCTACCCAGTGTTTATCCTTCCACACAGGGACAAACATGGCGACATCAGGAGTCGTTTGGATTTCAGATGTCGAACAAAATGCAATCATTTGAAAAGCATGCCGTAAAACTGTTGCCACAAAAGGCAGCAGAGCCAAGTATTTATTCCAGAGGCTGAAAAGTCATGCACTGCAACATGAAGAGTGTTTTAAACTCAGCACGTGAACGTCACACCAAAGAAACCTTTGAGTAAACCAGCTGTGATACGAGCTGCAGCAGCTCATGATATATATCATGGATCAGGATATAGCCAAATAAAATACTGCGATATTAGATTTTCCTCGTATCGCCCGTGATGTCGCCACCCCAGAAGGTTCAAACGGTTCACCAGAAAACCTTTTGTTTCAGTTTTGTTTTGTTACCTTCTTCCTGGGTCGCAGTTTCTCCCTCCACTCCTTCAGCTCCAGGCTGTGCTCCTCGTCCAGCTCCTTCAGCTTCTGGGTCTCGTGTTCGATCAGCAGGTGGCACTTCTCGTTCTGAAGCAAAAACAGAGTTACGTTATTTTACTGCAGTCTTTTGTCAAACGGGACTTTGGCGTGGTTACCGGAGCCGACCTGCAGCTGCTGCAGCTCGCGGATGTTGGCGTCACACTGGAGCTGCAGGTCTCTCATCTGGTTTTCGTGCTTCTGCTGTTGGTGCAGCCGCTCGTTCTTCTGCCTCTTCTCTTCCTGAGCTGCGAACTGGAGACGCGATTATTGACTAAAGGCTGGAATTCTTTGAGGGAACGTTTCACTCTCCGAGCTGAAGGCGGCGGCTCACCTGTTTGACCTTCTCCCTCTCCTGCTCGGGGCTGATGATGGCTCCGGTGATGCGGAGGCTCTTCTTGAACATGGCCATGCGGGTTTTGGCTTCGCTGCGCTGGATCTTGGGCAGTCGGGCTTTCTCCTGCGTCTGCTTGTTCTTCATCTCCTCGATCAGACGCTGGTTGTAGCGCTGCATCTGCTCCATCTCCTGTACGGTCGACGTGAAACACATTCATGAGGGTTTTCATTCAGATAGAATAAAACGTAGCAACAAGAAAGACGACAGAGTTTTGTGCATCTTTCAGTAAAGTTGGCTGGAAAAGTTTGAGAGGAAGCACAAAGAGAAGAGAGGAACAGGCTGGATAAAGTCACGACGGGTTCAGCAGGACGTCAGCAGTTGGCTCAAGAACAATCCTACACTCACTCCAGCGACTCAGCTTCTAACAGAGCTGAACAGGATGTTCAGAGGATTTGATGTGTTCAAAAGGCCAGAGTTTAGAAATCACTGGATTTAGTGGGAAGAGCCACTCGGTGTCTGTGAAGTTTTGTTGTGACCTTCAGCAGAATTTCAGAAGCTGGACATTTAGTCTCTAAGGGAGCGCAGTGTTAAACTGACTCGCTCTTCATCCTGTCCATCCCACGGACTACTCTCAAATCTCGTGGTGATAGAGCCTCACACGTTAATGCCATTTTCATATTGTTAAGCACTTTGTGCAGCATCGGCTGTTTGAAATGTGCTATATAAACAAATTGGACCTTGACCTTAGATGCAGCTCGTATCGACTAAAAGAGAATCAACGGGATCTGAGTAGAAGTAAAACTCTCGGGGTTCGAGAACAAGCTGAAGGACCGGCTGTGGTTACAGTGGCACAGTGGTTAGCACGAGGGTCCTTCAATCCCACCATCAGACTGAGGTCTTTGTGTGTGGAGTTAGTGGGGTTAGGTTAACTGGTGACTCTAAATTGCCCATAAGTACAAATGTTTGTCTGTGTGCGTGAGCCCTGTGACAGACTGGTGACCCTGCCTCTCGCACTAAGACAGCTGGACAGGCTCCACCCCCCCGTGACCCTGACAAGATAAGCGGAAGAGAATGGATGGATGACTTTGGTTAGTAAATCTGTCGTGTGGGTTTGATGCAAACGTCCAGTGAAGGCGGAGGTTACCCCCACAAGACGAGCCTGACTAGCCCCAGGAAGCATCTGTCCTCCTTTATTCCTTTTTCCTAATAACGGTGTTAAATCATCAGTTTTTCTTACACAAAGCTCGAGTCAAACACTTTAGCTTCTCGACCTAAATGAAAAAACATCAAAGAACTAAAAAGTGACTCAATCAGGAGAACCTGACAGATTTTCGTCCTTTTAAGGTGGACGATGTTTCTCCGTGCACGTCTGAGGTCACCTAACAAACTGAACCAGCAGCAGCATCCACGCCGTACCTTCTCGTGTCTCTTCAGCAGCTGATGCCTCTGCATGAAGTACTGGTCTTTGAGCTGCTGTTTGAGCAGCTGGTGTTTCTCCTGCAGATGGCGCTCTTCCAGCTCCCACATGGCGGCCTCCCGTGCTGTACGCAGACACAGATCAAAAGACAAAGCTGAAGCAGTGCACAGAGGAAGCGTTCACAGGCTGAACGTCTTCACTACATAAGCAGCTCCAGATCTGTCCTTCTTAGAGAAAAAGGCTCCAGACCTCAGCGTTAACTTTACTAATGACGGTTCACATTTGACCTCTGCTGCCAGCCGGAGCTCGTCCTGAGCTCCTGAAGCACAGCTGCAGCCTCCCGTGACCTGCATTTCTGAGAAGTGTTATTTGTGCCGCTCCTGGAATATTAATCATGGGATTAAGTCCCAGTCTGTGCCAACGGGCAGCCGTCCACCTCGCTCCGACTGGAAGGGGTGACGGTCAGAAACCTCAGTTTTTATGTTCTGAGGTGAAAACAGCTGCTAACATCAGTCTGAGTGCGGTTTACAGTGTCGGCACAGCAGGAACCATCTCAGGGGAGGAATGCTCTTTGTTATATAATACTAACATTCATCTTTCTTGAGTCGGGTTTATTTTATAAACAGTCATAAAAACTAGAAAAACACTGTTGGGGGGGTGCAGCTTATGGTCGCAGTGAGACCTTCAAGGCTCAGCCATACGAGTGATTTCTGCCGTTATCACGGAAATCCAAACCATCTGGGAACTCAAACCCAGACGTAATCTGCTTAGTTAAGTTTAAGTACTACGTTTAGTTGTGCTTATCATCATAAAACAGGAAGTATTTGTTGCGGGTGGGACGAATTTAACACTGTGCACATGACTCAGACAAGCAGACCGCGTTGGAAACGACTAAAACTGTTTTTCCGTTTTAAAGTCCATCCTTAGATGGTGATCTGTCTCCGAACGTTTACCTCGGAGCAGCTGCTGCTTGTGGTTGAGGCAGTCTCTCTCGATGGTGGCGAGCTCGTGTTTGTGCTGCTGGATGATCTTCTTCAGGGCGCTGTCCAGGTCCTGCTGCTGCTTCTGCAGAAACTCCTGTTCCTGGATGAGCCAGATTAGAAATGATGTCAGCAAATCACAGAGCATGTGATCATCATCCAAACGCCCTGGACGACTTAAATAGGGAACTTCACATTCACACATGACAGTGAGAGTGTGTGTGTGTGTGTATGTGTGTGTGTGTGTGTGTGTGTGTGTGTGTGTGTGGACGGGTATTAACATCTTCATTGGGACCAAAAATTGGTATTTTACTATACTTGTGGGGACAAACACCCTCGAGCCTCACAAGTTTGAAGGCCTTTTAGTGTCAGGGTTACAATGAGGTTATGGTTAGGTGTAGGGTCAGGGTCAGGGTCGGGGTCGGGCATTCATTTTTAATGGTTAGGGTCAGCGGCCAGGGAAAGCATTATGTCAATGAGATGTCCCCACAAGGATATAAATACACCGCACGTGTGTGTCTCTGTCACAGGCTAAGTGTGGTTTGAACCGATGAACCAGACACTTGCAGCTGTCCTTAGAGGACATTTCACCTGCCTGTCACATTCATCTGACCTACTTGGCCCAGTGAACAGAGAGGAGATGATCTTTGACTCCAGCACGGTGACACACAAACGTTTGAAAATGAGCTGCTCTTAAAGAAAACAGAGCAGACATATTTATGTCTTTATCCATACAGTGGACTGCATTTCATTTTGAGCAATGACACCAGAGTGATTTTATTTCATGTGTTTGTTCCAGTTTGCTCGCTGTAAACGAATAAAATAATTATGTGAAGTTTTAATTCTGATCGAGATGAAAGAAGGGCTTGTTAGCGCCGTTTCCTGTGTATGACACTTTTACGTGCACATCACATAATCGGTTCCAGCTGTTTTCCCCTGAAGTCTAGTTTTTCGTGTTTCCAGTTAGAGTTCGTTTCTCTGCTGTTTCACAACTTCGAGTAGCTCTTCTTCGTCCTGCTCTGAAAGACACAGAGCTGCGACGTCTGGCTGGTGCTGACGATTGTCTGCTTTGCTAACTGGAGTCACTAAACTGGACCTTTCCACTAGGGGTGGTTTTGATTATCGATTAAATCGATTCTAGCTTGGATAACGTGAAATCGATTCATTAAAATCCTGAATCGATTTTTCAATATAAATAATTTTGCCTGAAACGCCAGAATCTCAGGTTAAACCTCACAAAATTTCACCAAACAGCTAAAACAGTAAATGAGAGCAGGAACACGGATTCTGCACAGACAAAATGCGGAGCCGCCGACGGATCAGAATCAGTGAGATGTGACTTCCTCACCCGACGGCACGGACACGCTCGGGGCTGAAAGCCGACAGCTCGCTGATTCTGATGTTTCGGCGGCTCCGCGCTTTGTGTTCACGCCCTTTTTGCGCTGAGCTGCAGGTTTTTAGTTCCACCATGATAAAAATCACACTCATGCACAGCTCGCTCGCTCTCTGTACTTCAACAAAAGTTTCCAGTCTAAAAATCTGTTTTCTTCATTATTCGCTTGCTTGTTACGCACAAGTCTACCTGTTTACAGGCTGTCGGCCGACGTTTTTTCCTTTTTAAAATTATCCAAAATTGCAAAACACTGTCTCTAATCAAACGTCTGTAACTTTGCTCTGCTTCACTTCAGCAGCATCAGGTAATGTTCATGTGTTGATTCATGGTTTTCGTTCGTTTCTGATCTACTGCAGAATATTTGTATAAATCCCAGACCAGGAAAATCTCCTTCATGTTTTTCTGTGTTTTATCCGCAGCTGCTTTGACACAAAGGCCTCGCTGTGATGCTCACACCTTTGACAAAGTTTCACAAGTGTCAGTTTTCTTTTTATAAATATAAAAATATGGAAATGTACTGATGCAGGATCTGAATTATAATATTTCTGACTGTGTGAGGCAAAATTTCCCAGATTCAAATCGAATCGATTCTAGAAATCAGTGACGACACCCAGCCCTACTTTCCACCGTGCTGATGCCTCCTGGTTCATTTTTAACTGAATTACATTTTTTTAACACATTATTACTGTGTTACTTATCACTAATCATTAAGTGACTGCACGCCTGTTACGCTCAGGTTAGCTAAAAACATGGCCAGCGTCTTGCATGACATCAGTTCTGTATGTTGTCTGCAGTACGTGACTTGGTGCACCGTCCTGTGATGGAAGCGTTAGCACAGACTAAAGTCCAGTCCAGCCGCAGCTGAACTTTGGACTTTGAGTCATAGCCGTCGTTTCATCACGTTCAGATGATTGGAGTCATTTTGGAAGATTTAAAACGTTCTTTAAATACAGGAATTTACAACAAGTATCTTTGCCTGATTTGCTTTTCCAAACAGTTTCAGTCGAGTTTTATTTAAATATTATAAGATGAAAGTCCAGAAATGATCTGAGGAGGCCTCAGTGACACAGAGCAATGTTCACATCCTGCACAACGTACACGAGGACATCTGAAAGGACTGAATCACACCGTGAGCCGCTCCCTGTGGATCGCAGCACTCTGAACCCGTGTCAGGTACAGCAGGCTCAGGATTTCAAAGACGAAAGTCAGATATCAACTTCCTGTTACTTTTTTTACTTTGAAGAACAAGTTCAAGTTCAAAACAGCTTTTAAGATTTCAAACTCCACAGACGGGGTTGGATAATATCGTCTTTAAGCTGTTTCACAACCCTTTGGAGAAACTCCAGCTGCGAGGAGCACATGGAAATAAAATTAGAAAAAGCTGCGGGTAGTTTAGGACTCGATGAGAAAGTAAATGAGAGGTGGCAGCGTAGACCGAGTTAACCCTCACCAAGATAAACGCAGGTTACGCAAGCTGTTATAAGACAGATCAGAGAAGTGGGTGTGTGTGCGGGTGGGGGATGGGGTGGGTTGCAAATGTCAAAACAAGCTACTATAAATAGAAAGCTATCCCGTCCTTCTGAGGGCTACGTGTGGAGGTGAAAGGCACGCAGACGCGTCTAACCTCTTTCTTGCGGTTCTTCAGCACGTTCTGGTACTTGGCGAGTTCCTTCTCCTGCTCGCCTTTGATGCGTTTGGCCTCGTCTCTGAGCCGGCTGGTGTGCTCCTGCTCCAGCCTCTCAATCGTCTGCTTCTGCTGCCGCTCCAGGTTCTCCACCTCCTGGTCGTACTGTCGCTTCTTACTCTGGAGGACAGACGGGAACCAGTCACCTCAGATGGAGAATCCAAACGTGAGCGTATATATTACTTACTAAACCTGCAATAGTATCTGCATCAGATAAAAAAACAAAAGACTATCAGGTGCAACACTTCCAGCAGTGAACTGAGCTTTTCCTGCAGCACCTTCACAGGAAGGGAAACAAGCTTTGCAGGTTCTGTGTTATTGCCCCATAAACAGGCCGGGTGGCCTTCACAGAGGGACACAGGTCTAACACAGGCCAATAGTGTGCGACAAATCGTGACTCATTTGAATATTTTCTATGCTGACTATAAAAAAAGCTAAATTTGACTTCACCACACAATGAGCTGGATTTTAAACATACAGGAGAAACGGTGATGAGATGCAAGGAGAGCTCTGCAAAAAGATCCAGATTCCTCTGCAGAGCGTGAGGAGTATCTGTTCTGCTCACACACCACATATTTCACCTTTTCATTCAAAACTCTGGACCTTAAAACATTAATCATCACTGAGCTGTTCGGCGCATAAAGCGAGCGTATGCAGGTTATCAGGCAAACCGACGTCCAAGCACGACTGCAGGTGTGAGGCTGTAAAATGTGAGCGTTCAAACAGTAAAGACAGTTTCTGAAACACTGATGCAGGAAATCCTTCCTCTTTATGGAGAACTCATCAGCGTGCTTGGTCAGATGAGGCCTAAACTTTAACGGCTTTTCTTATAGTTCTATCACGTTTAAATGCAAATTAGATTCAGTTATTTTATTTCTACAGCACCAAATCGCAACAGTCGCCTCAAAGTGCTTTATACTGTAAGGCAGCCCCTACAATAATACATGCAGAGAAAACCCAACAATCATATGACCCCTATGAGCAGCACTTTGGCGACAGTGGGAAGGAAAAACTCCCTTTTAACAGGAAGAAACCTGCAGCAGAACCAGGCTCAGGGAGGGGCGGGGCCATCTGCTGGTTGTGGTGAGAGAAGGAAGACGGGATAAAGACATGCTGTGGAAGAGAGACAGAGATGAATAACAATCGGCCTACGAGAGACTGACCGTGGTCTCCTGCTCGAAGCGTCGGTAGATCTGCTCCTTCTGCTGCTGCAGCTTGTTGCTGAGCTGCTGCTGGGCCCTCTGCTCCTCCTTCTGCAGGAGACGCAGCTCCCTCAGCTCCTGTCGCCTGAGGAGGAGGGAGGATGTTAATCACGTGTCATTTTTTAGCGTGACACAGTCGGGTTGTGCTCTAAGCTGCCTGTATGACTCATTTTCATAATATTTGCATTGAAGTGGCGCCTGCCGTTTATGCAAAAGCAGGGACTACCTGAGGAATCTCATCTCCTCGTTCTTGGTGTCATTGTCTGTGATGATCTTTGATGTCGTGACGCTAACTTCCACTCCATCCACAATGAATTTGCGAGTCTTCTTCAGCGTCTTCTTCTGCCGCTTGGTGTCCTGAAAGACCCCAGAGGAGAGTTTTTAGATGCCTCTGTGACATTTTGTCGTTGCGAGTGTGTGGACTGTGTGGACTGTGTGCGTTACCTGTATGGAAACAGATCCAGCCTCTTTTGCTTTGGACAGGAAGCTTGAGATGGACAGATTCAGGTCTACGCTGCTGTTATCTGCAGCTGAGCTGTTTCCAGAATCAGAATCTCTCTCTTTGTTGTCCTTCGCTCTGTCTGGCACCGTCTTCTCATCCTTCTCTGTGGGCTTCTCTCCATCCTCCTCCTTCAGGACAGCGTTATCTTGATCTGGTAGTGTCAGAGTCACTTTTAGATGCTTGTACCGATCTTCCTCCTCCTCTTCCTTCTCTGCTGGAGTGTTTGCTTGCTCTGTGATGGGCGTCTTTTCCTCCTGAGAAGCCTCAGTGACCTTTGAGCGCTCCTCATCCTCAGCTGTGTCCACCTCCTTCTCATCCTCCACAGCTAGTTCCAGCTGCTGTAGTTCCTTAGCAGGTGTCTCCGGCTCAGACTCTGGTGGGGAGATATCAGCCAGAGGAACTTCTGGGACTTCTTCCTCTACCGGCTTCTTTTCTGCCTCTTCATCCTTAACTGGAGTGTTTAATGCCTCCTCTGCAGGCTCTGCTGCAGTGGGAGTAGGAGCAGGAGCAGCAGGTTCCTCTACGAAGCTGGTGCTCACCACGTGGTTGGCCACAGGGAGATCAGCAGGTATGGGCAAAGGAAGAATTGGCTCTGCCTTCTCAGGGACTGATTCCAAGCTGGAGGGAGAGAGGGGGAGCTTCTCATCCTCAGAACTGCCGACGCTGACATCAGAAGGAGCGCGTTTATGACCCTAAAGAAGAGGAGGAGGAGGAAATGGAGACAAATTACTGTGTTGGAACTCACTGTGACCGTTCTCCTTATAAACTAAAATCCTGGCTGCATTAGACAACGTTGCAGATTCTCCTCCACAGTCGGTGTGATTGTGCAGACAGACTAACACTAAAAAGAAGGATGCTCACTGTGTTTCACTGCAACAGCAGGACATTAAAACTTGCATGCACCTCTTATCCTTTAAATGCATTTCCAAGTAAGGCACTTCATGCAAGCTGTAGATCAATCACTGGTTTATAACTGAAATAAGCTGCAGGTGCAGCTGTAAGTTAAGAAATGAAACAGCAGGAAGCTCTTTTCTGGCATTAAGCTTCACGTATTTGTCACACCTACAAACACACAGATTCACAGTAGTGCAGCACAGGTTCCATATCCACTCACCAGACGTGCCTCTGTCTCTTCCTCCTCCTCTTCTTCTTTGTGCTCTTCTATCTCCTCGGTGACCTCAGCCTTCGCCTCAGCGATCAGCTCCCTCAGTGGCCTACTGTCCGCCACACTGGACACGAATGAATGCTGCTCGTAAGAGAAAGAAAAACAACACAACAGGAAATGAAGACTATTTAAAAAAGAAGCACCCAGTGGGGGGAACATGTTGTGGTAAAATTTAACTGCCGACCGAGATGCAAACTCTTCACAGTACATCAAAACAACCTGAAATAACCATTTCAGCTTTTACTCTTCACCCTTCTTCTTTCTTGCGGTCCGAGCGCAAAAACCAACAAACAGATCAGCACGCTGTTCAGAGAGAAACGCTACAGCTCACCTTCTTCGGCTTAGAAACCTGCTGCACATATTCGATCGCCGGCCTGAGAATATGTAACTTCTTTGATATCAAAACCTTCATCGGCGGCAGACCGCTATTTTCTATTTTTAAGCCCATTGAGCTCTTCGTCCGCACAGAACAATCCGTTAGCCTCGGCGTGCTCCGGTGTGTACAGACGTGTCCTCTCTGTGAGTAAGTGGCTCAGACGTGGCCGAGCACCTTAAACCCTTTGGAAAAAGAAAAGCCCGCTCTGCTGACGTCAGCTCAAGCACACGGGGATGAGCCTCGCTGGGACAGTCAGTCCGACGCCGAGGAGGTAAACAGATGCCGGCCAGCTTACGCTCTAACGGCAGGTGGGCCGTGGGTAGGGGTTGGGGAGTGTCCAGGTGTGGGGCTTAAGGAAAAGAAAACAAGTGCTCAGGGGTTTAGCTGGAGAGATGTTTGAAACAAAGGTACCTGCAGAAGCTGCATCGCACTCCATCTGTTGTCGATGTTCTTGTCCAGGCAGCGCTTCAGGAAATCGCTAAATTCTGGAGACCTAAAGGTGGAAGTCATAAAATGATGCAGACTCCAGATTTACAGCAGAAGTTCACATTTACAGCCTGACGCAAAAATAATTTTGGTTTCTACAGTTGTGAATTTATTTATTTAAGTGTGTGTGTGTGTGTGTACTTTAAGAAATAATATGGTTATGGTTTTGTGGTAGCAGTAAAAAAAAAATCCAACAACATAAATAAAGAAGATGTGCAGGAAGTAAGAAGCAAAGTTGTGTTTTACCAGCGTGACGGCTGCATCAGCGTCGGAGGATCGGCCTTGGCTATTTTCAGCAGAACTCTCATGGGGTTCATCTCATGGTTTGGCGGCTCAACCTGTGCCATCTCGATCAGGGTGACCCCGAGGGACCAGATGTCAGCCTTGTAGTCGTACGGACGGTCCTTGGATGTCTCGCACATCACCACCTCTGGAGCCATCCTGGAGTTAGACACAAGAAGAAAAGAAATCTGAGCTCCCCTCTTTTTAGCGCTGATGCGTGTGTTTCAGTTTTTATAAGCAAAAGCTTTTTTGTTTTACATTTGACTCACCAGTACGGCGTTCCAATGAAAGAGTCTCTTCTCTGGAGTGTTTTGGTGTTCTTGGCAGACACACCGAAGTCCGCTGGAAGTCATGTGATTCAAGCAAAACCAGAAATTAGCCAGAGGAATGTCACTGTCATCACTTATTTTCCAAATGCAGCCTCAAAAGCCAAATGTTCAAAACGGAAAACGGGTCCTGAGAGGTTCAATCACAGATTTCTGGGCATGAACACGACATAAAACCTCATCCTGCAGCTACACGTGCATGAAGGCATCATTCTTTGTATCATGAGTGAGTCACGCTCATCCGCGTCCCAGCAGGCAGATGCACAGGCACCTCTGTGTGTGTTATGTCACTGGACAAAATGCTTGCTGTGTGTCATTTCCCCAGTGACTCATCCCCGTGTAAGTAAGCGTCAGTGCTGCATCTGCTGAGGTTTTCGGCCCAGACGCTGAGCAGCTCCAGCGAACAGCCTCTGCTGTTACAAAGGCTTTCCAATTTTTGGTCCCCACAAAGATATGAATACACGCTTAAAAACACACACACACACACAGACACACACACACACACGCACACACACACGCTCACACACACCTGTGAAACTGTTATATAACATGTTGAAGAGTCTGAGCTTGGACAGGAGTGTGAAAGAACTGAACCAGGCACAGTCTTTATCGCAGACTAACAACTTTTGCACACACTCTTCTGTTAGTGTGTATGTGGTGTGTTGTGAGTGGTGTGTATGGGTGTTTACTAGCTGACCTTTGCTGTGCAGCCAAACTACAGCTGACAGTTAAAATGAGAAGTCAATGAGGCTTAAAACAGTCCCTGACAAGTTAATCTGACTCGGCATGAGAACAAATCAAAGCGTTTGAAGAATATTCCCACAGCATGGTGAGTAACCATCAGCCTGTCATTGCATTGATCATATTACTGATGTCAGCGTAACGCTGATGGGAACGGCCCAAATACACCTTCCTGACGTGGGAGTCGACCAACATCATTACTCCCTCCATCATCATCATCGACAATACAAGAAGATACTAAAAGCCAGAAGATATTCAACGAAACATCTGGATGGAGCTGTGCCTCTCTCTGAATCATAAAGATAAAACCACATTAGCAATGAAGCTCAAAGCACCAGCAGGATCGAAGGAGTTTAAACAAATCTCCCTTTAGTTGTGACCATCTCTCCTCCCTCCAGAGACACAAGGTCATCATGTCGTTACCAGCAGAAAAAAATCAGGTCAAATTTCTAGCGAATATTTGTGTTTCTGGAAAAACTGTTAGAACAAGCTGCACAGAGTCATGAGACAAGTCACGTGATCATCCAAGATTCTTGTATTAGAAAGATTAAAAAGAGGAAAAATCTAGATGATGCCATAAAAAACAACAGTTTTCATGCTGGTTCATCTATGTCAGACTGAACTGATGATTTCTCATGAGAAACAAGCACAAATTCAGTTCTTAGGTTTCTCCCTCTCCATTTTAAACATCCGTGAACTGAGGGTCTGAGTCAGAGTCTCGATCCTGGACTGTTGTTGTTAACAGCTGGGTGTCACTTGGCCCTTACCCAGCTTGACGTCACCGTCCAGCGTGAGGAGGATGTTGCCGGCTTTCAGGTCTCTGTGGATGATTTTGTTTTCGTGGAGGTAGACGAGCGCCTGCAGAGTCTGCCTACACACCACCCTGATCTGAGGCTCTGTCAGGGGTCTCTCCAGCTCTGCGGGGAAAGGGTGAGGGAGTCACATGAAAGCACGGTTACAATTCCTCACATACTAATGCAACCTAATCATAGGTGGTAATGAGGGCTAAAGTTGCATTTAGTGTCTTGGAGAAGAACGCTGTAACATGTGGGTGGCCTGCTGAGAAATGTCTCAAGTTTAAAACTGGCTCTTTTCCCTTAGCTGGTTAGCGCTGCCATGAGAGTAGCTTTCTTTAATGTTATAACCCGTGTGCAACGTGGGAATGCTGACTCACCGAGCATAACAGCATCCACGGCCCCTCCTGCACAGAACTCGATGAGTATCTGCCAACACGAGGAAAGAGAAGTGTGAACACATGCATTTGTTTATGTAAAGCACACGGTGTACCAGTATGTGCAGCGAGGACAGTGCTGCAGAACATCTCCAACAGAGTGCAGGTCATTGACGAGGCGGCAGGCTCCGGTCGAACCCGGTCACCTCTGAAATCTGCTGTGAGGCTCTGGAAGCTTCTCATCAGGGGTCCACATAATAAACATTGAGCCGATGGCCCAGGGCCAGCAAAAAGTATGGTGGGCAGTTTGACTGGATTTCCACAACTCACAGCTACGTTCGCCTGTGAAGCTGAGGTGGAGCTGTAGTCAGGGTGAAGGACTCGGTCACTGTAACGAAGCCTGTCTGGGAACACTGTGACTGGTTGGAGAAGGTTTGCTGGCTGTTGCAAAGAGGCTGCTACACTAAAAACCTCCCTGTGACTGCACTGGTTACCAGCAGGTGTCTGGAGTTTGCATGGAACACATTGATAATCGCAAACTAACGATAAGCTGCAATGAAACTTGAAAAAGTGTGAGCAGAGAATGTTCACCTCTAAAGTAAAAGGTGAACAATCCCAAGAGGAGTCTGCATTTCTGCTTTATGTCACACTCCTCACAGTTTCCTCCTCCGTTGTGAGGAGTTTGAAGTGAAGAGGCAACGATCACCTCTGTGTGATCAACTTCATGCCAACAGCTCCCAGCAGTGCTGAAACAGGTCCAGCCTGGTTCTGGTTCAGACTTCCACGCCCTCGCCGCTCTCCCGGGTTAAACGGGGCGGTGGTCACACTTAATCATCTCTGAGCTTCACACAGGATGAAGATGAGATTTCCTTCTGCGTCCTCACTGATTCACTTTGACGTTCAGATAGTTTATTGGTTAAGGTGGATTGCACACTAACAGTTATAACATTATTAAATCCCAGGACGCGGCTTCTTTTTTAAATATGAAGACGTCACAGCAATTTTATTCTTACATATAAAACTGAAAGTTTTACATTTACTGTAAATGACTTTGAGGAACACCTTCATGGCCCAACAGACGCTGGCTCAGAGAAATATTACTGGAACATCCACTGTACACATTAAAAACACTCAGCAGAGCTCCTACTCCTCCTCCTCATCATCATCATCATCATGTACCCTGATGAAACCACTGTGAGAATGAACGCTGCCTCCTGCATGAATGAAACACTCTGAGCTCTTAAAGGCATTTAGGAGCTTTGAGTATGGCTGCTGATATAAGAGGATTGGCCCAGTTGGGGCCACATTGTGGAAAGGCTTCACACAGCTGCTACCTAGCCTGCTTAATCGCTATCTTTCCAGACCTTATTCTGCTAACAGGATTATCTCTGGGCACAGAGGCTCAGGTAGCAATGAGGATGATGTGCAGGAGGTAAGACAAAGCATCTGGAGCATCTTTTGTGAGCTTAGCTCAGCCATGTGGTGTGACGTTCACTCACACACCTGCGGAGATTTGGGGAACATTTGGCTGAACGCCACACCCACAGAAGAGGAAGTAATGCTGCACTTCTGCAATTTTGGAAACCATTGAGAAACGACTTGTGGTTGATCCGTTGGTTATGGCCCAAACTTTTCACACAGGGTCAGCTCGAGGTTAAAAATGGAAAATCTTTCAGGAAGTACAGAGGAAGGGGGAAAAAAGACGGGTTGTAACGTAAAGTTTGAATAGCCCTCCAAGACAGCTGAGCTTTTCAAGACTGCTCCACTTCCCAAAACAAAGCCCTCACAGGACACACAATGCCTCCAGTATCAGAGCGGTCTTGTGCGCGCACACACACGGTTCTCGTGTTTCTCTGTAGGCGTGTTGTTGTTTTAGTGGCTCCGCTATCACACAATGGTCCTCACAGTCGCGGCGGCGCGGAGAGGAATCGTGGGCCAGGGCTGTGGCTTCCTCTCCTATTTGTTTATTTGACACATACATGAATGCATGGAGAACTGCGCACCCGCATACTTTCTAATCCATTCATGTGGCACAGAGAGGAAGGATGTGATCTCACCTGCAAGTTCAAGGCCGGGAAGCGGCACAGAAATCAAAGCAGAGCCTCGGAAGTGTTCAGTTTAGACAGCGCAGTGAAAGAGAAACAAAGGTCAGCAGGTGGCATCGATTCACGAGGCAGTTATCAAGAACGTCACCTGCCAGCTCCTCCTGGGTTAATGTGGGATGATTCATGCACCTCCTCTGTGCATGAATGTGGCACCTGTTCAGCACCTGACAGACATCAGCCTCCATCAGGCGGCACTTCTTGTTCACAGGACAAAAGGAAGAAAAGGGCAGAACGCTCACATGTACAGGTGAGCGCGAACGCTCATGAAGGCCCAATCTTCCTTTGAAATGTTAGTGCAGACTCACATTTCCTGATTTAAATCAGACGTGCTTGAGCTGTTTCAGTATGAACTTATACATTTCAGGCTTGGTGCAAGTGGCAGGCTACCTTTTCCCATACGTCTGTTTGATTTGTGCAAAAAACGTTTGTTAGAGTATGGCTATATAAGCTCCAGCAGCTCAGGGACATGTCTGAATATTTTATTTGGATTTGAAAAGCTCCCAAATGACTGAGGTGAGCCTGCAGCCACAATAGCTGCAGCATGGCCGAACCAATACTGAGGAAAGGTGCTTGTAGTACAGCTACCATCTGTTAATGGAAACACACAATCATAATAACTGACAAGTGACTGAGTTCATCATCAGCAGGCTGCAGTGTTTCAGTGGCTCTGGTGAAGTTGTTGCCTTATGTGCTATAAATAAAGAGCGTTGTTTAGTGTAACCCAATTTGCATTGGTTATTGCGCTCGTGCACACACGCAGCTTAACTTAAACTTCGGTGCTGACTTTGTGCAGTTCCTGTGATGCAGTCTAGGTAAGAGCTTCCAGCGTTTATACTTGTGGTGCGCCTGCTTTGCTCTGCAATTTGAAAGCCACTGGAATGCTAGTTTAGTTAGCAGTGAGGGTTTCTCTTCATCCTTTTCCTGAATGTTCTCTGCTCGTCTGAGGCTGTCTGATAACTTGGCTGTTCATTTGTCATTACTAGTGTATCTTTGTAGCCAATGCCATCGTTGTTCCCTTATTAATGCTGAGGATTTCTTGTTCAGTCTTTGTCTCTGCCAGAGAGTCTAAGAAGCTGGGAAAGAAAGCGACAGGACTTCTTTCAAGAAATGTAAAGAAGTCCAGTTTACTACCAGGACCTGGATGACCGAGAACCTACGCAGACCTGTTAGAGAAGCACACCCATCAGCTACAGCTGATTATTAACGTTTGCCTGACTTTAATCACTTCAGATAGCCAACAGTGAGTCTAGGCTTCCTTCAATGTAACGATTTGAGCATCAATCCAGCCGTCACCAATGACGTAGGAAATCTTAAAACAACTAGAGACAATATCGGCTCTGATAATCAGATGATTCCCAGTGTCATACTAATGCACATTTTCCCCCTCCAGTACTCTGCATCAGTCATGTGACTGAAAGCTATGAGTCCCCCTCACAAGCAGCACATTTATCCAGGAACATGGCCTCAGTCCTCAGGCTACAGTCACGTGTGCTGCCAGCACGTCTGAAAAGCTCATCAGTGTTTACAGCGATGCATAAATCAGCTTCTATGATGTGAAAATACCTAAATGGGTTTTTTTCACTTGAATTATAAATGTCATCAAAACACACTCATCTGTGTTACATAAATAGCTGGGGAGAAAACAAAGGCATTAAATATGAGCTCATATCATAAGCGGATGGATTATAAACCAGTATGATGATTAACAGCACTTTAGGCTCTTAGTTTCGGCAGCTCGTGTGAACTTTGGCCACACATTTTGATAAGAAAACTACAGCAGCGAATACTGGAAGAGCCTCGCACCGACAGCACGCAGCAGTGTGTCCCAAAAGCTGCACTGACATCTAGCCGTCTCTAATTTGTGATTCTGCAAGCTTTGTATTGGACCCATAATCCCCCTCATCAGGCAGTCACACAGTGATCACACAGCACATCCTTCTACTCACCCACAGTTTGCTCTCGTAATAGAAAGCATCGAGCAGTTTGACAATGTTTTGGTGCTCGCAGGAGGCGAGGATGTCAATCTCCACCATGTAGTCCTCCAGCTCCTCCTCGGTCTTTGTGTCAATAACTTTGGCTGCAGCGAGGACGCCCGTCTGCTTGTTCTGAGCCTGTAAGATTCAAATATTTTTGGAAATTATGAGAACAAGTAACTTTCCACTCCTCTAGACACTTGTCCTAAAGACTCAGGAGGCCAGAGGTGGTTTATATTAGATCTGAAGTGCTGTTGACCCCAGACCTCAGAGAAATACCTCAAACTGAGATCAATGGCTCAACAACCAACAAACAAACACTGGGCTGTGCTGCAGGTCTGAAAGTGTCAGCAGAAGATGTGACACGTCTCGCCAAAGTGGAAAATTCTCCTGTTTGTTTTGGCTTCTCTGCAGACAGGAAGCTCTCGATGAAGTCGCTGTTGCGATATGGGATTCAGCCACTTCCTGGTGACCTGAGTGCCAAACACTGATGCACCCCCTACAATATACTAATACTAATCCATTCTTCAGAATGGAGAACTCGTATCGCTCTATGAATCAGAGTGTGGGTACTGCCCTGGTGATGTAATGCATAACCGCGATGGCCCAAAGCCCAGACGTATAAACATAAAACTGCAGTTTACTATTTGTGGATCTCCTGCAGCTCGACTCTGAAGTGCAGCACAAACATGCAACAGTTCTTTGGTTTGTCTTTCAACAGAAAACAAACGTAACTAATCTGATCATTTAGGACTTTAATCCATCAAAAAAGACACAGCTTTAGTCATATCTCAGGACCCTACAGTATTAGAGACCACGGTGATGTGTCTGACAGAAAAAGACCTCCAACAGAACCTGGATTATGGAGGGGTGGCGACTTTATACCCTTTAAAGGTGTATAATATTAAATGTGCAATACATGTGAGAACAGACTGATGGAAAAAAGGTGGGGGATTACTTGGCATGGTCAAATTTCCATTATCCCTGCAAACTCCTGTAAAAGGAAGTTTGGAAATTTACAGTTAAAATATCACAACAGCATATAGAAATATATAGAGGAGGACAAAATAAGTGATGAAAGGCTTGCGGGTGAAATGCTGGGAAACTAGCAACCCTGGGGCTGAATGTGGAGGAAGATTAGGCTTAACGTAAGTATGATACACTGGCCTGAAGTCTTG
The DNA here is from genome assembly GCF_964374335.1 of Astatotilapia calliptera. Lineage (NCBI taxonomy): Eukaryota > Metazoa > Chordata > Actinopteri > Cichliformes > Cichlidae > Astatotilapia > Astatotilapia calliptera. The sequence continues at coordinate 1,985,583 of NC_137427.1, forward strand.
GGTAAATCCAACTATTTAAAAGTCTCCAAATATAGCATCCGGCAACAAAGGGGGCAAACAGAACATGCAGACTTCCTGGCGTTGGACTCCTGTGTGATAATATTTACTGTCTGTCATGGTAATGAGGCTCCAGCTAGGATCAAATCAAACCACGGACCTAAACATCCAAACCGAAACCTGTCAGCACAAGAGCATCAAAGCAGCACTCTACCTGACACCATCTCTGGCTGTTACAGAGCAGGTGTAGGGGGTGGAAATGACTGAGGTGGCCCTGCTGCTGGCAGGGTGCCCCCAGAACCAAAAGTTCATGCGAGTGGGAAAAACACGAGACACTCCAAAGGAAACATTATCATTAAACCCGAGCAAGAGACGTGTGGCACAGAGCAACGAATGGGTGGTGGAGCACAAAATGCCTACCTTGAAGACTTTTCCAAAGGCTCCATCTCCCAGCTCACCGATGATCTCCCAGATCTCCTCCGGGTTTTCATCCCTGCGGACGTGCTCGTACTGTTTCTTCTTCTTCTCCGCTCCCAATTTGAATATTTTACGAAAATTAAAAAACGACATCGTGGTTTATTCTGCTGGAAAGTTCCTGAAGGAATTCAACTTTAACAGAAGTATGGATTCAGCGTCGGTCTTTGGCTGACCATGTGTGTCATTAGTTATAACGACTATGAAGGCTTTTCTCAGACCTAGCTTAGCCTTTGACACTGTTCTGGACGGTCCACTGAACGCGCTTTCTCACATCACGGGTCATTGTTAACGCCTGAAAACACCAACGGATCACTTAGACGTCTTCTAGTATTTAAAATTCGTCCAAAAAATATTTTCTGTTGCTGTAAAGTAATAAAAGTGTTACTGGAGGCTCGTCGTTGTTCCAACTCCTGGCGACCCACTGGCCCGACAGCCCTGCGGAGCTCTTTCTTCTGCCAAAAGACAAAAAAACACGGGATAAGAGTCCTTCAAAATGACCGAGTCGCTTTCCACGGAGTAATTCATTAGTTTGATTCAGGGTATAAAAAACACGTACGGTTGGTCCGTGTATTATTATTCGCTAAAACGGTTAAAAACAGTCATCTTTCCCTGGTGTGGGACGGCTTTAGTATTCTAGCGGATTTAGTGTCGGTGCGCGTCCACGAGTGCGCGTGCCGGTGGTCTTTTCTTTCCCAGCTCCTCGTGCCTGAAGGTTGGCGCGCGGATTCCGGTCTCCTGCTGCCCCCGTCTGTCCCAGAGACCGATCACAGCTGACGGTTAAACGGTTCCCGTGCTGCATTCCCACCAGGAAAACAGCCGACACACCCAGCTTTACTCAGTCGTTGTGGTGTTATTGCGTTCAACGGTCTCTGTCATTTCTATAAACAGAACGGTCGGGGTTCTTTGTGTTCGTGGAACTACATTTCCCATCAGCCACTGCAAACGTAGACGCGCCGAATTGGCGAGACAAAATATGCCTTGAAATATTTAGTTTCACACACAGAAATGCTGCTAACGTACCTTTTTAATACTTTGTACAAACACGAAAGCCTTCTAGCACTTAAGAAAAGTGAAAAAGTTGATTAAAGGTCACGTGACCGAAAAACCGCTATTTCCAGGATTCTAGTCGCGAAATAATCGAAAATGAATTATTTTTTTTTAAACTTTATTTATCACATTATAGACATACAGTGAAGTAAAACAGGGATCACATAAAAGATAACATTGTGGTAGTACAATGAGGAACAGAAAGAGTGACAAGGACAGTGAGACAAAAGTGAGTACAAAAAATAAAATAAATTAAGGGGAACATAAATAAACAAAAGTTTGCAAGAGCCAAAATCAAGTTAGCAGTTTCAATCGGTTACAGATGTTAACAGTCTTGAGAGCCTTCGTGTTTTTTGATGAGGAGATTGTCCTTATATATTGTGCAAGTTCCATTTTTAATACAAGAAGTTCAGGCTTTCTGCCGAGGACTTTGCTTTTGTGTATATGAAATTTTGCCAAAAATAAAACCAAATTTATAAAAAAGAAAGCATCATTGTCCTTGTCTTTAAAATTATAATAGCCAAAGATAACATCCTTATAGTACAGTTGGAGATTAGGAAGAACAAAGTCAGTAATAAACTTGTGGAAATCCTTCCAGAATTTACACGTAAATTTACATGACCAAAACAGATGAGAAACTGTTTCAGGTTGCTCTTGACAGAAGGTACAATTTACGTTTATTTCAGCCATAAATTTGGACAAATATTGTTTGGTAGGGTAAAACCTATGAATCAACTTAAAGGAAATCTCTTTAATTTTGTTTGTCAAGAAAAACCTTTGTGGTAAAGTCCAAACTTTTTTCCATTCAATATCTGTTACAAAATTGGCCCAATAAAATATGGCTGATGGAACAGAGACCATTGCATCCTGAAAGAGAGATCTTATTTTGGTATTTATAGACTTATGAGAGGAAAAGCAAACATTGCCAAGAGAAGAATGTAACACATCCGGGGGATAATCGAAAATGAATAACACTCTACGGATTGGATGAATTTCGTAGGGTTAGCACTTTTTTCTGTTAGCGTTGTTTTATATGAGGAGTTTGGACATTTTATTTTGTTTTTAGATTGTGTTTATATATTCTCGTACAGTTTAAAAAAGAAATGAAAATAATATTTATATTAGGGACTTTTCAGCACCTTGTTCCACTTTACGGCACTCGCCATTTTGCTTTCAGGCATGAAGCGAACAGCCGCGGAAAATCAGTAACAGCGTACGCCTGAAACAGTCGAGTTCACCCACCACCACCAGATAACTGTTAACGGACACATGATCGTGTCTGTTGTGGTTGAACTTCACTGATAACGCCTGATTGTTTTTTTAATTTGGCTGCCATCAAGGTAGTGTGTCCTGTCGTAAATCCTGACTTTGTGGGCAAAATCTTCTTCTTTGTAAGAAAAGGGGAAACACGTGTTGTTTTACTGTATTTTGAATGCATTGGGAAATAAAATTTGTGAAACCTAGATTTTATCTTCTGGCTGAAACTGCACATTAACCCTTGTGTGGTGTTCGTATTTTTGTTACTCAGCCAGTGTTCATGGGTCTGGTGGACCCGCTAGAGTTTTGGCTTTCCAAATTAACACTATCAAACAATTTTATGTTAAATTACTCAACAGATGTTTACTTCATCCCAATTACAAGACATATGAACAGCAAACATGGTTAATTTTTTCCCTTTACCTTTGTTAGATCACATTTATGAATTAATGTGCTTCTCGTTTTTCTTTTATATAAAATGTTATAAATAAATCAGTTATAATCAAGTGGAGTGAGTGGAAAGACACAACACATTTACACGTGAAAAAATAATTAATTGTTTAATTTTTCTTTTGAAAAAAACTGAACACGGGTCTCACAGACCCGAACACCATACAAGGGTTAAGTTCGGTCCACTTTTATTCATCGTGAGCGCCCTCTGCTGCGCTTCCGGACGAACTACAGGTTCATCTACCGTGGAATTAACAGGAAGTGACGCCACTGAAACTAGCTAACTTTGTCCTGGAGACGGTTTGTGTGGCTGGCGGGAAACCAGTGAAAGCAGGTAAACCATCAGTGTTTGATCCCAGGATGAAATGCAGACAGCTGCGATGGATCCAGCGGAAGAGCCTCCGTCGATGTTGTGGGGACTGGATCCGGTGTTTTCCGCCTTCGCTCGGCTGTATATCAGAGACATCCTGGAGATGACGGAGTCCACCCAGGTACCAGGTAACAAACTGGACCTGTACCTCACCTTTTACTTGGTCGTCACTCCTGAAGCTCTAATTTTAAATTAGATTTTGTTAAAGCGCCTGTTAGCCTGCACCACGCATTGTGCAGAATTTTACATTTATTGAGCTCCTTTATTTTTATTTTAGCATTTATTGTACTTATTTATACCGTTTTAAATCCTCCGTTATTTCATTTCAACTACACCACCTGATGGTGCCAGGTGTGATGTGTTGTAGTTCCTGTCAGCGCATAAATGTAAACCCTGCAGGGGTGATGGAGTGGACCAGGTACCCCAGCTCAGAGGTCCACGGGGTCAGGCCCCATGTGATGACGTGCAAAAAGACAACAAAGAAACACAAACATTTGCAAAGTTGTGCCAAATAAATCTGTGATATCCAGACTATCACAAAGTTTTTACTGTCTGGATGTATTTTAGAAACCATAGTCTGTAAATCAAAGAAGGACATGAACCATTAAACACAGCAGCCATATTACTGGTCATGTAATTGCATTAAAAATAGTCCAACAGTTAGGGCTGGGCAAAACGATTATTTTCCTAATCGATGAATCTAGCGATTAATTTTTCGATGCATCGATTAATCTAACGATTCATTTTTCAATCCGATTAGATTTCGATTCGATTAATGATTTTTTCCCCCATTATTTGACTTGTATAGCAATTTCACATTTACTAATTTATGTATATAAATGAAAAACACAAATGTATTCATTTGAAGACCTTTTAATAAAAAAAAATTGCAAAATAAAGTTGTAGAGGTCGTACAATCAATACAATAGAGATAGCATTTAACAAGAAATGAAATGTGCAAACATATATAAAATTAAGGAAAAGTTAACAAAACATTTCAAATAAATAGCAACAATGGTGTCTTTAAACAAACAAAATGTAACATTCACTTTGCTTTCTGCCAAAAAGTGCTCTTCATTCACAAAACAAAATCCACAATAACATTGTACTACAATCTGCTGTTTTTAACAAAAAATTAAATGTTTTGCAAAACAAATATAAAGGAAATCATAGCAAAAAATTAATAATATACAAACAGCAGCAATGGCGTCTTTGAACAAATAATGAAATGACAAGTTACCCCTAAGTAGGACTCTGTGACCAGACTTGTCCAAGCATCAGTGGTAAGGGAGATTTTGGATGTTTTGGAGGCTTTTTTTAGTTCATTCCTTAGTTTCTCCACTGAAGTTTCATACTTTCTCTCCATCATGCTTGTAAAATGACGCTTAGACAGCAGAGTGTAACCTGGTTGGAAAGTGGTCAGCATTTCTTTGAATCCCTCACCCACAGCAAGTGGTCTCTTGTCTTTTAAAATCATAGATAAGACGCTCTCAGTAAGTACAGCCACCTCCTGGGGGGTGCATGGTGTACTTCTTCTCTGACAGTAGTCCTCCAGACTTTTCTGTTTATTCCTGAAATCATAAGCCACACACAGCACACAGATGAATTCGAATAATTACTAAATAATTATATGGAAAACATAATATCAAAATAATTTGATAAGGATCTGGTTGAGATAGATAGATAGATAGATAGATAGATAGATACACACATACTGTTATGCCATGTGCTTTCATAGCATAACAGTAAGAGGTTAATAATAATCCCCAATGTTGAACATATGATATGCAGTAATCATGATGGCTGGAAAAGATAACGTTTAAACAGCCAGGGCTGATGGCACCTTTACTGGTGCACTGCTTTCTAGTCATTAGATGGCATAACTTTGACCTATAAGATCAAGCTGGAGAAGCATTATGTGTAAAAACAGCGTTCAAATAGGATGAAACACATTAAATTTGACAAATCAAGAGTTCGTTGTCATTTTGCTTTTGCAAGCACTTTAACAATGTTGTAATAGTGTCCACGACGGCTACGTTTAGCAGGTGGTGCATTATCCTTGTTAACATTTCTCCTGCGGCCAATTCGCTGTCTCACATTTTTGTCTTTCGCCGATTCTGATAATCAGCCTGCGTGCATTCAGACTCATTTTGCCAGCATGGGCCACAAACAAAACAACAACAACAACAACTAAACAGCAGCTGCTGTATGTTACTGCTCAGCAGCTTAAATTAGTTTTGTATTTACGGAGGTTGGGTGTTTATCTGTGTCTATGAGTGAGTGTACGTCTACGTGGGGCGGGGGGGTCTGGATGAATTAACGGGTAAAAACTAGCGTTAGTAAAAAAGTTAAACTTACGGTGGTTTGTCCTTTGCAGAAGCTGCTCCTGGATGCCGTCGTTTGAGGTGCTGGTGCATAGCCGTCGTGCTTTTATGATAGGCCATTTCCACCTCACAAAGCCGGCAAACGACTGAATCACTTCCTTTTCTGTTAAAATATCCCCATACTGTAGAGCTGCGTGTTCGGGTGGAGTGATTTAAGTTGACTGCAACTGCCTCACTCATGATTTCGCTACTCGCTGCCGCCATGTCTTTTTTTGAAAGTGACGACGCATCGACGCAGATTTTTTTACGTCGACGTATTTTTTGCGTCGACGTAATCGATTACGTCGACGCGTTGTCCCAGCCCTACCAACAGTACAATCCTGGTCCAGAGGACCAGTTCAGGGACTCCAGTTAGCTCAGGTGAAGTCTAGCTAGACTGGACGATCAGGAGCAGCTTTGCTTCAGTGTCTTGCTCAGAGACACTTCAGCACATGGAGAGGAGGACACGCTGCTCTCTCACTGGAGACTCACCTTTAATTATCTGTTGTTTTCCACTCAAAGGGATTTACTTCTACAACCTGCACCCGATCTCCAAAGTCGACGTGCTGGGAACGGTGGTCTACAAGAGGGAGAGGGAAGACTTCTTCTGCTATGGAGGTGCTCGTCCTCACTCACTCCCATTGTGGAGTTGTGCTCATCACTGCTGTAGTCGTGAGACCTCACGATTGTATTCTGGTCACATGTGCTCTGTTTTTGTCTCCGCTGCTGCGTGCTCACAGTGGATGATGGTACGGGCGTTATAAACTGCCTGTGCTGGAAAAGTGACGTCCTGAAAGAGGAGCGGGAGCCGAGCAAGTGTGAGTTCATGTTTGTATCTCAGTGTTAGCCTGGCGTTGCTTTCAGTTTGTTCAGTAAAATGAAGCGCTCTGCCGCCTGCAGACATGTCCTTGTCCTCCTTTGTCAGCCTGGTGATGCTTCAGATGCAGAATCAATACAGAGCGAGTGTCCTCGTGTGATCTCCAGCAGGGGCACAACTCGGCGCCGCGGCTCAGGGAGGCTTCGACCCGGTGGCGGAGCTGCAGAAGCTGAGACGAGCCCAGCGGACGCGCTGCCGCCTGGAGATCGGAGAGCTGCTCCGAGTCAGGGGACCGGTGAAGACGTCGAGGCAGCAGAGGGAAATCAAGGCCTCCACCTACTGTGAGCGGAGACGGCTTCATCCGCACACGCTCTCATAACCACCATCACTGCAACACCGACTGTCTGCAGCTGTTTATTCCACAGTTAGCCCACAGTCCTCCACAAATAACACAAAGAACCACAAACAGAGCGACACATGCACAGAAACACACTCACAGTGAATATGTGGATGTGGGCAGGCTCCGCCTCCGTCCTCACCCGTGTGCTTGTGCGTCCTCAGATAAAGTGAGCGACTCGGTGATGGCGGTGCAGATTTCCTGGATGATTGAGGCTCCTCAGCTCTACAGACAGTGTTACGACAAAGCGCCTCAGCTGGAGCCCGACGCGGCGGGGTACGAGCATCCACCCAACACACCAGAGAGTCAACATTCAACCCCACACACACACACACACACACACACACACCCAGTAGCTGAGTCCACATCAATAAACCACGTCTGACCCAGGATCAGCTCTTTTAAAAACAAGAACTTCAGTATATTTAATGAAGCCATTAAAAGTTTTATCCTCACTCTCTGAGTGATTTCACAGCTGTGGGCCAGAGTACACACGGGTGGGTCAACGTTTCACAGTTATTTTTTTCTCCATAATTACAGGAGATTTCATCATCACATTCTCAGGCTCTGTTTGAAGCTGCAGTCTAAACTCCAAGTGTCACAGTCTAAAGCCCAAATCTGTTCAGAGATCAGTGTCACAGGAGTTCAGTTGGTCTGCTTTCTGACGATTCGCTGCAGAGAACCTCTGAACGTCCTCGGAAAAAGAGGAGAAGCTAAAATAGATGCAGATGTTTCTTATTCCCACATCTTGTTGTGCCTTGAAATCCTCGGGCTGTGGTTATTTCAGGCTTACAGTGAACCTGACTAAGTTTTCAGTGGCGTTCTCAGATTTGTTGGCAGGACAGAAGGTGAAAGAGGTCGCAGGCTGCTTACACGTTTGATCAGCTGTTATTTTTTTTATTAGAGCAGCTCACGATGAACATCTGTCTTTCAGAGACTCGGCTGTCAGCTCCCTCAGCAGGGCAACAAAGATCTTGAAAGACTTTTTAAAGCAGAAGTCTGTGAGCAGGTTCAGACCCTACGATGTCCAGGACCTCCTGCAGCCTCTGATCTCCAGCCCGCCTCAGGCAGCATCCGCTGACCAGGTATGAACTGGGAGGGGACGTGGGACCAGTCGTCACACCTCGAAGCCTCCTTTTGAAAAACTGAAATAAACACCAGGATTTGATACTTTGCAGCAAAGTAAAACTGATTCTTCTGACATCACATTTTAAGATCTCAGAACATGGTGTGCTGCATGCTAATACCAGTGTTAGCATGCTAGCTAGCAAAGGTGTGAAGATGTGAAAGCACCAATGGCGTGTCCAGCGGGGTGGCCTGGGGGGGCACAGGCCACCCCCCAAACCAGACTGGCCACCCCAGGTGCCACCCCAAAGGCAAAACAATAAAATTCAATCAAATATCAAATGTCCGATTATGTTTTCACGGTGACGCTCAGATATCCGAGTGTAAGTGAATGCAGCATCGCTTCTGCTATGTGCATCACGTTAGCAAAGGTAGGAGAGCCAAGCGCGAAAGACGCACTGCAGGAAACAATTTTTCGGTGAAAGAAAATGAGGACAGAATAAATGTCCCGGTAAGTAATATTAAGTTTGTTGAGTTTAGTAAACTTCGGTGAAATTAGAATACCAAGGAAAAAATAACACTTAAATAATTATTGCAGCTGTGGAATATTTCAGACAGTATGCTACTGAGGGCAGCTAACATAAGAGTTATGAGTTATAAGATATCATCTAAGTCGTAACATTGCTGTATGGAGCTGCAGATTTGGTTGCAGGTTAACATAGCTGGACTGGCCATCGGGCATACCGGGCATATGCCCGGTGACTTATTTTTTATTTTTTTTGTAATGGCATGAACAATGAGAGGTGGTGGATTGGCCAGATGCAGGTCGATGTGTAGAAATAACTCAGTTGTTTGGTGGTGGCTATGACGGGGCTTCCACAGAGGCAACAGGTGGATGAGGGAAGGGGAGGCAGGAGGAGAGCCCCGAAGCAGCCGCCAGTCCGAGTGTCAGGTGAACTGAACTTCAGGTAAGAAGTTATGACCTGCAGTCTATCTGGGTCAGATATAAACCAAGTTTAGGTGGAGTTTATTTTCATGTTGCTGACTTTTTACTGTCAGTTGCAATAACTCATACTGCGTTCTAGCCAGTTTGAAGGAGTTTTTATACAGCTGGGTGGGTGCTATGATGTTACTGATAGTGAACTTTATTTTATTCATAAGGTTAGTAGAGTTGCCAACGGCTCCTTAAAAAAATGGAATGGTCCCTCATTCAGAGAAAATATTACACGTTTCGTATTGAGCTGAGAAGAGACGCAGTTTGTCCCGGACTTTAGCTAGAATGGAAAAAAGACACAAAGCTGGATTTATTCTGTCTTTATGCTGCACAGCTGCCTCTTCTTCTCTCATTCTCCCCCTCCCTCTCCTGTTGCTACTTCAATCATGAAACTGATCAATGATCAGCTGATCGGCTTTTCTCTCTTGTTTATTTATCGCTCACTTTGCGCCAGAAACAGGAAACCTGCGGATGTCGCGCTAAACAACAGCAGCACGTTTAAGCTTGATCAGCTGTTGTTAGAATTTATTTAATATTAATTTCTAGTATCAGCTGATGTTTGCTGGAGCCACAGCTGTAAAGCTGCTGGTCATGATAAGGTTTGGTTATGTGGTGAGAGGGAAACATGAAGATGAAACCAGGAGATGTCCTTACTGAACCATCAGAGCTGAACAGGTGATGGAGAAACAGGTTTACCTTTTAGGTGACATGAATGAGTTGAAGTTATGAACTGTTTCTGAGAGACAAATAACACCAGGATCCTTTTTTATGTAGCTGACAGCTGGTAACTGTGCAGGGGCGGGTCTAGCAAAGTTTTGCCAGGGGGCCAGGTAGGGCATTAACAGGGAAAGGTGGGCACAAAGAAATACTTTTCTTTCTTATTCTCATTTAAAATACCTAGTTTTTATTAAATATCTAAATCTTACAACCAAAGTTTTTATCTGACGTAAAATGTATAGAAATCATACATATACCAACAAGACTATACATCACTGTCACAACAGGGTTTGTTTTCAGTCAAAGTCTTTATGGCTTTAATACCTGGTGGGTCGGTCTGTAGTAAAAATGCCCAATTTTTTTGTCCCAGTCCAGCCCTGCAGGTTATACTGGCAGTGTCACCATGCCAGCTGACTGTATTTCATCATCAGCCAGTGTTGTTCTTTATCAATATTACCAAAGTTTACCATAAGGCAGCATAGAAAGTATTTACTTGCTTTCAGGTTTCATTCAAATGTTAGTCTTTTCAGTTGTTTCCCCACTTTTTTCCTGTTTCAAAATCAAACACCAGTTTGTGAGAAGATTATCTTCTTTTTTTAACAGGCAGATAAAGTTTTGCATTGGCATTGGCTAATTTGTCAATTGTTTGTTAAAGATGTTCGTATTTTAATTTTCAAAAATGTTTTTGCCCAAAACATATGTGCACTATATGTCAGTAAAAATACTATGCAAATATTGATGTCCTTGAATGCTGAGTAAACACTGACAAAGCACTGATTGTATCTCTTGTACTTTATCAACGCAGTATCTAAAAACTTTGCACCGTAGTGGTTAAAATCTCATTCTAATAAGAGTTAAAAGTGCATTTGGTTATTAGGTTTATAGGATTATTGAATTATGGTTAAGGGTTGGTAGAATTTTTTTTTTTAAACATTATCTGCCAATTAAATCTGCCACCCTTCTCCAAATCTGTGCCCCTACCTGGCCCCCCCAACAAAAATTTTCTAGACACGCCACTGGAAAGCACGGCATCAAACGGCGCGTGCATGTTTGATATTTTCCCCAGAGAGTGTTTCTGATCTGGCACAGAAGGAAGCTGGAGCCTGACATGTTAGCACTGGTTAGTGTTAAAGCCTCGAGCAGGCGTCGGCAACCTTTCTGAGGATGAGTGCATCTAAAATTCCCTCAGAAGTCAGTGTGCCATATGGTTGCATTAGCAATACATTTAGTAATGCTCTATATTAACAGTTACACACTATATAGAACAACTTTATAGAATTATATTAATACAGAGACACACGTGTTAATGTGATCTCTGGTCTCAGAGTGTCCAGCGTTCAGAGGCTACCTGAGGACTCGTGTGAGAGAAAATCTGCTCACACAGACATGTCGAGCCAAACACTGTCAATAAGGCCTCTGCAATGTTCTGAAGACAGTTAAACTTGTCAGGTAGTGACGTCCAGCAGGTGAACATGCAGCTCCATGAACACACACAGCTGTGGATTCCAGCTGCGTTCGTAGTTCTGCAAACTTTGACCCCCACAGAGTCGAGCTTTTCAGTTCAATCAGCTGCATGTCGATGTCCTCTGTGTCCAGCCAGTTAATGCCAGACAATCCAGCTGCTCATTAAAGCTTCTGGTTTGATTAGAAAAGAAAACATTGGTCCAAACACCTGAAAGTCCTGAAAGCACATTGTGAATTTTGTCTCGAGTCTATGGATGTATCCGTGTGTTTCCGTGGTGCTGATGCTGCGCTGAGCCGACAGCTGCTGAAGCTTTTGAAGTGTCGGGATGTGGAAATTTCAACATCGCTTGAAAAAACTGTCAGCTAGCAACGTCCCTCTCACCGGTAGGCTAAGTGATTTTTAGTCTGGTAGTTGGGTTGTTAGCTAAGATACCGTCATTAAGAAGCAGCACAGCTAATGTGTCTATGTGAGCTGATTTGCGATGTGCAGCACTGGCCCGGCCATTTATTTTTTTTAATGCATCTTCTCAGATTGATTCACTGCGTGTCGTGTCCAGGGCTGGACTGGGACAAAAAATCGGGCATTTTGACGAGAGACCGGCCCCCCAGGTATTAAAGCCATGAAGCCTTTGAATGAAAACAGACGCTGCTGTGACAGTGATGTGCAGTCTTGTTGGTATATGTGTGATTTCTATACATTTCACATCAGATAAAAACTTTGGTTGTAAGATTCAGATAATTATTTATCAAAAGCGAGAGATTTTAAATGAGAATAAGAAAGTATTTCTTTGTGCCCCCCTCTCCCTGTTAATGCCCTACCTGGCCCCCTGGCAACACTTTGCTAGACCCGCCCCTGCACAGTTACCAGCTGTCAGCTGTAGAAAAGGATCCTGGTGTTATTTGTCTCTCAGAAACTGTTCATAACTTCAACTCATCCATGTCACCTAAAAGGTAAACCTGTTTCTCCATCACAGCTCTGATGGTTCAGTAAGGACATCTCCTGGTTTCATCTTCAAAAACCCATCTGCCCATAAAAATGAAAAATCACCATTGAGCATAGACAAATGCCCAGTATGCCCAGTGGCCAGTCCAGCTATGGTCACCTGTTAACCCTCCACGTGCCAGCGGTGGCACGCGTGCCCAGGGTTACGACCCCTGGCCTACACTAAACCTCCAGCAGTGATTTTAACATGAGTTCCCCGTAGCATTGAAAGGTCTAACTCACGTGGAGGTGCAGCCGGCCTGTAAGCTGAGTGACAAATGTGTTCAGATCTGAAGCAAAATTCCTTCTTTCTTCGTTTCATTGGGTTTTTCTGTCTCGTGCTCCTCTGATGCTGATTAGGAGCCTGTCGCGGGTCCGTCTGCGTGCCAGCAGCTCCGTCAGCTCCTGAAGGAGGCCCTGCAGATCCTACAGGACGAGGGTGCCGTGTACCGCAAGGTCAAGTCCCAGGACGAAGTCTATCTCGTAAGAAACTGCAGACACATTCATCTCTGGGAGCTTTTTGCTGTGCCGTGCGTGACGCTGTTGCTCCTCGTCAGGTGACCGTGCAGGACAAGGACCTGCTCGTGGCCGTCAAAGACGTCATCAGGGAGGACTCGAGGAGGGAGAAGTGTGCGTGGACACGCTCAGTGCAGTACAGACACAAGTTTTGATTAGCGATGCCCTCACAGCTTTTCTGACCCTCCTCAGAGGCACGAATTATTTTTCAGAGGATGTAATTAAGAAAGAAAGCTTTTACCTGCTTGTCAGAAATCAAATGAGCACAACAATTACACCTGTTGCTCTCTGATCACAGCTCCGTTTTCACTGTGGCACAAACCCTTATCGTACTTTTAGATCTCACGTCTGTGTGTGTCTGTGTGTGCATTCATTTCCTCCTCCTGCGCCTGCAGATGTGGAGAAGGGCTGCCACGTCCTGCACATCCTGTCAGCAGTCAGGCAGCGGTACAGCCTCAACGTGAGCCGCGCCGCTCTGGAGCTCGTCCTCAAGACGCTCGAGTGCAACAGTGACATCATCAGCACCAGCGACAGCCACTACACCGCCATCTGAGGAGCCGCTGCCGAGCATCAGCGCTCGGTGCATAAATCATGTTTAGCTTTTATCCAGCTGCTGTATGAGCGCACAAATGTTAAATATTAAGTTATTAAAGTTTCTAAAAACCATGACAACCACATGTAAACAAACCATCACTGTTATAAATATGTTTTTAAATAAATAAGAAACAAAGATGGGCCTCGAGCTGGCTGAAGTAGCCTGGGGGAGGTGGGGAGACGGAAGAAACCCCACAGACCATTTCCCCCGTGGCCTCCTCATAACATCAGTCCATTACCTCCTTATCAGCCCGGCTCCCCCCACAAGCTTCATTAGTCATAAACGTTCCATCCATGGAAGATAAACACTGAGAAGATGGTGTTTAAAGCAAAACTCGTGGCTTTATTATCGCTAGAAGGAGGCTGGAAACACGTGACCATGATTAGTCACCTGCTGCTTCAGGCCTTCAGATGCAACACAAAGAGATGTTTAGGCCTTTGCAGCATCGTGTCAGGTGGAGGTGTGGGCGTCTCTACTGCGACCGCTGTGTGCGCAACCAGGACGGAGATGAGAAGGATGGACGGACAGGCGGACCTCCTGCGCGTGAGCCAGAGAATCAGTGTTTCCTGCACCCCACCCCCTCCCCGTGCCACCTCCCTAGAAACACGCCTGACTGAAGGTTGTCTCCTACATTCTTCACTAACTTCCACAGCAGCTCAGAGTTTCAGTTTTTATGAAACCCTGGAAACATCCCTGTGGCGCCAAAACAGCAAAAACACACAACGGCCTCATTGTCACGGCTCCAGTTCATCATGTGAAACTGGTGAAGCGCTGCTTTCAGCAGAGATGCGTGTTTCTTTCCCACAGACACACAGGTCCTGAAGCCTCCGAGGATTCAAACACCTGGGGCAGATTTGTGCATTTTGCCTGCTTGGTAATCTAGCCTTATAAATGTAATTAGATTACCACGGAGCAGATGACCCTGCAGCAGGAAACCTGCAGCTTCCAGGCAGCTGCCCAGATGTGCTCCTGCTTACGGCAAAGCCTCAGAGATGAGAGGGTGTTTTTTTAAAGTGATTTCAAACATTTTGAGGTACTTGAGTGTTTTCAAGGGAAATTATTATCTTTAAAAGTAATTTATTTATTTCTAAATACACTGAAACTATCATCAGATTGTGAAAAAAAAATCGCTTTGAGTTTGTCGACGGAAAACTTCTCCGGAAAGCAAACTAGGACCTTGCAGCGCTGTGGTGTAATACCACTTTGTACCACAGGGTGGCGCACACAGTGAGTCAGAGTAACTTATTTAACCAGGTCAGTCTTATTTACACGCGCGGACTGGGGAAGAGCTTTGAGGAGATGTAGGATGTAACTTTTGTAACATCAAAGGTTAAACAGCGCACTCATAAGACACGTGGAGCGGCACCACACCGCCCCCTGCTGCTGGGAGTTGCAGCTGCAGTTTGCAGAGCGGGATCACAAAAAGCATCTTTAAAGGGTGCTGCTGCGTGCGCAGGGGGGCAGTGTTTAGTCACTAATTGGCTCCTTCATGTGGAGCAGAGGGGCGGCCGCTGATTGGTCGCCAGTGAAACATCTGTATCCATACTTCCACTTGCGCGTGTCTCTGGCCAGAAAGCTGCCGCTGCGTGGGACAGTGGTGGTTGTGGTGTTTAGCCTGTGACGTTCCCAGCCGCACGTGCTGCCAGATGTCCACAGCATTCCCGGTTCTCTGAGAGGGGGACGCTCGGGGTGGCCGTACAGATTCCGGTTTCCGTGTCAGGGCAGCGGGATGGAGGCGCAGCCGGTACCGGCTCGTTCTAGTCTTCAGCCGTGAGGACGCGCGTGAAGCCCCGCCCCCCTCCGCCGGCAGCTCCAGGTATGCAGACCGCAGACACAAAGGCAGCCGCCGCACGTCGTTTCCGTTTGTGAGGTGACCGCCCGCCGCCGGCTCAGCCTGTGGAGGCTGCAGGCGAACCCGCTCACGGGCACGCGCTCAGATGGACCGTCGATAAGTTTGGGGTCGGATCGGATGCTGGTTGCGTCACGAGTACGGAGCGCCGAACCGTTAGCCGACACCGGCGATGCGCGCGGTGATTTCTCTGCCGTGATAAGAGTCAGCTGACCGGAGCCCCGCGGCCGCACGCACGCGCCTCCATGCAGAGCCTTTGCAGGGTGAAGATGCAGCTGCGCACCGTGCTGGACGTCAAGGTGGTGGACGTGGAGAAGAGGCGCAGTCCGTCCAAGCACTACGTGAGTCACCTGCACCCCCGCACCTGGTCCCGCTCACGAGTGTGTGTGTGTGTGTGTGTGTGTGTCCCTGTGTGTCTGTCTCTGTGTGTGTCCGTGTGTGTGTGTCTGTGTCCCTGTGTGTGTGTCTGTGTCCCTGTGTCTCTGTCTGTGTGTGTGTGTCTGTGTCCCTGTGTGTGTGTCCGGCCTGTTCACAGTCACAGTGTGACTCCTAAACGCAGCGTTTAGCCGTCTCTCCGTGCGGCCTGGCTGCTGGGGGAGAACAGCCGCTAAGCTCGTCTCGAGTTGCGGCTATCAGCGAAGGAGGCGCCGGAGCTCGGGCAGCGCTTCAGCACAGAGAGCACGAGCACAGGTGAGCTGTCACACAGCCAGCCTGCTGCCTCTGCTCATCAGCTTCATTGGTGTTCTGAGCTCCTGACATGCTTTGGTGCAGTGTGGACACACGGGCATCACTGTGGAGACACTGTACCCACAGTTTACCTTCAGGGGGGAGCTGTGCTCACGAGCATGACACATTCACGGTAACGAGTCCGTGTTACCGTCCTTTACAGACAGCTGAGCGTTTCCTCTTACTTCTGTCAAGATTCTGTTTCATTCTTGAGGAAACGATGCTCCAGTTAAAAGAAGTTTCCTGCAGATGTTCATGTGTCAGCCTGATGACTTCCCTGTGGTGGAAGCCCCAAACCCTGGTGCTCCGTTTGAAGCAGCATTTTCCTTCAGAACTCACAGATGCCTTCAAACACACAAGGAAAGGCGAGCAGCACCTAAACGCTGCAACAGTGAAGACAATACTAATAACACTACAGTAATGTGTCCTCATCGTGTGGGGTTAGGCTGCTGTTGGTTCTTGATGGAGATTTTCTCCACTTAAAGCAATGCAGGGTGTAACATCTAGTCCTTTTACTGAATCTGACTGTTTCTACAATGTGTCCTTTGCCTGTTTCTGAATCTCTTTTTAACGCATATATTTGTGTTTGTGAAGCACTTTGTAACTCTGGGTTTTGTCACACAAACAGCTGTCAGTATCTATTAGAAGTTACTGTAGAGTGACCTGTACAGAGGGTCTCTGCCTCTCAGCCTGTAACAGCTCAATGAATCAGTGGAGGATGATGGTAGATGGATGGGTGGATGTTGGGTGGATGTATTGTGAGATGATGTCCAGGCAGGAGCAGCAGGAGACTTTCAGCACAGGGTAAACATGATAATCTGCTCGCTCCATGTGTCTCACGGCTGTGTTCGAGCAGCTGCTACTAGAACAAAACCAGATTCTGTTTAATGCAAGAGGACGGCGATAAAGTTGCTGCTCGCTCTGCTGCGTTTGTGCTGCAAACCTTAAAGCTGTTCTACATCGTTGTGCGTTGGATCCAGGGGTCGGATGGCCTGTCGTGGACTCACAGAGCGGTTCCTTCTTATTTAAAAGGATCTTCTCGCTTTACCTTCTGACTTGCACTCATCAGAAAAGTGCAGGAGGTTATTTCGCCCGTCCCAGGACTCCGGCTGCTGTCCCCAAAACTCCCCCTGAGTTTGTAGGAGTGTGCTCTCACCGAGTGACCGAATGAGTTTAAGGTGATGTTTGGTGAGCTGTTATTGTCTGTAATCTCAAGTGTAAAGAGCAGAGCGCGTCCTCGCTGACAGGCCATTCGACGTGTCGGACATCGCAGCCGTGATAAAATCTCGTACGGCCGTCACTATCAGCTCCGTCTGGAGAAGAAGCTCTTTTTTAACCAGGAAGCTGAAGTTTAAGTTGATGTCAAATCATGAGAGGATAAATTCTGTACATTAAACCTCTTTGTTTGAAAGCTCGTGCCAAGGTGAGATGACCCTGCTCCGCACTGAGCATGTGCAGAGCAGGTTTGTGCACAGTGGCTTGATTTTATTCCTTTGAAAGCCAGATCGGTTCATCCTCGATAACCTGTAATAATCCTTTTTGCAGTCATGGCTGAAAAAAAGCCAGTTGCTGTTAATGTTGTATTTAATCTCTTAAAGGCCTCGTTGCATCAAACCTCTTTCCTGTAGGAATCTCGGTCACTTTATTCTCCACTTTCTGGACCAAGCGAACCCTCGTGACAGGCTCCAGTGGTTATTATTACTTTCCTGAAGCTCACCTCCTGTGGCCTCGCTCATCAATACCACACTTGTTATAAGCGTGACAGCGAGAGTTTGTGCCGGAGCTCTGCACCTCACATCCCCGCTTCAGATCCTATTTCGAGCTCATAAACAAGTCAAAATAAATGACCACCATGAAAGGAACACGATCTTGCTCATATGCAATTACATTCCTGCAGGCCCTTAGGCTCAGTGATATGTGGACACAATTAGCGCACTTATTCTCCTCAGTGTGCCGGGACACAACGAACCTGCTGCAGAAAACGAAGGAAGATAAAAAACCTTGTTTTCAATCATTTAAGGCCTGTTTAGGAGCACGTGACACGTCCAGCGTCGCAGCACAGTTCTGCAGTGCACACAGACTGTAAATAAAAGATGCAACTGCCTCAATGTCACCAGTTGGCTGCCACCGTCTTAGCTTTCTGAAAACCAGGAGTGAGCATGTTTGGAGATGGGGCTGGAATGCTAAGCTAGTACTAATGCTAGCTAAGCTAGGGCTAGCTAGGGTTAGCACGGTGCAGAGAGCTGCAGTGATGGTTTGGAGACGATGGAAGATATTCAGATGTTTACTGGGAGTGAGCAGCATGGACAGGGTTAGAGATCAGTCCGTCAGAGTGACTATGAGTGGATATACTGGACAGAGGACGATGAAGAAGGAGCTGCCAGGCAGGAGGAAAAGAGGAAGACCTCAGAGGAGATTCGTGGGCTGGACTGACTGAGGAGGACAGTAGGGATGGAGGGACGAGCGACGGCTCTGCTGTGGTGACCCAAAAGAAGACGACCACCCTGTGTGGAGCCATCCGTTGGACCTGATTGGAGCGTTTTGGTTGCTTTTACCTGCAGTGACACTTCAGTCAAAGCAGCCACATCTCCTCATATGGATGAGTTTCAAAAACACACAAAATATTCCTTTACTTCTGTTCTGTTGGGATAAAGTAGAGCTGGGCGATATGAGATTTTTTCATATCACGATATGTTTTTTTTTTCATTTCAGGCGATAACGATATCTATCACGATATAAGCCAAATAACTATATTTGTAAGATTTAAATGTGCCGTTGCTCACAAGTAAAATGTGAAATAATCAGCAGCTTGTTTTTATTTAAATATTTATTTCCCATAATAAGTTCAACAGGGTAGATGTACTTAAGGAACATGAGACTTTTTCAGATAAATAAAGGCAAATATTGCAAACTACACAAAAGGCAGCCGCTAAAGCGTTTAAGTTTCAAAATAGAACAAACGAAACAGACTAAATTGTCAATTCCACTTAGAAACAAAATATTAATTGAAGGAAATGAAGGAAAACGCTGCTATGAACATGCCAAAGCAGCAGGTGGCGCTAGATTCCTAACCGTGCAGAAATGTTGGCCAATCATAAGTGTAGAAGCCTCGGTGGGAAAAAGTAAACAAAGCTGGGGCATAGAAGCAGAACCGAGTCGTATGTGTGGAGGGACAGTAACTGTGTGTATATGTAAGCATTTAAACACTGCAGAGAGTAGAATTAACAGTATTGTAGAAATTCATTTCACCGAAACAATAACGTGGCGCACAGTGTGACGCATGCACCAGTTTATTGTATTTCCAGACTTGCTTTCGGCACAATTTACAGTGCAGCTACTCTGTTTTTTGTCAGACTTGAAATAGCCGAAATACCTTCACACTACGGAACTTCTATGGCTCTTCCGTTCGACAATCTCTCCGGCGTTGGAACCATCATCTGTTTTCTCTTCGGTCACGCTCGGTTGATTTTTCTAGTCGGCACACTCATTTCCTCCATTACGCGCTGGCTGCTTCCCAAACAAACACACGTGCGGCTTGGCACTTGTGCTGCACGTAACAAGTCACGCGACGTGACGCTGCGGCTGTGATTGGTTCGGCTCTGCGCTACTTAATTTGGATTGGCTGACCTTTTTTTTTTTTTTTTTTTTTTTTTAAGAGGACAAGAGCGGCGAGGTCTATCGTGATAGCTTAATTTCTCTATCGAGTAAAAGTTATATCGCGATACATATCGTTATCGTTCTATCGCCCAGCTCTAGGATAAAGGCAGGAAAACCAGGTGGTGCAGATGTAGTCAGCTGTCACTGCACCAGATCTTTGCCCTGTCCTGCCTTATCCACTAATACATTAAACATAGAAGTGACAGATTAAGAAGCAGGGATGGAAACCACTATCTTAGCTTAGTTTAAGATATTAGGATGGTAAAAGTCACCGTCTCCTGTGTCCCGCTGCTTTTGGACGGAGCTCGGCTGGCCGGTTGCTCCTGTCTGCAGTGTTTGTGCTCATTAGCATGAAAATAACTGGAGCTAAGCTGATCTCTGTGCGCCTCCAGCTCCATACTTAATACACAGACAGGAGATCAGTCTTCTAAGCTCGCTCTTGGCAGGAAAGCGAATAAATGCACTCCTCAGAACGTCAAATTATTCCTCAAAAACACACACGGAAAGCAAATAATTATTCTTAGCAGGCTAATTGAAAATACACCCACAGGCAGGTGCTCGGAGACACTGAATTAATGGTCTACTGTTGATAATATAGACACGGTTTCAGTGCAGTGCGGGCTCTTTCTCCCTTAGAGTGGATTAGTCGTGTAACACGAGCTTCCCAAATCGGTCCTGCTCTATAGGAAGGCTTGCTGAGCGCGATCCAGGCCACTCGTGTGTGCAGTGAAGGCGTAAGAGGAGCTTCTTCTCAGAGCCGTACTGTGTTTGGAGCTCCACGGTCTCAGCGGGCTAGTCTGTGGCCTAGTTTCCCTAGCTACCCGGTCTCAAGGGACGAGGCGAGTCACTGTGAGGAGAGAAAAGTGGGAGGCGGGGCGAGAGGGAAGCGGAGAAGACGAGAGGAAGACACAATCTGTGGCAAACACTGAATCCCATTTGTAATGTTTGTGAAACCAGCTGGAAATGCTTATCCTGTGGGAGGGGAGGGGGGGATCACAGCCTGGCTTTTGTCAGAGGGGAAACTGGACCGCTGAGTCGCAAACACGAATCAAACACACACTTTTTTTAAAGGGTTTGTGTACTTGCAGCAGGAGGAGGTGATAAAAGAGAAAGCAGGCCGGGCACGGCCATGTTTACTTTAAGCTTCTGTTTCCCTACAAGTCCCAGTCCCATAACGTTTCATTTTCCAGAGACTCCTGCGCTGCGCCGAGGCCCAGGCTGGAAGACGCTGTTATTTGGCGCCGTAAAACATCTCTTCAGAGGGCCGTCCACACTCGCATGTTTATTGGCCTATCAAACACAGGCTGATATCTCAGTAAAAAGAGCGCCTTTTTCCAGACTCGCCTCTAACTGGGAAGACGACGGTTTACGAGGCCGTCTGCTTTTTGTTTTGGGAGAGGTTGATGAGCAGCGGGCGGCGGCTGGTGTCAGCGCGTTTGAGGCGGGCGCCGTCATGCCGTGCTGATATCACCAGGACCTCAGGTCGTTTTCGTGCGTTTGATGATCGAGGAAAGAACGACGACTGTGTTTTTGGTGAAGGCACGTGTGTGAACACCTCCTGGCGATGACGTCATAACTGGAGCTGATGAGAGATGGCGTGCGTGTGGACATCATGTGTGGCCTGCACGGTGCTGGCTTTGGTTTTGTTGTTTGGGAAACGGTTGGATCTTATGTGAGCGAGCAGGCGGAGTGATGGAGGGAGATGGAGTTGGCTTGCAGCTCTTTTCATGAGATTAACAGATAGTCAGGGAAACTGGTTAAAACATTATTAGAATTAGATGCTGCTTCTCTCCCAAAGCACAAGGATGATTTACGAGGAATATTTGAGCGCAATCAGCTACAGTACAGCAGCAGTTAGACTCAGTCACACGAATACGTCAGTTTAAACAGTTAATCCAGTGACTTAGACTGTTGCTGTAGCCGGCAGTTGGAAGATAAACTCCCATCAGTTTGGTTTCCAGAGGCAGCGGTTAGCAGCTATCAGCAGGAAGCTGCAGACAAAGCCAACAGACATCACCTGTCAGATTAAAGCGCAGGTGTGCTGGTAGTCTGACGTGCACATCCCTGGGAATCACTACTGTGATTGGCCTGTTCAGTAACGTTTGGCTCCTCCTCAATTCAGTTTTATTTATACAGCTTCAAATCACAACAGCAGTCGCCTCAAGGAGCTTTATATTGTACAGTAGAGCCTACAATATCACCCAACAATCATATGACCCCCTATGAGCAGCACTCTGGCGACAGTGGGAAGGAAAAACTCCCTTTTAACAGGAAGAAACCTCCAGCAGAACCAGGCTGAGGGAGGGGCGGGGCCATCTGCTGTGATTGGTTGGGGTGAGAGAAGGAAGACAGGATAAAGACATGCTGTGTGTTTCCTGCTCCTATTTCTCTGCTGTTTTTGAATTTATCAGGAAGCAAATAACAATCGTCAGTATGAGGAAGAATAGTTGTAATATAAAACACATATATATGATATAAAACACCAGGACGTGACAGTACTGCGTCTGCACAAGCATAAAGCTGAGCAGTGATGGCGGCCTCTTACGTGGGCTCTGCAGAGACGTGCTCCTCACAGGTTACCTCCAGCGCCTGCAGACGCTCTACAGCCCTGTGCCACTGGCGTCTCAGGAAGCCCAAAGCAGGGAGAGGAGGAACATGATTGGACTCGTGCTGCTCTGTCTGTTCTTCGTCTTACGGTTTCCTGTTGATGTGCTGAATCTCTTCAGGCCTCAAATGAAGGCTCGGTGATCTTCCGTGGAAACAGCGGCTCGCTCCGTGCTGTCCCTGCTTTTAGTTTGACCTCACGTGTCTCTGCCCGTCAGGCTGCACAGGTTGTGAAGTCTGCAACTTGTGTTGTGGTGCTGTCAGCCGTCTAACGTTGCTCTGGGTTTCTCACACGAGCGCCGATGTTCAGACTCAGACCAGCTAAAATTCAATAACCGGGAATCCGCCGGGCAGAGCCCGCCTTTGAAGCGGCGTTGGCAGAGTGATTTATTTGAGCGCACGACCTTGTCTGCTTTTTCACTTCGCTGGAATCTAATATGGAATAACTTGAGAATTGTTCTTGTGTATTGTGCAATTGTATGAAGGAGGCTTCAAAGCTGCACAGGACTTTACCTGCTGAGCAGACACTCCCTGCGGCCGCAGCTCGGGCACGCGAGGCGTGACCGGGCCCCTTCAAAGCGGCTCGCTGACAGTTTCGAAGCATCGCTGCGGCGTCCTGCTGCGTGGCTGCTAAAGGCCACAGCTTTGGCTGCATCTGTGGAGGGGTCTCCAGAGGCTCGAGAATGAGCCTGTCCTACAGTTCGCGTCGCTGCTTTGACATTTTTGTCAGCAAACAGCTTTAAAGCTTTGCTTGCTAACCTCTCGACTAAGTGACCCTATTAGACTCGAGTATATTTAGACCAGCTCCATGTGGAAAGACTTGACTTTTTCCAGCTCGATTTTTTTCTTTGATGGTCTGAAAGCATGCCGCCCGTCTGTTTTATAAGTTCCTTTAAATATAGTTTAGGCGGGGTTCAGCGCATTTAGTGGCTGGGCCCACATTCAGGGCCCCACCAAGAGCTCGGCTCCTTTGCCTTCTTGTCCTGGAAACGGCGAGGCTGGGTCCTGGCTCTTCTCCGACGCTGTAAGTTTTGTTTTTGTGTTTTTATACGTTCTCCGTGATCTGCGATTGTCGATGAATTATTTTAACGTCCTGGTAATTAGAGGAGCGCTCTACAGAGGCGAGGCGGGGGGAAATAAAGCGAGCTGTAAGCTCGGCGTGAATATTCATAACCGGTTCAGACGAACACGATGAAATAATCAGAGGTCCAATTTGTTCAGTCGTAAGAACTCGTGTTTCTGTCGTTGCTTCAGAGCATGAATAAAACTTTTGTTTTCAAGCAGCTCTCCCTCTGTGGGATTAGCAGATGTGTGAGTGCTTTTCTTCCTATCTGGGACGTGCTTCCCTCCCAGGCCTTGTTTTTTGGGAGTTTTTTTCCCCGCGTTGTTGTTTACGCTCTTTGTGAATCTTTTTTTCTGACTGGTTTGAAGGACGAACACGTCAGTGCTGTGGCGCCTGATGAGAAGCTTCTATTCTTACATATATATCTTATGTATTTCTCCTATTCTGTAGCAGCTGTGGGCTGTTTCTCACGTCATTCTCATCTCATTGTTTCCTAATCTCGTGGTTTTAGCGTCAAACTCCTTCCTGTTTCCAGATGCAGGCCTGGTTATTCTCAGCTCACTGTCAGAAACCCCGAGATCACGCAGATGTTTTAATGTGGCCTCCTCACACAAATCTCAGCCTCGGTTTTGGCCTTGCAGCAATGCCTGGTCCTGCTGCTGTGCAGCAATCGCAGCTTTTTTAGCTCCCTGTCTGTGGTGATGAAAAATGTATGCGAGTTAATTTGCAGATTTGCATTTATTTAACAGGCAGACAGATTATTTCCTAACTGACATTTGAGTGAGTCAATCAAACAGTTGATTCGGGGCATTTATGCTCTCACGACTGGGCGGACTCGAGCTCTGAGTCATCTCAGCTCGCCTTAATTTAGTTGCATGAGTGTCTGGAAAATGCAGCTACCATGTAAAATGCAAACAGAAATGATACAAATGTAATTAGCAGCCAATCAGACGATGTTTGCTGCTAGATTTATCCTGAGAGGCGGCAGCGGCGGGGCCGAGCGTGTGCAGTTTATTCCAGGGAGTGGGAGGGCGTTCGGTTAAAGCGTGATATTTTGGGCTCGAGCAGACCTCGTCGGTTGTGTTTTTCACTGCGGTTGCCATCACATGCCCATCTGCTTCTGGGGTTTGGATCCTTTCACTGAGTCCACGTCCTCCCGCCTGGCTCACGTCTTACACTTAAGCTCAGCACGGATTTTCATCCGAGTCGAATTAAGTGGTCCAGATGCATGATGGGAGGATGATAGTCTGGCATGCCATTAAGGTCAGAGGAGTTTATAGAGCACTCATATACACACAGCCACTTGGTAAAATTGCACTGCTGCGTGCTGTTAGATCCAAGTCTGTGTTGGCTGCTTCATGTCGAAGTACTGCTGCAGAGACATGACAAAGACTCGCTTTACGCACACAGTTTGCTCCCACACTCGATCATCCAGGCTGATCCTCGTCACATGGTTCTGTCTGACGTCAGCATGACATCAGCATGACATCAGCATGACATCAGCATGCCAGCGCTGCAGTTTTCAACTCTGGAAACAGAGAAAAGTCCAAACTCTATCATGAGCTGTTTTTCTAGGACTTACCTGACTGATGTCAGCCCATCTTTAACCTCCACACTACAGCCTGACAAGCCCGTCGGCGTGACATCGACCTGCACTGATGGAGGACAGGGCAGCTCCCTTACTTAACCCACTCAACAGTGGGAATGCGTCCACAGCAGACCGTGTCCAGCTGTGTCCTACATATTAGACAGTTGTGGAAAACATCCCCAAATTATGCAAAGTTCATGGGAAAAATGTCTTTTGTAGCCTAGAGGAACGTGGAACTCTTTTTTTTTCCCTGGAAGTTTCAAAGTAATTTGAGTTAGAAAAGGTCGTGGAGGAATCGCATTTCAACTTAATTAAACTTAAACCTTTCAGTACGCCTGGAATCAGATTTGAGTTCGTAGAAACTTCATTAATGGCAACGACTTCATGTCTTTAGGCGTGTAGGTCGAGCTGACCTGCTGAAGATCAAACAGAAAGTCAGGATGGAGAAAAAAACGACGATCAGCAACTCAAATGACTGCTAGTTACAGCTACGGTATCTCTGAACAGCACAGCAGATAAGAACAGGAAACTGAGACCAAGCTTCACGCAGACTCCTCTAAATCAGAAACCTTTGCCTGGTCTGATGAGTCTCAAAGTTTAAAGACGGGAGGGTCAGAAGTCTGAATGTTGTTTTTATGGTCTTTATCATGGCTGAATCTGAGCCACGGGAATGAAGCGATCTTCTTTGGTGACCCCGTCATCCAGGTTCAGCATCGCGTCACTCTGTAGGTAATCGCATAGACAGCGATGCCGTAGTTATTTAGACGTTTTTACATTCAGCGCCTCGTCGTCTTCATCGTGCTGCTCAGCTGTTACTGAGCACAGTGACTCTGATGAATCTAACAGTGGTACAGATATTTGAATCGCACCGGCTTAAACACAGTGATGGCACTGCTTAAAAATAATCG
The DNA here is from genome assembly GCF_964374335.1 of Astatotilapia calliptera. Classification (NCBI taxonomy): domain Eukaryota; kingdom Metazoa; phylum Chordata; class Actinopteri; order Cichliformes; family Cichlidae; genus Astatotilapia; species Astatotilapia calliptera. The sequence continues at coordinate 2,011,486 of NC_137427.1, forward strand.
TCATTCAGCAAAAATAAGCTGTGAGAAGAGCCGGGGGCAGAACCTCCATCCTCCCTCAGGCCAAGTCTGATGTGAGCTGCCAAGAGCACGTTTGTGTTTCTGCTTCCTTATTTATGATTACATGAAGCTTTGAAGGGACGAGGCCTCGTGTTACCCGAGGACACCTCAACCAGCAGCTGATTTAGTTTCAGAAACTCTTTTCTTTGATATTAAGGAGCAGTAAAACGAGCTCTTTGCTTCTTCTCACAAATGCTTGTTACGCTACAGAAGTCACACAGACACTTGGATGTTGCTGACGGTGGCTGGAGCCATTTTTGGGACTCAGCGTGACCCCGGGAGCACATTTTCATAGCAGTAAATGCCAGAGCTAATCACTGTGGCGACACCCCACCGTGCACGTTTGTCGTGTGACAGTTGCAGCTTCTGCATGCCAGCAGCCGTGTTTGCATGAGAGTGAACGTACCGCAGCGGCGAGGCCTTTTAACCCTCCGCCTTTGTTGTGGAAGTTCCTTTGTTCGAGCTGTTGCCCTTCCTGCGTCAACGTTGAGGCTTTTGACTCAACCTCATTCATCTCGCCGCTGCTCTTGAGACTCTTGGCAGGTACGGAGGGTTGGAGTGACGGCGTAAGATCAGTCCCAAAAGATGGCATCTGCTGAAACAAAGAGCAGCAATGGCTCACCGGGGAAACGCACACCGCCTGTTTGATGCTATACGTGAGGCAAAGGCAGTTGTTTGCGCTGCGTCTAGGCCACTTTACTGAAATGCTTTGGCTGGGTGACAATGCTGTTTTACTTGTATGTAGCTTATAAGTACAGCAGCAGCACCACAAGTGAAGTTTGGATCGTCTCTGGCAACAGCAGAGGGAAAAACCTTCATCCTAGATTTGAAACCACGATAAACGTCAGTGTCTCTTCATCATAGTTACCATCGTTACCTTGACTTCAGCAGCTTTAGTTGCCTCAAACCTGCAAGAACTAAAGTCCAGAGATGACGACCACGAGGATGACCGGGGGTTCCTCCCACAGCCAAAATACTTTAAGTGTCTAAACGTAACAAGAACTACAAACTGAAATTCCAAAAAAAGTTACAAACCTTAAATAAAACCAATACTTTTTTCCCACTACGACACAGAAAACATGTCAACGTCTAAACGCACGTTTGAACTGAGACGTTTTAATGTTTCATGGAAAAAAAGAGCACATTTTTAATTTGATGTCTCAAAAACGTCGTGATGGGGCGACGACTGGAAACTGAACCTGAACTAAAAAGAAACAAATCAAGTTAACTGGTAACATGTCACACGATCGGGTACAAAAAGAGCATCTTTGAGAATCAGACTGTGCATCTACAAGCTGTGGAAGACTTTCAGTTTTGAAGAATCAAAGTCACTTTTGAACCACGAAGGTGAACTTTTATGTAAAAATGAGCCTTTTTTCTGTTAAGGAAACATTTGTAATGAAGGTTTGTGTCTGACTTGCTGTCCACTGTATTTCCATCCATCCTGAATATGTGTCCTCAGCATTTCTGTATTTGCATTTAGCGTGTTTCATATTCGGCCTGCACAGAACAGGAAGCACTTTGCGCAGCCTTACGTGTTGCTTGGTGAACAGCTGTTTCACATAAATTGCTAATAAAAACATTCAGAGATAATTTTAATATTTATTCTCACTTCCTGTCATTTTGGCGGTGGCGATGTTTTAACATTTTTTCTCGGGGCCGACTAAAACCTCTTTGGGCTGCGCCAAAAACTCCTTTATGCGGGAAAAAACGTTGTTTTATTGACCATCTTCGATTGTGCCCACGGCAGCTCGAGCTTGCAGTCTGTTACGTAACAGCTTATCCACTCGAGTAATTTCACATCCAGGTTTTCTCTGAGCGCCTTTATAACAGCAATTGAGAGATCCCACCTGCTCTTAACGTCTCTGATGAAAATTTCCTGGCCTCTGGATCCGTTACCTTGGTTATCTATGTTTCATTAGATTAGAGATGATGGCAGCTTCACTTAGCTCCTCTTGACAGATAAATGGACTCTATCTCAATCTTATCAGGCCTCTCAGGGCTGCAGCGTGGCTTCATCTGGCAGGGTAAAGGCCGCCAGGTCAGTGTGCGGGGAAAAGAGGGATGATGTCACCGTCCATCCTGTGGCTGGATGGCGGTTTTATGACCGTCAGCTACTGTGATGCATCAGTGCTTTAGGCGAACGATTGCGAGTTTGTTTCCAGCAGAGCAGCTGGACAGACAGAAACCATCACCATTACCAAGTGTCCCTCTATCAGCCCTCAGCCGGGCTGTTGTTGTTGCATTGAAACCCAACCTTGTGCAACTTGAAAGAACCTACCACCGTAGGTGCATCTATGTGTGCATCTATGTGTGCATCTGTGTGTGCATCTATGTGTACATCTGTGTGTGCATCTGTGTGTGCATCTATGTGGTGCTTCGTTTCTGTCACGTGCTGCGTTTGTGACTTTCGCAGTCCAAGCTTGTGCGCTTTTGTTTCAGGTGGAAGTGTTGAACAAGTCTTCTGGATTTAAAAGATTAAACCAAGCTGCAGTTTTAACTTTGCCTTCTTTGTCTTTGCAGGTGTATCTCATCAATGTCACCTACTCGGACAACACCTCCCACATCATCTACAGAAGATACAGCAAATTCTTTGACCTACAGGTAATCCCCCATCAGCCTCGCCCCGCTCTGCTGCCCTGTGTGGGCCGTGCTTGGATTGAAGTCCCCGACGCTGCCGCCGCTCGCTGGTGTATTCTTCAGCAGGTCGAGCGTGTGAACTTGCAGCATTGTTTTGTATAGATTAATGTGTAAACCTGGCACCCGTTTGCTGCTGCTGCCGTGTCTCTGGCCGTGTTCGCCACACCTCGCCGCCTCAATGAATCGATGTGTGAGTTAGTAATTGGCGGGGGAGCGGGGGAGACGTGGCTTGTATGCCTCAGCCTGCACCTCTCTCTCCTCCCGCTCTTCTTCCTTTCTCGTCTCGTCGCTGGCTTGGCCTCAAAACGTCAGGGAGCTGACAGGCCTTTTTTATGGTACAAGCAAGAAAGCCACATGGAAGTCAAATTTAATGTACCAGGCTTTGCAGTGGCTTGTCGTTAGATGCTACGCGCTGCTCTGATTGGTGGCTTCTTTAAATAGAGCCTCGTACGGAGGAGGCTTTTTTCTGCTTTGCTGTCTTGGCTCAGACGCTTTACTCCCTTGTTTAAAATGTTGTTGCGGTGTCTCTTTGGGACTATTTATTTTGGAATGAGGCAGGAGTGGGAATGAAAACCTTTCCTGTATCTTTCACATGGACTCTTCCATACTGGGAGAATGTTTATGTGCACTCCTTCAGCCCCCTCGCACCTTTGCCCTACTGCAAGCTGATACCATATGTAGAGTGCACCAGGGGTCTACCAATAACTAGTAAATATAACAGAGCCACAGTGTGAGAGTTACAGGGAGCACATCTCAATAGCTCCAGTGTGCTCGTCCAGCAGGGAACGATGTTTCAATCAGCAGAGGAAAAGTCCTTTCTGAAAGGTCCCATTGATGACCAGTGAAAAATGGACCCTCACCCCTACTGCAGCTGATTAGTCCCAAACTGGAATAAAGAGAGAGGTAGAGTAATAAACACAGAACAGTATGAATGCTTCATACACTCAGAAAGAACAAAGTTCCTCATTGTAGTGGTTGAACAGCGGCCCTCTGAGGCACTACTTTGTGTAGGTGGACTTATTCACACCTTTGTGGTTTGTACTCGAACCTCTGGTGACAGTTTTTTTGGTTTGGTGGCAAAACTAGTTACAGTCTGTGATTAAACCTGCAACTCTAACAGTGAAAATAATATTTATCCAATGTCTTTGTGTATTTTGCCAAACACAGAGATCACAGATTGTGCAAGATGTGGTGCAAATACGCACCTTTTTAAAAACGTGTTCCTTTCTGGTTCTTAAATGTCCACAAATGCCATAAGTAGCCTCAGACGGCACATTTGTGGCGATTGTACCTGTGGGGACGTGAGTGGACTGTGGATTTATCACAGCTAATTGCTGAAATATCAGAAACAGATTGCATTAATTTCTAACTTGGCGTCATTCAGCAGTAGATTGGCAGACTGAATGCAGACTGAATGCAGACTGAATGCAGACTGAATGCAGACTGAATGCAGACTGAATGCAGACTGAATGCCGACTGAATGCCGACTGAATGCCGACTGAATGCAGACTGAATGCAGACTGATGGCAGACTGATGGCAGACTGATGGCAGACTGATGGCAGACTGATGGCAGACTGAATGCAGACTGAATGCAGACTGAATGCAGACTGAATGCAGACTGAATGCAGACTGAATGCAGACTGATGGCAGACTGATGGCAGACTGATGGCAGACTGATGGCAGACTGATGGCAGACTGATGGCAGACTGGCTCCTTCTTATGGCAGCATTTATATCAGGTCTTAGTGACAGTGAGAGAAGTTTTCCTATTTTCTAAAACAGTTATTAATGATAATCATTTTGTACTGATGTGGTGTTTGGTGATTCATGCCTCTAATATTCACCTCGCCTTCTACAACAGCGAGGTCCTCAAATTGCCTGGGAGGAAACTAATGAGCCTTAATGGTTCCTGGATAGCTTTGTACAAAATGACTCCGTCAGCAGCAGCACGATTGATTTTGTTAGGTATGTGAGATGTCACGGGGGCAAAGGTCGTCTAACTCGGTTCCTTCATTGAGTCAAATAAAGTCGTGTCAACAGAGTTTGGCTGCTTCTCAGTCAGCTCTGTTGTGAAGAATCTTCTGGTAAATATTTCAAACATTTACCAGATGCCGTCTTTAAATCACACTGCAGTGCATCAGCTCCAGCACGGCTCCCCTCCTGATGTTTCCATTTCCACGGTGACATTCATGAATAAAACCACCGCTGGCAGCAGTGACAGGCCAGCTTTCTAATCCTCGTCTCTGTCGGTGTTTGCACTCAGAGTGAAGTTCTCCCTGCCGGACTTTGATCTCTCTCGGTGGCTTTGATGGAGCTTTTTTGATCTCATTGTTTCCAGTGAGACCTGGAGCCTCTCCTGTCCAAACATTTATCTGCTGCGGGGTCCCCGCTGCTTTTAAGCCGCCTTGCTGTAACCGTAAGGGAGAAAAACACAGACTGGAGCTCTGAAAACTGCCGGAGAGCAGTTTAACCAAATCCTTGGCAAACACCGCTGGGATTCCAAGACAGTTTCCTAGTAATAACCAGACCGGGCTGTGTTCCTGGAAACACTGGCCCCGCTTCCAGGCTGCCATCCAAATGAGAGGGACCACAGATGTTGCTTTGACTGACTTTGTATAGGATGAGTCACGGAAACAGGCTCTTTATGTTGTGCTGAATGCACGGGCAGTGAAGCTCACCTGCTTTGATATTAGACACATGGAGAGTGGTTTGAATGTAGCCAAAAACTCTGAGAAAACTGAATCTGAAGTTCACAAATCCTTCGGTTTCAAAGCGCTTCTGTCTGCACAGCGCAGAGAATGTGTTAAGGTAAAAATAATAGGAGCCATATTCGTGCTATTTTGTGTCCCTCTGTGAAAAAGGAAGTCATTTACGGATAATAGAACGAATATATTAGTGCAAAGTGTTGCCAGAATTGCCCTGGAGGGAACCATTTTTTCTGCACTCTGTTAGGAGTGTGTTGGATCCCACACTCTTTAGAGAAAAGGTTTTACCTCCGTCTGCCACCTCGTCCATCCAGTGTCACTTTATTGGATGGTGTTTTTCTTCTGGCTGGAGCTTGGCGTTTCCCAACATTTCACTCGATGGCGTTTATGTTTAAATAATGAAAAGAGTCAAAGATAAACTGCTGCTGATGGAAGTCACAGACGTCACTATTGATTTGCCATAGCATTTTAATCTAGCTGCCCTCACTATCTGGAACCAGTTTGCCAAACTGATTAATGCTGTGATTGGTGTCCAACCAGTAAAAGAGCAGGGCTGATGTGGGCTGTCAAACCAGCATCCTCCCAGTGGTGTCTGGGCCGACTCTCAGAGATGGAGAAGCTCCGTCATCTTGAAAGTAGCAGCTCGCATCTCCTTCAGTATGATTGCTCGATGTCCCGGTGAAGCTTGTTGCTGTTGCAGACGCCGACGCCTCAGCTTCGACCAGCTCACATTCATCAGGACGACTAAAACCCCAAGTCGTCATAAATAGTTGGGCTAAACTTTGTGTTTCACAGCTCGCTGGGCTCTGCTTGGTGGCAGAGTCATTGACAGTGTTTCCACTCGTCCTGGTCGGGCGCAGGGCTGTGATGCCACATGCGTTCACTTTGAAGCCTCCAGCACACATACCTGAAGCATAAGCACATACATGTGCACCAGTCCTCCTCACTGACTGGCTCTTGCTGGCTGCACGGATGTGGTTTTGACTCAGACCTGACTCGTGAGCAGCTCTGGCAGAAGTGCCCGAGTTAATCATCAGGAAACCGGGACAGGGAGCAGCCCGGGTCAGCCAGCGGTCCCGGGAGGAAAGGTGGAATGATGATGACGAGGTGATGAAGCAGTGGAGAGCTGGAACAAAAGCTTTAACGGTAAGTGACGGTACTGACGCAGTGATGCAGACGGAAGACATGAGTATTCTGATCATCTGCGTTTCTTCGAGGTCACTTTTTACAAAGCGGCCTTTTGTATTCCAGGAAGCCGTGAGGAGCGGGTGATGGCGCTCCAGGTGTCCTTGGGCCTCTGCTGAAGTTTGTCTATTTAAAGCTGTGGCGTGGCTCTCCATGTGAAAGGAGGCCTCTGACTCACGCCTTTACGAGGCTCTTCATTTGTACTCTGTCGGCACGCGCCTTCACAAGCACTCTTTTTCTTCTTCGTCCGAGTCCGCACTCGCACGAGCTTCCCTACAGCTACTGAATGTGCGGCTCAGGGAGGTTTTCATGCTACGGCTTTCCAAAAATCCCTTTTATTAGTTGCTGAGTCTCAAGGCTGGAAGCAGCTTAACAGATGCTAGCAGCAGGTTTCTGGTAAAACGGCAGCGCGTATATATTCAGCACAGCAAATTACACAGTCGCTGTGGTCAAATCGCTTACAAAGAAGGTCACTGACTCGTGAATCTCTAACCTCTATGTGGGCCGTTTGATGGAAACGTGTGTCTAGACCGCGAGGCGTTATCGGTATGCCATCCTCGAGGACAAACTGCTGAATGGACAGAGCACTAGCTCAGCCTCGTTGTCCTTGAGGTGCTTTGTGGACGAACTGTAACTCAGCCCATTGTTTCAGGTCGAGGCTGCTTTATTTTATTTATGGGCGTGTGCGCCTGAGAGAAAAGAGAGAGGCAAAGGAAGGACACCTACACGCCAAACACTGGACGTGTCCCTCTGAGTTACAATCAAGCAGTTGAGAAGACGGCTACAGGCCGGGTCCTCACTGGACCCAGAGCAGAGGGGGGGGAGTATGCAGCGTTTCCCACAGTCACAGCGAAGCGGTCGGGCTAAATTTAGGATGAATGAGCACAGTTCATTTGTTTGTGGGACGTTTCCGTGGCTTGAAAAAGTCAGCAGTGTGACTGGAAGTGTTTCAAGGGGCGAGAGAGGCGGCAGAAGGAAGCGCGACAGTCGACCTGAAACACGAAGCGTCCGTGCTGAGCAGAAATGCTCCGCGTGGTTAAGCTGAAGGCAACGTGAAGTAGCCTTTATAATGAGCACAAAGCCTCCCAACGCCAGCGTCTGTGTGTCGTCACCAGCAAACAGCCGGTTAACTGTTTCTGTGTCCTCACTCGCTTCTGATTGCTCTCGCTCCCAGACACTGGCAGCATGAAGTGCATGCTGGGAGTTGATGGCTGCATGTCTGTCACTTATTCTGTTTTCATGCCATTTTGTGGCTCGACTCAGGGGTCAGTGCAGACGTAAAGCTCTGTTTTTACAGTAGTTTTGTGTTTCTGTGCAACGGTTTGCAATATTTGATTAGATACGCAGGCAGCCTGCAGATAAAGGCCTCTGCACGTTCCCACAGTGTGCTTCCTCTGTTTCCTTTGCTGCCTGTTACCTGCGATGTATGTGGTAGCTGACAGTCGGCTGTCTCACTCTGCTTTTCTTTCCTCTCTCTCCTCCACGCTCAGCTGGTCAGGTTTGTGTTTCTTCTCCGCCGCTGAGCTCGGAAGGAGACTCGATGAGAACTCGGGAGAGCTCCGGCAGCTTCACGCTGAGCTTTGAACAAAGAAGTTGCTCAAGGTTCTTTTTGCTATTTCATTACATTTCTGCCCAAGAATGACGAGCATCTGTTCACCGTTTGGTGAATCACACAGTATTTATTTTACACTCCTGCGGCGTCTGTTGTTCAGAGAGGGCGGGTGGCGTTCTCTGTATGTCCGGATATTGTTGAGCACAGAGCAGCTTTCACTGTTCAGTGACTGAACAACATGTTATCAGCAGTGGGGTGAAAAATAAACACATGAAGTATAAAACATGACTCCGGCTACTGGTGGTACAGGGACAGGGTGGAGCAACAGTTTGACAACCCTCGGAGTATGTGGCAGGGACTAAACACGATCACAGACTTTAGAGGGAAAACCAGCACACCGCAGACCACGGCCTCTCTGTGTGAGGATCTAAACGTATTCTACGCTAGATTCGACACAGCGAACACCATGAGACCGGACAGTGTGCGCACCGCGGATGACGTCAGTGCGCACACTGTGTCTGAGGAGGATGTGCGGAAGTGCTTCAGGAAGGTGAACGCACGCAAAGCTACTGGTCCGGACGGGATTCCCGGCCGCGTCCTCAGGTCATGCGCGGCTCAGCTGGCTGGAGTGTTCACACACATCTTCAACCTTTCCCTCTCTCTGTCTGTAGTCCCAGCCTGCTTCAAAATGGCCACCATCGTCCCTGTACCCAAATCCTCCACCATCTCCTCATTGAACGACTGGCGACCTGTAGCCCTGACCCCCATCGTAAGCAAATGCTTCGAGAAGCTGGTCAGGGACTTCATCTGCTCTGCACTACCCGACTCACTGGACCCTCTACAGTTCGCATACCGCCACAACAGGTCCACTGATGATGCCATAGCCCTGACACTACACACTGCCCTGTCACACCTGGAGAAGAGAGACACGTATGTGAGGATGCTGTTTGTAGATTACAGCTCAGCATTCAATACCATCGTTCCCTCGAAGCTGGACAGGAAACTGCAGGATCTAGGACTGAGCAGCTCCCTCTGCAGCTGGATCCTTAGCTTCCTGTCTGACAGACGCCAAGTGGTCAGACTGGGCAGCATCACCTCATCCCCCGTCACACTGAACACTGGTGCTCCACAGGGGTGTGTACTGAGCCCTCTCCTGTACTCACTCTACACCTACGACTGCACAGCCACTAACAACTCCAACATCATTGTGAAGTTTGCGGACGACACTACAGTGGTGGGTCTTATCACCAACGGTGATGAGACGGCTTACAGGGAGGAGGTCAGCGCCCTGACCCACTGGTGTCAAGACAACCATCTCACCCTCAACGTCGCAAAGACAAAGGAGTTGATAGTGGACTTCCGGAGGTGCAGAGAAGTACACACCCCCATCACCATCAACGGCGCTGCTGTGGAGAGAGTGAGCAGCTTCCGGTTCCTTGGCGTACACCTGGCTGAGGATCTTACGTGGTCAGTACACACAAACAAAACAGTGAAGAAGGCGCAGCAGCGCCTCTTCTTTCTCAGGAGACTGAAAAGATTCGGCATGAGCCCCCGCATCCTCAGGACCTTCTATCACTGTGCCATTGAGAGCATCCTCACTGGATGCATCACCACCTGGTATGGCAACAGCACCGCCTACAACTGCAAAGCTCTCCAGCGAGTAGTGCGGTGCTCTGAACGGATAATTGGAGGTGAGCTTCCCTCCCTCCAAGACATCTACAGGAAGCGGTGCCTGAGGAAAGCGGGGAGGATCATCAAGGACTCCAGTCACCCCAGCCATAAACTGTTCAGTCTGCTTCCATCAGGAAGGAGGTTCTGCAGCATCCGGTCCCGTACCAGCAGACTGAGAGACAGCTTTTTCCATCAGGCCATCAGACTGCTGAACACGTCATAGACACCTCAGCTTCACTACTGGAACTTTAACATTATGCACTCCACACTGTATATAAATGCCACTTGTTTTGCACATATTCAACTCTGTATATTTTATATATTTTATTATTATTATTATTATTTTATTTTATTTTTTTACTATTTAATTTGTAAAAATGTGTATACACACACACACACACACACACACACACACACACACACACACACACACACACACACACGTAGGAAAATATTTAGTATACACATCCAGAAATGCATACACTATTATATATTGTACATATATTTATTAGTTTCAGGTTGGCCATTCTTGTATTTCGCTCGTTTGTGTTGCTGTGTTTGCACATCTCTGTTGCTTGTGGGGCTCGCACACAAGAATTTCACTCGCATGTGCTGTGCCAGTGTGCCTGCACATGTGATGTGACAATAAAAAGTGATTTGATTTGATTTGATTTGGTGAGACTGAGACGTGGAGGAAGACGGTTTGGCCCATCTGAAGCAACGAGTGTGTTCAAACAATCTGGGACTTGGTGCCCAAGCAAGAAGAACCAGGAGCTGGTGGAAGGAGACTGGAAAGTGCTCAGAGAGGCTTTGCAGGAACGCCATTCTGCAAAATCCTCCAACGACTGAGCCAATCAGGGCCTCAGTCTGTGAGGCGACTTGATCTGTGGTTGGTTGCTGGTGGGATGCAAGCCGGGGCTTGATTAATCCCGGCTGGGTCTAATGTTTTTTTTTTTTTTTTGTTTTTTTTTAATAATAAATGACCCCCCTGTGACCCCACCACCGCAGATCACTGAAGATGCATCCCAGAGAGATCATCTAGAAGATGGATAGATGCATCTTTCACGCGCTGCCGGGAAGCCGCTTCGCTTCAGGAACCAGATGGTGGGAAAGTTTGCAGGAACGGGTCCCAGCTGAGTTGGGGGAGAGAGAACCGACGTACAACCAGATGTTGTTGGTTTTGGTGGCGATGTTTAATGTCCACAAGCAAGAAGGGGACAAACTGAAGGGCCTGAGAGTGCTGCTAAATCAAAGACAGGAAGTAAAGCAACCAGCTCACAGGATGACTAAACTACAACCTGCTGACTCCTCGCCAGGAAGAAAGCACCACTGCCTTTGCTCCTGGTGTGTGTGCAGTGTGTGTCTAAACCCGGCCCAGCCTCAGGCAGCAGCGAGTAACTGCTCCCAGTATCTGCCTGTTAGCAGAACACATCCTCCCAGTGTCTGCCTGTAGCATTTATGAACTGAATCACAGGCAGAAGGTGCACTGCTCACATTAAATCACAGCCCACCCTGAGTCACAGCCCTGTTGGGCTTAAATAGGGCAGCAACTAGGAGGACCCACTGATTGGTGGGTTGGACTCGGCTCCCGTCCAATCAGTAATAAATGCAGCGAGGAAGCGGAGCGACTGGCAGTAGCGTCACCGGGGCCAAAGGACGGCACGGTAACATCTACACTTCAAATCGCTGTGATAGTGGACGATTCCCCAGAAGAGATATGAGTGGAACTGTGAGCCAAACTAAGAGACTGAGATCTTATTTAAGGTTGAACCAGTGAGCACGAGGCCCAGCAAGGCTGGCGCAGGACTGCTCTTTGTGATAAACTAGGCCCACGCATAAAAACGATGCACCACTCGTGGTCAAAACGTCACTAATAACACTTTGCAGCCTGGAGATGCCGTTAGCATGACTTAACATCACGTTCTTCTTAATGGCCACCAGGGGGCAGTACCTGCGGTCCTGCGGCGTCACAGAGCAGTGGAGTTTATGCGCCCGTTTAAAGTCGCACTGAATAAAACATTGAGCACATTTGTAAATTATGATAATTCCAAGAGTCAGAAAGGAGATTATTCAGGATTCATACGCTAACGATTTATCACTCACGACTCATTAACCGAGGACTGTGCTCAGTCTCTCATTTACTCAGGAGCTCATAGCAGGAATGTGCATCCATGTGCCACACAGTGTGTCCTGCAAATTAGTGACATCAGGCCTCCTCAGTTGTTACTAAGATTCGCTCTTTTTAGTTTTAAAATGTGGGCTCAAATATGCCCGACACAGTCTGCTGTTTGCCCTTTAATGCTATAAACGTAGTAAATGGTAAAAATGGTAAATGGCCTGTATTTATATAGCGCTTTTCTAGTCCCTAAGGACCCCAAAGCGCTTTACACTACATTCAGTCACACACACATTCACACACTGGCGATGGCAGCTACATTGTAGCCACAGCTGCCCTGGGGCGCACTGACAGAGGTGCTAAAGGAAACCTCAGCCCAATCCTGTGTATTTGAAAGTAAATCGAGCGTGCTTCCTTAATCTGACGCCATCTACGCTCTGCTAGCGCCTGGAACGTCTCCCATCAGTCATTCCAAACACAAACTTGTGCTGAATCCAGGACTGAAGTTCTCACAGTGCTCCTTATCTGCAGCATCGGTGGCCGGTCCCAGCACAGCTTTATCTCGCTGCCTGTAGCTTAATAAACAAGGACTGAGTAAACAGCAGGCAGGATAGGACACGTGGGAGAGGTGGAGGTAGAGGAGCACAGAGATAACAGAAAATCTCTCACGCCGTCGTCTCCCTTTTTCGTTTGCCTCACACTCCTCGTTCACATCAACTTCCTGCGACTTGTCGATCTGCGTCTCTGCCTGCACATCTGTTTTCTTCACCCGTCTCTGGCTCTCTGCAAAAACGCCTCCCTGGCTTCAACCTTCACCACCTGTGCACCCTCCTATCTCCTCCCCAGCCGATCCAGCGCAGCTTCCAAACTCTCGGGGTCGAGCGCTTTCGCCAACTCGGCGCACGTCTCGTCAGTTTGCGTGTCCGTGGACGTGCATGCACACGTTTGCATGTGGGTGTATGCGTGACGCCTTAGTTGCTGGCGTTTTCTCCTGATTACCCAGGCAGTCTTTCTGTTACGGCGTGATCCAGTTTAACCCCGCGGGGAACTCTCCATCTCAGCCGGATTACATTTTATAGTGCAGACACAGGAGGAGCTTTAAAGGAAATAAAAGACCTTTGAATTAAAGCCCTTTAGCAAACCATGATACCATTTACACTTGGAAAGTTGGCCTCTGGAGGCTGACCCTATGGACTTAATTATGTCCCTAAAAGGAAATAGTAAAAATGTGAGCGTGCAAATGAAACAGCAACGCAAAAGTGTTACCGCTGCGTAATAACAAACGTTTACATTTTAATGCACGGAAATATGCATGCACATTTTTGCAGCTTTGGCGTGATGGTCTCACCTGTTTGAGGATAGTAAGTTTTAGTATTCATTGATTAAACGTTTCACTATTGGAAACCTGATGTGGTGTGCTGCCTCTTCTATGGTTTAAGACACACAGCTACAGTACTGTGCAAAAGGCTCAAGCACCTCTAATTTCTTTATATTTTGCTCTGAGCACGAGGCATAGGTGCATGGATGTGCTGAAACAGGAGCAAATATATATGAAAATCCACTGTTAGAGGCAAAAACAGAAAAGTCGATATTTGGTTTGAACGCCTTTATTCTGCAGCACAGCTGGAAGTTTCTGAGGACGCCGTGGAAGGAATAGTTAGGAGTAGTTCAGGAACAGTTTTGGACTGACGTTCTTTGGATGTTTCTGCCTTCTTGTTCTGTTCTCTGTCACGATGATCCGTCACTGCTTCATGATGCTGAAGTCTGGGCTCTGACGAAGCTGATCCGTGACTAGTATGTGTGTTTGGGATCATCGTGATGAATTTTATGCTGGATCAGAATCTGATGGTATTTTCTCAGGTTCATGATTCCTTCAACTTTAACGAGCTCTCCAGCACCTCTGGCTGAAGTGCAGCCCTGCACCGTGACCGAGCCTCCACCGTGTTTCAGCGATGTCTGCAGGCAGCTGCTGCTGTACCTCGCTCACGACCCTTCTTACATGTTGGTTGCTCCCTCAGTTCTTGTGTAAGTTTCATACTTCAGCCTTTGCTCTCTGTGTCCAAGCCACGCAGACATTTCTGTTGAGGCTTCAGTGAGCAGTAGATGGATCAGCTGAAGGAACAGATCAGTCGTCAGGTCTCTGTTTTCTTTATGATGTGATTTTTAGATATTATTCATGTGCTGTAGTTTTTTGTAGCTCTGTCACTTGTTCTGTTCTGTATGGACACGCTGCACACCGTGCTGAGACCAAGTTTGCAGCTAATAGCACTTCTGCAGTCACCGTGCTTCTGCAGAAATGCTATTTTATGCCTGTCAGACTGTGTTATCTTTGGCATTTTTCATAGTTTCAGCTAAAGAAATGGAAATGAATGATGTGTTTTTGGCTTCTCGTAACAAAGAGCCTAAAGATAGAATTAAACCTTTGCCAGCTTTGTGTGTAGACTCGTTGGTTGATCTTCTGAGTTGGAGCCTTTTTATGGTTCGAGGACTCACTGAGTGAAAAAGCAGCCAAAGTCCAGAGAAAACCGTGACAGACCTTCAAAAAACCTCCAACTATTACTCAACACCACAAAAATGATGCAAACGATATGAAACCTTGCCCAGTTCTCATGAATGGGAGCAACTGGTTTTACAAGCACAGTTATAATCCTGGTCTCAGTGAGATTTGTTTTCCGTTGGCGTGCTGTGCGTGACCACTGGTGGACATTAGCAGCAGGGTTGGTATTAGTTCACGGCACCAAGTCCACGAATGTGTAAAACACAAAGTTTGATTTCACATAAAACGGACTTTTATCCTCTCCACGAGTTCCTTGTGTATAAATAACTTGGCACCAATCAGGGACGGCTAATTCGAATCCACATTTTTCTGGTTTCTCCCACTTGGTTTCCAGTATTTTCTGCCTCCTGCTTCTCTCAGCCCACTCGTGGTTGTATTCCAAACCTCACGTCTCATATACCATCCCCACCCTCAGCCATGGAGTGCACTGAGAACCAACACACACCGATTCACCCCGTAGGGAGGAGAATGAGGTTTAGCCACGCCGCCCGAGGTCGGTCCTGGCTGTCAGCACGGAAACTCTGGAGACCGCCAGCACGGCTAAATTAGGTCCTCAGCTGCTTTATTAGCGCTGAACTCTGGCTCAGGTGAGGGCCTCTCCTCTCTGCCTGTAGTGTAACTGTAAGCTGGCTGGCCTACTTTCTTAACCCAAACTAAACACGCCCATGTTCTTCGTCCTGGACCGAGGCTGCAGCTGCTCTAAAGAGCAAAGATATTGTTGGTTTACTCCGCAGGACTCAGCCAGGCTGCTGAAGCGATGACTGGCCTGAAAATGCCACTGGAGCATTTAGCCGGTGCCTCTATTAAATGTGAAAGGAGGTTAAACTGCTGGGTGCAAATAAAGGGCAGAGCTCGCAGGATAAAATAGTCACTCTGATTAATTTTGCCCTTCAAAACTGCTTTTTATTATGGATTAAACGTCAAGTCGTCGCAGCTCAAACGCCGGTAAAATAAACCCTGTGAGGGGGAAAGCAAACAGCTTCTTTTCATTCTCCTTCGCACTCGGCGCACCGACTCGGTCTTCAGAGGTTTTCACAGCAAATGCTGTTTTATGTCTGTGATTAATGTATTTTTAATGGCCGTTTGTGAGCGAAGCACCCACTTCTCTGAACCTTAACACCGCTACTCGTGCCGAACTCTTGAGATCGACACGGAGAGGCGTGTGGATTGTTCGAGTGCCTCACAAACCGCATTTTTCTGCCAAGCTTCTCCTCCAGCACAGAGTTGACACAACTGGCAGTCAAGCTCACGAGTGCTCGGATGATATTACCCACTTCATCTTCAGAGTAAAGTGCGCCGAATAGTCAAAGTTTCAGTCGGAATTTGTGGCCGCACGTTCACCTGCTGATCTTTAAAACCAGCTAAACCAGTAACTACTGGAGTCTGACGGATAGCCGATGTTTTTAGGCCGATACCGGCATTCAGTGATTTTAAAAAGGGAAGCATTGATATATGAACCAGTTACACGACGTCTCCACAGCTCGGAGGTCAAATCATAGATGGGAGAGATTTTTTAAACGGTCTTTTTGTCACATGACCAGACAAACTCCTGGCTGATTAAAACTGCAGAGATGAAAGCTTTAAACCTCAGTGGGCTGTCCTCTTCCTCTGGATTCTGACAAAGCTGACAGCTGATTATATTTGGCCCTACATCCCGACTCTGGGTGGCTTTACCCCGGCTTCCAGGAACACTGGGAGGAACCTCGGCGACTGGGATATGTCCTTCAACACGTGCATTAAACAAATGTAGGACCGCTTCCAATCATCGACAGGATGATGCTAAAATTAGAAACATCTGCTCTCAGAGTGACTCTGTCGCCAAACGCTGATTGTTGGCGTGTCTCTCAGCGCTGGGTGCTAATAAGATAAAACTGAATTGAGCTGATGTTGATTAATTGCTAAAAACTCATAGAAACTTAGTCTGTATGCTACCTAAGCTTGGTGAGGGACCTGCAGACGTTACACCTCGCACAGCTTCCTAAAACTGCAAACATGCTTCAGCGCAGCGTGCAGGAATATGACTCAAAGCTAACATTTTTATATCAGCGTTATTAGAGACACGATGCTTGGTGCTCATGTGAGACTACAGAAGAGGCAGAAAGATGCTGTCTGAAGCCCTTTAATGTTGCAAAGATTAGAGGTCTTCCTGTTGGTCTGATTGTGAGTATTTGTGTGACTGCAGATGCCACAAGTAGTTGAGATAAGCTGGAATTCCGGTTCATCCTCTAGAGAAAACAGGATCTCATTCCAGTGAGGGAGTTTCCCGGTCAGAGTCCATTTCTCGAGCCTTGTTCCAAAGCTCACAGCGGGCCCTGCAGCCCGGGGTTGGGCAGTGATGACAGAGCGACTGCAGATGGACGAACATCAACACACGCCTGCACCTGTTGTCGTACTGAAAGCGAGGGGAGCCCGGCTCGCCACGTGGGGTTAAACACCCTGCGGCGTCGACATATTCATGAACAGAGCCTCAACTCTGAGACAAATCCAAGCCCCCCGCCTTACTCCCACGCATGCATTCGCTGCTTAAAGCGTTCAGGAATCCAGCATATCATGTTCCGACCTGATCTAATGCGCCCACCGCGGGCAGCGATCTGTCCGGATCTGCTGCCAGGGTGCCGGTCTAAGTTTAGAGACACAACTGTGAGTGATTGTGGTTGGAAAGGAACGCCTTCCCTCCACAATCGGAGACATCTGCCTCTCTGAAACTGAACACTGCTGGGTGCTAATGCATGCTCATGCTTGATTCATGTGCTCCATTAGTTTCTGCTCGTTGGATTCGAGCTGTGATGAAATAAAGATTTCAGGAGGCTCTCTAATGGAGACCCGCCATGTTTCTCCTTGTTTTCTGTCATAATGGTGAATCTTTTTATTAAACACGTCCAGATTTTCAATTAATGAGGTCGACATTTGACCCAAAAGCTCAGGTTACACACTGCTCGCTTCTGTTTGGGAGGGGCAGCCAATCAGAAGAGGGTTGGCTTGAAGAAGGAGGAGCTTGTTTCAAACAGTTAAACAAACAAAGTGTTGCATTCATGTACATAAGGATTATTTTGAACTGTGAGTCATGGCGAGCTTCTCTGGTAGCGTCCGAGTTATAAAATCTGGGAATGAGCAGAAGGAATCTGACAGCTCCGGGGTGTAAAAGCGAGCGCCGGCATGTTGACTTTGTCTGTGACGGGATGTTTGCATACTGACACGACAGCGAGAGCAGCGACCTTATCGTGCGCTCGCCAGTGAGGAGAAGCATGCTCGAGCCTGCGGCCTCACTCAGCAGATCACATGGTTGCTTTGTCAGGACAGTCATGAGTTGTTCCAGAAGTTCGTGTGTGTTTCCATTCCACTCTGTTCCACTCCTGCAGAGCTCGGGGTAAACCCACAACAGGAAGTGAGGCATCAGTTGGCTGTAATGGCGCTGTGGCATCCCCCAAGTTTGTGCCAAGTGACTCTCACAGCTCCTTACAGAGCGGCTCTATTCTTAGCACATGTGCATGAAGCAGAGCTGCTGTTAGTCTCTGAGCCCCGTCGTTCCTCAGTGAAGCTGAACTGAGACTAAAGCGCTCTTATAATAACTGTGTCGCTGCTAAAGCTACGTGGACCAAACGCTGAGCTGGAACGTTCTCTTGAAGGTGGATGTTTCCATGTTTTCAGAGACAGACGTCTTCAGGTTTCATGTGGATAAGATGAGCGACCTCTGCTGGTTACAGTTACATCTTCCTGCTTTGTCTCTGTTTTAGTCACAAAATGATGGGAGCACATTATATGATTTTTTTCTTTAGTCGGCTACATGAATGAATAAACAGTTGAATCATGGTGAAACAAATGTATTACTGGAGCCTTTTCATCACTGCCCAGTTCATTTTCGAGAAGAGTCCAGTCCTGCGTCTCTATGCCAGCCACAGAGGCTGAAGTGCATCCAAATATGTTTCTAAATATCTCGATTTTCTGACTCGGTTTGTCAGCTGTAGAACAGAATTGGGGGAAGAGGACTGAATTCTCCTTTTATAGGCAAAGTTTAATAAGCTACACTTCCTCAGTGACTGTGTGGAAATCAAAGATGGACAGCGATGTTTGCGGCTCTACAAAATTCAAACTGCCTTCATGTTTTTATGAATTCAGCCATTGCACGTGTCAGCCCTGTGGGTCCCTGATTGGTGGAAATTCTCGTGCAATCAGCGCACACAGACTCTCCTGATTATTAGAGACTGTTGATGATAAATGTTAGTTTTCTATATGCGTTCTGTTTGCCGTCATCCTAAAAAGAGGCAAAATAACTCAGTGGATATTTCACTTACCCACAGGTGTAGTCCGGTGTCATTAATGGTGGACGGTTTACTTTCACTCACGCACAGCACGAGCCGTCAGCGTTCACGTGTGTTAGTTAAACATGTCTAATATTGTGGCTGTGACCATCAGTGATTAGGTTTTAGATCTCACCCTGGGTCAACACACCTGACTCACATGATTAGTTCATTACCAGACCTCTGGAGAACTTCAAGACATGCTGAGGAGGTCATTTAGCCGTTTAAATCAGCTGTGTTGGATCAAGGACGCATCTAAACCTGCAGGACACCGGCCCTCGAGGCCTGGAGGTCCCCACCCCTGCTCCAGCCGATGTGCTTTGTCCAGTGTTTTCCTGTGTCAGTGCAGAGTCTTCCTCCATGGCCTACATGCTCGTCGTGGTATGAGAAGTAGCCACACCCTCACACACACAAACATTGGTAAAGCCGTTCAGCATTGTTGGGTTTGGAAGGCAGGAGTCTGTCTTTTCACATAGATGTATGAAATGTCTTTTAGAACGCCTGACGTTAAAGTCACGATGGGAAACACAAGCAGAGTCATTGATAAAGGCTTTCTGTATAAAGTGGGACTGACCCCACTCATGTCATTTACACTTGATAAACAAGTGTCTGCTGTTGTCAGATCCAGTTTTTACCAGCTTCGCCTTATTTCTAAGGCCAGGCGCTATATCCCGTATAAAGACCTAGAAAAGCTCATCCACGCCTTTGTAACGTCAAGGCTTGATTACTGTAATTCACTTTATTGTGGTCTCCACTCTTCCCTTTTACATAGATTACAGACAGTTCAGAATGCTGCAGCACGCATTCTAACTAAAACCAAGAAGTTTGCCCACATTACTCCTGTCCTCGCTGATCTGCACTGGTTGCCTGTCAAATATCGTATTCAATTTAAAATTTTGTTGTTTACTTTTAAAATTACCAATAACACTGCACCAAGCTATCTTAAGGAACTTTTAAACCCATATGCTCCTGCTAGGGCTTTAAGGTCATCCTCACAGTTGCTGCTGGTTCAGCCCAGATCTCGACTGAAATCTAGAGGTGATCGATCGTTTGCTCTAGTTGCACCGGAGCTGTGGAACAATCTCCCGATTGGCATCTGAGCGTCTGATTCTATTCATTCTTTTAAATCACAGCTAAAAACATATCTTTTTAAACTTGCCTTTTCTACCAGTTAAATGCTGGCTTGCTTGCAGTGACCTATTGACCTATTGTATTAAATTCTCTGCTTTCTTTCCATTATTGGTGTCTTTTATCATGGTGGTACAGTCTTACCTTGCTATAACCTATGTGCTGCAGTTTACTCTTATTGGTGGCTTTATCTGTGAACATAATTCGTTACCTTTATGTATTTGATGTTAATGTGTGAACTGTTTTATTTTTTATTGTTTTATGTAAAGCACTTTGGTATGCCCAAGGCTTTTAAATGTGCTCTATAAATAAAGATTGTTGTTGTTGTTGTTGTTGTCATGTCGTCGCTGAAGGAGCTCGGCTGCTATTTTTGTGCTGCTTCATTTTCAAGGTTTTGTTTTGGACTCTAAACCCAGAGCTGCTGAATCGTAGTCCCGAGGCCGTCTCAGGACTACAGACCACCTTCCTCTCAGTACCTACACTCTGATCACGTTTATGCTTTTAGCTCATGTGGTAATGTGGAAATAAGACGAGCGTCAGCGCGAGCCGGACAGTAAGCATTACATCATCGCATCCTGGATTCACTCTGAGGGGAGACGAAGAAGAATCTTTTTTTTTTTTTTACCTGACTCCCAACATTTACACCAGTGGTCCAGAGCTGCACCGCATCATCCAATCACATCTCTTCACAACTCTTCTTCACACTCTCTCTCTGCTGGTTACCAAGGAGACAGTGGAGTCTGAGAAGTGGAGCGATGGTTTGGCGTGGATGTGTTTCTTTCTTTCCTTTCTCTTTTGGCATCCTCAGAGTGGAATTTTACCACCTGGACTCCTGATCGTCTGCTATCGTGCTGCAAACGTGCACGCTCGCAGGCCGTGCACGTGCAGCCTGTGTGCATGCATCCATGTAAAAGAGCAGTTGCGCCCGTGGCTGTGTCACCTGATCCCCGCCGTCCCACCTGTTCTCACCATTCTCTCTCCCTCGGTGATCCTGTAACTCCCGGCAGGTCGTGAGCACGCGCTCTCCTGCCAGGAATCTGTCAGCGGCGACAGGAAAACGTGTATTTCAGGACAAGCTTCGACCAGCCGGAGAGTGTCTCGAGTAATGAGCTGACCTTGATCCGAGTGGATCAGTTCAGGCTGCACCGGCAGAGTTTGAAAAGGAGGGTGGGGGTGTAATTAGTTTGTTGAACTGAGAAGGAAAGCTGACATGACGAGCCTTACGGTTACGTCTGTCCTCTCAGTGTGTCGCACCTGCACGCAGGTGAGCACCTTACAACTTTGCCTTCATTAAGAAAGTGGAAACGGTGGCACAGTCACACTTCAAACCTGCGAGTTCAGCATCGGTGAAATGTTTGGGGGCCGTCCATCATCCATCCGTGTGTCACGGACACAGATCCTGTGAGCAGGATCCAAACCGTTTAGTGCCGTGGCAGCGTTACAGGAAAAGAGTTGGGTATGGTCATTGGATGAGTGGGAAAAAATAAGACAGGAATTGAATGAAAAGGTGGAGGCAGACTGACAGATGGACGGGGGAAATGGGATCAGGCGACGGATGTTTCCGGAGTGGGCGCTGGGGATTAGTGCGAGTGTTTTCTGGGTATCTTCTTGCATCCAGACCCACCCGGCTGTTTGCTCGCTCGGTTCCCCGAGGTCTCTTACAGCTTTCAGCCATCACACACAGACACGGCCGACAGCTCCCATCGCCTGTTATACGTCTTTATGGACTTCAGCCCCCTACACACACGTGCACACATGCTCCGTGCACACACACACATGCACACACATGTGCACACATGCTCCGTGCACACACACGTGCACACATGCTCCGTGCACACACACACATGCACACACACACGTGCACACATGCTCCTTCCGTCTCTGATTCTGTAGGATGTTTGCTGCAGTGCTGTGCAGCCTCCTCACCCTCTGCATCTGCCCTCTGCTGTTTTTGCTTTCTCTCTAACCTTGATTGATCTATTTGAAGAGTGGAAAAGAGCAGGAATCTGCTGCGTTCTCCTCTTTCTCTTGCTTTCTCCTGTTTTTGTTTTTTCTTTGTCTTAATGCTTCGCTCTGCACGCTCCCTCTCTCTGCACCTCCTGCTCTGGTGTCAGCACTTCTCTCGCCGTCTTCATGTCGTTCATGCTGGTTTGACCCCCGTGAACCCCCGGCTCACTGGACTTGTTTTTTTTATTGACACCAGCGTGCAGCTTTGGGACTGAGGTGTGACGCTCGATATGATGCACAATCACCCCTGAGCAGAAAAACCGTTTTGTGATGGTAAAGAAGCGTTTTTAGTAGATTAAAAGGTAGTTACTGTTTTGACTGAGACTCTCTTACTTCATATTTAAGAGTTACCTTCATTCTTTTTGTTTGGGAGACTCAGAGGAGGAAGTTTGGTATCAGCAATAAGTTTGCTGCTAACATGTTCCAGCAGCTAACCAGATACAAAGAGATGCTTAATGTGTTGAACAGACACTACTGTGGTGATGCTAAGCTAACTGCTGCTGGTCTTTTTCTTTTCTTAAACCTGATTGGTTACCAGCCCTGCGGTAGCTGGGATAGGCTCCACCCTGTGCTGTGGGTGTTTATGTTAGCTTAGCTTAGGTTAGCATAGCATAGAAACAAAACAGAAACTTGGCAGCGTCAGGTCTTAACCTACATCTGCACTTTAGCTCACCTTCATATCTTCCTTTTAAAAAGGAGTTTTTTCTCACCACTGTTGCCAACTGCTTGCTTGTATGTTGCTGTAATATGATTGGAGGGTCTTCACCTTACAACAAAAAGCACCTTGAAGCAACTGCTGTTGGAATACAAATAAATACATTTATTATAAATAAAAGTGAATTGAATTCATGTCCAGGGTTGGTTTATAGCGTTTACCTTTTTGTGGCTGCTGTGACAGCATTGCATCATTTCCCAACTGTATGGTGTTTGAGAGACTGAGTGTGCACACAGGAGTGAGCACCTCGTTGATTTCTTTGATTAATAAATATTAACTTTGTGACAATAAATCAGCTGCCTCTCCACTTTCTTTCTGATCGTGTGTCATTGTCTTGGATAACTGATCTAAATCTTTAAGTTCAGTTTTGCGTTACTCTTTATCCCCCAGTGTTCCTCCTGCATGGTGTTTTGTCTTTACATCCACACATGCACAGCAGATCATGTGCATTTCTACTTGTATGAACACACGGCTAAAGATTTACTGCTGCAGAGGCCTGAGGCTGAGCCTAACCCATTTTTCTATATAAATAATTAATGACAGTCAAACATTTTTGAATGTTGCTCACAAATAAGGAAACAGTTTATGTCTCTATAACTAGAGCCAAAAAAGTAACGTGCACACAAGCTGACGTCTAAGACGTTTTGCTTTTAAGGAATGCCATCCTGGAATGATTTCATGCAGGGTCGTTTATCTTTGGTTTTTCTCAGTGTCGGTGAAAATGATCTCTGAAGCTGCTCTCAGGAATATATTTGAGCTAAAGAGCTTGGCTAGCTGTGTTTATGCTAAGCTAATTGCCTCCCGGCTTCAGGTTTATACTCGACATGACACACGAGATTGATATCGATCTTTCTTATCTCGCGCCCAGGAGAGACGCAGATGATTCCTAAAACGTGAAGCTGAGCCGAACATAAAACTAAAGCCGTTTCCTCTCCTCGTGTTTCCACAGATGCAGATACTCGACAAGTTCCCAATTGAGGGAGGGCAAAAAGACCCGAAGAAGAGGATCATCCCATTTCTCCCAGGTGATAGCCTGCTCCTGAGCTCTCGTTATCTGAACAGGCTCCCATATTAATAATGTATGACTGGCACTCGCAGGGCGTCTGTGTGTGTCTGTGTGTGTGTGTGTTACTGCTGATGAGGCATTATCTGTGAATTTCAAATCTCAGCTGTGTTTTCGTGCCTGTGCGTCTGTGTGATGTTCATTTTTGGATGTGGAGAGTGTCTGAGTCACATTATGATCGTGCATGAATGTGATCACTGGATTATGCTGTGCTCGCGTGTCTGTGTGTGAGAGATCGACAACACGCACACACACACACACCCGTCACATTCAGGTTGATGGTGACCTGCAGCGGTGGGCACGATGCTGCCTGTGTGTGTCCGCCTGTGTGTGTCTGCCTGTGTGTGTCCTCCATGTAGATTCTCCAGCTCTGTGTGTGCTCAGGCAGTAAAAGGCTTCTGTGTGTTCACAGCAGTTTATTTTGGTAACCGCTCTGTTTAAGCTCCGCGGCCAACACGTGGTCCCAGCATCAGCTTTATAGCCCCCCCCCAACCCTCCTCATCCTCACACTCACAAACAAAACCAATCTAGAAACCCACCAAACACAAACCTCCCACTTTGCTAGAAAGCCAGTGGCGCCACATGCAAACATAACCGACTGTCTGCGGATGCACGCTCAGCTCGGACTCTTAATGGACTCTTTCAGTCTGAAGTTGCAGGACAACGTTTAAGTTTCAGAGCTCGGCAATAAAAAAAAAAATCACCAGGCCTGCAGTTTTTCTACTGTTTTGTGTATGGAAGCCAAAAAGCACCAAAAAAGATTAGATTATTAAATAAATGTAAAAACAAGAGTGTTTGGGAGCCCACACGGTGAGTGGGTTTAAATTAGTTTAT
Organism: Astatotilapia calliptera; assembly: GCF_964374335.1. NCBI lineage: Eukaryota > Metazoa > Chordata > Actinopteri > Cichliformes > Cichlidae > Astatotilapia > Astatotilapia calliptera. Next base: position 2,036,014 of record NC_137427.1, read on the forward strand.
ATTCAAGAGGAGGCTCACGGCCCCACAGCAGGGACTGTGGATACGTTTAACATATAAGGTCCACTTAGCTTCAAACCATTCTCCTGTCGCCACACTGAGCTCTGAGATCTTCTCTAATGATCACGCTGTTTCCCTGAGCCGATTGGTCAGTGAGCGGCTGTTTAATGTGTGCTGAGCTCCTCGTTGGCTCAGAGGCAGCTCAAGCTCAAACACCTGCACAGGACCAGAGACGGTAACATGGAGGCTTCAGGTTCTGTAGAGAGAATATGTGCAGTTAGATGGTGTTTAAGGTCAAACTTTTCAGGCTGCAGTGAAACAGTCATGTTGTTGTGGCCTCTGGCTCATTTGTCTGATCAACTGAAAAGGATCCTTTACAAAAGTGCGACTGAGTGAAAGTTACTGTATGATCTTTGCATTTATATTCTGGTATCACTGCATGTCTTCATGCAGCATTTAGCATTTGAAAATGTCTGCTTCTCTTTACTGTGTGTGTGTGTGTGTGTGTGTGTGTGTGTGTGTGTGTGTGTGTGTGTGTGTGTGTGTGTGTGTCACAGTGTTGACTGAAGCCTCGTTGCTGTTGTTGCTGTAACATCACATTAGTGCTGCTCCAGCTCCAACGTTGCACTGTTTTTGTAACTCACGGGGAAAATGGGACTAAAGTCTGTGCTGGAGGATTCCCCTTTAAACAGTAATTCCAGGGTTCCTCACACAACAGAGTGCACGACCCCGGGCCTGCCGGGGTGGGGGGGTGACACAGCTGGAGCCTGGAGTGTGGGCCTGAGATGTCATTCATTACTGACATCTCCTGACAGGTCTGAGTATTACAGGAAGCTTTGGCTGCTCTGCAGAATCAGCTAAATGTGTATTTTTAGGGATGCTGTGCATGTCTCCAGTATTTACTCTCCTTTCCTCTGTTGGCCGTCACCTCCATCCTTATTATTTTTTGTCCCCTTTCCTCCCCTTCCAGGCAAAATCCTGTTCCGGAGGAGTCATGTGCGAGACGTGGCCATGAAGCGGCTGCGTTTCATCGATGACTACTGCAGGGTAAACGTCCCTCAGCTTCTCGTCTGTCTGTGGGGGGGCATCCCCGAGCATGTCAGGGGTCAAGGGTCACGGGGTTAAATTTGACCCCGTGGGTTCTCCAGGGTTAAACTGACCTCCATTATTTTAAAGTCCATCTCGCTAACGACCTCCTCCCCTCATTTGCTGGTTTTGTTTCCAGCAACAAAATCAACATAAAAGCGACGAGCGTTTGTAGTCCTGCAGCTCCAGAGTGACTTTCCTTATCACTTCCTGTTCCCACTCTTATTAGTTTTTTTAATCCTCCATCGTGCCCTCCCCCTCTTCCTTCCTTCCTTCCTTCCTCTTGGCTCAAAGCTGCACGAGCAGAAGGGAGATTCAGGCTCTGATGTTTGTCTCACGCATAATTATGCAGCAGTATTCCTCGCCTGTGTCAGGCAGGGTTACCCACAGCATTAGCTCAGTAATTGGGACTAGTTTAAGAAGCAGTTCCACACATGTGAAGTGAAGCTGGTCCTCAGCTCAGCACAGGCGAAGGTTCACACAAAAGCCTTTTCATTATCCAAATAACCTAAAGCGCTCCAGTGTTTACAGTTGCTACAGCGAGCTGGTGTTTTTCAGCCAGCACGCCGAACTGTTTACTTCCTGCATCCTGTTTATGAGGCAAACACAGAGGAAGAGAAATTATTCTCCAAGGATGGGCTCCCCGGAGCCTGCAGGGTGGAAACCCGGCCGGCTGCGGGTGCACGTGGCCTCTACTGTGGATAATATAGGATCGGATGAATGAAACATGAAGGCAGCTCAGACTGTGGCAATTTAAATAAAAAGCCTACGCCGTACATATGTTGTGTATATTTCACGGTCCAGCACGCCGAGCTGTACGAGAGTCACTCCTGCAGCTGGAGCCAGTCCCATCATTAAATATAGATATTTAGACTGACATGTGATCCTGTCTCTGACTGCGGGCTGCTTCTGTGTATGAACAGTGATTGATTGTGTGTTTGTGTTCTGCAGATGTGTAGCCAAGCACACACATGCAGTAGTCTGCATCATTCAGCTTATATTGAGTAAATATAAAACAGTTGCTCCAGAAACAGAGATCTAAATTTAAACTGATGTTATTTTTATTTATAGCACTCAGTGGGAGAAATACAAGCTGCACATAACTCTGCTATATTTCCGCTTTATAGAGATTGAAGTCCAACAATCTGCTGTATGTCTGAGAGCTGGTGCCTTAGACCTGCAGTGTCTCTACTGACCAGCAGGGGGCGCTGGCTCTGAATGCCGATGATTCTAACTCTACTCATTATTCTGATGAGTTTATTAGCCCGAGCACTGTTTTCAAGTCTTGCTGAATACAACATAATGTGCGTTTTGTAATTTATTGTCCCGTTTAGAGCTGAGAAAGGAGGAATCAGGGTTTGCTTTGAAGTCTCTCCTGTATGATTCTTCATTAATCGTTTCTATACAGGTCATGGTTTAATATAATAAACTTATTTTCAAGCTCAGGTAGAGTCTGAGGATGAAACTGTGGAGCGTCTTCAGAGAGGCGCTCACTGTCACTCTCTCTGCAGGCACTGGTGCGACTCCCTCCTCAGATTTCTCAGAGCGAAGAGGTGCTGCGCTTCTTCGAGACGAAGGCTGAGGACGTCAACCCCCCCGTGGAGTGAGTGAAGCACACTGTGGACAAACACCGCACACACAGGTTCTGTATAGGCTAATCCGCTGGCTAATTTCTGTAGCTGAATCAGCTTGACACACCCTTCCAGGTGAAAGTGGGTGTGGCTTAGATTGGCATCACTTTTAAAGGAGGGCTATGACATCAGCATTATAGAAACTTGAAGTGTCGCTCTTCCTCTCAAAGGTGAAGAGTCGAATGTAAAAGCATTTAAATCCACAGCTGCTCCATGTTTCAGGGGTTTAATCACATGACCAGCTGGTGTTGTGTGGCGCCACTGTTAGCTGAGCGTAGCTAACATCAGCTACTGTTTGCTAGCTTTACTGTATGACAATTCCATTGTTTGTCACTAAGCTAAATGTGTTATTAAAGCAGCTGAATAACTAACTTTGTTGGCAAAGTGAAAATGTGTCGTTTAATTAGCAACATTTTGATAACCATCCGCTGCATTAGCATGTAGCTAACTGTACACACTTCATGGCAAAGGAAGCTAAAATCATTTAGATGGTCATGCTAATTAGCGTGTAGTTTGTCGTAGAAACACTCGTGTGAAACAGGAAGTTTTTACTGTTTCTTGGTCAAATAAACTACAAATCCACACAGGAAGTTGAGCGTAGCATGTTGATTAGATTGCACAGGTTTACAGCCGAGATGCCGCCACAGGAAAAGCAGCTTGTTTGCTCTGCCTCCAGCCTGGATTAGTCTATGCAGTACACACACACGCACACACACGTGCATGCAGACACTGTAAATTGCTGGCACTAATTGCATTGCATGCAAACATGATGCTAAACGACGGAGTAAATCTCGTGTGTTGATTGATAATGTTCAGCTCAGATGTTCCAGTACTCCCAGCACTCACTGGCTCAGCTCATTGCCTCTCTCTGTTCTCGCTTTCTAGTCTATTCCCAGTTCGGCTCTTTCTCACTGAGTTCGTTAAAACCTCCTAGCAGGCCAGGCGGAGAGGGAGGGAGGGCTGTTGTAGGGAGAGCAGTTGATGGATGTGAGTGTGGGAGGAGGAGAATGACTGGTTTCATAGCAGGAGATGGCCCCTTTGGGTAGTTGTTAATTAGAGAACACTCTCCTCTCCAAACCTCAAATGTCAGTATCACAGTATTCACTGGTAATGTGCTCCTGTGTGCCGCTCCTGCTCCATCCAGGCTCCTCTTCTCTGCACGCCTTGCTCACTGACCTCTTGCTTTCCTGTGTTTGCCAGTAACGGAGCGTCTCTCCTCGCTCATTTTCCTCCTCCTCCTCTAACTCTTTGTGTCTAACTCACCCTCGTAAATTCAAGTGTGCTTAATTGACGAGACGGCTCAAGGTTACAAACAACGGCGCCGACACAGTCGTTCTTCGCTCAGCTTTGGTCCCCTCGCCGTCCACACTCTGTCACACCTGCGTTCTCATCTCTCCCGTTTTTCTCATTTGACTTCTGCTCCTCCTCCTCTCTCCTGTATGCCCAGTGCATTAAGAAATCCCATTAATCTTGTTGCCAGAGTATGTGGGAGATGAAGTCATACATGTGGAGCATCAATAATGTGTGCAAGCACTGGCCTCATCACACGCAGCCTGTTATCCTCCATCTGTTACACACAGCGGTATGCAGAATTACTTTGAATACTTAATTTAGCTCGTCTGAAACTGAACGGATGCCAAAACAAGAAGCAGCGCATGAAAGTTGTTAAAGGACTTTCAAGGATGTGCGAAACACCGACTAACAAAGAGCACCAGGCAAAGTCTGTGCACACAGAATGAACGGGGGTACAAAGGTTGACCCCTGAGGAACGCCATGGTTAAGGGGAGCACAGGCGTGCTGCAAACCTTTGCTTACGTAGCGTGCATTTCAAACCTACTGCTGCCACTGAGCAGAGCTACAGTCAGACGAGCAGCAGGGGTGAACAGCTGCAGTTCCTCCAGTGGCCACTTGGAGGTCAGCTCTAAAAGTGAGTCAGTCTTCATAGACTCCATGTATAGATTTCCCCCTTCATAGCAACCATATAGATGATTATGTTTATTATTTTGACTAACTTGTCTGTATTTTGTTAAGACTTAAAGTTGTTGTAGTCCCACTGAGTGACAGGTGTAGCTGCTAGCTCTCTGCTAAGCTACACCTCAGCTAACTGGGTCCCTGAACTGGACCAGTTCACGTGTTTGTGCTGTTGGAGCCTTTTGGAGCATTTTAATAACACCATGTGACCAATAATATGGCTGCTGCGAGGTTACTATAGTGACAGACCTTTACAGAAACCTGTGCTTCAGTATTGGTGAGTGAAATTCAAGGATTTGAATTGGATGTTACAGAACACTAATTAACAGGATTTGTTATTATTATTGGAGCTAGCTAATAGCATAGCAGTCCAGCCTCCTCCAACATGGTCAGTGATGTCTTTTAAAAAAGCCACATGGCTGTTAGAGCTGAGGATAAAAGAAAGAAACACCTGCTTTGTTGCTCTGCATGGAGATTCGGTTGGACTTTAAAATGAAAATGTGATTTTTATGGCAGCTCTGTGTTTACAGGAAGCGTAGCTAGGACAAAAATCTGAAAAGCACTTTTCTTTCCTGCTTTCACAGCTGTAAATTAAAAGGAAATGCATTTCCCATCAGAGAAGAACATCGCAGCACAGTTTCCCTTTTATTTCATCACAAGATGAAGTTAAAGGGGAATTTAATTGTAACAACCAGCTGTTCATCCTTACAGAGGGCTCTCTTTCTAATCTCCCTGCCTTTTACCAATTCGGGGCGATCGTGGCTCAAGAGTTGGGAGTTCGCCTTGTAATCGGAAGGTTGCCGGTTTGAGCCCCGGCTTGGTCAGTCTCGGTCGTTGTGTCCTTGGGCAAGACACTTCACCCGTTGCATACTGGTGGTGGTCAGAGGGCCCGGTGGCGCCAGTGTCCGGCAGCCTCGCCTCTGTCAGTGCGCCCCAGGGTGGCTGTGGCTACAATGTAGCTGCCATCACCAGTGTGTGAATGTGTGTGTGAATGGGTGGATGACAGGTTGTGTAAAGCGCTTTGGGGTCCTTAGGGACTAGAAAAGCGCTATATAAATACAGGCCATTTACCATTTATTTATAAGTAACCATTTAATTTGGGTATTTCATAAGAAGAAAGCCAAATCAATACATTAATATTTAAAAACAATCAATGTGCCCAGCGTCAGGGCAACGAAACCCACATTTGAACTCATTTTCCAGTGAAAAAAGCAAAGTCTCATTTATATTCATTGATCACGCTCAGATTGAAACCAGCTATAAATCATAAGTGAATCTAAATGGAAACACACGCTCATTTAAGGTTTATGCATGAAATTTCTTGAACGTGGCTGTGGAACGACGGAGCTCGCAGGATGTGAGTAAGCGCTGCACTTCGGGTAGATTTGGATCAAATGGAGCTCCAACCTCTCCTGGCTGCTCGGTGTCCCTGCAGGCGCTCGCGCCGCCTTAATAACAGGAGGAAATACTCAGGAGGGTGAAGCGCCCGCCGTCTGCTTTAACAAATAGCTCTGCTCGGTTAGTTAGACGTCGTGATCCAGACCACTCGACTTGTGTCTCGGCTAAATTGGATGGGCTCCTTTCATTCCCTACCCATAATGCATCTGCTAAATGAAAATAAACCATGGGGGGAGGGGGTGTTCGGCAACCAGAGCGGCCATTGATTCCAAGCCATGATTGGATGTGTGTGTTTGTGTGCCACAGTGAGTGCTGTGGAAGAAGAAGAAAGGCGGCCGAGCAGCCGTGTGAACACACCCTGCTGTGCGTGTGTGTGTGTGTGCGCGTGCGTGTGCGTGTGCGTGTGTGTGTGTGTGCACTTTCACGAGTCAGGTTTTTAGATCAGCTTTGGACACTCTTTGTTTTCACTGCCTGCTTCACTCTGTCGTCGCCCGGAGCTTTTCCAGCCGTTTTCCAAGGAACCATCTGCAGAATTAAACGGAAACCTCACCAGCAGGGGGCAGCGCTTTACTAGTGGATATTTCTTTGTACCTGCCCCCTGCCTGCCTGTAAATACGAATGTGTAGGGATACAGTGACTCACTGCATGACACAAAAGTACCGTCTAGTTATTTCAGATCTGTTCAACAGGAGTCACAGACTCTGGGACATAAAGTCACATTTTAAAGGTTTTCAAACTAATTTAAACACATACGTTTAAAATTGGGACTTCCGGGCACCTGTTGGCAACTTTTCTGCCAATCTGTAGTCCAGCAGGACCCAAACATCCTCAGCTGATCGAAGGCGAGGCTGCCTGGTGGAGCAAGGTGGCCTCATCCATTTTTATATGGTAGCACCTCTGCAGACTATCGAGTATTAAATAACAAGCAGCAGGAATAAACCACCAACACTCTCAACTAAAACTCTCACACTGGGGCTCTTAGGAGTCGAAGGTTCAGGTGTGATACCTGAGCAGGTCCTACAGGTGTGTACAGTAGTGGTTTCCTAGCAGCAGCTGAGACGATGTAATGAAGGGTTTGATGCTTTTTGCAGCTGAACTTGAAGAAACGTTTAAAGTCGTTGAGTTTTTTGGGACCTTCATGTCTTAAGTTAAAGATGGGCTGTTGCTTCTCGCTATGAAATGGATTCCAGCAGTACCTGAGCAGTTTGCAAAACCAGCTCATTACAGCAGAGAGTGCAGGAAAGCCCACAGTAACTATTGGCTCCTGTGGTGATGGTCAGATTTCAGACACTGCAAACCTGCGGTGAAGGTCAACGATGGCTGCTCGGAGGAATCTGAATCATCTGTTTGTTGTGTTATTGCTCAGTTCGGCTTTCCTCTGATCACTCCCACAAAAACAACAACAGGACCGAAAAGGCTTTGAGTTTGTCCAGACTTTAGTCTGCTCGTCTACTTCCTGTCACTTTCACACATTTATTTCTTTAAAGCAGAATTTTTGAGCAGTTTTATAATATTTCAGAAATTGTAGCCAAAAAATGTTAAATGTTTCAAATCACTGGACCAGCCAGCTTTGATGCTTCATTTTTCATGACCTATTTAATCCAAATATGAGAGGTCTTGAACTGTTTGTTAATAGGCCTAAAATATTGATGTGGATTAAGCGGAGGATTCTCCACTGAGCAGCATCAGCACCGCTGCTTCCCCGGCTGCTGACGAGAGCGTTAGCGTTACAGCCGAGAGTTATTTTAGCCTTTTGTCAAGAATTTGCGCGTGATAGGATAACTACTGAAAATGTTGACCTAAACAAGCGAAGCATCCATGGAACTGGAGATCTAAAGTTTATTTTCTATAAAATTCAAATATAAGTGCACTTCATGTTATATAGATGTGTCAGTGTAGCTATAAATGTCCTCGCTGTGGAGGTGAGTGCGGTGACTAATTCTGTGATGTCACAGGAAACTGTATAACGGCGCTCTCTCTTGGTTGTAGATGCTGCTCTCTGCTTTTATCCAAGCTGTGAAATACGGTTGGCGTGCAGACGTCCTCGCTGCCTGGTGCTTCTTAAAATGCTCGACACGCTGCCAGAAGGCGCCACTAATGTCTGAACACTCTGAACGCCCGCACGTGTGTTTATCTCCTTCCCCACTTTTCCTCTCACCCCGCGTAACGAGGCGGCGTTTTGATGAGTCGACATAATTTGGTACCCGAGTGCTAATTGGAAAGAAAGTGAATGACGACAGTTTCTCATCAGCTTCCAGCCGCAGAGAAAAGAACGAGGAAGGGAAGCTGACGGGTGCACGGGCCCCGCTGTGGGGAACTGTTCCCCAACACTGATGAAAGGACCTGATGTTTCGCTCATCATCAGAATACTTTTGATCAGACTGAGCTTGGAGCTGATTATTAGACTTCTGTGCTGCTGGACCTGTTTGGTAGACACTGTGTATCTGAGCGAGTTTGTCAGGTTTTCGATCACATATGGGCCGACAGGTTTGGAGCATCATGATGAAAACTGCTCAGATACTGAGTGACAGCATCCTGTGAGGGGCTTTGAAGAAGTTTGGACGATATCTCTAGACGTGGCCGAGGGTCCAGAGTGTCGGCGGTCTTGTGGATCGTGTTGGTTCGTTAGCTTGCGTCGAGGTCGTTCACTGGTCTGTTTGAAGCGACGCAGATGAGAAGGAATCTCAGCTGGGTGCAGGGTGGAGTGCCCACTCTGGGAGAGGAATCGCGTCCCGAGTGATGGGGGTGTAGTATGTTCAGGTCTTGTTCTCAAGTGACGGCAGAGATGGATGCCACGCTGGCCTGTTGCAGTAACCAGAGAGGCGGAGCTGTCAGTTTACTGGAAGGAGACCAGAGGACAGATCCAGGACATGAATCTCAGACCTGGAGGAGGTGACTGGGGAGAGCGAGGTGTGGACATCTCTGCTCCCATGTCCTGGGTGGGTAGCAGAAAGCAGATTAATGGATGGATCCGAAACCATGTTTATGTTTAAGCAGAGCTGTGTCCTCGTCCTGCAGTCTTTCTGCCATCCAGGAAGCATGCGTCTCCGTCCTCTCGTCCTCCCAGTGTCCCGTCTGCTGTGAGCAGCAGGCAGGCGATGTGCTCACTCACCCGTGATGGATAAGCTGCTTCAGTATCAGGGTCGACGGGGGTTAAAGTGTGTCAGAGTGGCGAGGAGCGGTCAGCTGAGCGTGCGTATTTATTGATCCGTGCCAGAAACGGTGACCTCGTGCACCTCACACAAAAAGACACGCAGCATCATCAGAGAGGGTTTTCTTCTCCACGGCTGAATTTCCTGCACGTTTGCAGCTACGTCAGCGCGCCTCTCGTCTGCTCTCGGCTCGGTTTCTTTCCCGCCGTCACCCTTCACGGATGCACTCGTTCACCCAGATGCAGCGTCTGACTCACGAGCACTCGCACACTTACTCGCTGGGCGCTGTCAGCCGGGGGAGGGAGCTTCCTACCGTAATAGCTTTGGGAGGGCCTGACTGCACGAGAGTGTGATGAATAGAGCGGGCCGCGGCAGCTGAAGCTACCCTGGTGATGAAATGTGTGCACTTTATCATTTCCTGGAAAATGAGGAAGGAGAGCAGGAAAGGAAAGGGGGATGTCCCTCGGGGGGAGGAGGAGAGCAGGTCAGAAAGGAGGAAGGAGGGACGTTATGGATCCGCTCGTGACGTCTTATTCTTTATTGGTCCTTCATAAAAGCTCATTGCCTTAACTGTAGTCGTTGTGCTTCTGCTATGAAAGATGGAATCCTGTGATCTGATTAGAAAAGGAGCCGCATGCCTGGCAGGGCGGCGCAGGAACCAGCGCCATCAATCAAAGCTCCAAAAAGAGCGGAGACCCCGAGCGAAGCCCGCCGTCACGCTCTCCGCGTGTGAGCGTCTAAGCAACGTCGACCCCTGCCTGCAGAGGAGCGTACTGCAGCGCGGTCACTCTGAGCTGATGTCACTCTCCTGCAATCATCAGCTGCTCCTTTTTGAAGTTTTAATGGAGCTTTAGTTGGATCGCCGCTCTTCTTTTTTGGTTGCTTTTTGATGCGTCGAAATGCCCTGAAAGAGAAAACCGCAAACATGTTTCTCTCCTGTGATGCAAAAGCCCGATATCAAAGCAAAGGCTTTGTCTTTGGAGCTTTTATGTCTCCAACACATCATTTTTACAACTACACGTTTTTCACACACAGGCAACGGCTTAACTCCTCCGAACATCAGACTGACGCCTCTGCTCTGGTTTCCAGTCTGTGTGCTAACGATGCTAAATGATGATTACTGAGGCAGAAAATCAGATTTTTCTTCATGTGACAGGAAAGTTTTTGCACTACAGCTCAGCTCAGAGTCACGAAGAACAGAAGAGTCCACCTGAGGAGCCCTGATGCTGTAGATCGTGGCGGTTTGAGCGCCGGCAGGGCTGACGTCACTTTTGGTTTAGTGTTTAAATGTGTGAGCGGCCTTTAGGACAGTAATCTCAGAGTCGTTCACTACTCCCTAAAAACTGGCCACACGGTGGCGTACTCTGCATCACAAACCCACCCGGTGGAGCCCACGCCTCCCCGGGCTTCATGTATAAACGTATCGAGCGTCTGGCCTCGTAGCCGAGCCTCTCTCTGTGTGAGATATATTTCCACCGTGTGGAATTTCTCGGCCGGCCAAAGCTTCCTGCCCTCCTCTCCGTCTGTTTTCCCCTTTTTTCTGAGACATATTTTATTTCCTCTTCTCTTACTTGGCGTTTTTCTCGCAGATCTTGCATTTTTATCGAGTCAATTTGCATGGCCACGGGCAGCGATTTGTTTTATCTGTCGGGGCTCACGGTTGGTAATCGTATAACTATCAGCTTAAATGGAGAATCCGTCCTCTGCGGACCATAACGTTGACAAATCACTCTGTTATTATGCGCATGCTGTATTTGAGCCACGGTGAAGGCATCGCCCGCCGCCCTCCTATAGGCCGTGGTGATGCTGTCATCGATCATCGTGCCCCTCGCAGCCCTCTCTGTGAATACCAATAGGCTTTGACCTTGGCTTGTGTCTGGCGGGGAAGAGATGCTGCAAGATTATCAGATTATTGCTGGATAAGGCATGAACTCGTGTGATTGGTCAGTTTTCGGGCTCCCAACAGGGGGCTGCTTAAGCGGCAGCGTTACCCCTGGTGATGGGGCTCGTTGGGAATAGTTGTGGGCGATGACATGTTGGTGTAACGCAGAAGGTCGGCTCTATCACCGACAGGAGACGGCCTCACATCCAACATGCTGGTTCACACCATGTTCATGACATTCTTCTTTTATTGAGGTCAGCGGGGTTAAAAGGTCGGTCTCTGTTCCCTCAGAGGAACGTCCGGAGTCACAGGCTGAGCTCATCTCCAGATTAAAATGATTCTGCAGTCCAGCCTGAATCACAAAGAGCTGTTGGTACAGGTTTCCATTTAAACTTCATTCAATAACTGAATTCTGTGAAGCCCTGGGTGGACACACAAACCCACAGTGGTCACTGAAATATGGGAAAGTGAGCAAAAAGTAAAAATGTGCTGCTGGTGAACTTCAGGCGTTGCTTATGAATCGTGATTCATCAGAATCATAAAATAAATAATGAAAGCAGCCTGAGCAGAAATGATGGCGCACAGAAAATGTTAAACACAAGTCGATGATAAAGTGGGCGTGTCCTTAGCATCACAGGTGTGTGCCGTCTCAGGAGATGGACACAGAAATGTTAAAGGTGAAGGCGACGAGGCCGTGTCCGAGCAGCTCGATGTTCCTGTGACGACCCCTGACCTCTGACCCTCATGATCCAGGTCATGATTTCTGAGCTTGCTGCTGAGGCTGAGCGCTGAATCGCTCTGCAGAGCGTGTTGAGGGGTTTTTAAGATCCAACATGTGAACCTCAGGCTGAAACACTGACCTCGAGTCTCATATTTCATTCACTCGTTCATTTTTCTTCCATGTGCAGTCCTCACCTGTCTGCTGCTTTTACCATATTATTACATGGTAACGTTACAGGACAAAATCAAACATGAGATGGTGTCAACTTGGAAAAAATGATGGAAAATTCATCGACGGATAATAAAGGAAACACTTTTGAGTAAATGATTTTGCTGTTTTCCCGATAAGTCACTGAGACGCGTGCGGTGGAGAGGATCAGGAGGAACCAAACTGAGTGCTTGAGCCTTCAGCTGCCTGCTCCATGCCACTACGTGCATCTCTTCTGTGCTCGCCAAGTGTGACGGCGCTCCCGCGTACAAAGCGGTTAATTGATTCCTCCAAACCCATCTGGACAGCTAATGCCCAGAGTGAGCCTCAGTCTTGTTGTGGCCCCGAGAGTAATGAGGGGGTCCTCGGGGGGCTTAGAGTAGGCGGGCTCACGGGCGGGAGGTTGGAGCTGAGGTCTGGATTTGACGAGGCTTAGCGATGACCTCGGCGGGGAGGGAAGCAGCGAGGGGCTGAGGCGATAATCTGGGGAAGTGTTTATTTACTGGTGGTGCAGGGCAGCCTAGCAGGAGGCCAATGAGAATCATTAAGTCGCATCCATTATGCTAATAGTGGTAAACACATCGATTAGCCCTCTATCTGCCAGCCCCACTCATACGCTCTAATTAGGAAATCCATCGTTTCTCATCCACTAAAAAGTTTCTTTTGTAAACTGAAGCCGCTGAAAATCAAACAGCAGCTTTAGGACAAGACTTACAAGCAGATACCAGGCACCTGTGACCTCTGACCTCACTGCGCTGGAGCTGCTCGTACGTGTAATTCCTTTCATAACACGAGGTCGCGGTGCTAAAGACGTAGTATTTGTTTAGCTCCTTTAGTCATGATGGTTTTCTTTAACGCCCTGAAACCAGCCTGTTGTTGAGAATTCGAGCGGAAAAAATCGAATATTCAGCAAATCTTTCACCCTGGACTGAACCTCTCAGTCAGCTGACCGCGTGCCACACGGCTCGCGGCATTTTTTACACGTCTGTTTTGTTTCGACAGTCGATGCTGAGCGCTCAAAGCTCTGGAAATGATAAGAAGTTCCCTGAAGTGCTCGTGCTGTCCTGTGACTTCTGGGCAGTGTGCTGATGTTTCTGTTCTCTCTCTGCTTACCTTTCACACTGAACGCCGTCATTTATTTTGTCGCGAAAACACCGCTGCTATCAAAACAACATCCATTTTTAATGATGCATGACTGATCGCCGTGAACATCTGTGCGCTCAATGATCTGTCATCACAGATAGTTTGTTACAGAATCTCTGAAAGCTCATCAACAACCTCTGTGAACTCTGTCACAGGGACCAGATGAGCATTTTCTCCCAGCACTGCTTCTACACATGACCTCTCACCTCCTGCTTCCTCCTCTTCTCACCTCCAGTAGATGTGAGTAGAGAGCTGGCTGCTCCAGGAAGTGTTTGATTTCAGCCCCGGGACTCTGGTCACTGGCTAAGCTCTGGAGCCTGTGTTTCTGTTCTCCCAGCGTCTCTTGGTGCTCTTCCCCTCGTTTGTGGCCTAACACTTTACAGATGCCTCCAGATCCATACCTCGATAAATAAAGCAAAACTAGCCAGCAGCGCTCCCGCTGGCACGTCCTGGTTTAGTGTTAAATGTTAGCTGTTCAGCCAAAAAGACTCTTTCTCTGATTCTGCTGCAGACTCTCTCTCTTCACAGTAGTTGATGTTCTGCTGCTGTAATTAACTGCTCTGTGTCAGTAGTGCTAATCAGTTTGTATTTGGAGTAATGTGCCTGTTGAGCTGTTTCATGCAGGTCTGAAAGCTCACACATGATACCAGCTCACCTTTATTTTGACGGCTGTGAACAGACATGCTGTCAGCAGTTACTCTGTTAGGATCTGATGGTTTAAGAGGCCTGTGCGAACGTCTACAGCTGGACCAGGACTCGCTCACGTCGCAGCTTCTCTCCTGATTGGAACTTGTTGTTTAGAGCGTTTCAAGGTTGTATTTGCCTTTCGAACCGTGCACAGCGTGAATAGCTTAACAGGCTCCCAGGGAGCTCGCTAAAGCAAAGTACTTTTCATTCTGCTGCTGTTTTCCTCGAGGAAAACCCCTCATTCACTGGCCCTGTCCTCACCTCCTCCATAAGTTACAACCAGCCATTTCCAGGTCTCACACTTGCAGCTATTGTGCTGCCACTCGGTGGAGATCGTTTACCGTTAGCTTGTTCAATTAACCCAGCAGGCATCCAGCATGTGTATGAAGCTTGTGGCTGATGGAAAGGTGATCCTTTTACATACTGGGCCGTTTGGATTTTGCCACACAGTTCCTGTGTGAGTTTGGCCTTTCAGTACAAAGGGAGACCTGTTAACCTCACTCCAATGTTGTGAGGCTTAAAAACATTTAACGTCCAACCCTGCATCAGACATTTACGTTCTCACGTGCACCTCTGTTGAGTAATGTCCAGAGAAGTGCATGGCTGCATGGCTGCAGGGCCGCAGGGCTGCAGGGCCGCAGGGCATGTGTGAGAATGATGTAAGACTTGGGAATAAAAATAAAGGTTATTTTAAACCGCTGCAGATTAGGTGGCTAAAAGAAGAGCACCGTGCATATGGAAATATGAACACGGCACTTAACATTCCCTGGAAATGTAAAACATTCCCTCGCACCCCAACAGAGGATATCGGCATCTTTCAAAGCCACGACGGAAAATCCTGAGTGAAAAGGGCAAACATCTTGGCAGATATCCTGCCCGCACTGAGGCTCGGTCATTCCGAGGCATACTTTCCACTTAGACCCATCCAGACACTCTAACTGGTTGGCCACTGGCAGAAACGATATCCGCTCCCCGTGTTTTAGAGGTCGTGTGTCCCGTGTAGCCCGAGATGGATGGGATGAGATGAGGGGTCAAGTCCTTGCTCACTCTGTGTCCCACTTTGGTGACAATGAAGCATATTCTGGTTGCTAGCACGCAGCGATCTTGGTGGAGATAAAGGCTTTATTCATGTGCTGCGGGCGGTCACAAAGAGGCAGATACAGCTCATCAGATCACAGGGGACTGGAAGAAGGGATGGAGAGAAGAGAGCGCAGTGACACGACGAATCAGGAGCTGCTTCTTCAACCAGGCGTTTGTGCCTGATGTGTCCAGCCGGGACCCGAGTGCAGCCGAGAGAAGGTGCTCATTAACCTCGTGCAGTGACGGGCATCGCCTCCACTGCCGGCCACACCGGCCCCCCTGCCCCGGGCTGCTTCTGCCCTCGTCAGTGTAATCAGCCGTGCTACATGACCAGATGAAGCCCCTCATTAATGAAGTGTCACAGGGACCGCCCACGCCACCTGTCCAAGTAAAGGACATCTCAGAGCTGCAGCTGAACCTGAGAGTCGTTCATTTGTGTGTGCATACATGTAAAGACCACACATGTGCCCACATGCACTTATGCACAACATACTGGGACCAAAATCTGCACCAGCTGAGCGCCGTATACTGGTCAATACTGGAAGATGGTCCAGTGCAGTGACGGTTATGACTTCAAGACTTCTTGAGCTGTAATCAAGGTTCAGTTGAGCTGTGTGTCTGTGAACACAACGTGTTGTAACATAAGCAAACGTCGTCTCACCTGATGAGTGAAAACGCTGCTTTGAGTCACTGGTTTGGCACCAGTGGGGTAAACACCAGCTCTTGAGCCAAGTTGGCCAAAACTTGGTGAGACTTGGTTTGTAGGTGCCGAAGAGTTTTTATGGACAGAAGAAATCTGCTGGACATTAGCTGCTTACTAAAGAGCCTCACACGAGGTGCCTAAATCAGCCGTCCCCAAGCCCCGAACCACGGCCCGGAACCAAACTGCTCACGGCCCAGAACCAAGCGACTCACGGCCCGGAACCAAACGACTCACGGCCCAGAACCAAACCAACCATGGCCTGGAACCAAACGGCTCACGGACCGGAACCAAACCAACCATGGCCCGGAACCAAACGGCTCACGGACCGGAACCAAGCGACTCACGGCCCGGAACCAAACGACTCACGGCCCGGAACCAAACCAACCATGGCCCGGAACCAAACGACTCAAGGACCGGAACCAAACGACTCACGGACCGGAACCAAGCGACTCACGGCCCGGAACCAAACGACTCACGGCCCGGAACCAAACCAACCATGGCCCGGAACCAAACGGCTCACGGACCGGAACCAAACGACTCACGGCCCGGAACCAAACGACTCACGGCCCGGAACCAAACCAACCATGGACCGGAACCAAACGGCTCACGGACCGGAACCAAACGACTCACGGCCCGGAACCAAACCAACCATGGCCCGGAACCAAACCACTCACGGCCCGGGCCATGAGTGGTTTGGTTCCGGTCCGCCAGAGCTGATGCTCAGGTGTGCAATTTATGGTTTTCAGGGTTTTTATTGTTAACTCTGTTTCCCCGGGTCTTTTCCCGTGTTGTAGTTGTGTGTCTTATTTTGAAAGAAATGTTTATGCGTTACCATAGCGATCAGAGAGCCAGAGAGGAGGATGTTACTCTCAGTGTTGTTGGTGCATTTCAGGAGGACGCTGCTAATAAAGTTACACAGTTACACATTGATTTCATGTTTATATTATATTTACAGAATACCACAGTTTCTGTCTCGGTCGTATCATTTTATTTTGTTGTATTTATCCGCGACACCTTAAAGGCCGGTCCATGAAAATATTGTCTGACATTAAACCGTCGGTGGAGCAACAAAGGTTGGGGAGCGCTGGGCTGCATGATTAAACATGCAACACAAATTGATGAAACTTCTTAAAATTCCTTGAAGGGTTTCAAGGAAACTCAAAGTAAAGCACTTTGTGACTGTCTGTGAAAAGCGCTTAATAAATAAATTCTACTTACTTACCAACGCTCCAAAAACACTCAAAGCTTTGGCTCCTGTCTGCTGCAGGCACTGCTGAGTTACTTGTTTATGAAATAATGAATGCAGTGCATAAGTTTGTCTTTGTTCAGTCCTACTTTTCATTTATTTATTTCTTAAAATGCTTTTTACTTTAATAACCCTGAACGTGGTTAGACCAGGCGCAGGTATAAGTCAGCTTTGTGGTTTTCTGTCAGCTGATACTTCAGCGCAGGTTTTAGTGGGATTCGTCTCTTTGCTGCAGCACCATGCAGTAGTTCTACTGCCTGTCTTTGATTTCCAGCTGAACTGTAGCAGGGATGACGTGGCTGAATTTGAGAGTAGATGAGGGTTTTATTTGTCCTCAGCAAAAGTTGGAATTCTAACAAAAAAGAAAAAGAAGCCTGGGAGGAAGGAAGGAAGGAAGGAAGGAAAGGAGGGGTGATGGGAAGCGTGGATGGACAGGTTTTGATCAGGCCTGTGTTTCTATAAATAGCTCATTCTGCCTTCATCTGTCTGTTTTCACCCAATCACCACGCTGCCTCAGTCCAAAAGTCGCTATTGATTAAGGACAGAAGCAGACGCGCTCTGCTCGGCGAACCTCGCATACAAATCTGTGACTGCCGATTTATAGCTTAGGCTTGTCGCATAATCCCATTAGAGTCCTTTAAGCAAGGCATCTTCAACTGATCCTCCTGCTTTGAAAAGTGGGGAGAGGTCTCCTCCTTCTCTGACAGGGAGGACGAGGAGGAGGATGAGGAGGAGGAGGATGGTGGTGCCGCTTTGGAGTCACATGACTGATTTGTGTCTGTTGCGGGGAGTGCAGGCAGCTGGCCAAAGTCGTCCCTCCCTCTCTCTCCATCCTTCGCTCTGTCTCGCGCTCTCTCGCCCTCGAACACACGCGTTCGTTAGCGCGCTACAGCAGATTGCATGCGTGCGTCCGTGCATGAGTGCTGCCGCCAGCTTCTGCAGATACACATGTGGTGACCGTGTGCCGTCCTGTGGCCCGAGCTGCCCGATCACTAACCATGTCCCTCTTGTGTTGCTTCTCTCTCAGGGACTATGGCTCCAAGCGCAAGTCGGGTAAGTCCAACGTTTTTCTTCATAGCTCTTCCTAAAGTTGACTTTAACCTTCCTTCTCTTTCCACTTGTTGCTCCTTGAGATCCACATCCAGGGGGGTGGGGGGGGTTGTGTCACGTACGAGTCTTAAACAGGACTGCGGATTGTCTGCCGCTCGTGATGTCAGTGTGTGGTTTGTAAACTAGCCCCGCTCTGTGCTTTGGGCTGGGTTCAAACAGCTGTCAGGCTGTTTCCTTCTGGCTGCAGATTTGCCTCACAGCCCAGGGTGGGGTTCAGAAATATCTAGTAGCTTTTTGGCACGTCAGAATAAAGTCGTTAGAGATCTGATGCGATCAGAACGACTGGATTGTTTCCCCGAGTCTTCAGTCGAAGTGGCAGGCAAAGCATTCTGGGTGACACACGTCTAGTTTCCTTAATAATTCAACATGAAGATGAAGGGATGTGTCTTTGTCAGCACAGGTGCGTCTGAAGGTACGGAGATCAACCTGATCATTGGCTGTCACACATGGTTGTAACAGAATAAGGTTAATAGCATTCAGTAATAAATGTCATGGCTGGGCTAATAAGCAGAAAACAACCATCTGACTGTAAAACCGTGACTGTGAACGAGCTTTAGCCTCATTAAGAAGGTATTAGCTACAGAATAGCTGCTTAACAAAAGACTGGTACATGTGAGTCCCTCATCTATGGGAACCCTGCATGTTTAAGGCTGTAGAAATGCCTCCTTATGAATTATTGAAGGGAAAATGCAGGAAGTAGGCTGTGGATATCGGAGACTATGGTTCTCTTGGCCTACTTGATGTCTTGATTTCCAAGCAGCTTGAAGGTTGTGATAGGTGATTTCCTCTGAGAAGAACACTCTGGCAAATGATCGTGAGTTTATTTTTGGCCTGAAAGCACAGAGCTGCGAGAGACGGGTTATTATTCAGTTACGTCCACGTACCTCGCAGTGATTTGATTTCTCGGAGGCTGATTGCTTCTGCGGAAAAGCAGCTTGTGATTTTTCACTGCAGGCTCTGAGGCAGGCGGCTCCTGTAACATCCGCGTCTGCCGACGTAGTCTTTGGGATGCTGCCCGGTTGGACGGCAGCCCACTGACCCACTCGTCTCTGCTGCAGCACGACCTCAAGTATCATGAAGTCAGTCAGTGTTGCAACAGGGTGTCTGAACTTCTACTTTAAATTTCAGAGAGATTACAAAACGTCTGAAACATTTCAGTAAGTGCAAAGTAAAGGAACAGTATCTGTTAACGAAGGAAAGGCAACACACTTCTTCTGTGGTTTGGTTCTGGCAGAGACCTGGAAATGGCAGAACCAGTTCGAGTCCTTATATACCAAACATGTCAGAGTTTACACGCAGAGGTGGTGAGTTACGCAAAGCTGATTAAACCGTTTAGCTGTCGAGCGTTCAAACCGTTCACTATCTGCTGTACGCACAGAGAAACCCCCACAATCCATCCTGGTTGCTCCTGTTCATTTACCAACATTTACAGTCACAGCTGTTAGTCTCACTGTTCATTCTTCTTCATACTGCAAGTCATCATCGTCTTCTCCGTACTTCCTTGTTGAAGTTTGAAGGGACGGTCCAGTTTGGTTTAAACGTGACCATTAAAGCTCATCACAGCTAACATCCAGCATGACCTTTAACCTTTCACATCCACACTGCAGAACAGCGTCTTTGTGACTCACATGTCCTTTGAAATAATTTCACATTATTGATTTAATAATGAATTATGGTCAGCTAACTGTTTTAGCGTCCATCAACAGCTCTGTGCCAAAACGTAGGCTGCGTCCTCCTGAGGCCGATTACGACGCGACGAAGATTTGAAGGATGGGTCGGGTGTGTCCTTCGTGGCCCACCATATCCCAGAATTCATAGCGTGGCCCAGCCAACTCCAGTTTCCAACAATGGCAGCTACTCAGTTTAAATATTACTCTTATTAATCTTTCTGGGTCACAAAATAAACTTTTAAGATATTTTCAGGCGAGACTGTGGCTGTGCAAACTTCTGTTTGTCAAGACATCACATACTTGCAAGATTGGTCCAATGTTTTCGGAGACGCCTGTTACCCACCCGCTCGATAGCTGACCGGGAGGTCAAGGGTCACTCGAGCCGACGATAACAGCCCCCCCCCCGCCCCGCGCTCTTTCCCTACTCAGGTTTAGCGTAATATATGAGTCACTTAGATAATTTAAAAATGTTATTGTTTGGCTTTTTTCAGTGTTTCATTTGTTCCTGAGTAGAGGGACAAGAAGGCTAGACCGTCCAGTTTCACGGCCCACGTAGACTGCGGAGGCCGGAGCCACAGGAGGATGCGGCCTAGGAATTGGGACACTGCTAATGTTAGCTTACTGTTAGCATTGTACTCCCGACTGCTGGCTAACAGTTTAACAGCTAGCTATACCTTCAGCTTAACACATTTTGTTGATTATTAGCTAACAATATATTCATGCCTATAGTATTAGTCGATACCTTTGGCTAATTTAACACTTTACTTTTTGAACGGTTGCTTATTTTATTATTATTATTAATCAAGTCATTAATCAAACTCCGGCTCAGACGTGTTCAGCTCAGTTTTTTCTTCCCTGGTTTTTCATGTCTGACTCCTGCAGGGCTGTTCGGCTCACTAAATGTCATATTGAACAAATCTCTGACCTGACAGTTCTCCACCAACACCAGGCGTCTGCAGTAACTCCTGTTTTCTGTCGTCTGCACTAATTAGCCTGATTAGGAGACCCTGGCTGTCGCTGTGCTGCGCAGACGACACGGACGATCTGCTGATGCTTTCAGTTTTCCTCTTCCAACAACACAGGACATAAAAATGAAGAACTAGTCCTTCATTTATTCCACAAACGAGACATAAAGCACAGCTTTGTGTTGGCAAAAGTAAAAATTGGTTTCTTATCATTGTTGTTTAATCGTTTATAAGATGAAAGAACACAATGGAAAGAGAACAGCTGATCACTGGTGACAGCTGCAGATGCTCATCTGTGATGGAGGGTTTGTGCGTCGTGAGGCTTACAGGAAACCAGTCTGAGTGCTGGTTATTATTCTCTGGCCTTCACATTGTGAAATCATAGGCAGGTTTAGTCTGTTGCCACATTATTGTGTTTGGCCTTCCTTTGTTTGCTGTGCGCAGAGATGATGTTGGTTGCATCTGCCAACAGCCGTCCTGTTAATTTGAAACAAACCGTTGGTGGCGGTGCATCCGTCACTTCCCCCGAATCAAAACACTTTTCGCAAAAACACAAGATGTTTCTCACAACAGACGTAAACTGATTGTGTAACTACACAAATTCACAACAGATGAGATGGAAGTTGTGTCGCTTGTTTAGCGCACGTAATCCCCCACGATGAAGGCCAGACGCCATAGACGTGATGAACAGTCAGCGTTTGTCGCTGACGCGGTCGTTTGCAGGTCTCTCGGACGTCAGGCGGACACGTGTGAGTTAAACATCGTCAGTTTGAGGGGAGCGCGGCTCGTACTCCTCCGTGTGAGAGGAGCGGGCGGAGGAGGGAGGCGCAGCTGTGCGGCAGGAGCGTGTTTGTTTACGTGGCGCAACAGATAAGATTTCAGACGTGTGTGTGTGTGTGTGTGTGTGTGTGTGTGTGTGTGTGTGTGTGTGTGTGTGTGTGTGTGTGTGTGTGTTACAAGCTGTACAAAGTCATTTAGCAGTTTTACAGTCAGTGTTGAGCAGTTTGCATGTAAGCTGTCCACCTCAGGCTGCTGTTTGCACATCAGGAGCTCCTCTGTCAGCGCGCACACACACACACACACACACACACACACACACACACACACACACACACACACACACACACACACACACACACACACACACACACTTTCATGCTCCATCAGCTGCCACTTTGTAACGATAAAACTCTTGTTTTTGTTGACTCCTCCTCTAACGTCACTCTGAGCACCTGTTTGAAGCATGATGTCAGCACAGTGCTGGGTCGACTTCAGCTGAAAATGATCATTGTCTTCTCGAGCTGCATCCACGAGGCTTTGCAGTAATACGGAGCGGCGCGAGTTCGTCCCAGAGGAGCGCTCATTTAAAATTGGAGGAGGTGATGTTTGAGATGGAGGCGAGCCGGGCTGGATTGGGGAGAGGTTGGACTGAAGCGACGGCGTCCTTTGTGGGCAGATGTGATTTGAGCTCCTCGCTGAGATCGGGGGGGTTTCACTGGAGTTTGACCTTCACGCGTCTCCTCCTCGTGTTGTTTGCACACAAATGTCGTTTGTCTCTGATGTTTGCGTCGCAGTCAGACTCGGCGTCTCTCCTCGCTAAACGTGGCATCAATGCGAGTTAGGTTTTGCCCGCGGTTTGACATTGTTAGTGTCCCCGTCGGCCGCTGTGCTTTTTCACGAGCGCTGAATCGATGCTGGTTTCTGTGATTTGTTACTGGTCCCTTTTGTCTTGGTGACGGGGTGATGGTGTATCCTTCTGTGGTAGCGCAGTGTTGGCTGGCTGTGTAATGACCTTTCAGAGGTAAGGCTGGAGCTTCACTTTGACATTTTTAATGGGGATTAATGGACTTTGCTTATCTGATAAATATTTAAAAGTGCAGAGAAAATGCTCGCGTACTCCACCCAAATTAAATATTGTATTATAAGTGTCTTTGGCTCCGTCTCCCCCCGACAGGCTCAGCCTGCTCCCCACTCTGTTCAGCACCAGTTCAGCACCAGTGGGTCCCAGCTGTGTGCAGTTAGGTTCATGCTCTGTGTCTGACCCCAAAGCTTGGACCTCCTGATTAGATAATGACTGACTGAGACATTAATCGCTTACACATTCTTGTATTCAGTTGTGCTGTGTGGGAATGTAGCTGTAGCTTTCCTTGTGCTTTCTTCTGATGTTGAAATGCAAACGTTAGCATGCTAAACTGCAGCGGTGCGCATGCCAACCATTGTAGCTGCTAGCATTGTCACATCAATGGCTAACTGACATTAGCACTTAGCACAAGGTACCACTGTGCAGACTCTCAGAGCTAGCGTCGGTGTTGACGCCACGTGCAGCTTTCAGCAGGTGCTGCTACTCAGACGTGTTTGGTTGACTGATGGTGAAGAAGCGTGACGATCGCGGCGGTTTTGGTAGTTTGCTGGTCTGAAGCATTCAGGTCCAAGGTCAGAGAAACTCCTCACACCAGCTGTCAGTGGCACGGTGGTGGAGGGATGATGGTTTGGGCACCGAGCAGTCGCTCAGTAGATGCTGAACACTTCTGTTTACCAAAGTATGACACAGATGTGAAGCCGTCTGTCTGTCAGCTACACGACGGCGATCACAGCACAGCAGCGAAAACACTACGTCCAGATGAACTTCACCATTCATTATAAGATTATTTCCTGTTTTTACTCTTGTGGCAGATCATGTTTTCAGTCCATTTTCTTATAAATTGGTTGAAAATCTCTCTGATAGTTTCATGGACACTACAAACATCAGCAGCAAATCAGACGCTGATTTTGGGGGAATTTAAATGCATCATATTGAGATTTCAAATCAAAGCGTTCTTGCTTCCTGTTGTGCTTCAGAAAAGTCGTACAGATATGCACTCATGCTGGATGTCGTAGTCCTTACAGTCCTCAGGCAACGCGTTCATCTTGTTGATGGACTGATTTGTCAGGATGTGCTGTACTGTCAGCAAAATCAACTTTTGTACTTATCATCAACTTGTTGACAGAAAAACTGGACACAGCTGATAGGCCCCTCCAGTCCAAACACAGAGAAAAGTACCTCAGAGACGTCACTTCTGACGCTTAATTGCTGGGTAATGTAGACGTTTGGGGTCAGAAATGCAGGAAAATTACAGAGGAAACGCTGCCGGGTCGGCTGGTGTGTGGCATCATCTTCCAAGCCTGAAAAGAATTAAGTGTCCGTGTGCGTGTTTGTTTGAAGGGGGAGAGGGTTAGTGTGGAGAGCAGAGCTAATATCATTCAGATGTTGCGAGCGGCTCTGAGAGCGGCGGGTGGGGAATAATAACGGTAGACTGTCAGTGTGTAGGGTTTGACCCTGGCTGACCTGGGACCAGCCGTATCCCACCCTGTGGGGCTAACTTCAATCCACCGGAGCTCCCGAGGCTCAGGAGGACGACGAGAGGGGATTTAGCTTTTATTATCTCACGTGAGTCCACGGAGGAGAGCCGCGGCCTCACGACAGGGACGGCGCCCAGTACAGCCGCGAATCAGAGCGTCCGTTTACCTCAGTGCTGAATTTGAATGTGGACTCTGCTGTGCTTTATTTGATAAAGACCTGCTTCTGATCATCTTTGAACTGCTGTTCGCTCAGAAAACATGCGCACAAACCTTTTTTCTGTTTGGCTTCGTTTTTGTTCCAGTTTAGATATTTAACACTTCTGGCTTTAAGCTTTTCCCATCTTACAGAAGTCTGAGAACCTGCTCAGCCGCCTGCTGCCGTCAGCATTGTGTGCTGCAGAAAACAGATGATGTGGTTGGAGTATTCACTTCTCGTATGTGTGCTGGTATCCTGAACGACTCCCTGTAGTGCGCTCCACACTCACTGTCTGCCGTTTTATTGGAGTGTAAACCTGTCAGAAATGCTCGTTTGATGCTCGTTTCCACAGCTTTGATAGAAACACTGTTTCGTCAGACTCGTTTACCCTGTTTGATATTCAGCTTATTTATACTGCAACGCTCCACATACATAAGTTTATCCTCGTGTTTATTCTTTAGTGTTCAAATGAAACATTTTCACCGATTTGGCCCCGAAACAGAAGACTGCCACCGGCCGGGTCACCAGCGATCCGCTGGGGTCGGGTTAGGGCTGCGTCTCAGCCGCACAGTCGCTGTTTCCAGAACTACGAGACGCTTCAGATGAGGTACTGTAGATGCATTTAGGCCTCTGCCGTTGGGTTAAATAAGCTGCGTCATTTCTAGTGTTGTGGAGGCGCCTCCACGCTTTGATCCTTGCTATGACTTTGACGTGCTTCTTTGAGTTTGGTCTGGTTCGAGACGACGCTTTAAGTCATCACAGTGTAGTCGCTGTGTCATGCTCGCACCTCCCCGTCTCCTCTGATGCATTGCGTTTAATTTCCTGGTTTGGGGCTGCTGGTGTTTTCGGTGTGGAGACGGGAGCGTCTTTAGAAGTGGCTCACGCCCCTCAGACATTCCTCACACAGCGATGGAAGAAATGGAGAAAGATGAAACGGGGGTGGGATGGGTGTAGCGAGAAGTGGAGCTGGTGTGTCATTCCTGGATCCGGTGCTAAATGTGAAAGGATCTTATCTGTGCCACGTTTTATTTCGTGTTCAGTGGGTGTGAGAGCGGCGTGCTGCAACATAGTTTTGCTTCTGCATGCCGTCAAACTGAATAATCTCTCTCTGCTTCTTTCCTTCCTTCTCCTCGTCTGCAGTGTGGATGTACGGCTTTACAGACAGCCCGAGGAAAGAGGCCTCAGGTAGATATGCATGCGCTGCTGTGCTCGCGCGACATGCTAGCTGCATCCCTTTTAGGTTTTCGGTTTATTTCTTTTCGCACTTCAGCTTTCTCTCAACATCTGCTTTGCATGCTCCCCCCTCTTTCCCCCAACCCATCCGCTTAAATTCAGCTTCTCTGTCTGCAGCGTTCTCATCCATCTCCGGGTGGATAGAGCTGCTGGAGCCATAAAGCAGCTGGCTGCAGAACGTGGACTTCAGGCCTGCATGTGGTGCATGAAGTGCATTGGTGTGAAATAAGGTGTCAAGTCTGATCTTTCACATTTGTTTTGATCGCTGCCGCTGAGCTCCGTTAACTGTGGGAGTGCAGGAATGATGAGTGAGGGCGACCAAAGAAGAACAGCTGATGTTCCAGCTGAGAGCATTTCTCCTGACAGTATACAAGCGCGTAGCTTCGTGTAGCTTCACGTATCCGAGGCTCAGATATCAAAAGTTGTTCCTTAAAACTGTCAAAGTGCTGCTTTGGGACAAAAAGTAATTGTAAAACTTTCTCAAACATTATTAACTTAGACAAGGAATGTTTTGCAATCGGTTCTGGAATATCGAAGAAGAAGGAAAGCGGTCTTTATTGCTCAGCAAGGCGTGGTTGCCATTACCGCAGCGTAAAGCTTTCAAATAGCTGGATCTGTGCTGCTTTATTACTTCAGGCTGGCTTTGACTGCGTCCTCCACGTACGCTGCTTACTCACTCACACATTAATCCTGCTGGAGGAGATGCTAAAGTGGAATTCCCGCCCTCACCCAGTGGTGAAGTAAATTTATGAGCATTCCAAGGTGTTCGATGCCAGTCCTGCTTCACATGCGAAGATGCTTAACTGTGTTTTAGGCGTACTAAAGCACTAAATGCCTAACATTTTCCAAGATGCTTCAATGCTAGCTGCATTCTGTGTACTGCAGGACTAAAGACAGTTAACCTTAACAGTGGGGTGTCCAGACTCTCCCCCAGAGATAGGGTGAGGAGTTCGGCTGTTCAGGACAGGCAGCGAGCAGCGTCGCTACTCCATCATCTGACTGCCTCCTGGACTCCTGGGAGGACACATAAACCAGGGGTGGGGACCTCCAGGCCTCGAGGGCCGGTGTCCTGCAGGTTTAGATGTGTCCTTGATCCAACACAGCTGATTTAAATCGCTAAATGACCTCCTCAACATGTCCTGAAGTTCTTCAGAGGCCTGCTAAGGAACTAATCATTTGATTCAGGGTGATATCTAAAACCTGCAGGACACCGGCCCTCGAGGCCTGGAGGTCCCACTCCTGCTATAGACGGATTATAGGTGGATCTAGCTGGTGTGATACCATCCACTGGTTTCTGAAGTCTCGGTTTGAAGACTCAACGTGAGTCTTTTCAGAATCGTCATCGTGGGGTTTTAAAACCAGACGTGATGGGGGGGGGCACTCAGCACATCCGGTTTCAATCACAAGCTGTTTGCCAATGTCAGGATTAATTAAGTTTTTTATTCAATATGATCCCAAATACGTGACCATAGGCTCAGCAGATCAATGGTATCGCCCCCTGGTGGTCATTATAAAGAAGAGGAGTTTGAGTCTGTTCCACATTGATGTCACCTTTGAGATGTAGAAGCGGTGTCCAGAGACCCCGGGACAGACCCCGATGACGTCTCTCGACTGGCTCGTGTCTCATCTCCTCCCAGAGGAGCTGCTGAACCACAAATCACACATGTGGCAGAAATGGACGAATTTTTCATTTTGTTCGCTAAAATCTAGTGAAATCGAGGGTTTTGGAGTTCAGGGTAGGAGTTATGGCCTGTATTTATATAGCACTTTTCTAGTCCCTAAGGACCCCAAAGCGCTTTACATATCCAGTCATCCACCCACACATTCACACACTGGTGATGGCAGCTATATTGTAGCCACAGCCACCCTGGGGCGCACTGACAGAGGCGAGGCTGCCGGACACTGGCGCCACCGGGCCCTCTGACCACCACCAGTAGGCAACGGGTGAAGTGTCTTGCCCAAGGACACAACGACCGAGACTGTCCGAGCCGGGGCTCGAACCGGCAACCTTCCGATTACAAGGCGAACTCCCAACTCTTGAGCCACGATCGCCCCGATCACCAGTAATGACCTCAAAGGGTCCGGTTATTGGACCAGTTTGGAAAGTGTGTGTTTTATAGCGTTTTGGCCCCACAGCAACTGTTTATTTTTACTTCCTGCATTAACGTTCGGTTCCTGAAACTCTCACTAAAGCGTCTCTGTGAACAACAGGATGTGGAGTAATTGCTAGTCAAGTTCATCTGAGTCTGCATGGGGTCACCTCCCTGTGGCCAAACAGGCAAATAAGCGTTTCTGATAGGCAGCATGTGACTTCAGCAAAGCGCTGGCGTCTAAGAGGTTAAACACTGGAGCGGAGGGAGAAAACAGAGCGGGTTAACCCAACTGCAACTCTTTCTTCTTTTGTTTCACGTAAACATGGACCCAGCCTCCTCCTCTGTTTCTCTCTCTCTAGTCGCCTCATATGTTTCTATTTAAGGCCAGCAGTGCCGACTGCTATGATTGGTGTGCTCACCCCCCCCTCAGACTCCCCCGTCCAACGGCTGGCTCCCAGAGGCGGCGGAGGGGAGGCCTTTCCTCTCAACCGCACTGTTGATTTTCCACAGGGAAACTTCACCATTCCTCCACTCATTCGTTCCCCAGTCTTCCCTTCAGACCGTTAGCAGCTCTGCTGTTTCTCCTTTTTCTTTCCCCCCTTTTTTCTCTCTCTTTCCTTTTTGGATTTGGGAGTTTGCCTCAGGTCATGGATCCTCTGTAGATGTCAGATGGAGCGCCTACAAACTTCTCCCTTCGCTTCTTCGCTTGTGTTTTGACTCCTTCCGATGCTCCTCGGTCGTTCGCTGCGGGCCAAGGGTCGACTCAGCTGTATGGCCAGACGTTTGGGACTATGCAGCCAAGTCGTGTGGTCGCATTCTGATTGGGCAGGGACGCACAGCGGCGGGGAGCGGGGTTCGGCCGATGGAGACGTACCGGGCGCGCGGCGGCAGCGCGGTTGGTTGCGGCGGGCGTTCGCGGGGTGCCACGGCGGGCAGGTGGCTGACGGCCTGTTTCTTCCCCTCAGGGATTGACAGCTCGGAGCCCATGGTGCTGGAGCAGTACGTAGCCGTGGCCAACTACGAGCGGCAGGAGAACTCTGAGATCAGCCTGAAGGCCGGCGAGACGGTGGACGTGATCGAGAAGAGCGAAAGCGGTGAGTGGATGTTTTTTTGCTCTCAGTTTACATGCCGAGCATCAAGTGCTGACTTAGATCTACAACCAAACATCGTAGCTCACAGGTGTTGTGTTGAAAACAAAGGAAAAGTGCGTTTTCTGCACACGCTTTGAACTGCTTGACATGTAGTTTGATTCTTCCTGTTTGTACAGTGGCATAAACACACAAAACCACGCTCACTCAGCGCCTCTCTGGATGCTGTCTCCTGTCCTCTTGATTATGTTTCCTCCTTTTAAAACACCGTCATGTACACACGGCTGCCTCCTGCGTCTCCTGGCTGGGCTTGGCACCACCTGGAGGTGCTGTTAAGGCTCTGAGAAGTCGGGTTTGTGGACAGGAATGTCCAGTAATCATATGTGTGCACACACACCACCTCGACAGAGTTTGCTTCATCAGCAGACGCTCCACGCTCTACCTTGCCTTTCCCCCGTTGGAATTCTGTTTAGCGACCTCGGAGCTGGATCTGATTTTCCGTGCTAACAGCCACTGACAGCCAGCAGCTTGCACAACTCACAGCAGAAACTCTGGCACAGACACAGCACGTCGCTGCGTCTCTCAGCTCTTATCTGTACTCTGATTACACATGAGTCCATACTCTTCGAGATATCCGGAGCTCGCACATCTGTGATTACGTGCACTATTGAGTCCGTTTAGGCTGCAGCTCAACATTTTTCACATCTTTGTTTATTTGGCGTTTTGTTTGTTTGCAGTTTGAACACATCAGCATAAATGAGACGATTTTTTATGGGAAGTTTAGAGAGAGCGAAGGCGTCGCATGGGAAGCTGGTCCTGTCTCGATGAGGAAGACGAGAGAACTGCAGCTTTGTTTATGATGTTATGAAATATCGTGTAGGACGAAAACAGTTTTACTTTTTGAAAACATGACATTCCTTTGAACTTGAAAGATAATGTAAATACATGAAAGCAAGTAATGCTGGAAAAGGTGAGCGTGTGGTGGGACACGGGCTCAGCTGACTGTACAACCCCTGCAGCGACTCGATGTTTCCAGGTCGTACAGCTGGTCCATACGTGGGTGGCGTGCGGTGAAAATCTCACCTGATCAAACTTTTTATGACTTTTTCTAAAAGTTTTTGAGTAAATGAACGGTTTAGAGTTTAGAGGTGGGTGAAACATTTCATCATCATCCAAATGACTTCTTCAGGTTCCTCCAACCTTCCAAAGAGCTCATTTGCATAACGAGCGCACCGCAGACTTGTAGGTCAGCGATGGTCGTTCCTTTTTATCACCAATGGCTCCTTGACTCCTCGCTCACTTGATGCATATGAAAGAAAAAAGGACTCATATAGTTTGTTTTTGTTTTCATAATCGTTCAAAGCTGAAACTGTAACAAGAATAAAAACCAGTTATTAATGTCAAGTGTTCTTAGAAACTCTCGACTCTTCTGATATAACTTTGATCGCAGGCACCGTTTGGTGTTAGGCGCACGCATCGCTGAACGTTTTATGTCATGAATATTCATGTTGGCTCAAGTTGCACAGTAGTTTCTCCCTGTGATCCTGTTTCTGTGCATGAGGCCTGACAGCAGCTGCTCACCAGGCGTGTTTAAAAGCAGCGTGGATGCAGAACTCGGAGCGATAGGAGCGGCTTCTGAGCTCTCGGGAACTCTCGTCTCGGAGCTGGATGTGTGCGCTGTCGTCATCTGCTGAGCCAAGGAAGTGGAGCAACGGTGATGATGATGATGGTGACATCACTTGGAGACTATGCCAAGGCAAACACATCTGAGAGCTCGAATAATATCCCACAACCCCCTTCCTGCTTTTCAAGGCTTTCCTGCAGCCTCCTGGTCCGATGTGCTATGTTCTGTCTTCAATGCAAAGACACTGACACTGGGGCTGTTAGTTACAGCTTATTTTCTTTTAATGCGTGGAGTGGAGTGGTATTTTATCCTCTGATCCTCTCCAGGAAATGTTGAAATCCTTTTGTGTGCCTGATCTTTTTCATTCACATGCACATTTTCTTTTCTCTGCACACTCGACGCACATGTTGTTATGCATTTGCTTTTATTTATTCCAGCAGAGAAGAGTTCAGTCGGGTTTTTCAAGTGTCTGCAGGCTTGACCTGACATAATTACGGGTTCAACCGTGGAGCCGGATGTCGTTTATTTTTGCCTCTATGAGAAGCTATTGGCCTTACAAGTCAAGACCCAGCTGTTTCACTGCAGTGTCGACAAGCTCCGTCATCAGACTGGAAACTGGTTAAGTCATGAGCTCTGTGAGGTGGTGTGCATGCAGCTCGCTTTGTGTATCACTGAACAAGTATCTTACAATTTAGGAGCTGCTAATCTAGTAAAAATAGATTTATGAAGCATCAGGGGGATGGGGCGAACCAGAATCGGTCTGGGCCACCATCCGGGATCTCTCCCTCTGGTCTGGACATGGGAACCATTCAGTGTCTGGAGAGGCAATGTTCCAGCTGGAGAAAATAAATCTGCATATGTGACGAGTTAAATTATATGATGTGTCGGAGTAAGAGGAGGCAGTGATGTGAAGGGACAGAGAGGGAAGGCTGGTGTTTTTAATTAGTCACAGACCTGCGTTATAGCTGGTGCTTGATCAAAAAAAGTGGTCCCTGTTCCACTCTCCTGGTCCCTGTTCCACTCTCCTGGTCCCTGTTCCACTCTCCTGGTCCCTGACCCACTCTCCTGGTCCCTGGCCCACTCTCCTGGTCCCTGTTCCACTCTCCTGGTCCCTGACCCACTCTCCTGGTCCCTGGCCCACTCTCCTGGTCCCTGTTCCACTCTCCTGGTCCCTGACCCACTCTCCTGGTCCCTGTTCCACTCTCCTGGTCCCTGGCCCACTCTCCTGGTCCCTGTTCCACTCTCCTGGTCCCTGACCCACTCTCCTGGTCCCTGACCCACTCTCCTGGTCCCTGTTCCACTCTCCTGGTCCCTGACCCACTCTCCTGGTCCCTGTTCCACTCTCCTGGTCCCTGGCCCACTCTCCTGGTCCCTGGCCCACTCTCCTGGTCCCTGTTGGTTATGATGAAGCATGTGTGGCCTGGAGGGATCTCAGGGAATTTGATGAGGATGATCGAAACACCAGCTCGTCCTGCCACAGCAGTCCCAGAGAGTCACTGTCATGGTGTACTCAAGTGCCTCTGGCATCCTGTTCCACTCTCCTGGACTTTGCCATGGAGATTAAGCAGGTATCTTCTTATCTCAAAAAGACCTTGTAATGCAAAAATGTAGTTTTTACTCAGCGAGCATATTGACATGCTCGCTGTGGCAGTGTTTTAGCCACCTGCTGCCACCAAAAGGCTGACGGGGTATGCTGTCTCCCAGCATGGGTGGTGTGGGCACCTAAGTTTGTCAATGTGATAACTCGAGAACGAGGAGACACAGGAGCTTCAAACTGATGCCAAAGTGTATCTACTAAAATTCTCAAACGAGTTTGAATCTCAGTGACTTTGACCTCAACGTCAGCGTAAACCGACGTAAAAACCTTGTGAATGTCACAACTTGTAAGTCATAGATGTGTCGATCTTGCATCATGGGGTTGGAGAGAGGTCGAGGATTGCCTAGATTTGCCAGATCTAGTGACAAACATCCCTGCAGTCTGTTTATCTGCATTTTATATGAAACTAGGGAAACAACATGGAATTGATTACATTTCATCACAACGCTGAGACATTTCACAGCAGAGTTGGAGTTTGGACATTTATTGTTGCCCGTGACAACAGTTCAAAGCATTGCTAAAGAACTGAGGATCCGTCCACTGGTGCTGTGGACGTCTGTAGCAGACTCCGTCAGTCCAGCAGATACAAAGAGTCAACGAGTTTCATTTAAAACCACAGGAGGAGGCTAATGAGAACACAGCAGTCATTATGGTCCATTTTGAGGAGACCACAGTTCAGTCTGGTCCGTAATGGTAGACCAACAAACAGCTTTCCTCCAGGCACCTCTACAAAACGAGTGCCTGCTTGGCAGACTTTTTATGACTCCACAGGTTAATTGTTTCTGGTTAAATTATGCTTGGATCTGTTGGTTTCAGGGCTGACTTTATGTCTTCTAAATACCAGGTTTCTGCATCAGGCTGTTCTAGATCATGGACTTGATTTCAATGATGGATTCACATTTTTTTTACCCAAATCCAGCTACATGTTGGCGTAGGGTCTTAAACATGACCGTTGCTTCGTGTAATCCCTCCCATTCTTCTTTCATTTTCTAATTTCTTTAAGGTCTAATGGCCAACAAGTTCAGAAATGATGTGAAAATTGTACAGAATAAAGATAAAGAGTGTTCAGAAGATTAATTCGTCACCTTCTGAGATCTTTGACAGTGAATTCTGAATCGCAGCGACTAGCCTTCCTCTCTGTGGGCAGACAGAGAGTATATGGAGAAAAACACCCCTCTTCCCCCTGTTTCATCATCCGAGACTAATGGATGTACCAGCAGGACCTTGACTCTAAACTGCAAACAGGATTCTTTGGGTTAGTGTGCCGCCCAAGCCCCACCAGCCGGAGAAGCCATTTGCCCAAATATCTTGGCCTTGCTTACTGCCAGGGTTCAAGAACATTTTGTCACAGTTGATTTTAAGAGATTAGACAGCTTTGCTTCTTTTTCTCTGGTCTTGACTCAGCACCTCATAGAGTATGACGTCCTGCTGTGTTCCCAGATAATACTAATCCTCCGTTTAAGAAAGTTACAGCAGTTTCTGTCATAAAGCTGAAGTCTACATGGAAATACTGATGCCACATCTTAGTTATGTTGAATTATTGTCAGCTGCTAAAATTCTGTTGGACGGAGAGTCAACGCCAGAAGTTTTGGCACCATTTTCCCACCACACCTTTCCGTGTGCCCAGGGGAGCTGGTAAGAATGGCAGCACTTAGACTAGCCCATGACGCCTTTCCAAAGCCCTGTCCTCAGTGAGGTTCATAAAGAGAGAGCCATGAGCTAACACACTGAGTGAAACCTCAGCATTAGATCATTTACATTAAACGCTCCTGTTAGATCGGGGCAAGTCTTAACTTTCGGCTGTGCAATAATTTATTAATTTGCACCGGACTGCTGGATGAAAAATGTCTCTGAATGGATTTAATTTCTTCTTCTCCTGCAGTTGCCAGAATGGCGCTCCACCTGCCCCTGAAGGCTCTGCTCCTTGTATAAGGATACTGTATGTTTACTCACAACTGTGGTTTAGATTTATGAGCAATTATAAAAGAAACGCAGCTTTCAGAGCTGCATCAATAACCCCACTGAAAGTACAGGAAAGACACAGTAAATATATCCAATAATGTTACGCTGGAAATATTGAATGTACCACTGTGGGTCATAAAAATCACCAAAGTGCCAAATTGTGAAATAAAAACTTTATGAAAGGCTCTTAAACATTCTGTATTTAACCTAGCTTGACATGTCCGTTGCTTTAGGCCTTCAGTTGTAGATTATGTTGTTCATTAAGATGTGCCAAGGCTAACTCGGAGGATGTTCTGGATCAGAAAAAGGCTGTTTCGGACAGCACGCTGCGGGCGAGCATTAATACTGACAGCCAGCATTAAACAAGGTGGTTTATCCAGAAGATGGTGTGCTATCATCTCACTACACCCTAGCTTGGCTGCATTAGCTAGCTTCACCCTCAGGCAGTAAAAAGGCGCTAAAGTGCTTCAGTCACTTCTTAGAGTCGAGCTCAGAGAGGCTGGGGATACTGGAAGCTCAGAGGGGCTGCTGTACTTGAAGCTGGCCACCTTCAGGGGGTGGAGGTGAACACATGATCAGTGCAGAGGTTTAGCCTCACTCCACTGATCGTGATGTTTGACCAAAAATGGTTATTGAAGTTCCTGCTGCCAGCTATCCCCTTTCACTTGTAACAAGTCGGCTCAGTCACAAGACCCCCAAGTTTTATGAAAACTTCCAGGAGGTAACATGAGCTTCAAACTGGGATGTAATGCTTCCACCGTTGCTCATCAGTAAAGACCAGAACCTTGACATTTGTCACTAAGAGGATTGGGTGCCCTTTTATAAACTCTTTTTGAGACTAGCTTTGAAGTGCTTTAAAGTGACACACCATGTGAAATCTATGCTTTGAATATGAAACATTAATCCCGTGAAGGTTTGAGAGCTGGACGAATGATGTAAGCCTGTAGATTGGGAAAGTAGGTTGTAGTTATTTCCATAGCAAAGTTTCAGTCTATTAAATGTACTGTGCTAAGTCATTAGTGAGATGGGTGGAGGGGAAGTTTCTCGAAGGATTTTACTCCAGTGTAAGCTGACTTTCAAAAGTTATCATGATAACCTTAATGTTGTTCTTGGAACAGACAATAGTAGGCCGAGTAATCAAGTAACTCCGTGAAACAAGGAAAAACGTTTCAGGTTAAAAAAACCTTTCATACAGAATTAAAAAAGAAGCTGGCGAGTGAGGAAACACTGGCCTACTGAATGCTGGGACACTTCTGCAGGTTGTATAATGACAGGGTGGCTTAACCAGGCTAGACAA
This sequence comes from Astatotilapia calliptera, assembly GCF_964374335.1. Classification (NCBI taxonomy): domain Eukaryota; kingdom Metazoa; phylum Chordata; class Actinopteri; order Cichliformes; family Cichlidae; genus Astatotilapia; species Astatotilapia calliptera. Next base: position 2,071,092 of record NC_137427.1, read on the forward strand.
AAGCATAGATAATTAAAAATAGCATGTTAAAAGTATGGCTAATCAGTTGAAAGCTGGCTTGCCTTCGGTCCCAGTTGAAAGCTAGCTATAGCTTGTTAAAAGTATGGCTAATCAGTTGAAAGCTAGCTATAGCTTTCAACAAGGTATGTTTTTGTTTTTTAGCTAACCAAACCCTAACCCTATGTGTAGCAGTTGGGTTGCTAGCTAGCAGGATGGACAAACATGACATTTTTGGCCTAAACATGCTGGATAAACAGTTAAATTAGCTAGCTAAAATTATACATAAAAAACTAGAAACAGTTAGCTGTCGATGAAGGGGCTCTCTGCCTGTGTGGCTGGGCTTTCAGAAGCTCTAGTTTTACAGGCAGTACTTACTGCAGTAGTTTTGCCACCAAGCAGCAGAGGTAGAAGTAGCTGCATGTTTCCAGCAGGCAGTGATTTTGGTCAAGTCTATTGAGCTGTTCGATGTTGAGTCGCATCTTGGCAGTTTATAAAGGGGCCGAATGAAGGAGCCAAATTAGAGCTGTTACACTTTCAGAACGCTTTATTATCCCAATCAGTAACAAACCACAAAAAAATGACCCTAAAACCAAAATCAAATGTATTTTATGTGCTGAATGCTAAATGCTGTGTGTAGCTTGAGCTCACTGTTGGCGCTTGAACTAAAGGAAGTTTTAAGGATACTGATCAGACGCTTGTTACAGAAATGTTTCGTGCTGCATTTCAGAGTTTTTGGATAAAGCAGCAGGTATTAACACTGATGATTCTTGGCACTGCTCTTCTCTTCACTCTTCTTCTCTCTTTAACGACTTTTATAGCTTCACAGAGTTCAGTCTGTGGAATCCCAGCTTTGTGTAGGTACACAGGTTTAACTGAGGACGGTCTGGGTTTCAGTTGGAAACATTCAGTCACCAACATTTAGCATGTCGACCGGATCAAAAGGATATTTTTGGATGATGATGATGAAAATCTCTGGTAGAAAAGCACTGCTTCAGGCTAATCTCATTTATGAAGCTGCTGCAGTTCACGGTAAAGATAACACTGTGGCTAATTGTGCAGCTGGTTTGAGGCAGCGAGAATTGTTGTTCTCCTATTCTTTGAATCTCTCCTCCTGCTAACTCTGCAGAAAGATAAGCAAGTAGTTCAATGCTGAAAAGCAGCACTGCGTTCCAGTCCTCGCCGCTCTCCAGGGGATCTGTTCCCAATTAGAAGCTGAAGGGAACGAACAAAAATGACAGTCATCTCGTAGGTAACCCCTGCATATCACATTAATAAAAGACCTCCCTGTAGAAGCTGATGAGCGTTCAGCGGTCCAGAAAATGAGAACGTGAGAGGAAAGTGTGAGGTGCTGTTTTTGGAGGGGAATTAGCATGAAACACTCGAGCTTTGAAGCTCCAGCCAAACATCTGCTCCCCTCCTTTGTCTTCCCTCGGTCAGTCTTTGCCCATACCACCCTTTTAATCTCACTTTCCTCCTCCCGCTCTGGCTCTGTTCCTCACCTCTGTCTTCTTTTTATCGCGTTTGCTCTTAAGAACTTTGTGTATCTCCTGTTCCTCCAAAGCACCCCCCCCCCCAGGCCTGTTTCAGTCACTGATAAGCCGGCTCGTCCTGGTTACTGTTCCACTATGTTCACTGTGACCTCCACTTTCCCTCTGTGGGGAAAAAAGGCTATTATTGCCTGCCAAGGTTTGGTGTAGTTAGAAGCTCCAATTAGAGCCCAGCGCTGTAAGAGACGCCAATTACTGCCCCTCTGCTGTCTCCATATTTATGCTTTGTGCTGTGTCTGTGTATAAATGTGGCAGCACAATCTATCTATGTGAATATTAGTCATTAGTTTCTGAACGCTTCATAAATCCCCAGAACAGTTGGGTGTAGTTTGTCAGACAGACGCTCAGGAGCGTGTAAGTGGGCGCAGAAACGAGAGCGCGGCTGCTGCACGGGTTCTATTTTACTGTTCGGGTAAAGAGACGGCACACGCTACAGCTGTCGAGAGGACTCGGGGAGCTCTGGGATTGCTCTGCTCATTGGTGACACAATCCCTGAATCCCTGTACAGTAGGCAGATTTAAGAAGAGGGCGACAGCTCCGTGTCTCTCCAGAAACGAGAAATGAATCTATTTATTGAAGGTGCAAACAAAAGTTCTGACGCATAGAAAGAATAATAACCACCTGCTAGGCCTGGGTTTCCTGCTCTGAGCGCTTGCTCGTGCATTTCAGCAGTTTAACTCTGGACTTCACACTCGCTCAGTGTTCGTGGGTAAACCTGACCCACATTTCTGCTGAAGATCATCCCTGTTCATGAAAGTCTTTAATGAAAGAACCTGTGCCGTGTCCGAGCCCAAAGGCAGCGCGTCAGGTCAGGAGCACAACCAGGACATGATTAGTCATCGAGTCGGAGGGTCAGACTGTCACACAGAGTTCGACTGAAGCATCCCGAAGAGTCCGACATGCCGACCTCAGCCGTGTTTATTCTGAACTCACAGCACTCATAGCTCACGCCAACACTGTTGCAGCCGTGGCTTCATCCTCTTCTCCAAGGTTAAATTCAAGTTAAAATGTCACCACCTGCATCCTTCACGCAGTGACGGACAAGCAGAAAGCACGTGTCACAATAAACGTTGGATTAATGCTAGAGAAGACGAACAAATTTTGCATTATCGCTTCCACAAGTAGATGTCTGGGGATCATTTTCAGTGGCTGGTCTTGTGCGTTGGCATGAACATCCATGACTTTGTCTCCAAACTGGAAGAAATCGTGTTCTGACCACTTAGACTCTGCATCCTGCACCGCTGACCTCTCTGAATATTTAACTCGACTTTTCCTGAAAGCTTTCTTTGTACAGCTCTGTGCAGCATCAGGAACGACTTTCAGGAGATAATTTTCCACAGTGTGCATCCTCACCTGAATCCACTTTAGCCCTACTTTGAAGTATTTCCATTCTAAAGTAGCTGCCAGTACTTTACTCTTTAGGTGTCACAGAGGGTGGGATGCTTGGAGGATCCAGGAGCATTTAGCCCTTCTCGAGTGTTTCGGCCCTCCACACACAGACGGACAGTTTAGTCCACACATATGCTGGGACAAGTTCTAGTTTGCTTTAACTGACTCTGAGAACAGTTTCTCCGTCTGGCTGCTGATCTCTGGTCCAGATCTCCTCCTACGAGACAGATTTTCAGTGAAAACTAATCTGTCCACAGGCGGCTCTCACGCGCTCAGGTTTACCGCGATGCCAACTGTCTGTTTTTGTCCCAGTATCTCTCATTTGGTGTCTTATAGTCACATCTGTGTCTCTGTGTTGTTTCCCGTGCTCTGTCTGCAGGCTGTTCAGCACTTTGTGATTGCAGAGGGTGTGTGTGTGTGTGTGTGTGTGTGTGTGTGTGTGTGTGTGTGTGTGTGTGTGTGTGTGGGCGGGCAGCAGTGTTTCTGGTCCTCATTTATCTGTTTTTACTGTGCCCACTTTCTCCTGAGCTGGATTTATTAGCGAACTGGGCCCTGTCAAAAGCTTGCCTTATGATAGCATGTGTGCACACGATGGAGGCCGGGCCTGCCGCGTGTGTTTCTGCCCTTTGAGATGTTTTGTATTGATGTGCATGTGTGAGACGGGCTGAAGAACCCCAGAACTCTCCCAGCCTGTTCATATCTACGCTGTAGTTTTCATTTTTCTTTGTTTTCTCTTTAAAACCTCGAATAAACGTTCTAACATCAGCTTTGATCAGCGGTGCTGCTAAAGAGTGGTGGCGTCTGGCTTTCTTCACTGGGCCAGTTTTTATTATTTAGCGGTCTGGAGGAAACTTTTCATGCTTTTAATTCCCCACATTTGGCTCCTGCAGTCCTCGTGGTTCTGGCATCAGTCGAGCCTTCCATTGTCTCTGCGGACTGAGATGTGCTGCAGAGATGTTCATGTTGCAAAGCTCATGCGTCTTATCTGGCAGGTGTTTGATTAGTTTTAGTGTTCAGCCGCCTGCTTTTTCTGTCTCTGTTCAAACTCCTGCTTCTGTTGGCTTCAGTTACTGGAGGTAGGATGTGATATGCGTCAGCTGGGGCGCTCACACATGCCACCGTTGATGGCAAACAGTCACCTCGGTCTCTTCTGCTGGCGTGGGAGATTTATGATTCTGTTTTTCCAGCAGGTACAGGTGGCTCCAATTCTTCTTCAGCTTTTTAAAAGTCGCAATGAATCAGCCTATGAAAGGCCTAATGCGTTTCATATGGCCCAAGCTATTCTTTCTGCTAGGTGGACCTTTCACACTGCAGCGAAAGAGAAAATAAAACGCACAACATGACACTAAAATGGACTTTCTTTGTTTGAATACATCAAACAAAGAAAGTCATATTTAAATTCAAATTTTAAATCTTAATCATCCCAAGGTTTTGCAACACTGACCATATATGGTATCAGATTTATTTAATAGGATTACATATGAAAGCGATTGCTCCTCATATCAAGCCCTGTCAACTCCGACCTCTCCCAAAGTCACACTGCACTGCTGTGTGTTTGCAGGAGTCAGAGCATCAACAAACAGCCAGTGTGACTGCGAGGAAGCTCCGGCTGGATGAGCTACACTGGAGCTACCATAAACTTCACACCCGAGCCTCAACTCTCGCGGCCCGGTACAGGTCCGTGGCCCGGGGGTTGGGCACCGCTGGTGTATATTTATCAAAATCGAGCAGGTTGACCTTTAACCTGGACTCATTTCCTGCAAGTCGCTTTGCAACCCCCATTAGCTTCTGCTGCTCCTCCATCCATTCATGCTGTTCTGACTTAAACAGCATCATGTCTGCTCTGTTACGTGAGACGATCATTTAAATTCAAAGTGCTGCACTGGGTATTGATTCTGTCACCGTGCTTCCTGTTGTCTGTATAAAAGAAAAGCTGTGAGTATAATGTGGTCTAATATTAATTTATTTTACTGCTAAAATATGACATAAGGTAACCCAGTAATTTCCAGAAGACTGTATCTTTATCATGACTTAATCCCATTTAGCCTGAAGTGGAGGAAAATGCATTATTTTTGTCATAACTCTACAACTAAGAGTGGATTTTCCCGGCAGTGGCGACGTGTTTTTCCATTAGTCCAAATGATGTGACTGTAGGCTCAGTTTAATCGTTGAAATGATTTGAATTCTAGCTGTGACTATTACTTCCTATCAGAGCTGTGAAGTTGAAACCAATGCTCACTCTCTGTTGCTGCGAACACACTTCTTCACTTCTACCACCTACCTCTCATTGCCATTACTGCTACTTTCCCTATGATACAGCTCTATGTTGCGTTCATATTTTCCGCATCATTCATAACACGTATTATTGTGATTGGTGTCGTGCCGGGTAATAAAAAAAGGGCGTGATGAATTGATTCACCCAGGCTTCTCCAACCGCATTAGAGAGCTGAGCCATATGGCTGTAAATACAGCGGAGCAGCGATGACTTAATTGCTGGACTCGTTTGGGAAAAGAAAAACAGTTTGTTGCTATTAGCTCCTTTATAACCACTGCTAACCACTGCTTTTACATTATCACTTCCACTGCATGCGCACACTCACATTAGACCAGACAGACCCAGGACATCCACACTATTGTTGTACTTTCCACAGTAAGGAGTGAAATGCTGTCACGTATGACCTCACTCTTGCCGTCATATCATCCCTGTATAGGCTGGAAGAATGTGTCACACGTTGGGTTGCAGCCATGCAGCACACTAACGAAGCCACGTCTCCTCGCTTTTTATGGCTAACGGGGCTTTGGTGCTGTCGATGTCGTCACTACAGCCTGACGACAGCCTTTGCTTACAGACGCATGCTAGCTGTCAGACTGTGATCTATGTAAATGGATTGGGTTCTTTTGGTTTTGGTCGCCACCCAATGTGTCATGTGTTTCTGCAATTGTGTCAAGTCAGCTCAGCGAGCGCTGTAGCAGCGTAACGTAGATGTGACCACAAACTTCTCCTTTGCCAGTAGCAATCAAGACGTGATCTCTGCTGTGCAGCCACAGGGTGTGGGTGAAGAGGGGAACGCCACGGGTGATGTTACGCCATGATTTAGGCCATTTGTGAGTGGAAGCCTTTCAAGCCTCAGAAGGAAAGCGAGTTAAACGTAGATAATCAAGTTTCTGACCTCGTTCTTGGAGGAGGCTGTCCTCCTGTGCAGATGGACCAACCAGGGTCTGTAAGTTTGTGACGTTTCTGCTGTGGCTTTAAGTGAAGTTGGGTAAATGTGGTGAACTTCACGGAGGCATTGGTGATGAATTGTGTTGGCTTTTGTTGTTTACCACATATGTACACGCCCACAAAGGCCTGATTGGCACAAAATTTGGCACCAATGTTCCCAGTTCACAAACGCTGAATCCAGTAACTCCTGATTTATCAGGACCAAAAGCAGCTTTTTGTTTCACCTGAAATATTTCACAAAGTCTTCCAAATATAAATTGGAAAACCCCCAAAAACTTTCCCAGTGAAATCCTGTCCAGCGTTTGTTTGTAAACACCAAAACGGAGCGAAGGCTACAAGCTAGCTCGTGGCAGTCAGCTCGAGCGGCATCGTAGACGCTAACAAGCCACGAAGAAAGTAAAGTTCCTCTGGCACCGGTGCTCAACACGAAAGTAACAGCTCATCTCATACGAAGCTTGACTTTTCTATCACACAGTGAACCTGTGATCCAAGTTTACCTCACAGGGTTAAAGCCTCCTCTGGGGGATGGTCACCGGGTTTAAACTCCTGTTTACTGTTGGAAATCCTGCTTTTCAAACCAAACCTGGAGGTGAAAGAGAAGCTAAACAGCAGCTGCAGGAACAAAGGGGAACTCGGGAGGTGCACACCGCGGTGTCCTAGCTCATAACCCAGGAACTCTGACTGTGCTGTACAGTATGAAACATTATGTAAGACCTCAAGATGTTTGTCATTGTTTGTGTGGTTGAATCATCAGTTGGAGGAACCAGCATGGACCAAACATGGACTACAGGCGACTGCAAAACAACAGCAGCACAGCATGTTTGACTGTGAGTCAGTGAAGGGTAGCAGTGTCTTTAAAAGCCCAACACGTCCTAGCAGGTTGATCTTCAGCAGCATCACCGAGTGCTGTTTTAAACCACCGGTGAGGAGTTCCTCCTCGCCCCAGCACTCCCAGCACTCCCAGCACTTCTGTGTCTTTCAGTGTCTGGTTTAGTAATGAACACCACTTTCCAGGAAGGTGAAACTCTGAGCTGCCACGAGCTCCCTTTAGATGTCCCTTTGACACTCACACAGACAGGAGCAGCCTATTAGACGTGCTGTTCTCCCACCCCTACGTGGGCTGTATCCAGTAACGTCTCTTTTTTGGTGCAAATTGCCCCCGAGCTGGTGTGCTCACCGACATCCGTCAGGCCTAACTGACAGCACTAATGTGTTCTCCTCAGGTTGGTGGTTCGTCAGCACAGCGGAGGAGCAGGGCTGGGTCCCGGCCACATACCTCGACTCGCAAAATGGAACCAGAGACGATTTGGATCTGGGAACATCCAGGACTGTCGAAGGTTAGTGCTGACACAAACACGGCGTTGTTACATTCATAAAACTTAAAGACATAAACGTCAGTCTGCGTGTGCAGGGGGCAGCCCATCCTTTCTAGTTTCCTTCTGTGTTCATTCTCATCACATCATCCACAAGTTAGTGCTGAACACACAAACACATTTCCAGTCACACATTGGGAACCTTGGAGACCACAGTGGCGGCAGCAGCACGGTGAAATGGTACCAGACTGCAGCCAACGGGGTTGCAATATTTTGGCACCACAGAAAATTCCTTCCAGCTCCCCCGGGACGCCACGGCTCTCGTTTTGTTGCGACCCTTTCCTCCTGAATGTTTAGTCTGCCTGCTGGGACGGAGCATTTCCTCACCGTGTCATCCCCCCCCCTCTGAGATCTGGAGCGTGCAAACGCACAGACGCATGCGTGCAGTTTATTTGCAGATGCATGTAGCAGTTTATGGGATGTAGAATCCCGCTGGATCCTCCTGCAAACACTTTTCCGTCTCTGTTGCGACACATGCTGGGCTCCATGCTTCAGTGGGCAAACAAACACAAACAGCTCAGTTGCTGTTACTCGCTGCTCCTTTTGAGGAGGTGGCAGCGCCCGTAACAAAGATTTAGTGTTGTTTTGTTACATTGTGACGTGCCGGAGTGTTTGCTGCCTGTTGATTGGATGCATGTGTTGTTAATGGTGTTTCTGTTTGTTTTTGAGTTGTGCTCAGAACTTGTTTGACATCTGCTGCAGATTCCCGAACACCAACACCCAGCTCTCGGGAATACGTTAGGCTTATTATATCTTTGTAGCTTTGCCCGTTGATTCTGACGTCTGATTTATTCAGCTGAACTGAATGGATGTTACATCACTGAATGAAACGGCACGCACGAGGCTCGTGCTCTGACTTCGTGCAGGTTGACCGCTGCGCTCTTTTCATTGGCCTCGCTAAATTTACTACTGGACACTTTCAGTTGAGAAAAGTGGAGCTAGAATTTTAACAAAAACAGGAAGAGAGGGCGAAGCATCTGAATGATCTGGTCACCTGTTCATCTGCTGGAACCTCAGCTAGAAACAGCTCCGCTCACATTCACGGTAGCTCGACCATCATCATCATTATTGTTTTTATCGTTGGTCATTTTTATTTCTTTTGGTTTTAATGTGACCTCTGAAACACCTCGATTGGCTTCCTTGGATGTCGGACAGCAGCAGGTGTTGGTTGGTAAGCCTCTAAAAGCCCTTAGAGGAGGCCTGTGTGTGTGTGTGTGTGTGTGTTACATTTTCTGTCATATACAGCGTACTTTGACAAACAGATCAATGATGTCATCACAGCTCGTTTCTTTCATTTCCAGCTGCTCACAAAAGTGAAGCTATTCCTTGAGAGAGCTGTCCATGCCTTCGTTTCATCTTTACTCTGGTGTCAGTCTGTTATCAGTGAGCCGACTGCAGCAGGTCCAAAGCGCTGCAGCACTGTTACTAACCAGCACTCGAAAGCGAGACCACATATTTCCATACTAGCATCGTTACTGTCACTTTTTGAACTGGCTTTTGTCCGGCATTGCACGAGTTCGCTGTCCGAGCTGTCCCGAGGTCCTTTGCTGTGACTGCTCCTAAACCGGGAACCTCCCCTCCACAACATTTGAAAACCCAATTTTATTCTATTTTTAAACCAGAATCAGTTCAGACTAATTTTATTTGCGTTATTTCTCATTTTATGTTTCTTTTCTGTCTTTTAATCTCATTCGATTATTTTAGAGGTGCAACACTGTGAGCCCCAATCTTCAGGCTGCAGTTCTTTCCTTTACTTGTGCCTCGATATGATGCCAGTCAGAGCAGATCTATCAATACAGCCACGTATCTCAGGCATGTAGAAAGTTGTTTAAAGCCTTTTGTGGTTCCAGAGTAAGTGACTGAACACCAGGTAGAGGAACCGGATTACAGGAGCAACGTTGCGTAAGAATACTCTGTTAAAAAGCCTCAAATAAACCAGAGTTGGCATCAGCTGGCATCTGAGGCTGACATTAACTGCACAAAGCTCACAGCTACACATGCACTCTCTTCCCCCTCATCCTCCGTCAGTCCCATTTTCCCGTTAGGCCTGGTGTCTTTGTGTTTGCACACATTGTCACTTCTCATTCCTGATCTCTCCCTTCCTGCTTCCCATCGTCTCTTACGTCTCATTATCTCCGCGTGGTCGGTAACCTAATTCCACTGACAGCTCAGCTCGCTAGGGAGGAACCGACAGGCGCGCCCAGCCCTGCTGAAATTACCTCCAAATAACATTTCCCTGTGTCCCTTCCTTTAAGCCAATATATCAATTAAGAGGTCAACGGGAGCGGGATGGCGCTCGGTGGGATGGAAGGAGCGCCGGAGAGGAATCAAAAGGGACAGCGAGTGACAAGGAGCAGAGTCAGAGGAGCGATGGAGAGATGAGCGAGGACAGAAGACGGAGAAGAAATGAAATTACTGCAGGCAAAAGAAAGACGGAGGACAACTGCTGTTTCCCTCCATCCTTCCCGTCATTAATATTTTTCCCTCAGGAGGCAGCAGAACAGGAAACCGGCTCACGATGTTTGATCGCTGCTTCGTCGTACAAGCTTCGAGGTTAAGAGTTCGACACACGGCAGCCGCATAATGTGTCGAGGCCCTCGGAGATCCTGGAGCTGTGTCTGTGATTGGTGTTCTCGTGTGTGCGATAACCGCAGACGGCATAATAACCATGAACGTAACCACGGTGACGTCCTTATCGGCTTTTGAAGCGTCAGTGTTAGCAGGATTAAACGTGGTGTGCATCTGCACCGCCGCAGGTCACACTGGACGTCAGAAGCACTTCAGTGAACTTGTTTCAGATTTGAGCCTCTGATAGCTGCGCCGTGTAGCTTGGTATGGATCCTGCAGGAAATCGAGCCGGTGCTATTTTAAGCGATGTGGAGCAGAGCTTCTGGGATGCTCCTAAAATAAGCTGCATTGTGTTTGTTGGAACAGCAAGCAGGAGCTTATTAGCTCTGACGATGACATCGGAGCCTGAACGCGACACCGCTGTGTTCCCGGCTTTGCTGATTTGTTAAGGCGGACGTGTCCACATTTGGAAGAGTGCTAAATTATCAGCTGGTGCTAACAAACAGCATGTAGCGTGCTGGTCACACTGGTCCCTGATAATCAGTGTGGTGGGGTTTGTAGCTTACACGCTGGTTCCTCCAGCCATGCCATGGTCTGCTGTTCCAGGCAAAATACAATTACTGTCCTCTTAAGTCCAACACAGTCAGTTTGCACCAAGCAGTCCACCTGCTCCCCTCATTTCGTTTCCGTGGTACTGCAGAGGATTTGATGGCTGAAATGACTCGTCCCGCTTCGTTTCTCACCCAGTCTTTAAAACTCACAGACACACTTCCTGTAAGAGAAGCAGTTTGAACGTGTTCATGACGACTAACAGCTCATTTTGCTAAAACGTGCTTCTTACACTAACTCGTCTGTTTTGTCTTTTGGTTGCTGCTCCGCCCCCCCTCCCCCTCATCAGTTACTAAGAGACGCAAAGCCCACCTGAAGAGGCTGGACCGCCGCTGGACCCTCGGCGGTATAGTTAACCGCCAGCAGAGCAGAGGTGAACATGAAAACACACAAACACACACAGAGACAGACACACAGAGACACACACGCACAGACAGACACACACACAGAGACACACACACACAGAAAGACACACACAAACAGAGACACACACACAGGACTTTTACATTTTGCAGTTTTTGTCATCAGATGCATGTTTCTCTGGTGACCCCATCTGATCTTGTGTGTCCCTGTGTGACCCTGTGTGTCCCTGTGTGACCCTGTGTGTCTCTGTGTGTCCCTGTGTGACCCTGTGTGTCCCTGTGTCTCCCTGTGTGTCTCTGTGTGTCCCTGTGTCTCCCTGTGTGTCTCTGTGTGACCCTGTGTGTCCCTGTGTGTCTCTGTGTGACCCTGTGTGTCCCTGTATGACCCTGTGTGTCCCTGTGTGACCCTGTGTGTCCCTGTGTGACCCTGTGTGTCTCTGTGTGTCCCTGTGTCTCCCTGTGTGTCTCTGTGTGTCCCTGTGTGTCCCTGTGTGTCTCTGTGTGTCTCTGTGTGACCCTGTGTGTCCCTGTGTGACCCTGTGTGTCCCTGTGTGTCTCTGTGTGACCCTGTGTGACCCTGTGTGTGTCCCTGTGTGACCCTGTGTGTCCCTGTGTGTCTCTGTGTCTCCCTGTGTGTCTCTGTGTGACCCTGTGTGACCCTGTGTGTGTCCCTGTGTGTCCCTGTGTGTCTCTGTGTGTCTCTGTGTCTCCCTGTGTGTCCCTGTGTGTCTCTGTGTGTCTCTGTGTCTCCCTGTGTGACCCTGTGTGTCCCTGTGTGTCTCTGTGTGTCCCTGTGTCTCCCTGTGTGTCTCTGTGTGACCCTGTGTGTCTCTGTGTGACCCTGTGTGTCCCTGTGTCTCCCTGTGTGTCTCCCTGTGTGTCCCTGTGTCTCCCTGTGTGTCTCTGTGTGTCCCTGTGTCTCCCTGTGTGTCTCTGTGTGTCCCTGTGTGACCCTGTGTGTCTCTGTGTGTCTCTGTGTGACCCTGTGTGACCCTGTGTGTCCCTGTGTGTCTCTGTGTGTCCCTGTGTGTCTCTGTGTGTCTCTGTGTGACCCTGTGTGACCCTGTGTGTCCCTGTGTGTCTCTGTGTGTCCCTGTGTCTCCCTGTGTGTCTCTGTGTGTCCCTGTGTCTCCCTGTGTGTCTCTGTGTGTCCCTGTGTGTCTCTGTGTGACCCTGTGTGTCTCTGTGTGACCCTGTGTGTCTCTGTGTGTCCCTGTGTGTCTCTGTAGGGGCGATCGTGGCTCAAGAGTTGGGAGTTCGCCTTGTAATCGGAAGGTTGCCAGTTTGAGCCCCGGCTTGGACAGTCTCGGTCGTTGTGTCCTTGGGCAAGACACTTCACCCGTTGCCTACTGGTGGTGGTCAGAGGGCCCGGTGGCGCCAGTGTCCGGCAGCCTCGCCTCTGTCAGTGCGCCCCAGGGCGGCTGTGGCTACAATGTAGCTGCCATCACCAGTGTGTGTGTGTGTGTGAATGGGTGGATGACTGGATATGTAAAGCGCTTTGGGGTCCTTAGGGACGAGTAAAGCTATACAAATACAGGCCATTTACCATTTCTGTGTGGCCACAAAGATCTGTGCAACAGTTCAGGGTAAATGAGATGTTAGAGGTTAATAATTTGGAGACTGTTTAAGATAAAATGACTCTTTGATGTGTGGTCCTGTCTCAGCAGCATTAAGTGGGAGCTGTTGTGTTCTTCTTTATTTCCTGGATGTGGATGTTTGTGTTAAACGTGGCCAAAGTGAACGATTAAGTCAAGTAGGGCGCTCGGTGTTTGTAATCCCTGTGAGTTAGAAGCTCAGGCTGTTCTAACACGAGTCCTTTTGTCAGGCTCGGTCTGCTGCTCGATACACTAATACAGTGTTTTTAATCACACAGCTGTAGCTGCAGCTCTCCTTTCACGTAATCTGCATCGGTGAACAACTAACACAAAAACAACAAGTGGCCCAGTATCTGCAGCATATTGGGTGGCCATGAGTCAGCTCTGACAGTAAAATCTCAAATCTTGCTCCCTCAGACGTGGAACACTCCCCGGCTCTCGCTGAGAAGCAAAATAATTGGACCGCATTAAACAGATTTAGATAATGAAGCGCTCGGCACCCGCAGCACGAGCGCCGCGACCTCGACGGCCGCCGAGCCCCGTCATGTAAATGGTTGCGTAACAGTGTTGTTGCTTCATTAGCTTTGAAAGACTGTTTATGACTTTCACATTTCAGTTTTAATTTTTGGATACTTGTGGTTTTGTCGAGTCATTTTTGCGTAAATGCTGAAACGTGAGAGAAACAAACAAGCGTCTCTTTGCTGAGGAGCGAGCCGGCGCTTTCTAATCCAGACTGTCGGTTTGTCGCCTTGTAGCTGTGCCGTGTTTACGGAAGCTCGTCCCGAGCCCAGAAAACAAGGGAAAACCTCTAAGAACCATCTTTGTTTCTCTTTACATTCCCCGACTGAAGCGCTGCGTCCACTCAGTCCTGGACCAGCAGGCAGCAGAGCACTGATTAATGGTTAATCCGACCCGGCTGATCTACAGAGTGGGCTCCTGATGGAAGTGTTGAAGTTGACCTAAAGCGGGCTGTAAATGAGAGCAGTATGATGGAGATGGAGTTGTACGTCACGGCCACGTTAGAGAAAGGTGGAGGTGGTCAACACGTACAAGTACCTCGGGCTGTGGGTGGACAACAACCTGGACTGGTCATGCAACACAGAGCACCTGTATAAAAAAGCCCAAAGCCGACTGTACTTCCTCAGGAGGCTGAGGTCTTTTAACATCTGCAGGAAGCTCCTGAGGATGTTTTACCAGTCGGTGGTTGCTGGAGTACTTTTCTATGCTGTGGTGTGCTGGGGGAGCAGCACAGCAAAGAGGGACTCATCCAGGCTGGAGAAACTGATCAGGAGGGCTAGCTCTGTGGTCGGCATGAAGCTGGACACTCTGGTGACAGTGGCAGAGAAAAGGACATTAAAGAAACTGATGGACATTATGGACAATGCTGGGCATCCTCTGCACACGGCCATAACTCCTCTCTGGAGGGGAGAGGGAGGGGAGACAGGAGGACAGAGGAGGGGGGAACAACTAAGCTGTAGTGCCTCTTCACCTCACTGTGCAATACTTTTTGTTAATATCCAACAGTGCAATAGATTTCAATACTTGAAACGTGCAGTTCCCTTGTATTCTTGTTCCTATTTATTCTATTTATCCCTTTCGTATATTTTATTTACACATGTCTCTGTATTTATATATATGTGTATATATAATATTCTGCTCACGTTCTGTAACTTGCTGTGCTCTTGGAAACAGAGGAACCCACCTGAGGGATTAATAAAGTTTTATCTTATCTGAAATGTGGTTGAGAAGCAGGGGGGCATTACTCATTCACATCTCCCACTCAGCTGGTTATGAATTCAGAGTGGGGACCTCTTTGTCACCAGCCGTAGTGGCTAATGTAGAAATATTAAAGGTTTACCGCTTCGTTCATGGAATGTGACCATACGGGTCGGCCATGTCCGCGGGAATGTCGCCTGACTACAGCTGCGTCTCCCAGAACGACCCAACGATCCAATGGAAAGTGTGAAAGTGGGGCAGCGGCCCAATCTGTAGCCTGCTTTTAATCACACAGACCTCTGCAGCGTGGATGAGTCACTCGACTAGCTGTCGCCACCAGAGAACCAAGCTGCTCTCTAATTCCTGCTGTTTAAGACACCTTAGCTTTTTAGCTTTTATTGCTCGGTGGTGTCGTTCCAATTTTGTGATGTTGGTACACACCATGCCTCCATTAAAACGTTTCTGGGTGGTGAAAGTAAAATGTGAAAGTCCCAGACACACAGTGAGGCTGCTGGTGCGACGCTGGTTAGAAAGTTGTTGCTTGAACTGTGGAGGATAGTGTGCGAGCAGGGCATGTTGGAGCTCTACTGCTGTGAAACGCTGCGTTTACCTTCAGGGGCGGGCTTTCCCAACCACCATCAGGCGCATTAGTGTGGACGTAACCTCCGTTCAGCTGTTAATCAAGGACCCTGATGGAAGCAGCTTTTGTGGTGTTTGTCAGCGACTGTGAAGATCTGTGTTATCAGTGAATCCCGAGCTTTCAGGTGTTTACAGGGCATTAGCATTGCTAATTTGACATGACGGGGCGACCTGTGGTCAACACAGTTGACCCCGTAAACCCCGTCTGTCACCCTATATGAACTGGAGTAACCACAAAAACATCAGAGCGATGGGAACAGCAGGTTTTATATGAGAGGCACACGACCTGTTCCCAGCATACGGCCCAAAAATATGAGAATTGAATCAACATCGATCCGCTACAAAGATGTTTTTGATCTGTCCTGCAACATATTTAGTAACGGAGGCAGAGAACGAGCCTGCTGAGGTTTACTGGCTGAAAAAGTCGTCCCGATGACGTGAGGTCACAGACGAGTTTCACGGCAGCGAGTGCTCCTGGCTGCAAACAGGCTAAAGACTCCTGGACCGGTCGCCTTTTTTCCACCATCAGAAACAGTCTCAGCATTAAAGCTGGAGCAGTGCTCACTGTAGTCATGTCAGACTTCAGCTCTCGTGGCTTTTTCGTCCACCGCCGCTCTCGACTGCGGCCCAACGTCCTAGGCGCTTTATGCTGCCTGGCAACCAGATGGTTTGGGTCTGCTACCAGGAGCTGCAGAAAGCTGAGTGAAGCAGAGAAAAGTGTGGAAAACTTGGGTTATTCCACCGAATGGAGCCCCCACCCCCCCGTCCCCGGCTGCTAATGCATTCCTGAGCTAGAGCTCCATGCAGACGCTTCAGATGTAGTTTGATTTAGCAAAGGACAAAAACAAAGACTGATCACAGGAGATTTATGTTCTCTCAGGATGCAATTTGCTAATGGGAGAACAGTCGCTCTCACACCCTGCTGACACAGCTTCACTGGAGACCTTGACTCAAATTCAATTACAGCACATCTCCTCACGTTGATTCATCCTGACACAAAGCCAGGTCAGGGTGTCTCGACCTGTCGGTGGTGGTGGATCAGCTGCTGACGGCAGGGGTGGGGCGTCCCTGAGGTTTATCACCGCGCTGTTGTTTGCAGCACTGATTTACAGTCCCGCCCACTCGGCTCGCGGCTCTGTGACGCCAGCAACGCGTGAATTCGGAGACGGACGCACGTGTACAGCTCACGAAAAAACAAACACAGATGAGATTAATTGAATCTTTCATCTTTTCTTCCAGATGAAAGAATTAGAGACAACAAACTGATGCACACGCTCGGCTCAAGACGACCATAACAACATTTATCAGATGCCTCAGATCTGACTCTTGTTATTCTCTGTCCATCTGCAAGTGCTCACCTCCACACCCAGTGTGTTTTTGAGTGCAGGTTCTGGGTCAGTAATTCCACTCTGCTGCACATTAGTGGACCAAAGACGTGAGCTTTAAAGGGAGCGCTCGTGCTGGGTGAAACAGGAAAGGCTGTGACGTAGGTTTACTTAGGTTTATCCTAACAGGGTTTTAATTGTAGTAAAATACTGTAATTCTGTAATTATTAGGAAACCGTGATCTGCGTTACAACAGCTGCCATTTGTATTCATGCATCAGACGTGCAGCAGCCTCGTGACCACCATCAGCACCAGCTGCTGCTTCTGGATCTTCTCTCTTTGAGAGCTGCGTGGTAATGATTCTGAATCTGGGTTCATGTAGCCTGAGCGAGGCCTAAAGGTTCCGCCTGTAGAGGGCGCCGTTTGCTATTTATGTGCAGGTCAAAGACGAGAGGTTCGTGTTTCTGTTGGTGTGCAAATGGTGTCTAAAGTGGGTCACACTGACCGTTTTCTCCCTCTGAGATGGTGTAATCTACAGCAGTGTGAGACTTTTCAATGATCTTGTTTCCTCTCTCCTTTACCCCCGCAGAGGAGAAATATGTGACGATCCAGCCGTACACCAGCCAAGGAAAAGACGAGGTGAGCTTTGAGAAAGGGGTCACCGTGGAGGTCATCCAAAAGAACCTGGAGGGCTGGTGGTACATCAGGTGGGTAAACGGTGCACGCCAAACCCGCACATTTCACCGCGAGGCTGTTGCTCGTCGTTGTCTCGGCGATCAGAGCAACAATTTCCTGGAGCTCTCATTTGCATAATGGCGCCGAGAAGAAAGCGTTAACATATGGTGGCGTCAGGGCCGCCTGCGTGTTTGCACGTGTGTGTCGTTTACTCAGCCGGTGTGTATTTCCTCACAGTTGTTCAGTTCCTCGAGTCCCCGGGCGCTCCGCTGCACAGCTGATTACTATCACATGACGCCTTGTGGAGCCTCACATACCAACGCGTACACAAACATGGATCCAGAGCTCCTGTTTGAGGCGCGTACGCGAGCTGCCGTGTGTGCACTTGTCATGTACACTGACTGCTTTCCTAACAGCTTGTTCGCTCTTTGGCACTCCCTGCAGTGCACACAGAGTCATTTCTGAGCACCGTGTCCAACAGAAAATAATCCTGCAGATGCATGTCTGAGTCACGCTGCTCTCAGTGGGCCCTTCTTTAAACAGCAAAGTCCATGCATGAAGCTTTTTTAGTTACGGGGACTCCTTGTGGTCGCAGTTGGGAGTCGTGAAACGGAAAACAGGGAACAGTCGCGTCTCTTCTGTGCCGGGGAAATGACTCGGAGTTTCATTTGGAGCATTACTTATTGTTTCACTAAGCACTCTGAAATTACTCGTTTAGCATAACAATGTCTGCTTAAATGTGGGGAAGCAGCATCTCTTTGCATCTATTATGCATTCTGTTTACTTGCCTTTGGCTACTCACATCACCAGAATTAAAATTGTGCCTTTATTGCAACACACAGGATCTGACTCGGTGTGATTTCATGCATTTTTAAAATTGTGGAATTTTTCAGTTATTTATTAACTGTACGTATAGCTCATAGTGGCATCATGCACTAAGTTAGGATGGTACTCGAGTGCATTAAAGCTCTGCTGCGATACATTCAGTCATTACTCAAATCACACGTTTTTTTCTGAGTGTATTAAAATGCGCTAAATGAAGCTCCCATGCTGAGCTCATTACACTACTGTTACTACACAGCTGCAGTAGGAAACAGTAGCACACACACACACACACATGTATGTACCAAGGTGTACTGAATGCTGGCTCATTGTTGGGAGCAGAGCAGTGATGGAGAGGGAAGACCTGGATGTCAGCTGAAGTTTTAAAAAATGGCTTCAGCGAGAGATTCAATCAGTGTTAAAAAATAACATCATGATCTAAAGTCTAAATGAATTCAATTAATTTCAGTTTTATTTACACAGCGCCAAATCACAACAGCAGTCACCTCAAGCTGCTTTATATTGTAAGGTAGACCCTACAATAATACATACAGAGAAGAACCCAACAATCATATGAGCAGCACTTTGGCGACAGTGGGAAGGAAGAACTCCCTTTTAACAGGAAGAAACCTCCGGCAGAACCAGGCTCAGGGAGGGGCGGGGCCATCTGTTGTGATTGGTTGGGGTGAGAGAAGGAAGACAGGATAAAGACATGCTGTGGAATTCACTCCCGAATGCAGGCTCAAAGTGCTTTATGTTGGAAAATTGCAATATTAAATAAAGAGAGCGCTCCCTCCACCTGTGAGCAAGAACCTGGCAATAGCAGGAAGAAAGAACTCCCTTTTAGCAGGAAGAGAACCAGGATCAGGGAGGGTCAGGGGAAACTAATAAGAGTGAAACCTGAGATTTTGCAGTGGGACAGCAGGTCACTCCTGGCACAGTCTACTTCCTGCTCTGTGCTGTATGGAAAGGGCAGCTTTACCTGATCCTGAGTTCAATCATAATAATGAAGGGAACATAAACTCGATGTCATATTAAACGTTCTGTCTTTATGTGTTTGGGCTGCAGGTATTTAGGGAAAGAGGGCTGGGCCCCGGCCTCCTACTTGAAGAAGATTAAAGAGGATTTCTCCCCACGGAAGAAGACGCTGACGGGCCCCGTGGAGATCATCGGAAACATCATGGAGATCAGCAACCTGCTGCAAAAGAAGTCTGTTAGCGAGAAGGACATCCAGACAGACGGAGAGGGCGGAACCACGCCGGAACGCCACTTCTCCAAGAGCGAGATCAGCCTGCCGATGCCCTCCGAAATCAACGCCGCGACAGGCCGCAGGCTGAGCGCGGGCCGGGACACCAACAGCCCGTGTCTCGGAATAGCGGCGAGCGCCGCCCTGAATGAGAATAAAGCGAGAGGCGAGCCGGGCTCCCCGGCTGTTGCAAGAGTGGCACCGCACAGAGTGGAAATCGGTGAGAGAACGTGTTGTGTGTAAAGGTTAAAGTTCAGCCTAAAGCTTGAATGCAACATTAAGACGTGCCCCTTTCCATTTGTGCAGGATTCGGCGCCGTAGGTAAGCTACACGGCTGCTGCATCTAACCGCGCTCTGTCACACTAACCTTTGATGTGATAACATGCTCGGTGTGTGTTTCGGCCTCGGTTTCACTCACAAACTAAGAACCTGTGGTCAGTTTGTGGTTACTAAGACATCGCTCGGCTCCACCCATCCATCCTTTGGGACGAGCCCATTTTTTAACAAGCCGATGCTCCACACATGGCGTCCAAAGCCAGGACAAAATTAGTCTTTCAAATCTTACTTTTGCTTGTCTTTAAATATGTTGTCCTTTCCAGTGTGACATAATTCATCTTAGAACTAAATGTTTGGTGTTTGTTTGTTACAGCGAGTGTCAACCTTTTACTTTGGTCGTTTTTCTGAATTATTCTTAATAAAATCTTATTATTTTTAATCAGGGTCTCCTAATCTGCGGCAAAAACCTCCCCCCAGAAGAGACGCCAACTTGGTAAGACTCCAGTTTGGCTTCTGCTTACTGACAAACCCAGAGCGCCTTTCCTGCGTGCTCACTGATGTTGCCATGCTTCTGCTGAAGTACACGTGATCACAGTCGAGACTCTTCTTGTGTTTAAGAAGACAGCTGCAAAATCTTTCAGTGCAAGGATAAATACCAATAAATAATATAAAAAGAGAAAAAATCTAATTGGCTCTCAGACTACTGCAGGAGTTGCATAGCAACCATTGAGGCACATTTACACATTTTCAGCATGTCTGCGATTGTCCCGGTATCGCACGTGCACACCTTACATTTACCCTCATATTTATATATCATGATTGCATGCAGTCATAAATCACATCTTATGTTTTATGTGTGTCAGATACAGGATGGCTCAACGTGAGCGGCTCACTTCTCTCTCTCTTTGCTGTACAGGGCTTCCAGTTACCCAAGCCACCAGAGCCCCCTGCTGTGGAAGCAGAGTATTACACTATAGCAGATTTCCAGTCCTCGATCTCTGATGGCATCAGTTTCCGTGGAGGACAAAAGGCTGATGTAAGAGGCCAGATCTACAGTGCTGTCGCTCAGATGAGACGGGGCCTGTTGAATACGTATGCAGACTGAGTGCTCCCCCGATAGGCAGGAAAGCTGAGGCACAAAGGAGACGACCTTGGATACTGTGTGTGAAAGTGATGACGTAGACAGAATTCACTGTGCAGGATTCAGGATGAGGGTGGAGATAATGACAGAGATTCCTTCAGGGGTTTTTTATTAAGTTATACTGAGGTGATTCTTTTAACGACTGCAGTAACAGATGCATCATTGATCTTATTACAGTATTACTCAGTCTTTAATCACTAGTATGTAGCAAACACATATATATATATATATATATATATATATATATGTGAGTATTTGTTCCAGTAACTCTTTACTCCTTGTTGTGCAGGTAATAGAGAAGAATCCTGGAGGCTGGTGGTACGTGCAGATTGGGGAGATGGAGGGCTGGGCCCCCTGCTCCTACATCGACAAGCGCAAAAAGCCCAACCTCAGTCGTAGGTCCAGCACACTGACCCGCCCCAAAGTCCCTCCTCCAGCTCCACCTGTCAAAAAACAAGAATCTGAGGAGGCTCCGCCTTCTGCTAACTCTTCCTCCAAAACCACAGAGGTGCCTAGCAGGGCTGTGTACGAAGAACCTGAATATGATATTCCTGCAGTCGGATGCGAAGGTGAGCCTGAACCGGATCCCCTGAAGGACGAGCGTTCCCGCGATGTGAAGATCAACAGTGTGGTCAGCGACAAGTACAGCAGCTCCCCTCCATCCTGCAAGGCCTCCCCTCCCGTTTGCAAGGCCTCCCCTCCTTCCTGCAAGGCCTCCCCTCCTTCCTGCAAGGCCTCCCCTCCTTCCTGCAAAGCCTCCCCTCCCGTTTGCAAAGCCTCCCCTCCCGTTTGCAAGGCGTCCCCTCCTGTCTGCAAGGCGTCTCCAGTTTTCGCCCATCGAAGAACCTCCTTCAGGTCTGTAGAGGAGGTTGCTAAGGAGGAGTGTATCTATGAGAATGATGGCTTCAGGCCGAGCGGCGGTGTTGAAAGAACCCTGACTAAAGGTTCCAGTGAGCCTAACTCCCCGCGGAGCTACCATTCCTCCACAGTCCCAAGAAAACCCTCCGGATCTTCGCCTCTACCTGGCAGGCCCATGAAAACCATGACACCAGAGATGAGTCGGAGAAGCCAGACCCTGGGCAGACACATAGATATCAGCTTCAGATCCCAGGATAACAGCCCTCACTCGTCATCAGATGAATTGAGCAGAGGCTCCAAGAAAGGCCCTGTCTTCAACCGGGAGGTGGAGCAGAGAATAGGCCAGAGCCCCTCCACCAGGCCCAAGCCTTCCGTCAGACCTAAGCCCCTTTTGACCAAATCAGAGCCCCAGAGTCCAGAGAGGATGGACATCACCTCTCTGAGACGACAGCTGAGGCCTACGAGTCAGTTTAGACATAGCCTCAAACCTTCTCGCGGGGAGGACTCTGAAACAGCTTCTGTTATATCATCAGAGGACTCGGTGTGTTCACGCAGTACCTCAGATCTCTCCTCTGTTTACTCCAAAGGAAGCCGTGGTGACTCCGATGTGGAGGGCCCCAATCTCTACCGCTCCGTGGACGCCTATAAGAAAGTCCAGGACTCTGAGATCAGTTTTCCAGCTGGGGCTGAGGTTGAGGTTTTGGAGAAACAGGAGAGTGGTTGGTGGTACATCCGTTGGAGCTCCGAAGAAGGCTGGGCTCCCTCATACTACCTGGAACCTGTCAGACAAATGGGCGACGGTGGTGGCTTAGACGGACACGGGAGTGGTGGGAGTAAGTCCAACAGCCTGGAGAAGAATGAGCAGCATGTTTTGGCCCTCAATAACATTAATATTCAGGGCCTGACGCAGCAGCATCAAGGCTTGAGGAGGAACTCCCCACCGATTCCTTCCAAGCCTCCCGGCGGCTTCTCGAAGCCATCTGGGATGGTTAATGGAGGGGTGAGGATGAGGAACGGGGTACGCCAGGTGGCGGTGAGGCCTCAGTCTGTATTTGTCACCACTACGCAGCCAGCCAAGGACACGCACTACACAACAGGGTCCTTGAGAAGGAACGAGTCGCTGGGCAGGAGCGATCACTATGGTTCTGGTTCTGCCACTCTTGGAGTTCGCCGAAATGCCTCATTCAGCACCGTGCGGCCACACGTAGTTGTTGAAAGCCAAACGAGGCCTGCCGAACGCTCCAGTCTGTCTTCGGGGAGCGCGTTCAGCACAAGCAATGTCCAAGACGCCCTGAGCAGAGTTAACCAACGCAACGGTATCCCCGTGTCCACGGTCAGACCCAAGCCCTTGGAGAAGAGCCAGCTGATCCACAACAACCTTGGCAGGGATGTGTATGTGTCCATTGCCGATTACCGTGGCGACGAGGAGACCATGGGGTTCACAGAGGGAACCTGTCTGGAGGTGTTGGAGAGAAACCCCAATGGGTGGTGGTACTGCCAGGTGCAGGACAGCCTGGTTCCCCGCAAAGGCTGGGTCCCCTCTAACTACCTTGAGCGGAAAAAATAAAGGCAAGCCTACATCCGTAGCCACGCCCACCCCCAGCCCCCATTCCCCGCTCTAGGCCCATGGGCGGCGGCATCACTCCTTGAGAATGTTACCCGCAATCTCCCTTAAGCAATATGTCGTTGAAAATTGACATACGGTCAGACTGTGTAAGGAGAAAGATGTTTTAATCTGATAAAAAAGGACACTTTTAGTGCTGGTTTACTAAAATTTATACGAAAGGAGTGGGAAGATTTTCAATATTTTACCTGGAAGCAGAGACAGAAACATGGAATTGGCCACACTGGTTGAGGAAGTTCAAGGTGGATGCTGTGTCTGACACGTAAACTGGTCTAACTGGGAGCGATGACCTCTTAAAGAGGTTTGTGTCATGTAACACAGAAGCGGAGAAGAGTAGTGGCTACGCTCATCCTGCCCATCACTGACTACGATGGCCAATAAGTGCCTTTTGTATTTGGTCACCTGAACGAAGGTTCTAAATGGTGGATGGCAAACCAGTAAATCAACCAAATCTTTACAGAGTGCCATAGTCCTATGAACACCACCGAGAGCGTTTCTATACAAAGTTACGAGTTCGAAGCGCAAAGTTTGGATTTAGACGTCTTCAGTTCGATAAAGAAAGAAAAGCACGAGTGAAGGGACTCAAGTTCCCAGAAGATTTATTTGTTTTAAGCCACAAAGTCATCAAACAAAGACGATAGTTGAATCTCATCATCACAACTTCTCTTTAGTTTGTTTCTGTTAACGTGTCTCGTGCTGATGCAAGTCTTCCTTAGAGAATTATTTCTGCTTTCTTGTGACATCTGTTTTCCACCGACAGCCTTGAATTGGACGAGCCAAAGCTCGACTCTGGCAGAATAGACGGCTGACGCTCGGTTTCTGTAAACTGTTTCTATCAAAGATACCACAGAAATATCTTAGTGTCATTTTTCCTGGATGTAGTCATCTGGGAGAACAAATTTATTTAAAAAAACCAACAAACCTGTGAAACTTGAAAAATACAGAACAAGCAACGGAACAATGAGACCTCATACAAGCGTAAGGATAACCTCATTGCACAGCTTTTAGCTCCAGGAACTAATGATTTTGTGTATATTGTGTTGTCATAATGCAGCTATCGAGGTGATGAATTGCAAGCATACTGGAAACGTAGTGAAATAACTTTAATCCAGGGATTTATTTGAATAGATTAGAGGCCAAAATGTGATCGAACCAAAGAGAGATATCACTTCATTGGCAGTTTTGGGGATTTTACCGTTTACTTACGGTACAAATGGTAACACACTTTCACCAAACTGCCTAAAACGAGGTTTCTATCAGTATCTGGAAGCACTTGAAGGAAGTGAACAGTTAATTGTAATATCAGATATTGCTGTGCAGTATTGGGATTTAAACAGAGACTAGAGTAGCTATTTTATTGTTATTAGCGACTGTTTGAAATGTGACGGTAGAAATAATTCTTCCAAAAGGAGTCAAAGTTCAAAATTCTGATGGCTGATGTTCAAGACTGCTGAAATACATTTTCTAACGAACACAAACTTCTCATTATGTTCCTGCTGGACAGTATCATAGTACTAAACAAAGTGCAGTACCTGCTAGATCGCAGTTATCTATTTTAACAAAACCATATTTGTGTTTTTGTGGTCTCTCTGTGATCGCACACCGACAATAACGAGGAACGAAGTGGTTCTGTTTTGTGAGTTAGTGCACTTTAAAAACTGCTTTTATGGTGCGTTAATGTAAAGATGCAGTAAAAACTCAGCATGTTATTTATTGAATGTTTTTTTGTAATTATTTCATATTTTCCAAACAGGAGGATGAGTTCTGCTCTCAGTGGCAGGAGATTTGGTCAAATTGGAGACCTCTTGTGGTAATTGAAAGGTACTACAACGTGACTTTGAGGCTTTCCTGCAGTCCTACCTCAGTGCAATAAGAAATGCGCTGCTGGTCAGTGAGTCTCCACAAAAACTGTTTTGTTTTTAATCTTAGTGCAGCTAAAACTGTTTTATTGCACATTTTGTTTCGCATTGGGCAAGAATTTAGTTTCTGAAAAGTGATTTTTTTTTTTCTCGATGCTGTTTGCTGCAGCTTTAGCAAATCATGGGCACTTCCTTCATCTTTATTGTGCTTTACATAATGCCTGATAAAAGCATATTTATAATGAATAGTATTATTATTTCCACAGTTCCCCTCATTCAAACAGAAACCATCAGCGTGTCCTGTGATGGTAATAAAATCACTGATGTATGGACCTATAAATAAAACCAGTAACCGTCTGGGTGCTGACAGGCCCCATCCTTTGAGACGAAGGCATTATGTAAATGTGTCGAATCACTCTGAACATTTCGCTCCAGCACATTCATCATTATTATTATTATTATTATTGCATATCGCTTTGTTTGATTGAGCTGAACTTACTTGTAAGGGAATCGTTCTGTGTCGAGCCTGCGTTTAGCTGTGTAGCATCTTTATTCATGCTTTTACTTCGTTTTTCTTATTTCCTCTTTTTTTCTTTCGTTCTGAACCCACGAGGAAATGTGCAATAGATTAAAAAAAAGAAGAAGAAAAAAGACAAAAACGCTTCAGCGAAAGGAGGAAGGTCATAGTGGGCCGGGAGTAGATGTTCCCGGTCAGGCTGCCGGTCACGAGGCTTTTGCCGTCTTTTCCAGTGTGTCATGTTTAAGTCTGTTTTCAGAGCGCAGGTGTGCGAGGTCCTGACGTCAGAGCACTCGTCGGACCAAAGCAGCGACGTGATGAACTAACACGAGGATGTCTGCTCCCGCGACCTCCGTCAGCTGACCCATTCTGTAGTGACATTACAGCCATCTGGGATCTTCGTCACAGACGTAGAGTCACTGGCCCACCATCATCATCGTCATCGTCGGGGGCCCTCAGCTGTCACGTTTGTGCCTGAATGGAATTCTTTGATTGTTTCTGTGTTGTTGTTTTCTTCCTCCTCTCCCTCTGGACTGTGTCCTCTGCCCACCTGCTTGGATGCCTCTTTTGACATTTACCCCCACGGCTGTCAGACCAAGTCGGGCCTTTTCGTCAGCGATCACCGCGGCGATGTTGACCTTTGGGACCGCCGGCTGGCAAAGTGACGTCGACGCCAGCGTCTCGGCGGTAAACAAAACACCGGGGAGACGAACGCTCCTTCAGGCCGTTTCAGTTCAATCCATCAACTTCCAGGATAAACACCAAAAAGAGAAAATCCTGTTTTTCCCCCCACGCTGTCTTTGCAGAGAGATCGTGCTGTTCGCAGAGGCCGACGCGCAGAGCCCGGTCCTTTTTGGGGGTCGGCTGACTTTGTGTTTAACTCCACGTTTAAATCATCGTGGGAAATTCCCTCATTTGCTTTGTTGCTGAGAGATTCGCAGATTTCTGAAACTCGTTTTCAGTCAAAGCTGGAAGCCAGTTCTGAAACCTTCTTACTGTCACTGCTGACCGCCGAACAGACACGCCCGTCTGTGAGCCGTCTGTTTTCAGCCCGTTGCCTACATAAACTTGTCACAGTGCAAACTCCTTGCTGACAGTTTAACCAAAAGGCGTTTCCAGTGGAAACTGGCCGACAGATCCTCAGCACAACCATGTATAACATCCACAGAACTTAAAAAGAGGTTATACACACGATACGGTAACATTATGTTGAAGCACAGTACTGTGCTAAACCAGTTCCACCACTGGAGTTGCAGCATTTTTATAAACCAGTTCTGGTTCAACCTCCTCTCTCCGTCGCCGCCGTGCTTTTTCCGCCATGTGCGTATGAAAACAGGCACTGCGCATGCGCGTGTTACCCACGTTCTATCGCCATATTTTCTTATCGTTGCCCAACGTTATACCGTTATTACCGTGAACGGGATGATGTGGCCCAGCCCTGTCCCTCACTTCCTGCTTTTCCAGCGTTTCATCAGTGCTGTCAGTCTGCTTTCACTCTCAGCAGCAAAGTGAAAATAGTCAGAGTATAATACGTTGGAGTTTCGCTCTTTAATAACAGCTCGGTTACCGTCCGCTACTTTATGCCTTTCACCTGCAGAGCTCAGCAGGCGTGTCCACGCCAACACGGTTTCCGCGAGTCTTACAGGAAACGCTCGAGTTTTCCATCATCTTCCCGGAGGTCAGCGGAGCGAGACGGCTCCGCTTGGCCGTCTGATTCCTCGCTCTCTCTTTTTATTCTAACAAACGGACAGCGCCTCCCGGGCGCCTTTCCAGTTTTGTGTTTTTGATTCACCTCCGTCTCCTTCCTCGACACAGCCGAGCCGCTGAGATCACAAAGATGCCCGACAGGGTGGAGTGTGTGTATGTGCGTGATGAGATGGATCGTTTGCAGGTGTGTTGGAGAAAAGAGAAGTCGGAGGTCAAGGAGGGGTTTGTAGGATGCAGGCAGACAGACGACGGATCAGATAGCGGATCCGAGGAGACGAGGCGGCTGGGAGGTGAGAGGAGCTCTGCTTTGATTGGAGGGAGATGAACAATGATGTCTTCAACAGGAAGCCCGTTTTATCAAACTCCTTCTAACCTTTCTAGAAACCTCACACCTAATGAGCTCCTCTCCTGAGCCGAGCTGTGAAGTCTCATTACGTCAAACACAGTTTTAATTGAGCCGCTTGAAGTTTCCAAAGTCTGTGAGAAACGACTTGATGGTGCAGCAGCTTCTCTCGGCCTCCCCGCCCGTCTCCAGGTGAACTTCAGAACTGGTCCCACCTCTGATATGAGCTCCTGCTGCTCACATCTCACGCAGCCCCGAGGGTGAGAGCTGAGCCGGCTGGTGGAAAACAGTTTTCAGAATAAGACAAAGGCTTCATGTTTTGCTTTATTCTCTCGTGTTTTTGTTGAGAAAATAATTGAATGTTGTAAAAAGGGTGAGGCGGGATTTGAAGGGCTCGCTGGCTTCTAATGAAACGCCTTCAAGCTGTAAACGAAAGACATAAAAAAGTTTCAGAAGACGGCGGCAGGCAGAGCGATGGTGGAGGAGATGAAGGCAGGTTGGATAGGAAAGTTTCAGTAAGTGTGTGGGAGCAGGTGAGGTGCATGTAAGGGGGGCTTTGTAGGTTTTTAATTAACGTCTGGTTGCTTGTTAGAGCGTGAGAGCAGAGATGAGCCGCGGATGCTGAGGGCTCATTCTCAAGCAGGTAAAACAGAAGTGCAGAAAATCAGGCGATGCAGATTATTTATGTCACTCTGAAAACTTCCTCATGCAGTCGCAGCCGTTTGAGATGCCAGCAGGCATCAGCAGGAGCTCCAGAGGAGGAGGCTGTGTCGAGGAAGGAGGCGCGCCGCTGTGCCTCGGCGGCGCTTTCTTTGTCTCCGTTTGAATCCCCGTTTCCAGTTAGCACAACAGTGTGTCTTAATTAACCTCAGCCAGTCTGATAGTATTTCAGCACTAATGGCTTCCCAATAAAGAACGCCGTGGCTTCCTGCGTGGGAGACGGCGCCCAGCGCTGTGGCCGAGGCGAGCTGTCACAAGTGACTGATGCTGAGTGACAGCTGAAGTAGTATTTTAATGGCAAAGGCGGTGCCTGTTTTTCTTTAACTCACCGGTGCATTTGTAGAGTAGAATCTGTCCCCACCCTGCTGTGGAAAGCAGTGTGCCAAAACAAAGCGCCCGTGGAGCTCGCGATCTCGCGATCTCTTGATTCTGACAAAAACAGTTCGTTACCAGCACGTCAGTAACAACTACAGGCCTCGAGTTGGACCAAAGGAGGTGCTACTCTTTCACTCTCTCTTTTCTTTCTGCTTTTATTGCCATGTTTTTAAGCAGGTTCAAACTGTAGCGCATGACTTTAGTCGCCCCCTTCTGGCAGTGAGAGTAACTGCACACTGACAGAAGGAAAAGCTGCAAACGACAAAGATTTTACTTTGTGCGTAAAGGCTTAAAGGTCCTTTTTGTAACTGCTCTATTCAACTGTAACTAAATGTGTCACCACCAGGGGGCAGCATTTAACAGCGCGCGAGTTGAGATGTTTCCAGATGTTTGCTGCTGTTTCATTGCTGCTGTTGGCCTCCCACTAGACCACCATTGTGTTCCATACGCTGCACCACCCCGTGGAGGGACACGCCGCCCTCGTTTTCCCCACATTTCATTGTGGTTAATTTTGGAAGGTTTTAAATTGTATTTACTCGCAGGAATTTACAACAAGTACCTTTAATGAGTGCGCTGTGACGTCTTGGATTTATAACAAAGTCGTGCACTGCAGCTTTAAGCCCTGCAGAGTCCTTGTTTTCAAAAGATATGCCATGAAGAGCCAAATGCAGCTTTATTCAAGACCCCCCCCCCCCCCCACACACACACACACACACACACACACACACTAATGAGAGCAAACACAGTCCAGATCCCTTCCTGATTGGAGACCTTCTGCACATGTGCATTACTTGTGAAAACAGGACATTTTCTTATCTACGGTCTCATTTTGACGAGTCTTGTTCCTTTTTTTGTATCTTGTACATGTTTACATTGTATCTCGCATTGCCCAAAAGAGAAACAATATTAAATGTATAATCTTTGTTGTTTTAAACCGCCTCCTGTTCATTTGTCTCACGTGTTTCCACAGATAAGCAGCAGCAGACCCCCCCCCCCCCTCCCCTCTACAGAGTTTGTGACAGCAATATTACTGATTGAGACATTTATCTCCATTCGCCTTATTGTGCAGGCCAGATTAAGTGAGTTTAGATGTGCAGGAGCAGAACGATGCAGCTGGTTATATATAGCGAGAGTTGTGAGGAGGCTGAGAGCGGCGAATGAAGACGAACGAGCGCTCGCAGCCTCAGTTCCTCGCTAAAGAGCGGAGACACAAATTTTTGTTCTCCTGCATCCAAACGTGTGCTCGGAGAGATTTATCACTTCTGTCCAAGGGAATGTGAAATATATGCTCACACCTCTGTGTCGCAAATCTGCACCTCTTATAGGAGAACACAGGTGTTCAGCAGGAAGTGCAGGTCAGGCCGTCACTCAGGAACATGAAATAGAAAGTTCAGATCTCTCCCCTCATACGTTACTGCTCACTGTCAGCTGTTACATTGTAATAAGCGAGCTTCCTCACGCTGGCTACACCACGCGCCGTTTTTAATAGGGGAACCTTCCTCCTGACAAGTGAAGCCTTAACCCTGCGGTCTTTCTCATGCCCACCAGGCTCGTGTTACTCACATATAGTAGCGTCTTAGCAGGGTCCCTGGGGGGTTTCGGATCCACCCCTCAATGCATTCTGGGTAAAAGACAAATTGCATAAAAAGCTGTGCTGATTTATGTATTTTGGGTTTTTTTTTGACACTTTGCAGAGCAGCAAGCTGGAGATATGAGTTCAAATATTTACATAAACATACATACATACATGTGCATGTATGAACATGTATGCTACATATTTGGGAACCCGTGACCTCCACACTCTTGATTTGTTCCAGTTGTAAATTTGCAGCTAAGCTAATGTGGAAAAAGTCTCAGTGCTGCAGAGAGGTGTATCATTTAGAAAAATAATCCAGCTGGTTGGTTTTTAAATTACACACCTGGGATCCAGCCTCCTCTGTTATGTCTCGCCATGCTTTAATTGGACCTGTTTCCACTGCTTCGTGCACATATTTCATAAAACTGGATGGTAAAAAAAAAAAAAACTTGGAGTTTCCATTGTTCTGTAAAGAATCGCATTTCTGGGCAGCACAGACTGTGTTTCACCAAAGTACAAACAGTACCAAACAAAGCCGCGTAGCCTGATTGTGGCCACAAACTCGCCAAAAGCCAGAAAAACATCAAAATGCTCCGACAGATCCTCCAGGAAGTTACCCAGAGACGCATCAGCGCTGACATCTGGAAAGTCTAGAGGCCTTAAATTTAAGAGGTACTGCAGTCGGGTGATAATTCAGTTTATTAGTCATGTAAAAATCATCTTTTGTACGCTTAAACTAAAATCCTTCGTGGACACTTTCGTTTCAAATATTTTTATTGAGAGCAAGTATCATGATTGTAGTTTTTACAAATTGACATAACATAACTTATGCTCCTTTTTTTCTAAACTAACAAGGCAAATAATTAAACAACACCAAAAAAAAAAAAAAACAAAAAAAAAAAAACCCCGCAGTCACCCATAAGGGGTCCCAATACCCCGGCTGTCGGCAAAAGGGAAGAGAAACAAGTAAACAAAGTTTTATATTTTCCCAAGGTATATAAGTAAAGGGTGCCAGATTAATTCAAAATCTTTTACATTGTCATTCATACTATATCTTATTTTTTCAAGGTGAAGAGTGTTTATAAGTTCAGTAAGCCACATTTTTAATACAGGAGTCTCATTGCCTTTCCAAAGCTGCAGGATCAATTTCTTTGCAATAATCAAAGCATATGCCATAAACCTTTTTTGAGAGTGTTGTAAATTTTGTGTTTCGTTGGAAATCCCAAAGATGATTACTGTCGGATTTGGTTCAATCTTACTTTTAAAAATATTAGACATATAAGTAAAAATATCATACCAAAAACCCTGAAGCCTTGGACATAGTGCAAAACAATGTAACAGATTTCCATAGTGTATCTTGCATTTTTCACAGAGGGGGGAACACTCTGGATACATTTTGTGAAGTTTTTCCCTTGAATAGTGTAGTCTGTGTATAATTTTGTACTGAATTAAACAGTGACGGGAATTAATAAAAGGCGTATTTATGTTGTGTAAGGCCTCCTGCCAGAAATCTTCTGATAGGAGAGTCCCAAAATCTTTTTCCCACTCCTCTTTGATTGAAGTAGTTGAAGGTATACTCATCTCCTGTATTGAATTATAAAATAATGAAATTCTCTGTTCAAACCCCCTTCCATCACTAAGACATCTGTCCAAAGGATCGGACGATATGTTTTCAAATTGTGGCAGGTATGTACGGATATAGTCTCTTAGTTGAAGATATCTAAAAAAATGACTGTGAGGCAATCCAAATCTATCTTTTAAATGTTGGAATGACATAAAAGTATCATTTAGGTATAAATCTTTTAATTTACAAATTCCCAATTCCTGCCATATATTGAAAGCTCCGTCTACACATGATGGAAGGAAAGAGGGGTTAGCTGTAATGGATGTACACATTGATAGTTTTTTCAATTTGAAGTGCTTAATTATTTGTCTCCAAATTTGTACGGTATTATAAATCACTGGATTCGAATTGTAATATGAGTTTGTCAAAAGAATAGGAGAGAGTAGTATTCCACCAACACAGTAAGGAAGGCAATCCTCCCGCTCCATCTGTAAGCCGTTAGGGAGTATTGCTGTGTCATCCAATAGAAGGGAAATTATTCTTAAATTTGATGCCCAGTAGTAGTACATAAAGTTAGGTAGTGTAAGTCCACCAAGGGATCTATGTTTGCATAAGTGGTCTTTTTTTATTCTATGTGTTTTATAATTCCATATAAATGGCATAATGATGGCGTCCATCTTTTTAAAAAAAGATTTGGGCAAGAAAATTGGGATGTTTTGAACCAGATACAAATACTGCGGGAGGAATACCATTCTTATTGAATTCACTCTCCCTATTAAAGAAATAGGAAGTGTCCTCCAGTACTGAATGTTATTTTTAAGTTTCTCCAGTAAGGGAAGAAAATTCTCTTTCATTAGGGAGCTGTGTTTTTTTGGTATTGTAATGCCCAAGTAAGTGATTTTTTCATAGGTTATTTTAAATGGGAAAGATGTAAGCCATTGTTTATTCTCTAATTTAATGGGCAGTATTTCGCTTTTTCCCCAGTTAATCTTGTAGCCTGCGAAAGTACTGAATTTATCAATCACGGAGAGAATTGCTGGGAGGGATATTAATGGTTTTGTTATGTATAATAATATGTCGTCAGCATAAAGCGATATAGAATTAGAAGTGTATGTTGTATCATAACCGTGTATATCCATATGGGTTCGAATTGTCTGTGCTAAGGGTTCCAAAGCCAGGGCAAATAATAATGGACTAAGAGCGCATCCTTGTCTTGTACCTCTGCTGAGTTTAAACTGAGTTGATAATGTCTGATTTGTAAGAATTCTGGCTGTGGGATTATTATAAAGTAGTTTTATCCAAGAGATGAAATCTTGTCCCAGTTGAAATTTTTCTAGGACTGCAAAGAGGTAGGACCACTCCACATGATCGAATGCCTTTTCGGCATCCAAGCTAAGTATAAGTAGGTCCTGTTGTACCTTGGGGGAATAGATTATATTAAATAGACGTCGAAGATTATTAAAAGAACTCCTGTTTGGAATGAAACCTGTTTGGTCTGAATGCACCAGTTTATCTATTACTGTATTAAGTCTACTCGCTAGTATTTTAGCCAGAATTTTTTGATCAGAATTTAATAGAGAAATAGGTCTATATGATCCCACTTCCTCCAATGCTTTGCCTTTTTTTGGAAGTACTATAATAGTTGCTTCATTCAATGTTGGAGGTAGGGTGCTCATTTTGTATGCATGGTTATATAATTTAAATAGATATGGACTTAATTTGATCTTAAAGTATTTATAAAACTCATTCCCTAACCCATCAGGGCCTGGACTCTTGTTGTTTTTTAGTAATCCGATAGATTTTGTAATTTCTTCAATTGTGATCTTAGCGTTCAAAATATTGGCATTTGTCTGGTCTAACACAGGAAGATCACATTTATCTAAAAATTCCTGCATTTCATTAGGCCCTGCAGTGGGATGAGAAGTATAGAGGGATTCATAAAACTGTCTAAAGTTATCGTTAATATCTTTGTGTGATGTGACCAGATTTCCGTTACTTGTTCTGATTTTATGAATCGCTCTATCATTTTCTAGTTTCTTTAGTTGTCTGGCTAGCAACTTATGGGGTTTATCCCCAAATTCAAAATAGTTCTGTCTCACAAAAGTGAGAGTTCTATTAATATTAATAGATAATATTTGGTTTAGTTTATATTTTAGTGCACAAATAGTATTATACTTATCTAAAGAAGGAGCCATTGCATTATTGACGTCCAGTTCGTGGATTCTTTTTTCTAAATTTAGCTGTTCTAATTTATTCCTTTTGTTCCGTGACGCTTGATATGATATTATAAACCCCCTGATATAAGCTTTAAACGTTTCCCATAGTATATCTGGAGAGGTCTCAGCATTATCGTTTATATCAAAGAATAAAGACATCTGAGAGTTTATATATTGTTTAAATTCTAAATCGTTCAGTAATTGTGGGTCAAATCTCCAATTTCTGTATGTTTTAATGGGGTTACTAAGTGCAAAGGAGCAAGTAACGGGGCAGTGATCAGAGATAATAATATTATGATAGGTTGCATTTCGAATTAGGGGGAGCATTTTTCCATCCACCAAAAAATAATCAATCCTTGAATAACTATTGTGTACGTGGGAGTGGAAAGAATACTCTCTACCTGATGGATTTAAAATTCTCCACGCATCACAGATATTCATATTCTTCATATATGTTTTAATAAAGTTACTGCTTTTACACGGTGTGATTTTTTTGGTCAAGGATTTATCCAAATATGGGTCTAATACTAGGTTAAAGTCACCTCCAATTATTAAATTACTGTTGGGTATATCCGGAATTAAGCTGAAGACCTTTCTATAGAATTCTGGATCGTCATGGTTGGGCCCATAGACATTCAGTAGAATAATTGGAGTAGTATGCAGCTCCCCAGTCACTAATACATATCTCCCATTCTTATCAACTATAGTGGAGTTATGTTTGAACGGGGTATCTTTCTTGATTAAGATAGCTACCCCTCTAGTTTTGGCGGAAAGTGTTGAGTGGTACACCTGATTTATCCATCTACATTTAAGTTTATTGTGAGCCGCATTTTTCAAGTGAGTTTCTTGTAAAAAAATAATATCCACGTTAAGAGATTTCAAGTACGATAAAACTTTGCCTCTTTTAACAGGTTCATTTACACCCTTTACATTCCAAGTACAAAAAGTTAAATCCACATTTTTTACCTTTCCATTATCTTGCATTTGTATACTTTAGGGCGGCTTAATTCTCGTATTTTCCATATTCGTACAGTCGAGATATGGGTCCCAACCCTCACCCCCCACCCCCCTACCCGTGTGTAACCGTGACAAAAAAAAAACGTAAGCAATGCATCCCCTTCCGTGTATCCCAAAAAAAAAAAATTCGAGGGGATGCTATAACAAAAACTAAGCTTACCAAAATATTCTATCTCAAAACTTCCTTTGTCCATAGCTCCTGGGCAAATGATGATTTTTTATATCAAAGTAAGTACGTGTCATTGGGCCAGATGCAGAGCTCTGGTTTATCTACCTTATGCCGTCCTTATTGAGATCCAAATTTTTCTTGTGCGTAGCGAAGTGCTTCGTTGGGATCTATAAAGACCAGTTCCGTACCATTGTGTGTCACCCTAAGTTTAGCCGGGTATAGAAGTCCATATTTAACTCCGGGTTGGTCTCGAAGCAGGTTTCTTGCTGGAGTAAACGCTGCACGTCGTTTTACCACCGCCTGGGGTAGGTCGCGGAAAATCTGAACGCGGATATCTCCGAGCTTCAGATTTTTCCTGGTGGAGATTCTTCGAAGTATTTCTTCCATAGTATGGCAATAGTGTATCCTCACAATCAAGTGTCGTGGCGGGGCCTCTTCTTCTGGGGTCACTCGTAGGGCTCTGTGTGCACGGTCCACCAGTGGGGTTTCGTCCAGGTCTAGTAGGTCTCGTAGTAGCCTTGCCGCAAAGTCTCTAGGACGTTGACCTTTTTCTCTACCTTCAGGTACTCCGGCTATCCTTATATTTTTCCTCTTTGAACGCCCTTCCAGATCAGTGCATTTTTCGGACAGTTGTTCCACTTTATTAGAAAGTTGTTTGACTTTTTCTTCTAGTTTCACCACGGAGTTAGAAGTGATTGTCGCTGATTCTGATAGATCTTTCAGCTGTGCATTGTAATTTTCCATTACCGTTTTTAGAGCTGTGATGGCTTCATTATTTTCAGCCCTTAGCGTTGCGATTTCCCCACGTAGGGTGTCGCAAACGTCTATTTTCATTTGAGTTATCTTATTATCCAAGGAAGTAATCGCAGAGAGTACTTGTTTGTTACCTTGTGTATATTCCTCGAGTGCGGAGTTAACTGGCGTGCCAGCTTTGGCGCCGTCATTTTCAGTTGAGGCCACATCAAATTCGGTCGTTTCTGTCGCCACTAGCTTCGGATTTAGTTTTTTTGGAGGCATTTGGAGAAGAATGCACTCTTCACAATCCCTATGTTGCTTTGTGGGAAGAAGATGTATTACTTTGATATTTGTCGAAATTTCGTAAAATCAGGTGCAGGAGCTGTGGCACACGCGTCTTCACCCTCTCATTATCTAACCGGAAGTGGACACTTTCATTAAAACATTTAAATGTATAAATCTAGATGTTAGGATCTATTTACTCACCTTTTATAGACTCCATTGTCGTCTTCAGCAGATGTTATCACTTGACCTAATTTGTCAAGGTGATGCAACTTGTCACAGTTTTTACCTGAAGTGATTCTTCTAGTCCAGAGGTGGGGAGCTCGAGGGCCGGTGTCCTGCAGGTTTTAGATCCAACACAGCTGATTTAAAGTTCTCCAGAGGCCTGGAAACGAACTAATCATGTGATTCAGGTGTGTTGACCCAGGGTGAGCTCTAAAACCTGCAGGACACCGGCCCTGGAGGCCTGGAGTTCCCCACCCCTGTTCTAGAATAGCCCACGTTTGCTGAACACACTTCCCAAACATCTCCACTAGATGGCTCTGTTGGTCCGGCCTCGCCTCAGACATTTTCATATGAATAAAGCTGCAGATTCAAACTCAGTATTTATGCTGAGATTGAGTCTTGAAATGAAGTTCTATTATGATCAGGCCTTTTTAGCCATTCTCTACATTAAACCTAATAATGCTGGATGTTAACATCGACAGACGATGATCTCTGACGGAGTTATGAATGCTCCATTGAACAATGATCAGTATTAAAAGTGCTCGTCTGGTTTATTCTTTTCATGACATTATCACTCATCTTCTTTATATTCCCGACTCGCTTCTATTATGCGGAGATGTCTGTGAATCGGATGCAGACAGATGCTATCTGGCAGCTCTGAGCAATACATCTGGATGAGGTGCTTCATGAATTTATAGTGCAGTCGTTTTGGTGGAACAACTCGAGTTTTAAAGTAGATCTGCTGAATCCCCAGCCTGTCGCCGTGAAGCTCCCCAGCAGCTGGGCCCGAGGCAGAGGCCGAGGAACACGAATCCACAGAGCGCTGGGCCGGTAACCGGCTTAGCCCTCCGAGAGCCGAGGGGAACACGGCACCAACATCTGTGCCCGAGGCCAAGCCATGAGGCAGGATGTGTCAAAGGTCAAGTGTTCACAAACACTACTAAAACTCCACTTAGAAAGTCCGGTGTTAATCACAGTATTGAATAATCAGGCCCCATCTTATCTTAATGACCTTGTAGTACCATATCACCCTATTAGAGCACTTTGCTCTCGCTCTGCAGGCCTACTTGTTGTTCCTAGAGTATTTAAAAGTAGAATGGGAGGCAGAGCCTTCAGTTTTCAGGCCCCTCTCTTCTTCACTCACTATGACCGCTCTGCACTGGTCGCAGCAGATGGCCCCGCCCCTCCCTGAGCCTGGTTCAGCCGGACATTTCTTCCTATTAAAAGGGAGTTTTTCCTTCCCACTGTCGCCAAAATGCTTCCTCTGTATAAATAAAATTGAACTGGCCAAGTTTTACTGTTTGCTAGCACGTTAGCCAAAGATCAGTTTAGCTTTAGCACACATAACTTATTAGTTACCTCCAAAAATATGTTCTTATTTTTCAGTTCCATAAAGGACCATTTCAGTTTCGACACCAAAACATTTTTAATATATAACAGGGCTCTAGAGTGCCACCAATTTGGTCGCAAATGCGACCAAATTTTTCAGTGGTGCGACTAAAAATATATATATATTTGGTTGCACCTGTGCGACCAACTGTTAGGGTGGCAAAAAAAAAAAAAAAAAAAATCTGCAACCTTCCCTGTGGTCAACAACAGACACATTTTGCCCCTATCGTGGACTAAACCAATCAGAGATAGTCAGGGTTGGCCGTGGTCCAGTTGAAAGTGCAGGTGGAAGTGGGAGGTGAGTAGCTTGAATAAAGCGATATCAATTCATTAAATCCTGAATCGACTTTTAAATATAACTGTGTTTTGCCAGAAACGCCAGATTCTCAGATTAAAGCTCACAAAACCATTTCAACAACAACCAAACAGCAGATGAGAGCAGGTACACGGACTCCACACAAAGACGTAAACACAGACCGACGCATCAGAATCAGCTTTGTCTTTCTCGGCTTTCTCACCCGACGGCCCGTAGACGGACACGCTGTCGGAGCTCAGCGATCCTGATGCGTCCGGTCCGCGCTGTGTTTACGTCTTTTTGCGCTGATTCTGAGCTGCAGGTTTTGTCTCTCCAACCAAAATTCACCGAGCCAGCAGCAAAAGAAGCAGCAAACTGCGCTTCACATTTGATCAATGTCGTCATGAATTTTGCTGTTTTGCTTCCACGACTATTAAAATCACACTTCATGCACAGCTAGCTCTCTCTCTCTCTCTCTCTCTCTCTGTAGTTCAAGAACAGTTTCCCGTCTCCAATCTCTGTTTTCTGTATTATTCATTGGCTTATTACCCACCAGTCTACCGTTGTTTACAGCGCTGTGGCTGCTGTCTTTTTCTTTTTCACTTAAATGACCTCGGACAAGAAAGCCTATTTTTTCTGTTGGTCAATACTGAAGAAATTTAAACTTTATATGCAGAACATTGTAGAATATTTTTAAGGTTTTCTGCTATAAAAAGCCAGACCAGGAAAATCTCCTTCATGTTTTTCTGTGTTTTATTCTCAGTTACCTTCACACAAAGGCATCTGCTGTGGTGTTCACAATTCTGATGAAGTCAGTGCTGATAAATGATCAGAATTATAATATTTCTGACTGGCTGAGGCCAAGTTGAATCGAATCGGGACTTTGAAAACCGGAATCGAATGGATTATAGAAATCAGTGATGATACCCAGCCCTAGTGAGCAGCCTAGGCAGGACAGAAGTGGATGTAGCTGTAATAGGAAAAGAACTATGCTAACTTTTCTGTTAAGGCCTGATCCTTCTGAAATTCATAGCCAGTGCTCTGACACGGTGTCATCAATCTTTGAATGCTGAAAAAGCACAGTGTATCCAGAAAAACACATTATATTATATCAATTATTATAAAATTTGTGTGCGCCTAACTTTTGTGCCAGTACGCCTAACTTTTTAAAGTTTTTAAAGTACCGGTACGCCCATGGCAAAAAGTTAGTCTAGAGCCCTGTATATGCAGAATTAATCGTTTCCAATATTCTGACTCGTGCTGAGAGAAGCATTTGGCAGCCAAGAACCAGCTGATGCTTCTTGCTGGCTTTGTAAACCGGAACACTTTTTCTATAGCATTTTAATCCTGCTTTAAAAGCTTCACGATTACACGTGTCATTGTTTGCAAGCTTCTTATCCATTGCATCTTTATTAACGCTCTGGTTTGCTCAGCTGTGTGTAAAGAGCTTGAAATGCTAAATGGTTTCAGCTTTAAGTCGAAGGACCTCACACACACACTCTGATTTTGTCTCTTCATGTAAGAAAAATCACGTCACATGATTAAATAAAGATGAGACGAATTTCTGCTCAAACACATCTGGAAAGTTTATTAACCACAATCGTCCGACTCACACTGGACAGAGCTCACAAATGAACACTTGTAGCTTCAAATCAAAAGGAAAAAAGAAAACACAGGTTTGCACTTTCAGCTGCTGTCACAACAACAGCCAAACTGCGTTTTTCTAGCCACTGGTTCCAGTCTACACGAGCACTGACAACGTTCCACTCCGATGCTCATCCGCTGTTGGTCCCGATGTTCACGCTGGGTGAACGGAAAACTCATGCATGATAAAAAGATTTACAGAAAGTAAATGCGCTGCGGACACAGAGGAGCCAGAGGAGGCAGCAAACACGAGAGAAAGCAGGAAACGTCCACGCGTCGGTGCTGGACCAATAAATAATACATTAGAGGATCAGGGACATCCTGTGGGGCGTGTGGAAAAACAACAACAACGAAATATTAAATTAAAGGTGCTCAAAAAACTATTTATAGAAGAAAATCTTTTGTGGCGTTTATCAATGTGGTCCAAAAATCAAATACAAATCAATGAATTTAATTGGGGGGGGGGGGGGGTTGCATCTATAGACTTATATCTTAAAAAAATAGATCAGTGATCATTTCTGGATTTGGTCAAAGTCTCTGCACAAAGAAAAAAATGCCACGGCTGAATCTCAGACGTACAAGATTACAATCAGTAGCTTTATAAAGTGACATCATCATCATCACCACAGCGATGGCTTTGAGACCACACAGCCCGAACGAGCTAAAGATACAGACGGGCTGTTGGGTCGTGGACACGGGCGCGCGCACAGGAAGAGAAATCACTCAAAAGAACACGTGACGATCAGGGAGCGCAATAAAAGCAGGAGCTGGCGCGTCGCACCTCACGGCGGTCGGGGTTTGATTGTGTACTGCGACATCTCTGCTGCGAGGTGCGACTAACTCGACCTGCTCGCTGCCGGACACAAATTTAGATTCTCGCAGTTTTGGATAAACGAGGTGAAGAAAAAAGAAAACGCGTGATTATCGATCCAAACAAACTTTAAAAGAACACATAAAAGTTTTTTGTTGGTTTTTACCCCAATTCAAGCACATCAATAAAAATCTCTCTAAATACATAAGTTAACATTCAAATGTGAATTAACACTTCAAGCAGTAGCGTAATCAAACTGACGTGGGAGGAAGGACGTGTGCAGCGTCACCGTCGGCTGGCAAACACCGTAGCAGCATAGGTCTGATCCCCGTTTGTTGATTATCTACAAAATCTAAAAACAGCCTCTCAGCTTCCTGCGAGGACAAAGCTCATCTGTGAAATCTGAAGGGGACGAAGACGTTTTATACTCAAGTTAGGGGACAGAAATGATACAAATACTTAAAATCGGAGCTTTTTCTTTTCCCCTGAAGAGATTTCTGTAGAATGTCTCTGCTGCTGGTGTCACAAAGCGTAGTATACATTTTAATAATCAAATACTGGAAATGTTGTGCATTTCTATTAGAAAAATAGTTTGAATGTGTGCTTTTTCTCCTCTGAGTGAACATTTTGTGACAGTCTGTGCCACACAACAGCATTATTTGGTAAATCATCGGGGGTTTGGGGGAAGCACAGAACGCGGTCCATCTACGAGCGAACCTTCTGTGAGATAAGGCAGGAAACCATGGCAACAATCCTTTGATTTTTTTTTTTTTTTTACGTGGTGTTATGGGAGCTGTTTGTGAGGACTTGTCAATTTGTCGTGAGCACTCACAGTGTATTAGGCAGGGTTATATAGGTACAGTTTGGGAGGATGGTTCTTAAAAAGATAGCAGGCCCTGAGGAGTATCCAAATTGCTGTTTATTTCCCACTTCCTGTTTCCTTTCAAGAATTCAGAGCTGCCGAGTCTGCTGGAGGCAGGTTGGCAGCATAGACTGTATATAAAAAGATGCATGTAGCGTGCAGGTGTTAAAGTAAAGCCACTGCAGAAGCGACTTAAACCTGGCACAACAGGGGCGGCAGATTAAAATCCTGATGAATTTATGTTCTCAGTAGTTTTATGTCAGTGCAAAAGGCACCATATGGGCTAAAACAAAACAGCATACTATACATGAGGGCGGGTCCAGTTCACGATTGACAAATCATCAGTGAATGAGCGCGTGTACTCTGGTTTCCCCCACTCTGCTCAATTTTTAAAGTTAAAAACAAAGCTGAAAACGCTGACGCCGAGGCTTCAAAACTGAATTTCACACAGTAACCTGGCTACGTCCCTCTTTTATATACAGTCTATGGCTTGTAGATTGTTTCAGCCAATGAGGGTCTTGGTCCTCTCGGTCAGTTTTGGGGCTTTTCTGAGAGGATGATGCAGATTTCAGTGCAACAAACCACATTGCAGAGCAAGCAGCTAGCTAGAACAACAATATAGCTACCACCAACGTTTGCAGTAAAACTACCAGAAAGGTACATTAGATTATACGAGTACAAGAGGTCTTACAATCCTACTTAAAATACTCAGCACCGGCTTGCGTCGCTAGACACGTCACTCACTGATAATCACCACAACACTAACAGACGTCCATCACTTCAGCACTGTGATGCAGACTGAGCTTCCAGTTCTCAGTAACACACAGACACAAGTTGTGACATACTGAGATGATTACCTGCAGCGGGTGTGCGTTTTCTGAGACCATTTAAGTCGTAAATCGCGTTGACGGCATATTTCGGAGCTTCGGTCATCCTCGAAAAGATCTATTGAGCATTCAGACCCAAAGGGACTCATCTGCTTTGGCGCAAATGGGCGATAGTTCCTAAATCTTACGACACGGTTCAACAAATCAAAGAATTTTGAAGCCGGTTTGGTTTTTTCCCCTCTTCTTTCAAAGTCTTCCACGAGCCCCGGAGAAAGCAAACACTTCTGGCAAGAATAGAGTTTGGACGAACTTCCTGTCGAAGGCTGTGACTCTAAAGACAGAGAGACCTCCCCACTGAAGTGGCATTAACTCTGGAAAAGGTCACGTGAGAAAACCAGCCACCAATATTTGTATGAAAATACCAAATCAGAGTACCAGAGTTCATGTTCCCTGAACCTAAACCTTTCTTTTTGTAACCCTGGGTTTTGCTGAGGTCGTCCTGTCGCCCGTTCCCTTACGTGCTGCGATAGGTCTTGATAATGTCTTTAATCTGCCTCCTGCAGATGGGGCAGCAGGCGTTGGACATCTTCTT
Organism: Astatotilapia calliptera; assembly: GCF_964374335.1. Classification (NCBI taxonomy): domain Eukaryota; kingdom Metazoa; phylum Chordata; class Actinopteri; order Cichliformes; family Cichlidae; genus Astatotilapia; species Astatotilapia calliptera. The sequence continues at coordinate 2,113,805 of NC_137427.1, forward strand.
GAGTTTGAGGCCGCAGGTGTAGCACAAGCACATGTGCCCACAGGCGTAGATGACCGTGTCCACGGTGTTCTCGTAGCAGATGGAGCACTCGTCGGACCACGGCCCGCGGCCGGACGGGAACGTGGGGGACTTGGGGAGGCTGGCCGGAGAATTCGGAGTTGTTCCTGTTGCAAAGACACAAAGACGATGCTAAACAGGTGTTCGATACCCCAATGCATCAAATAACCTGATGTCATACAGGGAAACTACACTGTGTGTTTATACACAATCACAGCATGTCTTTTATCTCATCTTCATCCCCTCGAGCAACCGGTCGCAGCAGATGGCCCCGCCCCTCCCCGAGCGTGGTCCTGTCTCAGTTTTCCTACCTTCCTACTGGCGCCAAAGCAATTACTCACAGGCAGTCGTATGATTGTTGGCTCACAATATGAACCTATAATCGAACTGAATTAATGGGCAGATCCACACGGGGTGAAACAGAGAAGCTGCTGGTTATGTTGGGATTAGCAGCTAGAGATGCGCGGTTGTTCAAGCCTACGATGAACTTTGCAGTTCTGTCTTTATGCCAGACTCATTCACTGCTGTGTGCTGGCTTTACTTTAGTTAGTGCTTTAACCTCCTGGCTTTTGACCTTAACTTCCAAAACGTTTGCTTTTCTTGCTGAAGAAAAGAACATTTGCTGAATTTTGGTTGGTCTAAGATTTATGGATCACAGAGGCTAAATTGCTGTCTCAAAATCCTCCCCAGTGGTGTGCCAGTCATCACTTCCTAAAGATGCTCTACATAAAAATCTTTGCAGCTTCTGACTTTGAGTATGAAGCTAAAAGATTTTTAAAAACGACCCCCCCGTGGGTACAGGAACACATTGCATCTGTCCCATTTACATAAACGGAGTTACGTGACATAAGAACACGTGCCGAAAACATTTGCCTACTTCCAGCTGCAGCAGCAGAACCATGAAGTGCTGGCCATTGTTCCAAACTACCACAGGATGACATCTGCTCACTACCCTATAATGGCTTCCCCAGAGTCCCCTGAGGGGTGATTGATTGTCTACTTCTACAGTTGCAGTTTCCTGTCTGGGTATACGTACCCCCTGCTGAGCTGCAGTAAGCGGCTGAGCACAGACCTCCGTTCAGGACCGGATCAGAGATGCCACTTCCCAGGGCGCTGGGGGTGTGCGGAGAGGAGGAGGGCGAGCTGGGATTCGACGTGGCCCGCGGATCCCCGAGATGCGTGGAGCCTGGTCGGAGAAAATACAGCCAGGGTGTTGGATGAGTGAATTTAGCAGCCAGTTACAGCAAAAACACTAGAATTTGTCTTTTCAACACGATGCTGCTGTCTGTCGTGATCATCAGACGACAGAGTGACACCAGCAGTGATGTAAACACAGGAAGAAAAAGCAGCCCAGACGTCAGAAAGACTGGATTAGTACACTGCACATCAAATAACTCAAACAAAAGCAGATTTTTGCACCAGAGATAAAAGAACCAAAGACACTACATCAAATTATCTTCTCATGCACGACTGCGCTTCATTTCTACCTTTCTGTGTTTTGCTTTTGTTTCATCTTCATGTACAGGAGTACAGACAATGAGAGCAGGATGAGCTTCTTTCCCACTAAACGGGCAGCGCTCGAACGCACAGAGAGACGACTCCAATTTGCATTTTAAAAGTACAAACATATTCAACATCGGAGAAAAGAGATGCTCCGTCGTTTCCTCTTGAGAAAAAGAGGTTTGAAAAAAATAGTAGGCATCTTCCTGTATCTGCATCCTGGCTGAAGGAAACAAGTGGAAATTCCTAGTGCAAGGTTAGGGAACACATTTCGGAATGCTGGTGACTCACGGATGGACAGATGAGGTGCAGGTGTGCTTGAAGCTGTGCTACATGTTCCAGTAAAATCTGTGTGGAATGACTCTTACATCCACAGAAAACCACTTCCAGACACCGGCCTGTCTCTTTAAACTGATTTTAGCTCCTTATTTTGGCTCTTTAGACGTTACTTTCATTCAAAAAAAGAGCACAGGTGATATTAGCAGCTAGCTAAGGAGACCAGACTCCAGCCTCTTAGCCACAGCAGCCTGATGGTCTGATAGTTATTTTACTCTGCAGTAAATTCAGTGCATTCATAAATATTCACAGCACTTCACTCTTTCCACGTTACTGCATTTTTCCAAAATTACAGCCTCAGGTGAGTATGATGCTACGAGCTAAGCTAACCAATTTTGGGGCGGCTTCATTGTAGAACCTGTCAGCTCCATCAGGTTGGATGTTGAGCATCTCTGCGCAGCTGTTTTCAGATCCCTGCACAGATATTCAGTCGGGTACAAGTCTGGGCAAATTAAAGGTTGTTCATCAGGGTCGTTGTCGTGTTGGAACCTTTGCCCTGGTCTGAGGTCCGGAGTACCCTGAAGCAGGTTATCATCAAGGATGTCTCTGCATTCATCTTTCCTTTGCGCCCGACTGCTGTCCCAGCTACTGAGAAACATCCCCACAGCATGATGCTGCCACCGCCATGCTTCACTTTAGGGACGGCATTGGCCTGGTCATAAGCGGTGCTTAGTTTCCTGATGCTTGGCATTCAGGATAAAGAGTTCAATCTTTATTTCATCAGACTGGAGGATTTTGTTTCTCATTGTGTGAGAGTCCTTCAGGGCAAACAGGCAACTAAATATAGAGCATGTGAAGCTGTGAATATCCTGAAAACGGACCAAAGTTCGGAATGATTCATCCGCAAATCAAGGTTCGTCATTAATATGTTGCTGTATGGTTTGCATTACTTTCTTGATCCTGAGCTCAACGTCCAAACTGAGATCTGAGTCGACCTGATTCCTTTCTGAGTGCACTGGGAGTTTTTCAAGAACTTAAACTAATAAAAAGTTGGCGAGACCTGAGAACGACCACTGAAACGCTTTTGGGGTCTTTGGGTATCTGTTCAAAAACAACAAGAGACAAAGCACCGCAGCGCTGTTTCCTTGGACAGGAAACAGAGTCATTTGTCTTGGAAGAGAATTCATGTGGGTTCCTTTGTCGTTTAAAATAACTAATAGTGCAGCGTCACAATAAATGCAATGACACTAAAGAGTGCAAATTATGATGCAAATGAGCATTCTCGCAGAGCAAGCAAGTAATCGCCCTCAAAGAATTCCCATCAAATGCTTTGCTGCTTCAACGTCAATGCAGATTACTTTAATTACCTCGTCTGAAGCTTACTGTCAGAATATAGCATACTAACAACTGCATCACAAGTCAGCTGCTGTGTGCAAAGATATGTAACGATAGCATTTCAGCACGTCTTTGTTTTAAGCATCACTCCACTGCAGTGAGTCTCAGTGGGGAACGGTTCACGGTGTTCTCCTGGACAGCGGACAGAAAAAAGTGAAACCAGAGTCATCTGTTGCGCCGTCAGCGCTGAGCAAACATCACGATGACAGCCCGCCATTAACGCACGTCCCAGCGGGCATCGCTCTGCTGCCATCTGCACCGGCGGCCTGATCAATCCAACCAATGCCCCGACACGCCGCCACACGCAGACCTACTTCACTTTGGAGCCAGTCCAATCATCAGAATGTCGCCCCCCAACAACCAGCTGCTTATGTACAATCATTTTAGCGTATTTAATGAAGCTATGCTAAATTTAACCTTCATAGCAAGAATATTTTACAAGCTACAAGAAAAGCTTTTTAGCTCAAATATCATGAGATGTGTCATCCTGAAACCCAGTGTTTGATATGTTTGATCGTTCTCTGATAATCAAGCGTTTTCTGACGTGCAGCTGGTCCAAACTAGCTGTAGCATATGAACCGTCTCATTTCCACACCACGCCCGTCTTGCAGCCGTGGTTCCTTCTGCATCAGGTAAAAGGAATGACTGTGCTGCACGTGTCTGCAGGACGATCTGTCTGAGGTGACGTTGGCAGGGTTGGGTTTACACAAGGACTCTCTTCTGTTTGCATAGCAGCCGCTGCTCCTGTGGAATTTGCACGAGTGTTTTTGCACTGTATGTACAGTGCGTAACACGCTGTAGCAGACCATATTTAGCAGCTTGAGTGAACACATTTGTTTCTAAGGGGAGGCCTCGGGCAGTGGTCACACTCCTTATCTTAGCAGAATGCTCGATTCGTGTACAGGATCAACACAAAAGCTGCACAAGACATTGTGCAGATTCCTCCTTCACTTCTCTGGGACCAAAAACTGCAGTTCTTAAGCTTTGCCACTTGAGGCTCCAGCAGTGAGTTAAACTATCCAACTCTGCAGCAGAAATAAACACATTTACAGCCTGAGACACTCGTCCACTCCTTATTTTTTTGTTAAATGACAAATGTATTGAGTGTAGGGAGCGGTGGACAGCCCGATTACCTGCAGAGAGCATGTGCCACCAGATGGAGGCCGTGTTCAAAGTATGCGGTACAGCTGATCTGAGCCTCTGCTAGAAACCAAGAGCTGAAAACAGTGAAAGTGTCCCCTGCAGCCACCTGCAGAGCTCTCCGTAGCGTATTTATTGAGATTTTTTAGTGCTTCTTCCGTTCCTGGTGAACTTTGTCACTACGTTTTCCAGCCGTTTCACCTGTGTGTATTCGAGCTACCCACTATCAGATATTTGGAGGTTTGCACAGGATGTTTGCATAGATTGAAAACCGCTCTGTGCAGGCTAATACGCATGCAAACACAACCATGGTACCATAAAACAAGCGTTAGGAGCCTGACTGTTACGGCACGTTAGCACGGGTGGATGTCGCTGAGCCTATTCAGCGCCGTCTGAGTCACTTCTATTCTTTAGAAAACAAAACAATTGGTGACAGCCCAGTGCCAAACTGGGTGACCTCAAGGTAGCAACGTTCATCTGTCTTTAGTCAGTGGGACAAATCTTTATTAAAGGCTTCTTCTAATGTTTAAAAATGCAGGTCAAGCCTTCCTGCTGCTTCATGGGCTGTTATACAGGCTTCATCTGAGCTGTTTATGGTGGTTATACTCGGTCCAACATGGGGGAGAAGGTTATGCATGTTATGATGAAAATCATTTCAAGAAGCATGAGACGTGCACACACGCAGCCAGGCGCTGTTTGACCTTCACATGAACATCCTCTGTGACAGGATGAGCAGCTAAAATGTAAAATGTGTCCAGACCTCAGAATCAAACCCTCACGCTGCGAGTGCCGCTCGGCCTACGAGGTGCTCCTGCACTCGTCAGGTTCCACCCTTCATCAGATTATTTGAGCCTGATCACCCTGCGGCATGAGCGGTTCCTCCGCGGGGCCGAATCCTCCCTCTCTCCCTGTTAATCCCTCTGGCAGGCGGGCAACTCCCACCCAGAGTAGCTGAGGCAGGATCTGCGGTGCCCAGCCCTGATCCTGCATGCTCGCCGATAGATTAAAGCGTCCGGCGCGAACAGCTGTGAGAGGCGGGGCGGCTTTCTGTGGCCACGTCTCTGCTGTAGTCTACATCAATCAACCGTCCGTCTTTAGCTCATATCGGAGCATCTGTGGACAGATCCTCTCGCTGTCAAAGCACGGAAGGCACGCAGGGCGTGCGAGGGGAGGGATGAGGCCTGCAGAGGAGGGCGAAGGTTTAGGGCTTAAGTTCCCTCTGAAGGGAGGGAAGGAGTTAAACTCTGCAGGCATGTTTATAGACAGAAAAAAAGCAATCAAGAGAAAGAGCGGAACAGAGAGAAACAGTTTACACGAACGTTTCCTCTGCTAAAGCACTTCAAAATGGGTGGGCCTTCATTTAATTGCAGAGAAGCTCTTGTTCTGAGCTGCTATCGGGACAAATGCTCACTTAGGCTCGGATGTTTTTTAGTGCGTGTGTTTGGATCAGATGAGAGGAGAGCAGCTCGGTAGATACCAGTTTAAGGTCACGGCTTACCCCGCTGCATGAAATGTTAATAGTCTCTTTCTATCTGTGGAGGAGATATTATCTTAAGAGACAAAGGAGCTATTTTGGAGGGACGACACAGTCGTACATCCCGGAGTTGTTTATCTCCACATCAAGCACAGAGCGGAGTGTGTGAGCACCCATGCATATGTATGAATGCATGTATCTGTGTGCATGATTAGATGCAGGTCTAAAATAAATTTTAGAAAACACTCCAGGTATTAAAAGTGATCATTAGAAGCAGCTTGGTTAGGAGTTTGAATTTCTCTGCAAAAGTTCTGTCAGAGCAGCACGAATGAATAATAAAAACAAAGAACATTAGGAACAAAAGTGAGACGCCGAGGTGTGAAGAACGGCGTTTTCCAGGAGTGTGAAATAAATCAAATCTTGTTAAAAGTCTGTCCGCCTCCCTCTCATAGCTCCATCTTATCGCTGAAATCTCTGTAAACACAATCTTCAGACTGTCCAGCTGTCAAAATCCAGAGGAGCTGACAGAAATGTTCATCTTTAAGTATGCATGTGCGCTGCATTCTCAGTGAACGTGCTTTACAGGGAGGATTCGAGTCTAACGGGCTGCTTAACCTTTGGCTGATGGGTAATCGTACCTGCAGCCTGAGAAGAGCCCGTCTGAGCCCACTGCAGGAAACTCCTCTGCCCGGTTTCCTTTAAAGAACATTTTTATTTGAAGTCTCTATGTTAATAAAGACACAAACAAAGGGGTATTTATCTATAACATAATGAGCATATCACTCTTTCTGTGTTAGGGTCACACTCTGCCCACTTTAAAAAGTGAGGAGAAGAAGCGACGATGAGGAAACAAAAAACAAAGATCTGAAAGTCAGGGAAGGAGCAGCTGGGCCGACAGAAGATGAGAAGAGGAGGAGAAGGGGAGCGTGGCAGCTGCGAGGATGTGGGCGGTGAGACGCTTCAGTTGAGCGCGAGCGCGTTGACATTTTAATGGAATCTATAATACATGCGAAGTGGGTCACTGGATGGGTGTCCCATTTCCACGCCACGAGGCACAAGGTCCCCTCGCCGCCCGTCTCTCTCTCCAAGTTCAGCTGCTCAAGTTTTCAGCTCTTTTCTGTGGAAACACACTAATAAGTGATTGGACAGAAAAATACTGAGTATCAAGTCAACCTGCAGATGGTGTGTCTTTGCAAACCCAGACGGTTAAGTAGAGAGTAAAGCACCAACGTGGAAGTCGGCCATCACTCAGTGAACTGCTTTGATTTAGTGTTTAATGTCTCGACAGGCGTTTCTCTCCCTGTCAGCCCTCGATTCAGAGCAAAACCACATTTTTCTCACCGGAAAATGACAAACACGGGGTTTTCAAAATCAGCTGCACGGCTAAATCCTCCAAGTAGTTTTTGCAAAACATGAGGAAACCAGGTAGCGTCAGGTTCTGCGTGCAGGTAAAGTTCTCTGAGGTCAACAATGTTAAACGCTAGCATGGATCAAAATAATGTTGAGACTGATTAAGATGAATTTGTGATAACCATTTTCTCGTCAATTAGCTGGAACCGAAACAGCGCCTGACTGCGGGTAATATGTTTTTCCATGACTCCGCACATAAGCGTTCATATCTAATTACATCACAGCTGTGGTCATTAAACAGAACTCGTGTTTATTTCATGAGACGACACTTCAACCATGAAATAATAATTCGGTCAGATGTTCGTGTTCAGTCAAAACAGGATGAAGATTCTGGAACAATCTGGAAACACTAATGTGTAAATTGTTCTAACACAACAATCATGTTTGTGTGTGCACACATTAGTGTAGGTGGAACACGAGACTCATTTCCTCCCATCAGCCCAACCCTGAGCCTGGTTCTGCCCAAGGTTTCTTCCTGTTAAAAGGGAGTTTTTTTGTCCCGCTGTCACCAACTGCTTGCTCTGATTGTGGGGTTTTCTCTGTCTTTCTATATGGTCTTTACCTTTCAATATAAAAAACCTAGAGGTGACTGTTGCTGTGAATTGGCGCCATATAAATAAAATTGAATTGAATTTGAGCCTGTGAGCCTGACAAAATCGACTTAACTTTGTTTTAATTCAGCATTCCAAGATTCTGTCTCAGTGCTGGCACTAGCATGTCGACACTAGCATACTTGTGTAGTGCATAAATTTCAATAGTAAAAAAAAATATTTGCTACCGTACACCATTTAGACACCTATAACGCACTGCATGTGCCCAGACTTGACACTTTGGTTCTCAAAATAGCAAGGCACATTATTAAAGACCGCTAGCAGGACTATAAGCAAATGTTTCATCAAGTGGCTCACTGATTCATGCACATTTGCACACATTTACCTTTGGCAGAATTCTGACATAGATTTAGCCATGTCACGAAACGTGTGCTAGCTAAACTGCTAGCTAGCAAATGTGCATGATTTAAAATCCTTGCGGATGACTCAGCCTCTGGTCAACGCATGAGCAGAGGTTGTCATTAAGTGGCTCACTGATTCATGCACATTTGCACAAATATACCTTTGATAGAATAAAGATTTCTGACATAGATTTAGCCATGTCAGGAAACGTAAATGATAAATGGTCTGTATTTGTATAGCGCTTTACTTAGTCCCTAAGGACCCCAAAGCGCTTTACACATCCAGTCATCCACCCATTCAGACACACATTCACACACTGGTGATGGCAGCTACGTTGTAGCCACAGCCACCCTGGGGCGCACTGACAGAGGCGAGGCTTCCGGACACTGGCGCCACCGGGCCCTCTGACCACCACCAGTAGGCAACGGGTGAAGTGTCTTGCCCAAGGACACAACGACCAACACTGTCCAAGCTGGGGCTCGAACCGGCAACCTTCCGATTACAAGGCGAACTCCCAACTCTTGAGCCACGATCGCCCCAGATGTGCTAGCTAAACTACTAGCACACCTAAACTACTAGCTAGCACACGTGCATGATTTAAAATCCTCGAGCATGATTCAACCTCTGCTCAACGCACGAGGAACCGTGAGGAAGTGTGCATTCAAGACGATGAGAATGTCCACTGTGGGCTTCTGTGAACAGCGCTGAATGTAGACAGCCTCGTTTCTGAGGAAATTCCACAGAGCACCTTTAAATATCAAGACTGATATGGAAATCTTCTGACAGAGAGAGACTCACACTGATGCACATATACAGTTAAACACGGTGTTCTTCAAACTGTAATGAGAAACTTCTAAAAGCCTCCTGTCGTTAAGGCTAACAGAACTGATTCAGTATTGATTTCATCCTCGGTGTCATTACCCCGTCTGAGCTCTCTCAGCTCACCTCACATATACTCGTGTGCCTGTTTGACTACAGCTGTCGCTTTCACAAAAGGTCCTTTACTTCACGCTTTGTTTGAAGCGACGACTGTTTGATCCCGCCGTCCCGAAGACGAGGAGCCCGCTGGGACACGTCTCTCCCTCTAGCAGGCGTGGTTTGAATTCAGCTTCAACTGAGAGCTAAATTGCTCTCCAGTAAACACAGAGCAATAAATCAGGCCGTTACAACTTTGAGATAAGAGGCATTTCCTAATTCAAAGCAGCTGGAAAGTAAAGATGATTCGCACCTCGGCGGGACTTCCGAGATGGGCCTCGATAAGAAAACGCGCCTTGGACCGCTTTCATTGTTCTGAGCTTCCTGTTTTGATGCGCTGCCAAGGCTTTCCGTTTTCAGTAAACGATTATTGGAAGTCCACACAGACCAACCAGATGGCCTGCGGTGCAGATAGTCGTAGTCAAAATGTAATTTAACAGTAAAATCTGTGACCTCCTGGTGTAATAAGAGCCGATACAAAGGAGACATTTAGATGTGTTTGAAATGAAAAACAAGAGCCTAACAGCCAATCAGCTGGAAGGAAAGGGGCTTTCTACACAGAGCTTCACTGAAGCTCGCTGTGATTCGTATCGACGTAGCTGTCACCGTTACTCTGGGTCAGGCTAACAGAGGGCCACATTAGCGAACATGCAGAACTGAGATTTCAAAGAGGCTTTTGATGATGAGCTGGTTAAAGTGCAGGTTATTCCCCTCTAACTTCTTTTAACCTCGGCTTCCTCTTCCGCTGCTGGTGAAGAAAAGCAGCAGGTATTTATAGATGCTCTTCCTCCACACAAACACTCGTGACACCTCTGAAAGGTCGTAGCTGTTTGGGCTGCCACGCCTCTTAACCGCTGCATTAATAGCAGACGGCGTTCACACGCACACGCACCTGTAGGACAGGCAGTATATGTTTGGCAGGGCAAAGTGAAGTGCACACACTTTCCTGTCATTATCAACCCATAAACAAACCTCCGGTGCCCTGGCCTGCTGAGACCTCACGTCGTCTCGGTCACACCGAAGCCTCTCGTGGCCACTTTTCCACCTTTGCTCGCTCTCTTCCTGTTTTTCGTCTCCTCTGAGAGTCTACTCCTCTCGCTAATCCTATGACTGTGTTTAGAGTCTTCCTGCTTTATGGGACGTCTGCTATAAATATTGTGACAAACAAGAGTAATAGAGCGCTCTCGCTAACTCTTGACCCTCTGGTGAATAAAGAGTCATGACCGTGACTGAGAAGTTGTTTTCCTCAGCCGCCTCACTGTCAGAGCGTTCAACACTTAACACAAATAGATTTGGACCCCAGGGAGGAAGTGGGGAGCCGAGACAAATTAAGATCAATACACTGATCTGTAAGTTCTTGACCTCCGGACACATCGCTGAGCTAAATGGATGGCTATTCTCACCATCAATTACTCTTCCACGGAGAATAGAGCGTGCAGTCAAAGACAAAAGGTGCTCGTTGCTCCACATACAGGAGGCGGAGCACTAGTGACACTTGCAGATATGTCTTAAAATAATAAATTAAAAAATAAAAACTGACCGATTGGCACCAGGGCCACCACTAGGGGGGGACCGTGGGGTGCCTCGCCACATTTGGACATCCTGACGTATAATGGAGGAATAAATCTTGGAGCATTGTAACTTTTTCTTTTGTTGTGTTGCACGTTTGTTGTGTTGCTAAAATCTGGCCCGTTCTCATCTCCTCATTAACAACACTGTCCCCTGTTAAATAATAAAAACTCAAAGAAACTCCAAAGAGAACATGGTGAGATCATTAGGAGTGTACACGTCCTAAATATCTGAGTTTCGTATCAAAGCTCTTGATGCTGCGTTCACAATATATTAGCTTCGTTTTAAAGCGAAGGTTGATTCGTGTTCAGTGTTCGACTGCTCTGCTGGCAGCACACCTTTCACCGATGTTGTGCTACTGTGGTTCTGAACGCAGGCCAGAGTTTAAAGGTTTTTTGGGACAGGTGATCAGTGAGATTACCTGTTAGTGCTCTGTGACGTAGTTTCTTACGGACTCTGTTTCCTGTCACAGCAAACACGTATGTTCACACGTCAGAGGGTCTGAAAAAAACAAAAGGACCAGCAAACAGACGCTTGGTCACCTTTTTCAGATGCAGGGACCAGAGTTGTGAAGCAGTCCTTATGCAAGACCTGAACTGAGGAGCCTTTCTAAGAGTTCTGGACCCTCTTAAATACTTTCTGAGAATGTTATTTGTCTTGATGTTCATTCGCTGGGTGGCAACCCAAAGGTGGGGAAGCAGCAGCAGCTACAAACGTGAGGGAACACGTGAGGTGGGCTTCAGTACAAAGCACCTCACAGATGTGCTGCAAATGTAGGCAGCTGAAGTCTCGCTAACTGGATGTGTAGAAGGATAATCAGCTGAGCCATCAGCTGATGTGGGACCGTGGCTGAGCTTGATTTCTCACCTGAACAAATGCTATGTTCAATGAAACCAGGACAAGGACTGACAGCAAACCTGCGTGATAAATAATTCAGCTTTACTTTGATCAGGAGAGGGTGGAGACAACATCTGGGGAACAACACTCGGAAAACAGCCCGAGGCGCTCAAACCTGGGCCTCTGCCTCTTTTAGTGAAACTGGTCACAAGCCGGGTGGCAACTAAAGGCTCACAGTTCAGCATCACTGTCTTAGAGCTGTTCAGTCCTTTGGAGAAGTCCAATAATATCTGTTATAATGGAGCAGTTTGTTCCTCTGATGTGTAACTTTCATTTGCTTTACATTATAAGATAAAGACCTACAATCACACAAAATGCCAGGGGCCTAAAAGTAGTTTAACCTTTGTTATTATGGTAACCTACCCAGAATCCTCAGCTGTGTCACTGCACCATGCAAGCCGAAGAACATCCACAGCGGGCGGGAGTTGTCCACGCACACCTGCATGCCCACGTTGGCGCCGTTGTGGCTGAGGATGACCTCCCCCTCCTGGTTGACCAAGAAGCCCAGGATGTCACTGCTCTGTAGAGGCGTCGGCACACGGCACACCGCCCAGAACTCCTTCCTGTCCACCAGGGCCTCGGGATTGTAGGGTAAGTCGCTGGGGCGCAGCACCGCCGGGTCGCAGGACGTCACACCGTAAGACAGAGAGCCCGAGCGCGCCGGGCTCGACTTGGTGACTTTGATGAACACTGTCTCGCCGATGCGCAGTGGCCGGTTCGTGAAGACCAGCGTGCGCTCTTCACGCGCGTGCTCGGATCGCGCCACCGTCTGCTCGTCCAGCGTCTTAATGTGGGCGCCGCGCAGCTGGTGGAAGTGGAGGTCGCTCTCCAGGGTGGACGGTAGGAGGGAGGACTGCTGGGAATTGAGGGAGTTCTGCGGGATGGGGCAGCTGGAGGAGGAGGAGGTGGAGGCCAGGTGGAGGGTGTGGCGGTGGGAGCGGCTGTGGGCTGGGCCACCGTCCTCCTGCTGCAGGTTGAGGTCGCACAGGCTGACGGACAGGCGCGAGTCGTCCGCTTCACGCCGCAGAGAGGAGGAGCGCACCGTGGTGAAGGAGCGTGGACGCAGGCAGTCTGCAGGAACAATCTCGCTGTCTGGAAGAGGAGGAGGAGAGGACAGCGGTTTAAATCAGCACTGCTGAGTTTTGCTCTGATTAGCAATTTTCCTAAAGCCTGCGGGAATGAAGTTTGCAGCTCACCAAGTCTGAACAGCACTAAGAGAAGGGCTGAATCTGCAGCTGGTCTGACAACATGATAACGATAATAAAAGAGCAATTTCATTTCACTAGCATGAGCTGGTAGCAAGGTAGGGGTGATTACTCGGTGCTGAGGCAGAGTGTCGGGAAGTGTGTTTAAAGGAATTAAAGACAGTAGTGGGTCGCTCCTGCATCTGCACAGGTGTACAATGCTGCACGGTGTCAGAGAGCAAGGAGGCTGTGTGTGTGTGTGTGTGTGTCAGTCAGCATGTTTACATATCTATGTGGGGACCAAAATCCCCCCCAAAATTATTAAGGCTCAAAATGTGGTTTTCTTGTCAGGGTTATGGTTAGGGGGTTCGGGAAAGCATTATGTCAATGAGATGCCCTCACTAAGATATGAAAACAAGTGTGTGTGTGTTGGGGTGTGTGCTGGCTGCATTCCTTGCACTCCATAGTACAGTATCACTCCACAGACATCTATTAATATATACCAATACATGTCTTTAATAGCAGTGTAGTGGCCACATACAGACAAACGCACACCTCTGATAAACTCTCAGGTTGCTTCCCATCCTATGCGCTGACTCAGCTGCTTAAAATAACATCCTTAATGTGCCCTCCCACCTCGCCCCTCCTGGCCTGGTGGTAGGGGTAAAATTAGCCCAACACGCTGACAGCGCCCAGCTCCTCAAGCTTGGGTTTGTGTGAGATGTATTTGCAGAGCTGAACGCCAAAGGAGACCAAGATGAAAAAAGAAAAAAAGAAAATGACCTCCTGTTCCTCTTAGATGATACTGAGAGACCCTCAGTCAAAACAAGAGGCACTTATTAAAACAGTGGGCTGGGGAGGTGCAGGAGGTCCAAGGATGAGAAACAGCCACCGACGGTCTCTGGAGAGTCTCGAGTCCTGGTCAGCTCTATCTGTCCAGGACCTGAGAGCTCTGACTTCAGATAAACCTCTTAGCCCTAATTACCAGGGCCGCAGGACGGGCTGCTAACTGTGAGCTGCAGCGGGGAAACCAGAACAGCCAAGCTTCTTATGATCCCACAGCTGACAGGGACACAAGCCAAAAAGGAGACAGAGTCAGGACAGTCCCATTGACAGGGCCGCCCGAAGCAGGAAGCCTCCATCATCAGGACCGAGTAAATTTGAGATTAGCTTCAAATTGTGGAATTAATTTAACTGATTGAATCAGGTTTCAGATTTACAACTGTTCATACAGAAGCGTAACACCGGCAGTTAAAAGCAGTCTAAGGTACCGTGACATACAACACACAGAACTAGGGATGAGACTCAACATGCTGTCAAGGATAGAAACGGTGTCTTTATGTCCTTTACGTCCTACAGCGGACTCTGTGTGAAAGTGCCAGCACAAAACCTCTCTTTCAGTCTCAAAGCTGGTCTCATCCTTGTCCTCCACTTTACTGGAATTTTGTCCCAATAAAAATGGAAACTGGATGTAAACAAGTCTAAAAAGCAGATCTATCCTTCAGGTTGATCAGGCCCAGTGTACATGGAAGATGGACATCACCAGTTGGTTTTTCCTACTGGAAACTGGAGCATTGAGGTTACCCTCCAAAGTCTCGCTCCATTTGAAGGTCTATTTCATTCTAAATGTTAAAAACACATCAGATTCACAACAGAGAGCAGAGATCAGAAAAGTGTTTAATGAGGTCATGAATGAAGTAAGAGATCATTTTTGTGCCTCCACACCCAGAAAACCTGCCCTCTGCTGACAGGGTGAAACCATCGCATTGGCTCCACTGTTCAGGCTGCGCGCCTCTGTTTCATACAGCCGATGCTGCTGGAGTAAACCGACTCATCCCCATCAGTCACTGACCTTTAAACTCTACTGCTGCTGGCACAGATGAGATTTTCAGATCAGTTTTCAGGTCAGCGACCAAGATGCAGACGACTGGATCACGGCATCATTGCATACTCTGGATATTGTCCAAATAAAAAGGTGGAAGCAGAATTCGTCCGTCTTCTACCTCCTTTGACTTTCATTTGAATCTGTTGTTTTGGATAATCACTGACACATTTCAGAGTTTTCCTCATTCCCTGATCCAAGCTCCACCGTCACACCTTAATAAAACGATCACCTAAGAGGATATCTCACTCATCTACAGAGACGCTGACTGGCATCAAATATCAGTCTGTGATATGTTGGAGTGAAGTGGAGATGACAGCAGTCTGCTCGGCGCTCCATCCTCTGAGAGTTACACGTCTGATTTTCTGCATCATCGCTGAAATGCCGTCTGATGAGATCGTGCGCTGTAAAGCCGAGACCGTCGTGTCAGTCGTCGATTAAAGCTAGCTGCTAACTCAGACCGTGACGCCCTGTGATTAATGTTTAATGGGACTAAGGCCTTGTAATCGTGCTAATTGATTTCTCAGCGAGGGATAAAACGGAGAGGACAGTGCCTTTGGTGCACAGGGCGACTCCCAAAGACTGCTAATCAACCATTAAACACCTCTGCTCAGAAGCGTGCAGCAGTTTCCCCAGAGTCCCCGAGGCTAGCTGTAGATGACTAGCTTGAATTTCATCTACTTTCTCAGCTATCAATCCCACACTGATGGACTCTCAGCCTCCATGAAAACCAGGGCTTAGAGGAGATTCTGTGCAAATGAACGGCCTGACGACGTGTGGATGTTGGGATGTTGGGTTTTAATTGAACAGCTCAATCAGCCACGTAGTCCATTTCTGGATTTTATGCAGTTTCCTTGGAGCTTCATTTGCTGAAGGGAGACCTTTAATGAAGCAAAGACTCCTTGATGAAGCCTTACATTTCACTCACTGATGATGAGGGAAAGCCTCTCCTTTTAGGCATGCCGCCCGGTCGCTCTGACTCAGTGGGGGATGTGAATGACATCACCAAACCAAATTGCGTGCCTCTTGCAGTTATCTGCTGCCCATCAATCTGTCGCAAATTGGATTACGATGGGACAGACTTTGTTGCAAGACTTCCGGGACTGGAGCTGATGATGGCATGCCTCGAGGGAGGATAACAGCGAGAGGAGCAAAGCCGGCAAAGGAGGGGGTGGTGCTGCCCGTGACGGTGCTGGATTTGTGTAGAAAGGAATTGATGGAGGCTTCCAAAGAGCCGCACATCATCTCCCTCTCTCGCACCTTCAGTGTCGCGCTGATGCAAATGCAGAATGTGTGAACATTAACCCATATACACGGGAAATTTATTTCTCTAAAAAACTCATCTTTTATCAGCTTTTCCCCTGTGAAGCTCCTCTCAAGGTTTATGTTCCCTTTTACGTCTCACTCTCTTCCCCTTCCTCCCTCACTTTTCAAAGAGCAGTCATTTCAAACTCATACCAGATTGGGCACAGTGTATTCTTCTGTTACACCCCGGCCTAGGCAACACTTCTCTCTGCTTTTTTATTCATCAAAGGCCGGAGAGACGGAGCAACGCCGTACCGCATGTGCTCCTAATGCTCGTTGTTAGCTTGGGAGGACAGAGAGAGCTCTGAAAGGACTGCAGAACATTTACTGTGTGTGTGTGTGTGTGTGTGTGTGTGTGTGTGTGTGTGTGTGTGTGTGTGCCCAGCATGCGTTTGTGTGCCCGTTTGCGACCTCACCAGCTGCTGCCCGCTAATCATGGTGCACCTGCGTTTTTAGTCGATACAGGCCTTTTGTCCTATTGGTCCCTTTCAAAGCCGCCACTCACAGATGCTCTCCTATTGGCCGATGCCACATTTTCTTCACTTTGCATTAAACACTGCATTTGTATGAGTGTGTGCGCTCACGTCTCTCTAACACTGCAGCTGCTGACTGTGAGCCTGGAGGAGCTGGAGAAATGAAGCAGAATCACCTGATTCTTCACTTCTGAGTGAGCTGCAAACCAAACGTAGCACCTGTTGGGCTGATCTATCGCGAGTGCATAGACGGGAATCGGTGGGGTGGGCGGGTCAGTGGAGAATGGCAGCGTGCCCGTTTTGGCCCGCGCAGGCTAGCACCGTAAATGTTTTTAATTAGCGAATAGCCACAAAGCAGGTTAGCTAATGCTGCGCATGGGGAGGCGGATAGAGGGAGAGGCTGGCTTAGCGGCTTTGCTAGCCTGAGCAGAAGGAACGTGCCAGGGGTTTGAGCCGGTGTTGGAGAGAGGGTGTGGGGGGCTGGAGGTGGAGGATTTACTCTCTCTCACGCACACAGTCTATCTCACAGGGCTTATCTTTATCCACAGTCTGTGGAGGGTTTCATCTGATGTCAGCAGAGATGGAGAGACTGAGAGGGGGAGCTGGAACTCGGAAAGACAATGAAAAGAAGGATCCTGAAGAGATTTGAAAGCGAGAGAAGAGGACTCGGGGAGGGTGTCTGCAGATGTGAAGGGAACTGTCCAGCTGGGATCAGCTAAGAGGGCTGGAAGGTATAGCTGGATATCCGGGAAGCTTTTGTTATGAATAGATAAAGCGGAGTGAGGGAGACAACACAGAAAGAGGCAGCGTGGAGCTCGGCAGTGACCGACCTGGGGATTAAAACAACGCAGACCGACTGGCCAAGCGAGAGAGCGAGCAGGATATAAAACAAGAGCAAGAGAGGGACAGTAGAAGGGAGGGATGGAGTCAGAGGGGTCTTTGTGCTAGATGTTTGGGAGTTCTTTATTCCCTGGCACTGGCCCAATCCCCAGTCCCCAATCGGGCTGGGAGGCTTTGAACCCGGGGCTTTTCGAAAGAGCAGCATGCTCTCAGGGCAACACATGGCCATAACAAAGAGCCGGGCAAAATGCCCGGTAAGTCACAAAAGCCCCGTCCCTTAGGTCATCGGCAGAATTCAGCATGTGCCGCCGTGTCTCTGCCAATCGGCATGCCAAGACCTCGGCGCTAATAACCTCCATCATAAGGTTCTTATAATAAAGCCCCCCAGTTTTATTCCCATGCTCGCACACGGAGAAAGGCTAATTATTACTGCGAGGAGACCGACAGCCCCTCCACAAACATCCAGCACTCTGCTTGCACACATATGGAGGAGAGTGCATTCATCACTGTTGGAAAATGAACCATCTAATGTGAAAGGTGCTTCTTTCAGACCAGCTCACAGGATTCATGCATAGCTCTGCTTACTTTTAGTGTCTTTCAGCTAATGTTTAGACTCACAACTCGTTCACACGTCGTTTCCAGCCACACAAAACATAAATGTCTGTCGGGGTCACTTCCTCTATGAGTTTAAAGGTTTACTTTATGCTTCTTGTATTCTGTGAAACCCTGACGAGGTCCACAGCTCTTAAAATTTACGGGTTGTCTATTCTTAGACCTGTTTTTTGTTTTATTGGTGCATTTCCTTCTTTTGGCATGTTTAAAAATCTAACACTTTAAATAAGCTGACAGTCCAGGCTCTGTCTAAATGCTGGGACATTTGTCCTTTGAGTTTTTCCACTTCGTCCTAAATTTGTTCACATCCATTCTGAGAGGAAACTCGGGTTCCCGTCGTCGGCTGTTTGTAGTGTTCTCTTTCCTTTTAAAATGCATATTTAAAAATGTTTAAGGTTCATTTTCAGTCACCATTATTTTTGGATTATATTTCAACTTACTGTCATTTTTACTCTCCATTTAGATTTAGGCACCCAAACTGTTTGGTCAGGGCTTAAAACACCTTTTCACAGACCAAATACATAAATCCTATTTTTAAGTATATGTATAGATTATTCCGACTCATGTTGTTACAATGACAACATTAAAGGAAATGTAGGAACATCTAAACATGGAGAACAAAACGAGAAACATCAGCACTCAGATAAAAAACAGTGACTTATATCAGTTATTTTGGAATAACAACGATTTTCATTGCTAATTAACTAAATGGTAAATATATGGAAAAGCAGTAGCAAAGAAAAGATATCACTGACAACACCTGTGACACTGATGAAGTCCGTGAACTTAAAATAGAGACAAATTTGACATAACAGTGTGAAAACTATCCAAGCGATCCTAGTTTACCTCACAGGGTTACCGTTCAAGCATTAAAGCCTCCTCTGGGGGATCGTTACAGGGTTTAAACTCCTGTTTACTGTTGGAAACTGTGCTTTTCAAACCAAACCTGGAGGTGAAAGAGAAGCTAAACAGCAGCTGCAGGAAAAGGAAGTGGGGGAGTGGTGGGCTCCAAGGTGGCTTGCAGATGTGCCGTAACTGCTTAAACAGTACACCCACTGTGAGATGTGTGGAAGAGCGAGCCGAGCCCAAAGTAACACTACGCTCGATTAAGATACCGATTCCCCAAAAGACTCGGAGGGCGACTGAGACTCTGGCAGCGTCTCCACTGAGCATCGCGATCTGAACTCCGTTTGGTCCGATTTTACCCAGAGTTGAGAAGAATCAGTCGACATGAATCTCGATGAGTCACCGCTACTTTACCCCTGTTAAAAGTTCTCTGCTGGACCGCTCAGCGCTTACAGAGAGCCCGACTCAGCCAAAGCACGCTCATTTGAAACGAATCGTAAATGCCAAATCATACAAATCCTGTTTACTCTTCTTAGCCTTTGAACTCTCTCACCAACAGCCATCATGAATTATACGCAGCTAGGTTTAGCCAAGAAACACAGCGTTGCTAAATTTGCTTTGCTTGGTGTCTTGAGGTCTTTACAACACTGAACCCACTACATTTCCTAAATGAGAAGAGAAAAAGAGCAGATTTACACCATCTTTTCTGCTTTGTGTATTTTTATTGGAGGGCCTGTGTGAAGCGTCAGGATTTGTAAGTGCCGCTATTAACTGGGAGGCTGAATCCTGCCAAGTCAAACACCAGCGCCAGTCAAGTGCTCGCAGCAATCAAATCATCATTTCACTGAAAGCAGTCGGTTTCTCCCAGAAGTAGGGGAACCCGCGCCGCAGAACTCAAACACAGCTAATAGACTCCTGTCACTCCAGAAGTTGGCGGAGTTCCTGCGTCGGTGCCAGAGTACAGTACGGAGGGAGACAGAGGAGATCAGACTCGGTCGCTGTGTCCGAAAGAAAAGAGTGTTTATTATTCTCTGAACACACTTTTGGACTTTAATAATTAAGATTTGTCACGTCTCATCACGCGGCGTTCTCATCTCGTCATTCGATGTATAGAACGTTTTTCACTGCAGATAGTGTGTGTGGCTTTGGCAAAAGAAACCAGACTGTCTTCTTTATAGACTCACTCGGTGAGTCCCACTTTCTTCCCACTGTGACAAACAGACCCTCATGCAAAGCCAAGAATCTAGCCCCGCTTTCATAAACTTCTTCTAGGGACCAAATTCTAAGAAGACGACCAGGACGAGGAGCAGGGAGGTTTCTGGTAAAAGGCTCGAGAGTTTCCGAAGAAAAAACAAGAAATATTCTTCTACTGCTGAATGACAGCAAGTTAATGAAACATTAGAGATTTGACGGCACAGGGTAATGTTGTCAGATGATATCATTAGAGCAATGCAATAGAGCTAAAACAGCAGAGATCACAACACGAGATATCTGGAAAGTGGTGAAAGCTGTTTTTAGCCCACTGATATCAAACAGACTGAAACAGTAAAACTACCAGCATGTTCATTACGCCAGTTTGCAGGGAAACTCTTTAATGTCACATTACTTCTCAGAAGTCTTGAGTAAAGTTGACGACAGCGTCTGAAGTTTATCCGTGTTTTGCAGTGACTAATCAGGTGTCGGACGTCAGTGTTAAACGCTGCCAGATGCGAGCTGCATTTTATTTTGACAGCTCCAAAGAAAAAAGACAAATATTGTGCCTTATCACCATTTCCAACATTTTTAACATCAGTCAAGGGAAACCTGCTTTCAGCTGCTCTTCCACCTGCTTTCCGAAGCAAACCTGCTGCAAAGCTACCCGGGAGCACATGAGCGATGCAGTTTCTATCAGAGGTGGCATCGCTCACTTTAGCCTCACCGAGGCTGTCGTGTTGCGAACGGTTCAGAACGGGACGACCCCGCCTCGCACGCCGACACGCTGTCAGAGATAAGCTAGCTCTGACACATCTCGTGAAAGACGTAAACAAAGAGCCGCTCCTGCTGCGCCTTCATCCGTCAAAGCTTCGCACATTGTTTTACTCTCGCTGCACTTCTTTACACCTCGTGCACATCTGTCATCTTTGTACAAAAGCACAGCTCTGCGGTCTCTGCGGAGTCGTCCTGCAGAATAACACGAGGTTACGTAAGCGAGAGGAGCGTGCGGCTTTCAGCACGCCACTGCCCCACGTTTCATGGTTTAGAGTTTAAAATCAGCGCCACCTTCATAACTGCAAGTGTTTTGAGTGACAGCAAGTGTTTTTGCTTCCTGTTGGCTCAGTGGGACCTCATTCTCCAGTCCAAAGCTACCCCGTAATTCAATCCATCACTTGAGGAAAGCTGAAAACACTGCAGATATCAGAGGCTCTTTGGAGAGTGTAACTACAGCTTTCCTCCATTCCTCTCTTCCATGTTTTGTATGAACTAAATTAACTGCTGTGCTTCTTTGGGGTGACAGCTAGATTGGCCAACACCTACTCTGAGTCAGCCCGGTCGAGAGGTGTTAGCGACCTTGAGGCTTTGCAATCAGACTTTATTCTCTCTCGTCCTTCAGGGAAGTCCCACAGAGGGCCCGTCTTGATTAAAGCTCCACAGTGACTGACTCATACAATCTGAGTCCTGCTGGCTTCACAACAGCTGGAATTACTCAGATACTCAACCTCCTTCCCGATGTCAAGTAAAGTCCTGCTGTGTGTGTGTGCGTGCGTACGAGAGTGACGGCTAACCCTAGGAACCGGGAAATCAGTGTATATTAAACTGCCTTTGTGGCTCGTTGGATTTCAAGCCTGTGGGGACGGCTTCGGTCTGCCCAAAAGATTATCCTGGCAAACCTCCACAATATTGTGTTTGCCCCGTTCGAGCCAGGTGCAGTCAATCACTCGCTACCCCAGGCTTCTAAGCGGAGAAGTAACTATATCTGACACCTTTCTCTGCAGCAGGAGCCTAAAATACAGAGATGTTTGTATGCTGCGAAGGCTCCAAACTTTCCTGGCAAAGCAGACTGACGTGAAAAGAAATCACGTGTATAACAAAGCTGCGTGTGTGTACACGTAGTGGAGTCGCTCCATCATTTTTATGGCCCAGCTTCATGGAAGGTGACAGGTGAAAATCTTAAAATTGCTCTCGTCGCGCTCGTGGAGGCGTGAAAGCACTAAATCGCCCCCCCCCCGGACTCTTCGTGTGTGGTGTCGCCCTCGTGGTGATTACTGCGGGGCAGACTATCGTATGACACGGTTCCCATTTCAATCGTTCTACATCAAAGTCATCCTAAATGTCACCTGAGGTCATCCTCCGATCCTGAGCCGACCTCAGAACAGCCTCGAGGTGGTGAACAAACGACAACTCGCAGCCCACTGAGGCTGCTCGACACGCTGGCCTGGACGTGGTAAAAGAAACGTTTTTCTAACAGTGGGATCAAATTATGACGATTAAGCTTCTCTAAAATCTCACTGACTGAAAATAGAGAAAAGATGTTTTGTATTAACATTAGGTCAGATGACCTCGTTTAATTTTAATAACAAACTCACATCGCAGTGTTTTGCCAGATTGAACATAAAGTCAGAGTTTTACACTTATGTTACTGAACTGCTCCCAAAGAGAAGCACAGCGGTCTCAGGACAGAGAAGTGTCTGCGTGACAGAGGAAACAGGACGATACGCACACTCTGCTCCAATAATTAAAGCAACACTTTCATCAGAGCATCAAGCTATTGATCTGGTATTTTATGAAGTAGCAGCACGGGCTGTAAATCAGTTTGAGCTGAAGTTCAGTCAGGTTCCCTAGAGGGGCAACAATGACACAGGATGATTTTCCAGGTGGATTTCACGGGCACTTTTCCCCTTCTCATCTTTCCTGACTCTCTTATCACTAGTTTTGCATTTGCCTAGAGTCCATGTGGTGATACCAGGACCCTACAGCTCCTCCGGGATGGCACATCAGCAGCAGGCTTGCTGTGCCCCAGGAGCATGGAGACAGGCCCTTAACCCATCAGCAGACACAGCATCTGCTCCTTTGTGCAAAGAGGAACATTATGAGCACTGCCAGAGCTACAAAATGACCTCCAGCAGGCTGCTGGTGTGAATGGCTCTGACCACATGATCAGAAAAAGACCTCATGAAGGCGGCCGAGGGGCCGAAGTCCATTAGTGGACGCTGTGTTCAACACCTGGCATCCTGAATTGTCATTTACGATAAAATACCAGAATTGGCAGCCCTGTGCTTTTCACAGGTGAGAGCAGGTTCACCCTAAGAACATGTGGCCAACGGGAAAGAGTCTGCATAAGCCTGCCTGTAACATCATTCAGCATGCCCATGGTCTGTGGAGGCATACAATGTTAACCTACAGGCAGGGACGACATTTTTAGACTCATCGTCAGGCCCTACGCAGGGGGCCCTGGGTTTCCCTCGGTGCTCCACAATGCGCAGCCCCACATGACGAGAGTATGCAGGCAGCTCCTGGAGGATGAAGGAACTGATACCATTGACTGGTCCTCACACCTGACCTAAATCCAACAGAACTCCTCTGGGATGTTTCAGTCCATCCATCACCACCAGGTAGCACCTCAGACTGTCCAAGAGCCAGTGATGCCCTGGAGCAGATCTGGGATACTGTCCCAGATCCCTGATGATGTCAGGCATGCATGTAGCCACTTATTAAACGGAGCAGCTAATATTAATTGTCTGTGGGCTGTAAGAACGGCAGGTGAGAGCACTGAGCTGCAGAGCAACAACCTGGGAGCACCTGAGACAAGACCAGCCTTGCACTTGTTTTACCATTAGTCACAATAAAGCAAAGCACCTGCCTAAGGTAAGCGTTCAATAAAGGAAAACAGCCCTCCAAATATGAACTGACAGTCAGTAAATGCATCAGAGTCATTAAATAAACTGGGTGCCAGTAACTGTGCAGCGTAATGAAACAGCTGGAAGAAGAAGCATGTAAAGTGCTATGAAGACAGGCAGAATGGGTGATTTGGAGAGATACTGGAGGCTTTTCAGTGCGTTTGAATCACTGTCCCCACTGAATGAACACACGACCACAGGCTGCTGTACGTTATGAAACTGTTGCGCTGCATAAACAAGCTGTACGGTTAATCCACCACAGAATTTTAATTCATTCTTTATGTAGCGAGGATTACAGCATTTCCAAGCAGGCACAGTGAATAATCTCACGCAGTGCTGTTAGAGACGGACGTGGAGAGAAAATAAATGTTATTGATCTGAGAGGGGACTCTGGCAGGTGCGCTGTAGCTTGGTTACAACTGTGAACATCACAAATTAAAATAAAAAAAGGGGCTTAAAGATAAAATGTACACAACTGCCAGACCAAATTGATCCAAGACAGCGATTAGAGTGGCGAGGACTACAGCTACTACTGTAGCTGCTCCATAAATAAAGCCTCGCATGTGGCCTGTGCAGTAAAAAGGTTCCTGAAACGCACAGAAACGTGATGCACAGAGCTGACACAATTGGCCTTTCACCATCACAAAGATGGTGTCTGGTCTGGGTGATGCATTTCTCTCTCTCAGCCTTTGGTAGTGCCCCCCCCCTCTGAACAGGCCCCCGTTTATGAGGGCAGATGTCAGTCTGTAGGCCCCCTGAGACTCACTCTGTAGGCAGCCCTGCACATGGCCTGACAGTAAAAAGACAGTAAGGATGACTTAAGCAGAAGGCTTAAGGGGAGAGGACCAGTTTCTGGTTAAAACGGTGCTTGAAGCAGTGTCTTCGAGGGTCAGGCATCTCAGAAAGATGTTGGACAGAGAGTTTAATCACCCTAAAGCTCCGGGTGCTAAGCTCAGCTTGTGCATTTGATGTGCATGAACCCTTTTTTGAATGTTCCTTTAAAATGAAACAACCATTAATAACCATTTTTCCTCCCTGCAAACACCGACTGAGTAGGAAAAATGTTGCAAACGGCAACGAGACTTTTAGCAATTATGGTGTAAAAACAGAGAAAACAAAGAATATGGATTCCCCTCATGCTCGGGACACTACACATCCGCCGCTGCCAGCCTGGAGGAGATATTGTCAACCAGCACAAATACAATCAAACATGGGACATGTGACCCCTGGTGTATTTTTACAACAGCATCCGCTCTGAAGGGGAAAACAAGAACGAGCACACAAGTTCCCACATCAAAGCCACGGCCATACTATCCTGTGCTATGTACGCAGGGTATGCATGCTAAGCTACGTAGCATAGCTGGATAATGCACAACAGTGTGCCTCCGCTGCTCTGGTGTAAACATGTGGGCCAAATATTTCTGAGGCTGGCCGAAGGCTTTACTGCACACAGCAGCGGGGTGAGTAACCTGTAGACATACAGTAAACAAAAGGAGAACTCACTTTTTCAACAGCAGTGATGTTAAAAGTAAAAACACCAACATGAAAGGTTGTCTTTACACCCGGTTACTTTCTTATCACTTTAGAGGTTTTTCAAAGTGACGAGAAAAGAAGGTGACCGTGGCTAAGGTAGATACAGGTGTGTCATCCACCAATCAGAAGGTTGGTGGGTCTCCGTACTGCTCCCAACACATTCACCTGACTGTGTATGACATCTAAAGCAATATGTATTGGTACCATTCTCCAATCCTTATCTTGGATGTTGATGCATGCAGGGCTAAGATGTACAAATTAAAGACTCTGAATTGAAGATTTTTGGTGATCAGCTGTGAAAGAACTTTTCTTCAAGGTTATTCTAGAAGGACAAAAGCTAATTACTCATGAAACGCAGCACTGGGGCTGGATTAAGCTGCCTGTGGGGACCGGTGGACAAAGGCAGCTGGGCGCTCTTATTGAACACCCACCATTTTCCAATTAGTTTGGTAAATCTTGACTAAATAAAGACGGACTAAGGTAAAAGCGCCATGTTTGAATTCTATTAACTATATTTAAATATTCTGACACAGAGCCCTTCTACATGGCAGGGTGGTTTGATCTTTTATAAACAGTTATTTACTTTGTTATTGGATGATATGCACACCAAGCCCATCAAGACACGCCTCATTCCCTCCACCATGTTCTTACCTAGCAGCTGCACGCCGCGGGTCAGGCCGTAAACATCAATGAGGGCCCAGAGGGGCTCGGCCGTGCGGACCCCGCTGAAGAACAGCATGGGACTGGACTCGTTAATGCGGTAGAAGACTCTCCCTTTCTTGTCCACCCAAAAGGCGATGACGTTGCCCTCGTTGGCAAATTCCTCGGGCAGCGCCTTGGCCCAGAAGCCACTCTGAGACACCAGGTCAGGACAAGCGTACTTGGGAAGGTTGTCTGGGTTTATTCTGGAGGGGTCTTTAGCGGTGAAGCCCAGACGCAGAGCCCCACTCCAGCAGCACTGCTTTTTGGTAATCTGCAAAGAAGAAAACTTGTTGGTACGTGAAAAATATCAAATTATAAAAATGTTTCCATGAATAGAAACGTCTGCTTTTTGAGGCTTTAAATCAATAACTGCATCACGTCTATCCAACACAGACAGCGAATTTGAGTTTACACTGGGGGACAAAACCTTTTAACTGTCAAGCTAAGATAAAACTAAGACAACAGTTTTGACAGTTTAAAAGCTCTCAGACACTCGAGAGGAAAAGTGCTCCACTCTGTGAAAAATGTACCTTGAGGCGGACTTGCTCATAGAGCGTGATGGGCCGGTTGCTGAAGGTGATGGCATTGCAGAAACTGGCCTGCCTCTTTGCTGTCTTCTGGGCAAGGTCCATGACAATTTGGGACCCCTTGGCGTTTGGATGGAATAGAAGTGGGCTGATGGGGAGAGGCCCACCGACACTGCCACAGTGGATAGGCAGGCACCTCTTGGGTTTGTGGTGACATCGATGTGACGTGGACGGGAATGGGCCACCAAGGGAGTCTAATAAGGCAACGAGAGACAAAAGAGCAGAACAAAGCCATGAATTTCATTGAAAACAAACCAAATAAACGTCCTAATTAGGAGCAGGAGGTTAGGTTCCAGCAATGCAGTTAGCATCTGATGTTTGTAATTCAAAATGTTATCACACAAAATGACATCAGATAAGGAAATATCATCTAGGATTTGGTTCTTTGTTGATTATCTGTGAGTAGAAGAGTAATAAGCTAATCAGCAATAATCACACTGGGCCTGCAGGCTGAAAACTTTCAAAAACACATGTCCAAGACAAATGATGCTCTTTAGTTACTCACAAAATGAGCTGTTCCCAGACAAACAGCCATTCTGAAATCTAATGGCTGCATTACATGGTCCGCGTTGGCCGTGAGACGCTCTGTTGGACATCTGTGACCACAAATTCTCAGTAGAAGCCGTGTGAAGTATGATGCTGTTTGAACATATTGCATATACATTATTTGACCCAATTAACACTGACGTTATGGTATAATTCTTGCAGTCCAATAACCAACCAAACAGGTCAATTGCAAGTTTCTAGCAAGACTAAATATCACATATCGCGCTTGGTCATGCACTTCAACCCAAAACCCGGGAAGCAGTTCGATGGCTGCTTTCCGGTGGTGAAGAAGACTCGCAGAGGAAGGCATGACTGACTTGATAATTAAATGCATGGGCAGCAGAAGTGCCTGAATGGAGTCCGAGTGAGAGGAGTGTGACCGCAGCACTTGAGCAGCTACTAGAAACATGCACTTGAGCAATTTTCACAGATTTTCCACGGCCACTAACCGCCAGGTTAGAATGACTAAATTAGTATTCTGCAGCTGAGCTGAGAGGAAGTTTTTAGCTTTGAAGGAGAGAATCCTCAAAATTCGACTGATCTGATATTCAATACGTTACCATTCTGAGATGCTAAATGCCTTCCAGAAGTTTCTGTATTTGTGTTTAAACATTCCAGTATTTTGTGGTTATGGGGTATAATCCATCTTCCTGATGTACCCGCTTTCCCTCGGCTTGTCAGGCCCCCGCTTACATCAGTTAGCGATTAGCGTTTTCCTCACCTGACCAGCTGTATCTACAAAGACTGCACTTGTATCCTCTCACAGCAATAATTCAAAGCAATACCAACTGTGATTGTAAGATAAGAGATCTATTGAGAGTCCTATTGCAGACTCAAAGCACTACATGTTTCATAGCTGTGTTGCATTATGGACTACTCGAGCTACTGTCAGCAGAGAAATTGGTCTGCTGTCTCTTCTTTCATAGATTTCTCTGGGTATGATTTGCCATCTAGAAAGAAATTCCATCTCCTCAGGTCTGAGCGATTGATACATCACAATAAACATCAGCAAATCCTGATGTTTATGCTGAATGTTTCAGTTTTTCCCCACCAAACTCCAGTCAGCTGTGCTGAAAATGTTTCAACACAGAAATGCCTGGCTACGTACATATTGATAGGAGAAAGAAACTGTCGTCCATCAGTCCACTACATTAAATGTACAGTGTGATTCTGCCTCTATTACAGCGTTTGAATATGAAAAGAAACTGTGGCAGGTGCCTCATTACAAAAATTGCCAGAATTATATGATTAACATTCAGTTTTACAGAGGCCTGCCTGATTTGACCAGACCCTGAAACAATGAAAGCCAACTCAAGGGCAGCAGCAGATGTCCTGCAGAGTCCTGATAAGTCCACATATTTAGTCAAAGACAACAGCACGCTTTGTAGTCCGTCTTTGTGTTTGTCTGTGTTTATCTTGTAATAACACTACAGTTTTACACAGCATGTCTGCTATTCTATCTGGCCCCGAACTTAAGAAGACGGCTGAGGCCTTTTGTCTTAGGCAGTGCTACAGAGGAGCGGCTGTTGAATGTGGTTCACGTGGTCCTGGGCAGTTTGAGCTGAATGAATTAGCGGGCTCTAAAGAGGCACAGCTGCTGCAGAGAGAAGGGGCTACGTGTGAATTCATGTTCCTTAGCAACCCGTGGTATCTAAAGGTCTTGATGGGCTCACTTGGCAGCCATCAGTGAGCTTACAACAGATGCCTTTTGTTTATTAAGACACAATAAAGTTATATTTATAGTCTTGCTTGGTTGTGTTTTTCCAGTCAAACAAACAGGAGTACTAGTGAACACAGAAAAAAAGCATCCATTTCAGGTATCTGTGGGTCAACGGTTACGTTTTGGAAACGCTGAATTCACAGCTGGTTTAACTTCTGAGCGAATATCAAGACTACACGGTATCCAAGTATCTCTCCTCTTCATGGTACTTCTTCCTCTCCAAGGTAACATGCGCAGCACTCGTTTAGGCAGCATCATGAAGTCAAGCTCAGCTGTAATCCTGGCAGATCAGCTCATCTCAGTGCCAGCCCACATCGGCTGATGTCTCAGCTGATAAACGTCTATACATCCAATTGGCAAATCCCATACAGGCCATAGTATTTAAGCTGCTTCTGCTGCTGCTGCAGAAGAGCAAACTCAGGTAGGCCGGAGTGTTGCGGTGGTTAACACTGTTGGTTCACAGCAAGAAGGTCCTGGGTTTAAATCCACCACCTGGCCAGAGTATTTCTGTGTGGAGCTTGCACACCCATGTTTGTGGGTTCTCTGCAGGTACTCTGGCTTCCTCCCACAGCCCAAAGACATGCAGTCGGTGCGGCAAGGTTAACTGGTGACCCTAAACTGCCCATAGGTGTGAATGTGAGTGCAAATGGTTGTCTGTC
Source organism: Astatotilapia calliptera (assembly GCF_964374335.1). NCBI lineage: Eukaryota > Metazoa > Chordata > Actinopteri > Cichliformes > Cichlidae > Astatotilapia > Astatotilapia calliptera. The sequence goes on from NC_137427.1 coordinate 2,143,214, forward strand.
TCTGAGTGCTAGCCCTGCAAGACACTGATAACCTGTCCAGGGTATATCCTCCCCTGTAATCCTGAAATGAATGAAGCATGGATGGATGCGTGTGTGGGTAACCTATCAACATACTCAGGATATGTACTTTAATGCAATTCTTAGATAGTTCATGAAACACAGTGATGGCACTGCTTTAAACACAGCAGCAGCATAAATATTGCCTTCACTATAGAAAGTCTTAAGGTTGCAGCTGGCTAAAAAAATGTTTCTTGTACCAGCTCCACTTAAAAATGCTGAAATGCATGATAACTTACTGCTAGTCCTACTTGATTTGGATACCAGTCGCCTGCTGTTCAGATAGCTTCTTTGCAGAAGCCCCCCCCCCCCCCAACATTGGCCACTGCACTCAGACTATATGGCTTAAGCTTTGAATTTACTTTTGACCAAATATCGACTATTTCCCCACTTAGTGGGCTTTGTTTAAGGCTTGCTGTTTGTTGAAGCTATCAGAAAAACAAAGCTGCCTCGAGCAGCCCGTCTCAGTCGTCCAATTACCTCAGGAACACAAATCCTGGAGTATGCTCATGTCCTCAGAGCCCGAGATGTGACCCCTCAATGTAAATAACTCTTGTTGACTACAGTCTAACAGCTGCCTCCGCTAAACCCGTTCTTGTGCACACAGCTTTATACTTTTGTTATCAGTGAAGAGGTTGTTTTAAAAGCCTCATAGGAGCCATTTTGCCAAAGGTCAAGGATGTCTTATTATGAACAAACAGGGTGAAAAGCTTGTATTCCTCTGCCCAGGAGTGCAGAGGGTTGTTTATCCCACTAATGACAGCACATGTGTGACAGGTCCGATCGCTCGTCACAGTACACAGACAGATAATACCGTCATACTGCAATGAACATCTCTGCGGTCTCATCATTTCATTCAGGTGGATGACGAGAGGTTTTTTGTTCAACTCAAGCAGTTTCCCATGCTAATCGAATTTTATGTGTCCAGAACACTATTCAAATATTTGCTCCGTGTCTAGTGGGTACATCACTTCCTTGTTCTGTGGAACACCCGCAAAAGCTGTTCTTCAAATGAAATGTTCCTGTGAGGTAACAGCTGAGCTGTATTGTGCCATATAACCCGCCACTCGCTGGAACCTCGGCCGTTCATTCAGCTGTGCAGAGATTTTGAACCATGCGCTGCATAAAATGATGAAGACTAATATCCAGGCTATACTGCTTCATATACAAAGGCAACATATTGCATTAGCAGTGTGTGCAGAATCACTTTTCTGCTGTGATACACACTTTGTGTCCAAAGCCTCAGACCCATCTCCAAGGGGGACTAAAACAAACCCTGACCGGTGTTTGCACATGTCATTGACCCAGATCTCCACTGATACGCCCAATTTTAGCACCATGGAAACACGATGAGGCTGTATCATTCAAAGCACAGGTAGCCCACATACCAACCCACTCTCTGCACTTGTTGCCATGTGAAGTCCAGCTTGAAGCTCATCCTGGGAAACATTAGAGAAAACACAACCTCGCACACAGAGTTACTTTTGTGACTTTACGATAGCCCATCAAGCCTTTAAGCAATGTGGGAACATGGGAATAACAAACATGCAGACTGGTGTAGGGTGTAACGTCAAACACCAGATCCTTACAGGTTTACATTTCCACTCAAGCTTATCACAGTTTATTTATGCACCTATTAGAAGTAAATGAGCATTAATATACTGGTGTACTTTGGATCACTCACCAGAATCATTTGTTAAGAAAACACAAAGCGGACTGTTTAGCTTCAGCTCGTTCTCTCGGGATAACTGCAAACATTACAACACAGGGCGGATAAATAAAATCCATTTCATCTTTACCAAAACTTCACAGGTGGAAAACGCTTCTCCTTTGCTTCTTTTTCAGATGTTTCTCTCTGTAGATCAGCTGACAGCGTCATTTAAAACACTGCCAACAAGCCTGGAGGGCAATGACAAACAACTTCTTAATGATGTTTACATAGCAGTGTCTGGATGATGCATTTAATCGCACTGACTCATGACAAAATGCCATTTCAGTCTAATGTAACTGCAACAGTGAAATGAATCACACGATAACGGCGACAATTAATCACATGCATTATCATTTCGGCAAGAAGGCTTTACGCGTTACAGTACAGGTACAAGAACAACATGCTGTGCCTCTTACAGAGTCACCCAGAGTGTTACGTTTCCTCTTATTACTCATCTCCAAAGTTGCACACATGTGTGACAGATGCAGTCAGATCATATAAAACTCAACAGGCACCGACTGCTACGGTAGCTGTGGCTGCTACTCTACCTGAGGGCAGGTACCAGGAAGTCACTGCATCGCTGGTGGCGACCAAAAGATCAGAAATGTTGTTAAGGAACATCGTGAGAGATCTGTTGGTCTGTGACTGCTCAGATCAGTGTCAGGTGATCCCGTCCAAAAAACAATTTACTTTGGATTAGCTCAGGTAGGCTTTTTTCCCTCCTTTAGCTATACTACTGACCGCTAAACACTGAGCAACGATTACCATCAGTGGCAATCGTATTTTCACTTTTGTTAGAGAAAAAAACCTTTTATCTTAATGAAGTCTACTAATAACAACTTGATTGATTCTTATCAAATTAAGAAACAAGTATCAGAAGAAGCTGATAAAACAACAAGTTCAGTTTCCACGGCACACACACCACACCAGGCTGGACTGCTATTTTTCCACGTCTCTTTTTTTTAGCTGATGTTTTATAAGGTTTAGGCACAAACACTGCTAGATTACAAGAAAAAACGATCTAGGTTTGGGTGAAATGCACCCTTTCCCGACACAAACCACATGCTAGAAGTTTAACTTCTTCCATCTAAGAGCTCCTTCTTCATTTTCATCAACAACTCCTGCAAAGATGATGACTTTGACTTTGCTCCCAGGGTCTTTCTCTGAGGGACGTCCACTGAGTCCACCAGCCTACCTTTGACATTGACGACATCCAAGAGACGCACAGAGGGTTAAAATGTAACGTCGAGGGTTCCTGACGAATGTTCAGGACAAAGTGGGAGAGAGACCTCATTCGAAGGAGTTTGGAAATAATGCCTTTCTGAGAGCTTGCTGCATTATGTCTGAAAGCCCCATAATACTAATCCTGTCAAATATTGCCTGAGTTTTATAGCACCAATCAAAAAATGTTGGTCTCTCAAAAGTCCAAGCACATTTCTAACAGCTTACTTGCTTTCCAAGCGGCTCAACAAACTGTAATACAATAATGTAACTCACCACCAGTTCTCCTTTTTAACTGAAATACTGATTGGCTTCAGTATCAGTTTGGCAGATTTTTATGCTACAGAGGAACTCCATGTTTTCAACCTTGTGCAAAGGTAGCTTTCCATGACCCCTTCACATGTTACACTCTCTGAAAGAAGACCTTCCCCCTGGCTTTAAGCTAACTTTCTTCTGATTAGCTCCCCCTTGCAAACAGAAGTAACAGAAACGGCACACAGCCAGGTCTTCTGCTCTCATAGCCAGCAGTTGGTGCTTTAGACGACCGCATGCTCTTACTGACATCATAAAGAACCACGGGTTTTAAAAAAGGCCTGAGATCAGTGAGTTTTGAGCTCTTGGGCCACAGGGATTACTTCTACAGTTCAGACTCTTATCTCATTATTTAAACTTAGCCCATGTTTAATATGTGCAACCACCACTGAAACAGTTTACAACTGGTCCACTTAGAAAGCCAACCTGAAGCAAATAACGATGTTTTTAAACAAGAAAATGTACATCCAAACTGGTTTCCACTGAAGGAAATAGAAAGTGCAACTACTGGACCCCTTGTGATTTGTATAAATGTATAAAAAAACTGAACTGAATTGACAGGACAGGTTTCATAAAATAAAAAAAATAAAAAAAGAGCGAGTGAACAAAAACTATATGAAATATTCATTCCCCACCGAGTCCACAGTCATGTCTGTATAATGGCCAGCAGATTGGACAGAAACAAAACGGATTAAATTTGAAATTACATTAAACGGAATAAAGTCACCTGCAAATGAGAAGCTACAAATGATCATAACATAACTACCAAATGAAATGTGCTCAACAGCTCAGAGCTTAACCTGCTGCAGAGCGACGCCTAAATAATTCACACTGGGACGGCCTGGTAGTGAAAGGTGAGACGTGGATAGGATGAAGTCTGACTGACGTCATCCACTACGGCCCACTAGTCTTACCACATTCTCTTCACGGAAGGGATTACACAACAGTAATCAATAAATAATAATATCACAAGGCTGCGCACAGCGGAGCACAATGCTGTCCCACGATGCCTCTCTGTTAGAGAAAGAGAGCAGGCTGGTGGAGAGGCGTAATGACATGCAGCGTGTATTGACTGAAGCATGCGAGATGCTATTCAGTACTGACTGGAAGTCATCGTGTGGGCGCTGCCTTGAAGGTGACCTGTCACGAGAGCTGATGCTTTAAGTTAGAGGAAGCAACAGCTATGTGTGCGACACTGATGCACGCTCTCAACAATGCCACCTGACCCAGAGACATACGTTCCTGTCACTATACTCTCCTACACACAAAAAGAAAAAAACAAAACAGAGGCTGCTGGTGCGTTCAATAACCTGAGGCAGATCCCGTGACATTACCGAGCCCCAGTCCAATTCGACAAAGTTACGAATCTTTACTTTGTGATATAGCTTCTCTTTGCATTCGGATACAGAATCCAATTCAGCTCGAATGCAACCAGACGCTGCGTCGAATCAGCCGCAGACAGTGGCCCACTTTCAGTCAATCGGGAGCACAGAAGTGGAGCTCCCACACACTCGGCAGACTCAATTACGCAACCGACTCAGCAAACGCTGTTTGGATGTGCTCTGGTGCTTCACACCTGAGAACAGCAGCCTGCAGAGATTCAATTTTAGAAAGCATAATCTGTTCCCCAGCAGCTCTCGCTGTGCTCGTGCAAACACGTAAACAGTGAGAGACGCAGAGCAACGATTTTAACTTTCTTTTTTAAACAGGCACATTTTCCAAAAAGGCTCACATGCAGAAGAAAACATCACTGCAAAGGTTCAGAAATTAATGCCTGCTTTTTCAAATTTAGAAAGAAGCACTTTCTATCAATGGCTGTGGGTTGTCATGGAAACAGTTATACTTTGATTGGGGGGGGGGGGGGGGGTACCCATAATGCTTTGGACCGGCCTTAACTTGCCTGTCATGACTAAGTGTCGGCCTCTGAGGCTGAAAGATGAAGCCACCACAAAGACTCCCACATTAAAATTCTAACTTTAGCTAATTTCCCCCCCTCTCAACAGTTCCACCATTAGAGGAACGCTGACACACACACACAGCTGTAGCTGCGAGCTCTGTTGGGCCTCACAGACACTTCAAAAACTCACTGCCATGCACTTCAGGACCACGTTTGTGAATTTTACAGCATTTTAACTGAGTTATCAGACAAAATGATGGCTTTCGATGTGGTTCTGGTGACTAAAACTCTATTTTTTATTGTTATTTGTAAGGTGTAACCTGTGTTTGTGTGGATGAAAGCTAGCATCAGCTGCTCCTTCACACGTGGAGACTTCTACCTCCAAAAACCAAGATGGTGGTGGCAAAACAGCTGAAATGGAGGTCTCGAAACAGGATGTCGCAGTGGCTATGATGGCAACCTTTTTCTGTACAGTCTGTGATTAAAGCTGAGGTTATGAATCACTCCCAGTTATCATATGCTTGCCTCCTGTACTCACTCAAACACTGCTGTACCTGCAGGTTCTTACTAGCAAGCAATTTGCAGTTTTAACTCAACTATGAGGAACATCGAGGACAGCAAACATCGTCGCTGTTGGCAAAACAAAGGCAGGCGTGACTGCAGACGAGAAAAAGCAGTTAGTGAAAAAAGATGACAAAACTAAAGTCTGCAGTTGAAGGTAAGACCATAAAATACCGAGTAACAGCTTTGGTCATTATTACAGTTAAATTATTTCAGATGCACTGTGAAAGCAGTTTGTGTGCAGGACTCTGCACAACTGTCAGAACTGCTCCATGGTCGTTTAAAGTGATGAGATCCAGGAATAAAATCACTCAGTATCCTTCTTAAAACATCAGAGAATTCAGTATTTATTGTTAAGAACAGTTTTGATCTGTACAGGCATCTTTGAACAAAAGAAAACTAGACGTAATGTCAAACGAGTTCTGAGTAAAGTTCAAACACTGAATAGTCCCAGAGCCCTGGGACATGAAATCACACAAACGCTTTCCATGGGTCCAAACGTTTGCTAGGGAAAAGTTCTGTTGGAGAGTTTTCTAATATCAACCATGAAGAGGAGACTGCGAGCTTTATAAGACGTGACTTAGCTCACATTTCTGCAAGAACATCACACACGTGAGCCACGAAACAGCCTTATGTTTACAGCAGAACATTTGTTCGACTTACATATTTGATAATAACTATATTCAGATTCCAAATTCCACGACTATATCTGTAAATTTGGGTTAGACGTGGTTTTTACCAAAATGTTATGCAAACCTGGTGCATGTAAAGCCTAAAGCAAACAAAAGCCACCCTATCAAAACAAACCTCTCCCATATGAAAACTGACGTGCTGTTTTATTCGAGTTGTTTCTAATTTACAGTTGATTACCATTTTGTATATTTTGTTGCCATCAACACACAGAACAATGTTGTAATGCACAAAAGAGCAGCCATGCTCTGAGTCCGTTTTATTTGTAAAACATGTCGAGAGATTTAATTTTGCATTCAAACTTCACACTGAAGAAATACACAAAACTTTTCAATAAGTGATTTAAAATTCACAAAATTGAATTTTATGGACAAATATAATGACGTGTTTTCCTTTAACAGGCTGTGTTAGTAAAAATAATAAGTTGGGCCTCTTTGTGAGTCCTGATGACAGCCTTGCTAGAGACTAACACCAATACCAGGTAAGACTGCATTCTGATCGCACAACAAGAAAAACGCCGTGTTCTAATTTTCGGAGGCGTTTGACCTTGATCCCAGAGAAAAGGAGCTCTTCCTGCTGTCTTAGCTTGTCCCTCTTTAAGTAATTGGATTAATCTCAGGGCTTTAATTAGAACGATCAGGTGGTCAAAACCAGAAGAGGCTGCAGGATCAGGGACACAGCTTAACCCCCATAGTAACACATAGGTATATATACACACACACCCAAACACGACACACCATGCTAATAATAATTGTGCAAAGACGAGGAACGAATTCCTCATCACACTGCTGGCACGGCTCACTTCCTCATTTCTTGCTGTTGTAGAAAGGAGGGGGTGTGGGGACGTGGACGGGTGGGTTACTGTCATCTTATTGTTGTTAAAAACTCTGCCTGACACCACACAAGCACTGAAGCTGGCCTACATTCAGAGTATGAACCTATACAGAAGCTCCACTGTTTATTAACAGAACAAAAGGTCCCTGGGGTCTCGTGGAGAGAACACTACACCACCAAAACACATCTTTGAAATTCAGCCGGCCTGTGCGTTTTGCTTATAGCCAGCAACCGCCCTGTCAGATGGATGCTTTGCCCCCGGGGGGTCTGTGCAGGATATTTGGAATAGTGTGGCACGTGGAGCACGAGAAACCCAAATATCTGATCAGATACAAACAGTGTGTAGAAAACAAGTATTTGCACACCTGCTTCGAGTGTATTTGGATACGTTTGTACTATTACTAAAGTATTTCAGGCACTGGTAACAGTACACAGAATTCAAAATAATGCAGAATTATGTTTTACAATCTGGAAGCTAAGGAGTAAAGCTTTAAGTGGACAGTATGGAGCACAAGCTACAATATTTGCCAAATTTGCCCCCCCATAGAGATACCATCTATGGGGCCTGGTGCCACCCCATGCCCCATCCTTTGGACACGCCCCTGGTGGGACCTTAGTGATGGCATACAGGACAATACAATAGAAAAAAAATCAATTCATTGATTTCTCGAGGCACAGCTGCACGCTCTGTTTAGTAATGAGGGGAAACCCCACAACTTTCCTCTCCTCCAGCTAAGCTGCTCCCAGTGCAAACACCTCCCTGCAATTTACTGCTATACAGGGCGCAGGTCAATGCGCGAGGAGCCGGGGACATCCTGGTTGTTACGTCGTAATCAGAAGACACAGCTGCGCGTCTCGAGACCCCTATTCTAATTACAGGAGTGACGTAACTGTGAGCAAAGAATAGGCTGGTACCTGATAACAGAGCGTGAGCAGCTCACAGCCAAAGACCTGAACAAAGGCGCCGAAACATCTCAGATATGACAAATGTTTGCTCCTTACCGTAAAAGGCATTTCGCGTTATCTGGCCACCCATCGCTTCAGTCTTCTGCCGTGCGCGTATGGCCGGTGTGGATTATTCAGATGCTCTCGTGGCACAGCCCAGCGCTCGTGACATGATTGCATCCAAAAGGTAGCCTATCGCTGCTCTGCTCCGGGTACATGCAAACAGCAGAGAGCGGACCCACACCTCCTTATTATTGTGAAGGCAACTCCCCCCGTCCCCGTCAGCCTCATTCAGTAAGAGCTCTCCGCCTCGGGTCCCACTCACTCACGCTGTCATTTACATAGAAGGTGGAGACTCGGACATGAGCGGTTTTAACGCTGTCACTGCCGCACAGAGCTGCCATTGATGGGCCACGAGGCTGGAATAAAACATGGGGGGATATAAGGGTGAGCGGGAGGTAAGGCGCGAGGGCACAGTGTGACCACACAGGGTTTATTTCCTCAGCTGATGAAGGAGAAAAGTTTCCTTTAAAAACAAACAAACAAACAATGAAAAGAAATCCATCTTAACCGCATAATGACATTTACACATCCCCATTGGTGTGACGAGGAAAGTGTGGGTGGGGCAAGGATTAAACAGGAAGTAGACCCTGACAAACACAGGCTGAGCTATTGTGTATGTGATAAGGTTAAAAAATGTCAGGTAATATTTTGCATAAACCGTTAATGATGTCAGACCACGTGTTCACCTCTGGGAAAAGCTCGTTTTTGGACTGTTTGGGTCCAGCACCCGCTCCTGCTTGTGTGTGCAGATGTCTAATCAGCTACAAAGTCTTCATGTGCTGTATGAGTAACATATCAGTAATCCTAACCCTCTTTGACCCACGATCCACCAAACCCACACACCTGGAGATACTACACACCAGACTGGGTCACTTCCCAGATGGTGAATGTAGTCTCCACTCAGGTGTGCCACGATTGTCCTCAGCTACCAGTAAGAGAGTTAATGCGAGACTAAAGAACAGAAGTTTCTATTCATGTTTAGGAATTTTGGAGAGACTTCAATACATTGAGTAAGAATGTTTAGCAGAAGTGCAGGAAGTCTGGATTTCTAACGATGATTGGGGAAGTTGTGTTACGCAATGTTCTGCTGGGAAACCTTGGGTCCTGCCACACATGTGGGCGTTACAATGACACGTACCATCTACCTAGGCATTGTTCCAGACCATGTAGGCTCCTTCATGGAAACGGTACTCCCTGATGGCTGTGGCCTCGTTCAGCAGGATAATGGTTCAGGAATGGTTTGAGGAGCACAGCAATGAGTTCAGTCCAATCGAGCATCTGTGGGATGTGCTGGGATGTGCTGGCCTCACCTCACAATTTAGGGGACTTGAAGGATCCGTTGGTAACATCTTGTTGCAGATACCACGGCACACCTTCAGGGGTCTCGTCCATGCTTTGATGGGTCAGGACTGTTATGGCAACAAAACGGGGGCCAACACAGTACTAGGCAGGTGGTCACAATGTTATGCCTGATTGGTGTGTAGTAAGTTATGCAGCATATGTTCTTTGGCTAAATCTGTGATAAAGTTTGCAGTCCCAACCTCTAAGAGGGTGTGCCGTGCCTTCCTATTAAATGATATAATCTCCACTCTTAATTCACCATATTAGGCCATGCACTGCAAGATGTTACTGTCTGACAGGTTTAGTAATTAAATAAATGAACTAGATAAGAGGAGTAGCCTATGGCCTATCGTTCCACATTTCATAGTTTAAAAATAAGAAAGCGATACACGTCTGAGGCTAAGTTTGGGTCCAGAGGCTCACAGAGCAAGTGGCCACATTCTTTACTCTCAGCACTCAGTCTTTCACCTTCCATGCTTCCTTATGTGCCTCAGGCCCCTGGCAGACAGACTGGGTGACCCCTCAAGAGTCAGTCCTCTGACTTCAGCTGTCATCACCTATCCACGGTGACCTCGCAGCCCTCAGTCCCAGACACCAGTGTTTACTCTGGGCCTGAAGCTGCAGGCGTTTAGATAATGGCAGGACAGGGTGAGAGAAATGAGATATATGAACCGGAGTCTAATAGGTGAATGCCAGGAATTCATCATTCAAGGGTATCTTGGATTTTGTTCATTAACACTTTCCACCCCGGAGGCGGCTGTATCTGTAATTAAAAGACAACCATTTGCCATTTTTAGCACGGCAGTGAAGACTTCAGCCAGCCTTCTGATCCACAGAGCTCGAGGCTGCTCGGTTTGGCCTCGTATTTGCAGAGCTGTTACAGACTGAAATCGAGGAAGCTTCTGAGGTGGAAATAACCACGGTCCAAGCTCCAACAACACCTTTAGTACACAGACCACCGGTATCAGCTGTTTGCATTCTTCATCAAAATCATTTGGCCCTGATTAACTCAAACACGCTGCCTGTCCATCCATTTTCTATTGCATGTCTATGCCTGGGTCACACGGGAGGCAGTGTAGGGAGAGATGCTTAGACCTTCCCTTAGAGCTCCCAGCCTCTTCTGCCTGCTCTTCTGGAGGAACAACAAGGTGTTTGCAGGTCAGTCGAGAGTTGTAATCTCTCTTGTCCTGGGTGTGACATGTCCAAAACCCCTCACTCAGATATCCAGGAGGCACTCTAGTCAGAAGCCCAGACCACCTTAACTGGTCTCCTTTGATTTGGGGGAGTCGTTGCTCTGCTCTTTTTCACCCTCTCAGAGGCTGAGCTCAGAAACCGTTCAGAGGAAACAAGCTTCCTCAGAACGGTGAAGTTTGGTATTAATCAAAAGAACCAGAAGAGTGTTTACTTCCTTTACACCAGTACAGAATCAGTGAATTTCCATCATGTTAAACATTAATTAAAACATTTTATTTCTCTGTGAAATATTAAATTACATTAAGTGATGCATTCAGGTAGCCTACTAGCTGTATAGCACGAGTGAAATATTAAGCACTCGCTATGCTTAATGTCACAATTATCATTGTGGATTTGCAGTTTAATTAAATATAAAGATTTATTCTCCTTTTAAATGCTCAAGCTCGATGTCAGAATTAAGGACAGTGGAGGAAAACTCATTTCCAGCCTGAGTTAGAAGAAACACTTTTTAAACACATAACAGTTTATATGTAAATGAACTGTGTTAAAACATCGCTGGAGTTTGTAAGCAGCATTTATTTGACACTGTTCTTTGTGAAAAATCTATAATTTTATCAAGAAAAAAAACAACTTTTAAACCAACTTTTTCCCAGTAAGTTGCAAAGACATGACACAGATGATCCTTTTGGCTCGCTGAGCATAAAACAACTGTCAGCAAAATGCTGTACGTTGTTGTTTATGTTTAAAGATTACTCTCTAAATCACGCAGGTAATAATATTTACATGTCCCCGTTTCCCCATAATTTTTAATGATTACCACCACGTAACCATAACAAATACTAAGGCCTGCCTGGGCGGTTCATCAAAATAAAATCAGGACCTCAACCTCAAGGTTTAGTTTTCTAAATGAGATGCTGGAGACGCACACATGGTGTGCACATTTGAGGTAAAGACAGTTGCTGGAGAGTATTCGCAGCACAATGAGAGGCCAACCACATTTGGTTTCAAGTATCACCTCTGCTGACAATTGCAAAAATCTGGATTTTAAAGAAGAACTCAGCTAAAGAAAGACTTCTTTCAACAGAGAGAAAAAAAAATCTCTGAGCTAAATCGATAGTTATAAAACAGATCAGGGGACAGAAAATGACTGTATTTCACTCAGATAAGTGGTGTCTGTGGCTCAGGACAGCAAGTTAAGAGAAAACACATTTCCTCTATCTTACAAATATCCCTGCAAACCCAGCAATAAAAGTAACACCCACAAGTCTGCTGAGTTTTAAAAGTCCCAAGGGATGACATCATCGCGCTAAGGTATAACAGCTATTTGTCACGCAAGGGACATGGCTGTGAAAAGAGCGGCGACTGGAAGTTGGCCAGATGAGTTTCAGGAAGAAACGTCAGACCAGCGCTTCGTGTAACCTCGCAGATACACACCAGAGGAAAGGCCTGCAGAAAAGTGCACTTCCTCACCTTGTTTGACACCGCTGCTGTACACGAATGCATTGCTAGAACATCCTTCCTTTGTACAGTAACTCTTTCTTCCTGCAGTCACTGCTCTGTCAGCCTTAACCTTTAGAAAGAAAGCCTCCTTTGGCCCACAGTCCTGTCTGCAACAGGGTCGAGGTGCATCTTTGAGAGTCTGTACATAAACTTGCATTACATAACTTGGACTATGTGGCGATTCACTTTAGTCGGCATCAGATGGGTGTGTGCGTACAGCTACAGCTGATATTTACGGCCTATCTGATGAGAGGCATGTTTCATGTGAACCTCATGAATTCTTTGGGCCTTATTAACACTTCTGTTCTGTTTAGGTTTGGTCTGTTTTTTAAATAACTCAGAAACAGGATGATTCTAAAGTGAAACAAGAAAACGGGTACTTGGATGGATTACTCGTCTTCATGTGTTCCTGATTCTGTGCTGGATGTTTTCACTTTTAGAAGTGCAGAGTCAGCATCTTCAGAAGCCACCAATGACATTGTTTATGAACATTAATACCACAGATGGTTTAAAATTAAAGCGTTTTAAACCTGCATTCTGTCTTATGACCAGCAGGGGGCAGCTCCTCTGGTTGCCAAAAAAAGTACAATTAGATGTAAATTCATGAGAAAACAACCCAATCTCTCACTTGATTTGACGCCTCAGTAAACACTTATCACATATGTTTATGCTCTCTCTTGCTAGTTTCAGGTTTTATTTAATATAACAAGATACTGAACTGGTTAATTCTGGTCCCATTTAGAGGACAAAAGACCAGAAACCAACACCCTTCATTTCTAAACCAGATCCAGATCTCATCAGGTTTGGTGTAATAATCCTAGATGTTTTATGGCTACCAAAACTTGAGATTTCAGAATGGGATACAACATATGGTGATGCCCATATTTCAGCTTTGGATGCGTAACAGCTGCTTTGTGGCATTATGTTTGTTGCTTCAAATGTTCAGATGATCACCCCTTTTAAATGTAAGATGTCCACACTGACTAATATGCTTTTTGGTTATTGTTTCTTGAAGAAATGGTAGATATAAAATAAAGGTTTGTTATTTTTTACTCTGCACCTCAACAGGATTAAATGGAGTGAAAAAAAAGCCTCGATTGAATTTGTTTGTTTCTCTCATAACAAAAACAGAAAAATATGTAAAGAGCAGCATCATTATGACTTTAGCTACACCGAAACACACTGCTGAGATAATCAAGAGCAGGATGGACCCGAATTAAGGTCTCTTTCTCTAGTTTCTTGCTTTTCGCCTTCTTTCTGCGTACATTAACCAGAAATTAAAGGATTTCTGGTTAATGTACTAAGGACTTCCTTACAATAAATACAGGAAGGACTCCAACGTCCAAGTTCTAGCCAAAAAGAGTCGGGAGAACTACAACCTGCTGAGAGCTATTTGACAGGTATCTACCAATGCCTGTATAAAATCTACATATGATATTGAATACATTGTGGAAGCCTCACATGTGAAATTCAAGGACAGCTGTGGAAAGGTCATAGCTCCCCAACAAAGGGCTTCATTGATTGTACTGCTGTGTCTGTTATTAACAGACTGGCATGCATATAGACGTTGTTTGTGGGTGTTCATTTGTTTGGAGGTTGTATCAAATTCAAACATCCAGCCCGAGTTACAAAGAACGAGGAGTCCTGTGACAGATGGTGTGGCCCGCTCAGAGCCCTGGGGCCACATTCTTAAAGCTTCCCATTACAAAGAGCTGCTGCTTGGGGCAGAATCTGGAAAAAAGTCTTAAGCAGACTGGAACTGATTCACTGGTCAAAGCTGACGGCTGGTCGTTTGCTCCGGTCCGGCCTAGGTAACTTTTTAATGTATTTACTACCAGGTCAAATGTCTACCACTTGTACTTTTCAGTCGCATGGGTAACTGCTTCAGTCGCTCACCTGGAAGTTGAGAAAAGTTTATCTTGGGCCCCGCCCACTTCCTGTTGCTGGTGGATATTTCAGGTAGTTGCTTGAAACTGCAGAATGCTATCAACTTTGCGTGGTCTCTGGTTGCCACGTCAAAGCAAACTATTTGTGTTGTGTATGCAGCTTTAGATTTATGATGTTTTATAAGAATTAACATTTGAAGTTTATACTAGATTGTGGAAAAACTGCTATCAGTAGGAAGGAGTGCCTTTTTAGAGGCTTAAGAGTTTCCTTTGCTTTATTAAGCAGGAGAAAATAGTGGAGAGACAAAAGGTAGAGGAAATACCTCCGAATGACAGTGAGTTAATGAAACAGCAGATTAGATGGTGCAGGGATAATGTTTGTAGCCGATCTCATTAAAGATACGCTTACATCTCCCATCCAATGCAATGATGCCAGAAATGAATGTGATTACGAGGCTGAATTACTTGAAAACTGGCAAAAATGTATTCTTGTTAATCGGGTCAGCCGCATCGCCTCGCTGAGGTAAAAGGTTTTGTTCACTTCTTGCTCAGAGTTACTCTGAGAGCTTCCTAAATCACTCTTAAGTGAGGACTCCTTTCTATAAATGTTTATAGTTTATATGTCTACATTAGGAGAACTCTGCAAGAGCTCCCTGAATGTTTGTGAATTCAGCCCCTGATCTGAACATCGTGCAGTCAAACTGACATGAAGAGATAGCACGAATACATGCACAAGCTCTGCATGTATTCACGTTCTTCAGCATAGTTGGCTCAAGCTACCTGCTGTAGTTAGATTAACTGTGTGTAAGTGCACCGGGGACTGGTGCTGTTTTAAAGATCCATAAAGTGTAGGGATACCATGCAAACACACAAATGTACTTATTAGTCTATTAAAATACCAGAACTTTTCCTGAAGCACAGGCAGCAGCACACAGCAGGAGACATTATTTCTCAATAGTTTCATTAAAAATGCTCCAAAAGGCACAAAGACCACAAAACCTTTTAGTTTAATAACTGATTTTTACAGCAGAAGTGAGGCCAAGCAGAGCGTGATCTAACTTTAACCTTCACCAAAATCCATCCATCCATCATCCATCCATCATCCATCCATCAACTATCCACAGTGTTGGGAAGGTTACTTTTAAAATGTATTCCATTACAGATTACAGAATACATGCCCCAAAATGTATTCTGTAACGTATTCCGTTACGTTACTCAATGACAGTAACGTATTCTGAATACTTTGGATTACTTAACATATTATCATGCTGTTTACAACAACATGAATGTACTATTGCTGTGTGATTTATTACTATTACTGAAGGTCCGCGACTCTGAACCGTAGTAAAGGGACCTCTGACTAATACGTTGGTTCCGTGTCGGCTCGTAGCCGAAAAATAGCTTTACTTTGTTGTGTGGGTCAACTTTTCTTGCGACAGACAGAGAGAGGCGTTGAAAGACTGCTGCAACAGAACTTATTGTTTCGGAGGAAAACACGAACACGGTGTACAGTCCAGTCTTAATAGCTTACTTACAACTGGGCTCGTCAGGCACTCTTCTTGGCTGCAGTGGTTATTATTATATTTACATGCTTCCAGCTCCCGTTTCTGCTCGATGACAACTCGTACCTTTCCACTCCCCTTTTTCTCCCTCCTCGCGCTCACAGACACATAACGTGTATGGCAGTCCATTCTCCCTGCAACACGGACTACACTGCCCATGATGCTACATTCTGCATTCTGCCTATTAGCTTAGCACAACAGCAACAACAAAAAGGCGCTCTCTCACCCAGGAAACACGCAGAGCGAGAGCATTACCCTGTAACCATGGCAACCGCAACGCTGCCGCCTGGAACAACAGAACGTAGCTGTCAAACAAAACCCAAACAGTCCTGACCCGCGACAAAATGAAACAGGAAAGTACCGCAGTGTAATCCATTTATTTCAACAAAGTAACTGTATTCTGAATACCACCTTTTTTAAACGGTAACTGTAACGGAATACAGTTACTCATATTTTGTATTTTAAATACGTAACGGCGGTACATGTATTCCGTTACTCCCCAACACTGTCCATCCATCCATCAATCATCCATCCATCCATCCATCCATCCATCCATCAGCTATCCATATATCATCCATCCAGCCATCATCCATCCATCCATCCATCCATCCATCATCCTTCAATCATCCATCCATCCATCCATCCATCCATCCATCCATCATCCTTCAATCATCCATCCATCCATCCATCCATCCATCCATCCATCCATCCATCCATCAACTATCCAGTGACCTCACGTGGTCACTTGAAAACTGCCGGTTTAGAAGAAACTTTTTGTTATAGGAGTAAATTTTGACTATTCATAACAGGGTTTTTTAAATCATTGTTAAAATCATTAATAGTTTCTTATTTAGTTAAGCATTTAGGTGATGGTGTGTGGCACCCTGCACGCCAACTACAGTACATTTGCACTGGGCACCATTTTAATTCTGACATCTGAAGCAAATGTATTTCTTTTTTTTAATAAAGTGTTCGTGGTGCAACCATCAGCACTAACGTGGCCACAGATCTGATATAGTGGCTGATGATTAACCAGCCCCCATTGCCACATGTCCCAGCACGCTTCACTGTTTAATGGCAGCTGGAGACCAGACCTGACCAAGGTTTCCACGGCAACCACTACTCGAAAGGAATTGCGCATTTCTTACCGGGAATGCATATGTAAGTGCACGGGGACACACACAAACACACCCACAGCCCATTAGCCCAGCTCGACACAGTTTCCATCAACAGTAGCGGTGTGGGGAGACAACAAAACAAAACAGCCGTTTAGTGGTGCGAGCTGTGCACCATAACATCCTGCCAGCAAAACAGAGCTCGCTGCCTCTTTCTAAGTGATTTGTACAGGACTGAAAGGGAATCTGGCAGCAGATGCCAAGAAGCAGAGAGGTCAGCAGAGTGGCTCTCCTGCAGCCGGCATTGTCTGCTGCACAGCACGTGTGTGCAAACAAAACCTCCCATTCAGCGCAGTCTCATATGGGATATCAACGGAGCCCTTAGAGCGTTCAGGAACAGGATACGATAAAAGAGAGGAGTGGAAACTTCACAGAGCTGTGACACCGTCTAGATCTCTGTGAAAAGACAAAATGAGAAATGCGAAAGCAGACGGGGGGGAAAGGTGAGAGATAGGGGGCATTTGCACAGTCACTGCAGCAAGAGCTGGAATAATGACAGTCTTCCTTTCATAAATTCAGCCTTGTTGCAAATCTCTTTCTCTCTATTCTGAGACATGCCCTCAGCAGGTATTCCAGATAACTACACTCTTAGTTATTAACAAAGGTGAAAGTTAGTTTGAGGGCATAGGGTGTCTGCTGTAATGTAGTACTTTTCATCAGAGTTGGAGCAGAAGAAGTGGGGAGGTGATAATTAGATCTGTCACTCTGCTTTAATATCTCTCAGAGCTGCTCGGCCTTGGGCTGGATGGTTGCAGAGAAATGCCTTATTGTCTCAGGTGCCGAGGATCTGAAAATACTTTGCCTGATAACGCTGCCCCAGAATGTGCTGGTGAGGAGTGATGGATTTCAGTGGGGCATTGCTGAAGCTGTCAAAAGAGCTGAATTATTAATAATCCGGTAATTTAATTTAATACAATATAACTTGTTTTGTACAGTACTACTTATGGACATCTGACAAATTAAAGGAAAAAGGCTTGACTGCTGGAGTCAGGAAGATCGGTAACGCTGGAATGCCTCCTTATTCCGTGTTAAAACTGAGTCTTTCAGAACATCTGTGCAGATCGCACGCTTCATATTTGACTTCCTGGACTGAGTGACATAGAGAAAGCTGGAATTTCCCGATGTGAGGGTTGCCCTTTCTCCCAGTAGCCAGATATTCTGCATGAAAGTAAAAAACGGAAAGGCAACATGTGATGCACCAGTCTATCTCATTTCTCTACTAAGGCTAAAGCTCCTCCCCTGAAAAACAAGATGATAAGACTTCATGAGCAATCTCTGTGTTCCCTGCAGCTCGCTCACAGGCAGGAGGACATGTGGTTGTAATTCCTCGCAGAGCAGATCCCCGAGACTTTTAAATTGCAATTCCGATCATGACGGGGTGTTTATTGTTAATTACATTAGATTAATACGGGGCAGCTGCCGCATAAGGAAACATATGAATCCGTTTGCATGGATTTTCGGCGCCATCAATCAGTGCGCCTGCTGGTTTTGTGGTTTCCCAAACCATACCCTTTGTGAATCAGCACAGTGTATCCCTCTTGGCATTCGCTGGCTCATGTCATGTTTGGAAAATTATACTTCCTGACACTGAGACAGATTACGGGGGCTTTCTTTTATCCATTTACGTTGCTCCCGCTTTATCATTCCTCTCATTTGCCACATTTATAACCTGCGTAAGTATGCTCTCTCTAGGCTTTTCTCCTGCTCTTTAGATCCTCCAGCAGCTGGGCTGAGCAGAAATCAGATCAAAAGAAAACAGAGTTGTTGAAAGTGTTGTGACCGTCCCACAGAGCAGACACAGCTCTGAGGGAAAATCACCTCAATCACTGCTTTATATGTACTCACTAAAACGATAGCCTTTTAATTAGACACTGGAGAGGCCACCAAAGATATTACCTGGGGCTAATCTGTTCCTCTTCTCATGTGGGACCATAACAGAGATAAGCAGATTGAGCTCCTTTTTTTAAGGCCATGTTTTCTTCTTGTTCCCACAGCTCAGACCTGAGTATCACTTTCTTTCCAGGAAGAAAGAAAAACGCATGAAGATATCTCGCTTTGCCTGAGCCTGGATGGAAAGAGGAGTCACAGGATCCAGGCAAGATTTGGAAGCTTGAGGGTAGAGAAGAATCTCAAAGTCATGGAAAAACGAAAGTGGATGTGCTACAGTGAGTCTGAGGAAAACATGCTCAGGTTTCAAATATGACCTGTGGAGGATTCACAGGGAGTGGGAAAGAAGATTTAATTAACAGCACATGAAAAACAATCCTTTTTAGAAAGTAAGCAATGCTGAAAACATACATGCTGAAGATGAGAGGGAGATTTGGAGGTTATAGCTATGCACTGATAATTTAGTCATATTAAAATGTGCTTGGGTGGGTTTCTGAACACAGCTGCAGTATATATGTAGCAGCAGTGTGAGCGATAATAAGCTGCAAATCATAGCTGTGATTATTTGTGAACTTATTAAAAATATGCATAAAGCTACAATTTGTTTCAAGGAGTTCCTGTTTTAATAAAAGCATTGCTCAACTTCTCCTTTTATAATTCTGAGTATGCACAGTGTTGACAGCCTCACCAGAACAATCAAGCCAAGAGCTAGCATCGATGCTGACATGCTAATTTGTTAGCATATTGCAGCTGCCGCCTGTGTGAGCACCACAGGTTTACAACAAGATTCAATAATGACAGCATTTAAAAAAATACTTAATAATTCACAGTATTAATATTAATAACAATTATGATATTACAATCACTGAGCAGGTATAACATTATGACGGGTGCAGCGAATCATACGGATTCTCACTGAATTTTGTTTGAGCTCATATTATTGCTAGTAATAACACTAATAGTATTGCTGTAAAAATGATTTGAAACAAATGTAAAGTAAGATTATTTAAAACAAATGAGACCAATTTACAGGCTGTTAATGTTGCGAGCAAACGATACCAGCGCGCACTCTGTGTTTGGACCTGTGGTAATGAAACGAGATGCTACGGCCAGTGAATACACAGAATTTACAGAGAACAAACTAAAACATGGACCGAGCCCAGCCTGGGTACTGAGTCAGCGCTTGAGTTCTCAGAACTGAATTTATGATCTGATATTCCTCTAGACGTTAAATTTGAGCAGCTGGAAGTCTTTAGCCCGGCGACAAAACCAATAATTATAGAAAATTTCTGCAATAACAAAAATGAAAGCCAGAATTCTTTTAAAGATTCTTCACTGTGTGGTTTTTAATATTAACAATTTCATGAGTCATTCAACTGCATTACAATAAAGATAAATGAGTAAAGAAACCCTGCAGGCTGGTTAAGAACTTTACTGCGGCTTTCTCTTTGCTATTATACAAATTTTCCCAGAACAGCTGGGTCATGAGCGCCTTTCTGTTTCCCTGTTGTCACAGTACAAGCAAGACGAGTATGCAAGGCAAAAAAGCAAAAGCAAAACTCTCTGCATAATACTCGAAATAAACCAGAATACTTTATTTTTTTTAATCATTTGGATAAATCGAGCTTCAGTAACAGCTGCAAACCAGAGGTATTATTACGGCATTTCGTTTTAAAGCTGAAGCTCCAAACATACACCCGAGTCATTAAAAACACAATCTGGGGGCCTGTTTCTTCTGAAGGGGCCACGCACCGGGCCAGCCCTCGCCGGTGAGGTCTGAGCGTGACTTAAATTACATGCCAGTCCTAATCAAAGAGCATCTCTGTGATTACAAACAAGGAAGAAGAAGAGACATTTATTTAAAAATTATTATTATTATCATTACACAACCAAATAACCAGTTACATGATTCTACCTGTGAATTATCTTTAGTCACAGAAAACAATAAAAGGTGGAAATGAAAAACCACTGCAATGTTCAGCATGCAGATCAGTTCAGCTTATTTTGATTTACACCAAATCAAGCAACAGTCACCTGGAGGGGCTTTTAGTGTAACATACGATGCAGACGACTGCAAAGAGCCAGGCAATGGTAGGAGGGCGTAGGTGTCACGACCCAAGTGCAGGACTGAAAACTCACATAGACAGAACTCAACCAGGAACTCATGAACTAGGCTGAAACACAGGACGATGGAACACACGGGGACAAAGACTCGGACAATATATGCACACGGGTGACAGGAGACAGGGGAAGCAAAAGTGAACAAAACACACACGGGATGAAGGGCTATCAAAGTGAAACAGACAGAGAAACACCAGGAAGCAGAAAATACACAACCTAACAACTAACATAGTCAAAGAGCTAAACTAAGAACTAAAGGCAAGACTACAAGCAAACAATATAGGATAGAAAGACTTATCCAAACTAGAGAAACCCTGGCCCCAAACCAAGGCACCATGACAAGGAAGGAACTCTCTTTTAACAGGAAGAAACTTTCGCAGAAGCCGACTCGGGAAGGGACAGCCTCGGGGTGATGGGAGAGAGAGGAGTGCAAGGAGAGCACAGGGAGACAAGACGAAATTCAGACTATGAAGCTGAGAAGATACAATTTAATGTCATGCAGCAGTGAAGCAGTGAAAAGAGGTGAGCAGAGAAGAAGAAGTCCCAGAGGAGCCTGAGCTTTTAGCAGCATAACTAAAGGATGCTTCAGGGTCACCTGATCCAACCCTGATGATAAGCTCTGTCAAAGGAAAGTTTGAATCTTAAAAAAAGTTTCTGTGTCCTGAATCCAACGATTTCCTTCTCTAAGACAAAAACAAGCCAGAGAATTAACACATTTTGATTCAAGCCATCTTGAAAATGTGCAGCAGAGACATTAAGTTCCTGCTTAATATTAACAGAAGGAGGCCGTGTGGAGAACAAAGACACTGCACATTTGTAGCAGGAAAAAAACTGTTTCTTTAAAGTGATAATAGAAAAATTAATGAAATGGACTTCTTCCTGATATTCAACAACTGATTAATGTAATCACCATTCAGCAGGTAATTACACGCAACATGTGAAAGAGCAGTTAATGAAATACAGACACATTTCATTAAGTCTGAAATCAGAGAAACTCTGAAAACCAGGAAGAACTTTGCTGTTGTTGTTGTCTCATTAAGACAAAGTGTTGATACACCAGTACAAATCCCTGAGCGATGCACTTGGTTTTTGGCTGTTCCAGCAGTCTTATGATATTTATTTATTTATTGCTTTCCTGCAGCTCGTCCTTACAGGAAACCAAGCTGCACATTGGACCCACGGGGAAGCTGTTGGTCAGGACTGAATATGAGCGGAGACACGTACAGAGAGATGCTGTGTGAGAGGAACTGCAGGCATCATGTCCTCAGGTGGGAAACAGTTATGTCCCCAGCTTCAGACTTACAGACAAGAATGACTATGAATCAATCTGCAGCTTAATATGTTAACATTAAAATATCAGACATACTGGCATGCAGAGCATTTTAGGATTTTTCAGCTCATTGTTTTGGATTTATAAATAAATAAATTTCTTGCAGATACAGCAAAACAAAAAACGGAGCAGACAGAGACAAAGACACACATCAGGAGAACATGAACATCAGGAACACAAGAAAAAGGCAAGTGCATCAAACAAATGACCAAAACAAATAAAAATACTTGAGGAGAGCAAATCCAGTATTTGTGTGCTGCAGTTTTTGGTTGTAAAAGCTGAAGTAAATGTTGATTTTGTACCGTCAGATATGCAAATAAGGAAACGGTCAGAAAAATATTTCCTATGTGAAAGTATGCAGAGCTTTTAAAAAGTACTATATTTAAAAACTGCTAAATACATGCACTTGGCAGTGCGGGCAGAGGAAGAGGAGGTGGTAGTGCGAGTGTTTGTGAGTCTTTTTGTGCACATCCCTGTCAGAGGCAGGACGTGATGGGTCCTTTATAGTGAGGAAACGTGAGGCGACTGAGTCCTGCAGGGAGGCCGGAGAGCAGCCGACGATCGCCTGAGCCGTGCCGATGACCTGCTGCCTCCTCCTCTCTGCTTCAGTGCAGCTCCTGCACCAAACCGTGATACGATGTGTCAGCACGCTCTCTGTGGAGGAGCGGTAAAAGGTCACCTGCAGCTTTTGACCCAGGTTATTCTCCCAGGAAGTGAAGCTGCTACTACGCCTGCTTGGTGACCACTGAGGTGTTTGCAGTCCAGGATTGGTCACGAGAGGTGAAAGTGCTCAGGAGTCTGCAGGCTGGGACCCTCTGCACACGGTCACTGTTGATGTAGAGGGGGGCAGGTCTGTGCTGATCCTCCTGAGGTCAGTCTCAGGTTGATTACTGAACTATAAGCTGACTATTTCAGGATCTCAACTCATGAATCAAATGCAGTGTAACACACACACACACTGGCCAAGTGAACTGACCACCCATCAGGTTGCAGCTGTAATGTATGTGACAGGACGTGGATTATGACATCAGCACTGAGTTGGCTCTTAATCACCCTGGGACTAAAAGAGGAACTATGAGGAGACCGCCCTTCAGAGCATGGGAAAAAGTCCCAGTGCTGCTGCTGGACTTCACTGAAAAGCCCCCAACTTTTGCTTTTTTTAGATGACACGGGGGATTTTGGTGCTTCTGAATGTGCAGGTGGTTACTTCCTCCCTTTCTCTCTGAGTCACACACAACCACCCGTGCACAATCTCTCCCACTCACCCACTCTTATCCTATCATTCCACTATAAAGCTGTGGTAAATGTCCCACGGCCACACTACTGGTGACAGATGGTAAAGGCGGGATGAAAACTCCCCAAATAAATATGTAATCCCTCCCTCACATGGGCCGCAGCACAACACGCAGATTATCCCATCAGATACACTAGAGCAGCTCTGCAGAGCAGCAGGCCGTGGGGAGATCCCTCTTTGTGCACGCATATAAAATGATTGGAACGCAGCATCTGTGTGTGTGTGTTTTAATAGCAGCGCACGCCGTTAAAGAGGCGATGAACGGCAAATGAAGTCGTGTGCGCCACTTCAGACTTGAATGAAATGTATTCACATATGAGTACTTACTTATATCGCCACCATCAGTGGAATAAAGTGCTCCCATCTCGCCATTCGCACAGCAATAACATTAAAGATGTATTCATTTCAGTTATTTACAGTAGATTTAGAGACGTCCTTTTGGCACCGAAAGCAAGAAAGCACCTGAATTTTCCCACGTGAATTACAAGCGGGATACAATTACGTTTATAGTCACATGGCTTGTAACTATTGTCCAGGCACAAAATATGAGTCGTCTCCATAAATACAGGAACATTGCCTGCTTTTACACACACCAGCAGATGCGTTTTAATGGCATCGTTCTGTGATATGGGAACAAACAGTCCACTGTGCGTGTTCAGCAACTCCACAGAGTTTATAAAAGGGGAAGCTGAGTAAAAGCCACAAATATGTTACAATTATTATATGAATATATGAGGTTTGAAGCGTGTTTATCAATAAACATGGTTTATGTCTAACATTTTGGAAAAAGTTGCTTTCAAGCACCTTCACGCCTTTTTAGACCCACGTCTGTGAGGTTTTCCAGTCTGGTTTTAAATCTCGTCACTGTGCTGAGACGGCACTTTTAAGAGTTTCTAATGATCTTCTTTAACCGTCGACTCAGGTTGTTCGGTTGTTTTAGTCCTTTTAGATTTGACTGCAGCCTTTGACACAGTTGATCATAAAATACTTTTATTGAGACTTGAACACATTGTTGGTCTTAAAGGCTCAGTTTTATCATGATTTAAATCATATTTATCAGAGAGGTCTTTCTCTGTAGCTAATGAGAAATACTCTTCCTGTTGTGGTGTTCCACAGGGGGCTGTTTTGGGTCCAACTCTGTTCTCCTTAAACATGCTGCCTTTGGGATCTATTTTCAGGGAATACAACATCCCCTTTCATTGTTATGCTGATGACATCCAAATTTACTTCCCCTTGAAACGGGATCTCCCTGTCTCACTGCAGCCTCTGTTTGACTGTCTACACGATGTTAAAGGCTGTTAACACTGAATATTCTCACCATAACAAAGTTATTATTTTTGGAAGTCATGCCCCTAACTTTGAATAAGTTATTACCTCCCTGTGTGCTTTTGTGTGCTATAGAAATAAATTTGATATTGACTGATAAATGGTTATTTTTCTAAATGCAGGTAGTAAGCTGAAGTTTAAACACCTACGAATAAAAAAAGACCCAACAGAAAGCACACAAATGTAGTTTTCACATTTTTTATGTGTAAAAAGAAGAAATCAAATTGTCCTGGGCATTTTTCCTTTTCCAAAGATTTCTAGAGCGCGTTACCAGAACAGCCGTTCATCACAAGCTGAACTTTGTCATCATGTTATCTGGATGAAGTTTTAATGGTACAGACTAATCACATTTATGCTAACAGGACTTTGATGCTAAGTTAAAGTGCACTAAGTCGTATCAACGGCTTCTCAGAAAAACGACGAGGTCGTTTCAGTTAAACATGTCGTGATCCGGCACCAGATCCTTTTCTCATGCAGTGAACAAATACCTCAAGGTAATTGTATCTTAATTGCATACACACTATAAAAAGTGGCTGCAAACATTGAGTCAGATGTTATTTTTACGGAATTGCACTCATTTTTCTTATTACAGTGATCAGACTGTAGATGCATATTGGTGTTTCCCTGCATGCTACAATGTGTGAAATGAATTTTAATGAGATGTTGTTCGCCCGTTTTAATTTGAAAATAATCACCTTCCTGTCACAATGTTCTCACTGCTAGCATGCAAGAAAAAGCAAAGCATCACTTCACATGCTGATTGACTTGGCATTTTGCTGGCATTTACTTCCACATTTATGACTTCCATCCCAACTTCTTCTTCTTCTTCTTTTAAATTGTGCAATCAAAACTATTTGTGTAGCTGATATGCTTCTTTTTGATCCATGGCCATGGAGGAAAGTAATTTGGAATTGGCTTGGTGGTCTCGGAGAGGAGTGTTGGCCTAATGTGGCTCCACACTGCAGAGCCTCATCACAGAATTAATTTGTGTTCTGTTTCAATGACAATATTTGATCCAACACACCATTATCAGTGATGCATGAGAATGCACAATTATCCTAAAATGTTATTTTTATTGCAAAAACCACTTAATTATATTGTAGGATAAAGCCCCTGCAATAATAGAGTCTTTACCTTTTATTTTATTGGCCATTTACTTTTGTTTCCATCTGATTCTTGTTTGTTTCATTAAAAGCTTAATCCTTCCTTTTTCATTTTTTTCTTGGTCATGCTCACAGCTGTCGATCATGTTGTACCAAAGCTGCAGCCATGTGTCAAGAGCCAAAACATGCAGTTCCTCTAATGGCCTCTTGGGGCTGGCTTCACACCTAAGGCCCCATAGATTCCCATGTTAACTGATACAAGGATGATCATACTGCTAAGGGTAAAGTATAAAAGAGAGATTTTTGTGAGAGTTTGTTTGAAAGGATTAACAGACTTTGGATTGTGAAGTGTGAACTTGGCATTCGGTGAGCTGAGTAAGGAGTTTAACGTGGAAGTGTCGGCGAACAGTCTGGTAGTAATATGCTACGTGGTGGAGAGAGATGTTGATGAGGATGGATGCAAAAACACAGATCTGATTGAGGAAGAGGGGGAAGGAAATGAAAGGCAGCAGATGGTGAAAGGAGGTCTTAGGCCTGGTGAGAGGAGGAGGACAGAGGCTCACATGGAAGACTGTGAGGGTGAGGTAACGAGGTCTACGATGAATTCCCTTCACGTGGTGGTGATATTTGAGAGTGATGGTGGAATAAAGAAAACGACTCACAACACAAGCATGCTAGTGTGTTAGTGGATGGAAACCTGCTGATTGGGTGTAACACAGATACCCAGGTGGAAAAGGCAGGAAATATTACAAGTGTGTAAAAAGACAAAATCTGAAGAGCTGTGAAAGCTAGAGTACAGAGACCCAGTGGCAGTAAAGGGGTGATTACAGGAGTGCCCGTTAGCATTAGCATGATGGAGCTGGTTGAAAACCAGAGGCTGTGAAAACTGGCAAGGGTGCAAAAGGAATAACAAAAAGGCCCAAGAAAGAAATATACAGAAACAGTGCTGAGGGAGAAAACTCCAAAATAACCTTTTTGAGAGATTTAAAAGGTTCATTGTGACGAAATCTGTTCACCACAAAGGTGCTTTAGTTGCAGGGCATTTGTGCACACTGCTAGCTCGTGAAAGGCAAGAGAATATGAACAAGATGTGCTGGATGACACGAACACAAACCCAAATCCTGTAACTCTGGAGGTCAGCACAATGTTGGCTGCCAGGATTCAGTGCAGCAAGGCTGTGCTGAGGTTGTCTGGATGGCTGGACAGGAGAAAGGGGTGTGGGGAAGGACAAACAACTGCAACTGCAAGTGCCATGAAAGCTGCTTTAAGCTGCTGAAAGAGAAAAGAAGGATAGTGACCTTCATAGTAGGAGACATGAATGCTAATTTCAAGTCCAAGACGGAAAGCATACAAATCCATGACTTCTACCTACCTGACCCTTCTTAGCAGACGGGTGAGGTGAGGGGAATTCAAAGAAGGTGTTAATTGTATTAACAATATTGTTAATCCTACACTGGAACACAACACACTTGATTGTCATTGGTCGGTACTTCAAGTGGTTCATTTAATATGTATGCAGGAGTCACGGCTAACACCCTGTTTAAATTTAATCATGAGTGGGTATGTGGCAATGAGACGGGACAGGGAAGGTGGGGTGGGAGGTGGTTGTGGAAAAGCTGGCTATCATAAACTTCTATGATACATGCAAATCAA
The DNA here is from genome assembly GCF_964374335.1 of Astatotilapia calliptera. Lineage (NCBI taxonomy): Eukaryota > Metazoa > Chordata > Actinopteri > Cichliformes > Cichlidae > Astatotilapia > Astatotilapia calliptera. Next base: position 2,170,877 of record NC_137427.1, read on the forward strand.
TAAACTGGTGGAACTAGAAGCAGAAATGTAGAAAGCTGTGTTTTCTGCGGGGACACGATGCACATGAGACCTTATGGGGAAGTGACGAAGCCAACTATGTTAGCCAGGCAGTGGAAGAACCGCTGGACTGGAGTCAGATGGTTTTTATAATTGATGCCAGGAGCACAAAGATAAACATCAATACCATTAAAGAAGCTGCACTGGATCTATTTCACCACATGGACCACTATAGGGACACTTTGACGTGACCAGTGTCCTGTATGTTACAGGACTGACTGGGGAAAATCACAGTGTGATTTATTTCACTCAATGACATTGAATGAGGAACTAAAAAGTAAACATTTACTTGTAGTAAAAAGGACAGATGTAACGTAGGGGTGCTGCTAGGAAAGCACTAGTTTAAACAGTTTATACTCTATTATGGGGACACATCTGATTGGCTATTGTAATGTGTCGTGAAAGAGAGTCAGTGCAGTAAGTGTTGGTTTCATGGAGGAGCTACAACAAAGCAAGAAGAAAGGTGGCACATGAAAGTTAGTGCTGGAAGACACAAGTCTTAATAAAGCACTCATGTGTGGGAGAAAATTATTATTTAGGCTTCTGAGAACGGATTCGTTTGAAATGCAGTAGTAACAGGAGGAGGACAAGGCCTAAAATTAGCAGTGCTGTGCATGAGCTGTAGCAGCTCCCTGCTAATTCACTTTGCTAACCCTCTTGGATCACTTTGGTTTGCAGTGTTGGCCCATTTTAGAGCGCTCTGAGCTGCAGACTGTCAAAGTCTGTGCTATCCAAATCTGTTGCTTTAGTAGACAGGTGTCTGTGTGATGCACACATTCAGTTTATGAATGCTAACCAACCTGATGGATTACAGAAACCATAATCAAAGTCATGGTGGTTCTGTCCATCTTTTATACACAGTCTCTGGGCTGTTAGTGCTGAAGATGCTAATCAAAGATCTACTTTGGTTTGTTACATCGCTCACTCTCTCTGCTTCTTTTCTTACACTGATGGAAAATCGTGATTATCTTTAACAACAGCATTCCACATCTAAGTCTAAGAAATACATTTGGCTACCCAGCTAGTGCTGACTATTATTATAGTAAACATCGTCGCAGTGACCTCTTGGTTTGGTTTTTGTCAGAACTCTGCTGAAGGTGCCGCTCTCCTCCTGATCAGGCCACAATATGAAATGAAATCCGTTTATATTTCCCTCTAATCAGAACTGCATGTATAAGAATTAATAGCTCCTCAGACATAACTGGGTAGCTCGCCGTTTATTTATGCTGTTCTGAAAGCTTTCGACTGCATCTCTGATGCATCAGAATTAAATCTCAGCAGCTCTGCATCAGTTTTAAACAAAACAGACGAGCTCTTCACTGAGTGAGCTGCGCTCGCCCACAGTCTGGTCCGGCTGCAGGATCTTTTGTGCTTGGAAAGGGTTAACTAACACTAAAGTATGAATCACTGACCTAAATTTAACATACTGTTTCCTGCATCAGAAAAACACACTATTCTGAACGCTACATGATTTAACAGGCTCTCAGAGAACACACTGTACATGTACACGAGCACAGATGAAGCAGGCTTAATTATTCCATTTGGAGTCTGCAGAGCTCGGCGAGCTGCTCTTCTCCACCGTAAAGATCCATTAAAACATAAATCTGTTACTGTGCTCACAAGCAGGAAGTATTCCCATCATAACAGGGGACAAAATGATGCATTTGCACGCTTTCGACACATTTCCGGTATCTGTGATTAACAGAGAACTCTGATATTCGGTCCTGTTTGCAAAATAAAGTAACCACAAAGCCATTAGACGAATACATTCATCACAGATTCACTGTGCTAGAAATAAAAAATTGAGCATTTTATCAATTTCACCTCATATTTGTGACACGGGCGCATTTAACATAACAGATTGTTGCATTTTTCAAGAGTAAACCGATGCATCACCATTACCAAATGCATTAATAACTATCTTGAAATAGCTCCTTGTCTTATATAAGTATGACACATGGTCTAACCTGATGAGCTCATCCAGCACAGCAACTGTCTGGGTTGGCTGTCGGTTTTTGTTGTTGTTTTATTTACTAAGTGTGAAAGCTGCATTACAGTGCCCGAGGAGCTCCAGTCCTCCCAGGAGTCAAGCGCCTGTATCACCTCTCCGTAGCGGCGCTTCTTATTTAGGCAGGTGTTAAGGATGTTCAGAAACACTCCAGGCAAGACGCCACGTTGCATAAGAAAGGTCAAACATCACCAAAAAGGCAGCAGAGAGGTCACGGCTGCAAAAAGAAACAGAGAAAACTGTTTCCTGAATATTTCCTTGGCTATATTATTAGTGTCTTCTGACTCCACTCAACTGTGCCCCGTGTGAAATATGGTTCACTAATTTCAAAACTCACACAGGATCATTTCATTTAATGACCACTCCCCAGAGACCAAGTGCACTTAATTCTGATTAGGCTTTGTCCTAAGTTCAGATGACTAACAGTTTCCTATTACACACGAACTCTGGAGCTCATTAATTTCCAATATGTCAAAAAAATACCACCAAACTAGGAGTTACAACATGTTCTACTTCTGTAGCACCTGTAGCACATATCAGCAAACAGAGGGTATTTAGCACAAAGCTAATTATACATTTTATTTAATCAGGCACTTTCATTTAGACAGTAAAAGGGTTTCTTTTCCCCGGAGAGCCTTCAGACCACAAAGCATTCCTTTTCAGAAAATCAAGCCCACAATCAGGCACAAAACAACTAAAGCCAGAGAATAGCAAGAGAAAAACCCAGAGCAGTTATAAAAGCCATAAAAACATCACATGATGATGCTTTATGGTCTCCAGTGGGTATGAAAGATTCCAGCTGGAGGGCAGTTTGCTGCTCGTTCTATTTCAAAACAGGCCTGCCAACATTATGGAGGATAACTGTTAACAAGTTAGTGGATCATCTGCTTTGGTTACTCGGTTATTGATCTTGTGCTGCAAAAAAAACAGAATTTGACCTTCAGGTGCCGTGACCTACGTGCAAAAGTAGTATCTTAGTTAAATTTCTGTGTAGTTTTTGCTGTTTTACTATGTTAACACTAATGTATGACTCAAGTAGCTCAATTCTTGATTCTTGACACACATGTTGTTGCTAAAATAAATATTGCTCAAAAGACTTCAGGTAAAACAGTCTTCCTGGTCTGGTAACCATCATGGAGTTCCACAGAAACACTCTAACTGAACTGATGCTGATCAGGCATAACATTAAAACCACCTGACCCCTTTCATGGCCCAAACAGCCCTAACCCATCGAGCCACGGGCTCCACTAGATCCCTGAATAAGTTTCCACTCCTGACCAGGCAGAGATGCTGAGGATGCAATGTGTCGCATGCTGCACAGATAAAAATTATACAACAGCCCAGACTTCAGTTTAGGTTTGAGATAAACACAACGTCCGCTATCAGCAGTACACGCTATAAAAACAGAAAAGTACTATGTGAACCAGTCATCTGTGTGTTTGTGTTGGTCAGTGTGTGTGTGAGGTAACAACATGCCCTTGTGGTGCCCTCGCAGTAATATCATGTGGTGGAAACTAAATCAGCCTGTGCTAATGAAAAAGTGATGATGTACAGCTCAGACTGTTTAGCTCCTCCCTCCTGTCTCTACATGGGCCGTGTCACAACCCAGTAAACACGACAGCCAATAAAACTCTGTCTGCAAACGCATTTTGTGTCCCGTTATTGTTGCCCCAAAGTTCTAAGTGAAAAGCACCTGCAGCACTCTGAACTTTCTGCAGAAGCCAAAGAAGAAAAATCTATAAAGAGGACACATTTCATCACACTGAGCTTACAAACTGCTCATCTGTGTGCACAAGAGAAGGATACCTTTTTGTGACTTTGTGCATAAAAATGTGAAACCTAAAGTTTAGCACCTCTGGCCTGCTCCCAGTCCTTCAAAGTGTCGTTGTGACTACTTGTTTCTGTAGTTCTGTGATTTCGCCTTGGACCTCCAACTTCCTGAGGGTGTAAACATCAACTTCTTTGTCAAACTCTGATGTAGAGGATCATCACTGATATGAGAGACTGGTTTTTATAAAGCGTTTCTACTCTACTCGAGCACTTATAGTGGTTTATACAGGCCTCATTCACTTTTTTCTGTGCTTATGGGCTTTCTATCTAATATTCACGCTCTATTGATGCACGGGAGAGCAAGTTGGGGTTAGGCTGTTGCCCAATGCTAGGGCAACCTGCCTTACCTCTTCAGCTACAGCCACCCAAAAGCATACGAAGCCCTACGATGAGGAATCATCATTTTGGTGTTTTGAAACTGGATGTGAGAGGTGGGGGGAGATGTGACTGTGAAGCTGCACGCTCATTTGTCAGTTTGCATACCTTAGAGTTATCAAAGTCAACATTATGTCTTATTTAATATTAGCAAATGCTGCAGTATCTTGTTTGCACACGCAGTGCAAAGTATAACTTTGTCACATATATCTTAGCTGTGTTTGGTCTCTGGGCTCTGTACATCTTACTGTGTAGCTGCCATTTAATAACACTGAAAGTGGATGATTTGCTCTGCTGCCTTCTTTCACTGATAACGAGTCCTTACGGAGTAAAAAGGACACAAAATAATTTACTCTTGTGAAAGCAAATTCAGTTAGTTGCACTGGTTGTCACCCCAACCAGTCATCCCGCCCTCCCTGAGCCTGGTTCTGCTGGAGCTTTCTTCCTGTTAAAAGGGAGTTTTTCCTTCTCACTGTCACCAAAGTGCTGCTCATAGGGGGTCATTTGGGTTTTTCTCTGTATGTATAATTGTAGGGTCTACCTTACAATATAAAGGACCTTGAGGCGACTGTTCCTGTGGTTTGGCGCTGTGTAAATAACACTGAATTGAAAGTTTGTGTGTATTAGACACTGTTGACTTCACCGGGCATGACGTTCTGAGTGATGTGGAGTTTGGCTCTAAAAAAAGATGAGAAAGAGAGAAAGGGTTGGAACTAAACGGTTGTTTAACTACGAGAAAGAACTCTACGTCTTGTTGTGGCGCATGCGATTTCCCCACGTCTGCTTCTGTCTTTGTGTAGCAGAACTAGATTTCTAGAAAGACGCACACATTATGGCACTGCTTGTCTTCTGCAGCTACATCTGTTTGCAGATTTCTTTGCTGTTTGTGTGCTATGACTGTGAATATGCAGCCATTCCTACTTTCTAACATTATGTTTGTGTCAGGCTGTAAATAGGCCAAAAACCTGCCAAATAATTAAATTTAAACAAGTATTTTGATATGAAGTACTTCTGTAGTACTTTAATTCATTTGACAGAGAAATGGGTCACTGCTCCAAAGCTGAGTCAGCAGTTCTCTGAGAGGTCTCTCTATCAGTTAAAACCAATGATTTTACGTCTCTGCTGAAGAAGCGAGTGTGTGTTTGAGTTGTGCAGGCTGTGGGTAATAGCCAACATAACAGGCTACACACCGTCTCAGCCCCACTCTGATCTGCGAATATCTCTGTTCCACATCCAACTAATCACTGCGCGCCGTCCCAGCAGCAGCCTAATAAACCGGGACGCAGAGCACAAACACATCCTTTCATCACCGAGCGGCTGCCGGTGACGTCGTCTGGTTCTTATCCCAATCAGCCATCAACTCCCGCTGATAACGCACTCTGGAATCCATCACCATGGGAACTATTGCACATGTTATGGGTGGTTGTCAAGGCAACCTGGCTGAATAATTGTCCCTGTTCTTCTCTGATGCGCCGCCTCGCCTCCCCTCGCCTGACTCACTCGTTCCTGTGATGTGAGAATAACCGCTCGGAACGTGTGCTGCGGATAGAGGGAGAACGTGGAAGGGCAAAGTGTGTACTTATGGTGATTATCCTGCAGACAGCTTCATTTTAAACCGCTCCCCCAGGCCCACCACTTCCCCCTCTGTAATCCAGATGTAGCAGCGTGGAGGTGGGCCGTTTTGTAATTTGCATGATTGGACACGTGGGACGCAGTCCAGTGGGCCCTGGAAAAAGGAGGCAGTCTGCAGGGAATATCATTTTGGTTGCACCAAACACAGCTTATTCTTTAGCTTAGCTTATAAGGTCTGTTCTTATAAATACTGTGAATAAAACATGCAAAGCAAACCAGTTACCATACAATATATACCGAAAAATACAATTTTCTCTCTTTACTCAACACAACAAAGGAAACTATAAAGATAACTTGAAAAATAATTACGCTTCTTGTCTGCATGTGACAACATTCAAGCTCCTGAGCCAAATCTGGGCCTTTTAAACGTGTAACCCAGCCCACACATCGCTTCAGCTTCTAGTAAACTTTGTTGAATCTGGTTGAAGCTGTGGTCTGCACACCAACGTGCAGCCCAAACTAAACAGACAGCCGCACCTGCAAGTTAACAAGCTAGCTAACACGGTCTGCAAGCAAAGAAGAACCGCTGACAGTTTCAGCGGAGATGGGACGCTGAGTGGAATACTTTACCAAATCTAAAGAGATGCTTCCATTTATAACTTTTGCATTCCAATAAAAACCCCAAAACTAAAGTGTATCGTCATCGCCATGTTTGAATCCAGACACCAGCAGAGACATGGAGCCACTGAGAGAGCAGAGGCTTCAGAAAATCACACGCAACCGTGCGACTGCATGTTTACGTACATATTCAGCCTTCACTGCAGAAGGCTTCATACTACAGGTGAGCGTTCTCAAATCTTTAAGTGAACTTTCCTAAAAAATATTACTAACGTGCCATGCAAAAAATATTTTAATTTTAATGTAATGCTGTAAAACCAAATACATGAAACTAGAAAACAGTAGAATTAAAATGCTGCAGCTGAAACTGAATGACAGAGTATTTCATTTCTGTTACTTTAAATACTATAAAATATAACATGTATAACATTTACATAGCGAAAATGACAAGAAATGACACTAACAGAAAAAACATCCTGATGTTTGTGCGGTTTGTTTCACTTCACTACAGGATTGCACAGTAATAAAAACCCGTACAGGAGATGAAGCCTTTTGTATTTCAGCTTAAATACACTAAATGTTTGCAAACCTTTAGACTGCTGTAAATTATTCACCCTCACGATTTATGACTTCTTTGTCTGCATTTTGGTAACAGTGCTCTCACCTTTGAGAAATTTACAGCAGCCAACGTTTCAGTTCTTTATTTAGTTCCTTTTTCTGTGGTGAGAGCAGCACGAGGGCTGTTCTGTCTCAGACCAGGACACCTCTGTGTGTTTTATTTGGGGAAGTAACCTCTCGATCCATCACTGATAAATTCATCCCGACTTTACTTTTCTTTACCAGATGTTTTTATAATTTCGAGGTGACATCAGAACATGTCCCATTATGTTAAGATCAAACGCGGAACAACTCCTAATATCGGACTTTTGCACGGCTGAGATCCGAACATCCCGAGTGTTTGCTTGGCCTCGTGGTTCACATAGCTACAGCTGTCGTTACAGAAGAAGGGAAAAAGCAAGCACACTGAGGCATCCCTGGCTGGGCAATGTTACAGAAGTATTAAGAATTCCTCGAGCTTCATGTTTTTAGTGCTGACGTGTCTGCCCCCACAAATGTGCACATGCACCTCCCGGCATCAACCAGCACGACCAGACAGCAGGCCCGCCTCCTGCAGCCGGGAGCTGTTCTTCAGCACCACCACTCAGCTGATCCCGGAGCAGCAGGAGAAACTCTGCACGCGTCCCATCAGCTTTACCAACAGTTTCAGTGCAGTGACGTAAACTCGTCAACTATGAAGCGTGTTCAGGTAACTCACCTTTCTGAGAGTTCCGGAGTCTGTGGAAGCCCTGCTGTTGACCTCTGTGCAGCGTCGAGATGCCCGAAACATTATTGCCCATGACAGGAATTCACCGCGGCCGGTTGGACTGATGCTGGCAGCTTGTTGAGCACAGAAGCGATTTTTTATTGTTTAAACGACGTCCTCCGGTCATCACCGGCGACCAAAGCGGAAGAGGCGGCAGGAGCACAGGTGTGTGGAGCCGGCGGGGCAGCGGTGAGGATGATGATGATGATGGTGAGGAGGAGGAGATGATCTGAATCCTGAATGGAGCTTTTGGCTTGTCATCAGCGGCTGAATAATCCTCTTCAGCGAGCTCAAACTCCCCCCCACCCCCACCAGTGCTCAGATCATTTTATGACTTTGTTTTTAATAATAATAAAAAAAGAAAAAGCTGTCATGTAGAGCATTTAAAATGCTATACGCGCTGTGGTTCTCTGTAAAATCGGATTTGCCACGATTCTGTCAGTGTTCTTATATAAAAAGGGGAATTTTGCGCGACGACAAAAGAAAGAAAATGATAGAAAAATAATAAAAGAGCAGGTGTGTGGGCCTAGCTAGAATCTGACAGTCTCCTCTGCTGTCCGTCTAAAATATGGACTAAGTGCAAACCACATGTGCACAGCGAGCGCCTTATTACGGCGCATGGACAGTATCAAGCTGCCCTCTAGTGTAAACCAACAACAAACAGCAAAAAACAAAAGGAGCCAATGACAGCCTGGCTTTGCTTTCCAATCCTCTTCCAGATTTGATCCAAAGCCCCGACAGGAGCTCACGTGTTTTGGCCCCAATCAAACAACCGATCGGTGTCATTAATTATCATTAGAGAAGAATTCAAGGGAGTGTGAGGTCAGAGGGAGTCAGTAATTTCAGTTTGGCTCGGCTGATTAGTGGAAGAACTTCACAGTAAAAAGAAACGCGGAATGATTCATTAGACTGACACCCAGCGCCGCCCTCCGATAAATTATTTGACCTTTACCAATTTTTTGAGACGTGTCTTTTTTTAACTTTTAAAGTTAAAACTGCAAACTGCTTTTATCCACAGAGTTTTTAGTACATATTCATCTGCTTGGGGAACACGCTGCTCCTCAGGTTTTCCATTTTGTACAATATTCCTCTCTTTCAGAGTGCAATCTGACTCCACTGCAGCTTTTTAAAATCAGAATTGAATAACTGTGTAAACCCCTGCGCATTAAAAAAGCCAGTGCAGTTGTCAGTTGCTTGTTAGAGTTTACTGAGTCGTTAGCGGGTCCAGCAAAGAGAAGTTTCTCCTGTAAATGTCTCACATGCTTTAGTTTTCCTTTCCCCAAAAGCAAACATTTCACATTTTTTCACTTTCATGTTAAATGAACCCCCGAAGATTAAATTGCCTGCAGTTCAGCATCCCGGTTAGCCACAGCAGCATTGCTTTAACATTAATGTATCATATTGTATCAGGGGGCATTTTATTTGTAATAAGATAACTCTCTGTTGTCATTGCACAGTCATATCTAGTACAATAGTACATCGAAACTGCCATGTCGGCACCAAGCACAACACAACTTTAAAGTGGCTTTTTTTTTTTAAGTGCAAGAAAGGTATTGGCAAAAGAAGGAATGACTTAATAGATAAATAAATAAAATAATAATTGTCCAGGGAGGTCACCAGGTCAGGTCAGCTGTTAGCACTGATATGCTTAAAGTACATTTTGCAGCTCTGTACCTTCACATCACATCCGTTTCATTTATAAAGAGCCAAATCCCCAAAAACATTTGGCTCGAGGCGCCTCATACTGTAAGGTAAAGACCCTCCGATATAAAGATCTTCACTGAAATCTAAACAGGAGTTTGTAGTATTTTTACATGACTGCATTTCTGTTTTTGCTGAAGTCAACGGTGCACTTTTGGACCTCTGTTGATGAGGCTCCATCGTGTCTGATGGCTCTCAGACTGTCGTGTGAGGGCTGTGTGCATGCAGGAGTGGTAGTAGGGCGCTTACCTGCTGCTCTCTGGCAGGTAGCTCCATGCCCTCCTGGGTTTTAATCGCACCTTAGAACACATATGCATCAACACTACAATGAGCGGGTGGAGGGAGGTTTGGAGTCTTCTCCCACCCCCATTCTCTGCGGCCTGCTGGAGCGGGGGGGCTAGTAGGAGGAGTTGGCCGTCCGACTGCGGTCTGGGGTGTGGGGCCTCCCTGCTGCTGCGGAGTCGGGGTGGTCTGCCTCTCCCCACCGCAGGGAAAAGGGTAACACCACCTGGGTCTGGGTGCAGTTCCCCCCTCCAGGGGCAAGGGTACCTAGACCCGGTTTGTAGAGTACGCTTGGGGAGTGTGATCGTGTGTACAGCGTCTCTTTATGTCTGTCTCCACGTTGGTTGAGTGTGGAGTGAGTGCATATGAGAGCATGAGGGTGGGAATGGATGTTTGTGTCTGTGTGTGCCTGTATGTCTGTGTCTATATGTCAGGTTGGGTATCAGACGCCACCTCTCTGGGGACACCTCAGGCCCTCCAAGGTTTGGAGGCCTATCTCCACCCACCACCACTTCCCCTGCCGGTGGCGGACTCCCTCAGGTGTCGGTGTGTTGGTGGTTCTTTGTGTCTGGGGGTGGGCGTCCGGGTACACACCGGCTCACTCCTTGGCGGCCGCTTGTCGGGGCCTGGGGCCTGGGGCTCGCTCGGGCCCCTTTGGAGGTGGGGTGCCCCCGGCCTCTCGGCCTAGGGCTCGGTCACTCAGGCGCAGCTGGGGGCCGGCGGAGCTCACGGGCGCGTCACTGCAACTCCCCCTGACTTCTGCTCCGCGGCTGCTGGGCGAACCCTCATCTGGGACTCTCCTCAGCTCTTACTGGGACAGTGGCGCGGCTGCCCCTCTGTTGGTCTTCCATGGTCTCTTGTATTCTGGGGGCCTCTGGATGTCTGGAGTTTTGATCTCCTCCATACCCGCTTCACACCCTGGAGGACGGGGCTGTGGCCCCCCCACACTCCCTAGCAGATCATTACATGGAGAAACCTTTGGAATGCAAGCATGCTGATCCACACAGGTATGCACACATGGGTATTCACAGACGCGGACTAAAGCTTTCTTGGCTGCTGCCTCAAAGCACACTGTGCGCTGTCTATCTTGCGTGCTGCACAATATCGTTTATTACTTAGTAAATACTGATATCTATGACTAGCTAGTTTATTGTGATGGTGCTTTGTTTTCTCTATTATTATGTTGCTCTTTGTTGTATGCTGTCTCCTCTGTTTGTTTTTGTTTGTTTGTTTGTTTGTTTTTTTTCTCCATACAGGTGACCCAGGAGTTCTTTTTTTTTTTCTCTCTCTTCCCCCCCCTTCTCACCGTCTCTTCTCCCCTTTGGTTTTCTTTCTTTCTCTCCCCCTCTTTCTCTCATTCATTCCCCCTGTCCTATTTATTAAAAAAAAAAAAAAAAAAAAAAAAAAAAAAGACAAAGGATGAACTGAAGCTCTGCCATCACGTAATGTCGCATACTGCTGTTTCTGATGTCATTTAAAAAAAAAAAAAAAAAAAAAAAAAAAAAGGAGTGGTAGTAGGAGGACCCAAAGTGCAGACAGTCTTAGACAAAAGGTGAACTTAAACTCAGATTTATTGCTAGATGGCAAACAGAGAACTAGCAAAACTAGGATAAACTGAAGACAACAAATAACCTGAACTGGCAACCGTACAGCCCACACAGCAAGATGAGAGTAGCTCACAACACGGACACAGAGAAACACAGGGCTTAAATACACAGAGTGAGCAATCAGGGAATGGGTAACAGGAGGGAAACACAGCTGGGGCAAATCAGGCCTAACGAGACAAAGGAAGCAAAACCAGACGCATTTACATGAGACAGACTTTCAAAGTAAAACAGGAAACATAACACAGAGACGCGAACTTGACAAGGGGCTACAGCTGACAGGGGAAACAGAGCAACTAGAGAACACAGAGACATAAACCATAAGACAGAACTCTAAGAAACCAAAGATTAGAAATGATAAATAATATAATAAACTCAAAAACCCTGGGTCAACGACCCAGGCATCCTAACACAGACTGCAGGCGTGTGGTTCATGAACTTTCTAAAAGTAGAAAAGGAAACTTTCCTTCTTTACCAAAGTTTACAGTTAGGCCTGACTGCTGCATGATGTTAACGTCTCTTCTGTAGTTTGTTCTGTTTAATATTCACAGTCTTTCTGTTTTCTCTTCTCTTTCCCCTCAACCTCAGCAAATCATATTAGACGTCTCCCCTTCATGAACCCGGTTCTGCCAGAGACTTCTTCCTGTTGAAAAGGCAGCTCTTCCTCCCCACAGTTGCTAAGTGTTTGCCCATCGTGCTTCTCTCACGATGAGACACGTTTTTAACACACATTGATGTAAACATTTTGGTTTTAACAGCCTTAGTTGTTGATTTGTTTTTTTTATTGACTTATTTGTTTTTCTATATTTTACTGCGTCATTGTTGTGCATTACATTTATTTTAGTTGCATTTTACATTGTTAAGCACTTTGTGCAGCATGGACTGTTTGGAAATGTGCTCTATAAATAAATAAACTTGACTTCTCTTTAATATCTTGAGGTTTTTACTCTATAGAGCCTGGAGGTGACAGTTGCTGCAGGCCTAATTGGCGAACGCCTCTGAAGGTGTTTTTACTGGCGGAGCCTGAAACTTGCTAAATAGTTGTCCTTTAAGGGTTTTGTTTGAGAGGAGAGGAAAAGTGCTGTACTTGACCGTACAAGGATGGAGCAGCCACTTGCCTGTACATCGTAATTTCAGTTGTGCGAGGTTTCACTTTCAGGAAGCCTGAGATTTGTGTCTGTGATAGTTTGTGATTCTATGCAGATCCAGTGCCAGTGAATCATTCTCCCTGCATAAGGATAAGACAGCCACAGACGTCCATTCTGTGTGGCCTGAGATGACCTGCGTAAGTGCTTATTGCTCCCTTACTGTTATAACACAGTTTACACAAAGTATTCGTTACTACAGGTGCTTTTGTTGGTCCTGTTGATTACAGGCAAAGAAGAAGAACCACCTGCTGGCGCAACTACCTCGCCCTGAAGCTGAGGAGGAAGTGCAATGCCACCAGCTGCTGCCTCCAAAAAGACCCTGGCACAAGTACAAAAAGTAGCAGCTCATTCTAAATCATGATGGTTGTAATCACTCAGTCATTGTGACACTCCAATACATCTGCTTTTGCAATTACTGGGTTGTAAAAACAGTCTGAATCTTACAGAACTGGACTGCACCACTCAGCTGAGGAAGACGATGATCATGGCGAGCAACATCAAAGCACCAGCTGACCGTCCTGTCACGCGTTAACGCTACCGTCCACACTGTGTGTCGCTGTGGATCAGCTGTTTATCTACTAACTGGAAGGACAATGTTGTGGATGAATGTAAAAAGAACCACGTTCAGCTCAACAAGAATCAATCAAACAAGACTTTTTGGTGACCTTCAGAAGATTCACATCCCGAATATTTCTCTTTCCACCAGAGTGGAAACCAAACAGGGATTTAAACACCGGGCAGTAAAACTGCTACAGGACGAAAAACTCTGCTTGAAGATCCACGGTCAGCTCAGCCGAAGCTCTGGGTCTGTATGAGTGTGACACCATGCTGTGGATATTTTATGAGCCTGTGCCATTTTCTGTGCTGTGGTCTGATAGGGCAGCTCATTCAGCAGCAGTGAGGAATCACAGACGTCAGACTCCAGCAGCCCTACGTGCTTGAGTTGGATAAGCAGTTAGGAAAATGGATGAATCGCTTAATTTTTAAGTTGACTAAATACTAAAAAACAGCTTCTGATTTCAGTTTAAATATTGCTTTAAGCTCGATGTTGTTCCTGTTAAACAGTTCTACCATTTCCTGTAAAGAGGAAAGCTTGGCGGAAGAAAGATGGTGTGGACGAAAGACTGGATGGTTTCATGATGGTTCGACTTTCACACAGGAATTTGTCCACTGGTGGTTTCAGACTTAATTTTGGCCTAATTTTGCTTTGGGAATGAAACTTGAAGCGAGGATCAGGGGTTGGATTTCAGAAGGAAAAGTTTGATTTCTGACTGGATGAGAGAACAGAGAACACGCTGATGTGTTTCTGATGGTCTGTTTGAAGTTCGTCTAATCACCCACTGGACTAACAAATATGCTAAAAGGTCTCCCAGCAGGTTCAAATGTGGCGCTAACAGATGCTGACCGAGCACGTTGGCACTGAGACCACCCTGTTAGCACTGACTCTAGCTAAGGTTAGCGTCACACTTGAGAACCTTTACAAAAAGGCAATAAAGTGGCACCAGACGACAAAAGAGATGTTTGCACGTCTAGTTCTTACTTCTAAGATTTTTTAAATAAAGTCTGTGTTTAACAAAAGCTTTTGATCATCTGTAATGGTAGATGAAAATTTGACATGGAAATCACATATTGAGTATATTAGAAAGAAGATGGTTAAAAACATTTATATTTTGGGAAATGTAAGAGATTTATTAGACTATAAAACAATGCGCATTGTATATTTTTCATTGTTTTTCTCATATTTTAGTTACTGTGTTGAAGTCTGGGGGAATACATATGAGAATACTATAAAACCTCTAAACTTATTACAGAAGAAAGTGATACCAATGATTCATAATGTTAAATATAGAGAACATACAAATAAATTATTTATAAAATCAAAATTATTAAAATTAGGAGATTTAGTGAAACTACGCACACTATTAATTATGTTTAAGGCTAAAAATAATATTTTGCCCTTTAAGTTACAAAGAGTATTTTATTGTGTTCAGGGGGAGAAGATAGCAGAAGGAAATTTTATTTTAAGCATCAGTTAGCTAGAACTACACAGAGATTAATGAGTCCAACGGTTAGGAGTATACGACTGTGGAAGTCTCTTCATTATAATTTAAAGAATTGTATAAATTTACATTGTTTTAAAAAGTGTTACATGCTTAAAACGATAACTCGATATGAAGAATGTGAATGAAATTGGAGTTCATTGAAAATGGATCCATTATAATTTTTTGTTTTATTTGTTTTTTAATTGTATTTTCTCCTTGTTACTATGTGGAGTGGTATATTCTGATTGTAAATTTGTTGTTTGGTTTGGGTTAGGACCGGAGAGAAATGTTAATGTTAGTTTGTTCCCTGATTTTTGGTGCCCACTCGTAATATAAGTTGGATTGTAGATAGGGGGCGGGGTTTAATGAGAACATTTTCTTCTTCCTGCTCCTTTTCACACATGGTTGTAGGGCTTTTTGATAGAAAGTGTGGTTGGTTTGTTTGAACTGTTGTACCAAGTGTGAAATAAATAAATAAATAAATGAAATGATGTTTCCATAATCCACGATGTTAGTGCTCTACTTCAGCTGCAGTTTCACGTTATTGAGGCTGAGATTGAATGAATTTGCACTGCTGCATGTTTGGACTCGTGACGCAACAGAGCCAGACGTCACACCTGGTTTAGTCACCGTCCCCTCACCTTTATCAAGCGTTGCCTATGCTTCACATCCAGGATGGCTCTGTGTGTTCTTAAATGCCGCTAATGTTGCTTAGTCGCTCATTTTTGACACCCAGAACCAGCTGACATCAACTTGAGTCGCATCCCTTGAGGCAAGAGTTCCCCTTTATTCAAAAGTCAGAAAACCTAAAGAGCGAGGTGAGAATAAGAGTGACGCTGTGCATTTTCACAGACTCTGCAAGTTTGTGGAGGAAAAAGCTTCAAAGCTTTCGTCTCTGGGCCTTTTATGATCACTGCGCACTGGCAGAAGCCTGACTTCACAACTACATGTTAGATACAGTGAATCAGACACGCAGTCACATTTTCTGCTCATATTTTCACCTCTAGCTACAAAACCCTTTTACCTGACTTTCATTGTGTTTTTCGAGGAAGGAGATAAAAGAAAGGGGCCACGGGGCTTTCTGCAAAACAAAAGCCGAAAATCAATACGGGAAATGTTGCTTTGGACATGACTAACTTCTGAACGCCGGCACAAATAAACCGAACTTTGCTTTAGAGAAATTGCCGTCAGGTAAAGCGTCCCAGCAGGATGGTGCTGTACCGGCCATCACAGCATACATAACAGACAGCTGACGTGAAGCACGCTGGCTTTTCATCTTTTCCCGTTCTAGTGTTTCCAAATTCAGCTTTTGCTGGACCTCCATGTCTGTTCAATCTCCAGACACACCGAGTTAAAGGAGCAGCCGGAGAAGGAGGTGAGGCAGCCGCAAAGTTGGCGTGGAGGCCCTGCTGGCAGTCGTTGTAAGCACGAGAGGGCCTGGGAGGACTACAGGAGGCTGGAGCGGACAGAGATGGAGCTAAAGGTGAACAAAGAAGAGGGACGAGAGGCCACAAGCTTACAAGTGTCCACTCACAAACACAGTGACCCAGGAGGTCTGACGTGCAATCACAGGGAAGCTTATTTCACCACGCACACAGTAACATGGCAGTTTGCTCTGGAGGGAAACAGGCTGCTGATCTCTGTCAGACACAAAAGGTCACAGCTGGACTCTCAGGATCCTCCTTTAAAGGGACTTTTCTGTTATTATAATGTTGTTCAATGGGGATCTGATTCAAGCTGAATTCATTTCATTTACAGCCCAAAGCAGGAAATCTCAAACTTTACCTTAAATGACCCTAAAATGTGAAGCCTGCGCATCATTGCTCGTCCTTCAGTCATGATAACACTTTACTCATCATCTCAGCGGTGGACATTTGGGAACAATGTTCTCTGGCAGGAATGACAGTAACTTGAGCCAGAGACAGAATAACGGACATATGCCCCGAGTGTCTGGAAATGCAGCTCCTGGATACGTCAGGACCTCCTCAGAAAGACGAAGCCAACACCAACGTGCCAAAACTACATGTTGCAAACTTTCAGCTTGAGGCTGGCTCCAAAAGCCAGTTATTCGCCACTGACTCTCATTTTAAAAGGACCAACTCGAGAGCAGAAATAAACATGTTTACAGCCTGCTGGTGCAAAAAAAAGCAAAGAAAAAGAAATGGTTTGGTCTCCATTGCTCATTCGCCTCTTCACAACAACTAAAAGTGCACACAGACTGTACAAAAAAAAGGATGTGTGGGCATTCTGGGTAAGAAAGCCGAAGCCATGCTTTCTAACGGCCAGCAGGGGGCGACCTGGTTAGAGAGAAGAACGGAAAAGAGCCCAGGACTCTCTCGGGCTGGGACACAAGTCAAGACTCAAATTTGAGTAAATATGTCATGACATTCATTTTTGGGAACTGTGGTCCAATTAGGAGTCAAAGAAGAGGATAAAGCAGGATGTGGTTTAGGACAGGCCCATGTTGTAGACGAGAAACTGCTACTGTGTGAGCAGTTTCAGTTTTGGTGAGAGAAATTCTGCTTTTGTATTTATATGTAACCACTGATGAACTGCACTGGTTACTAACCAAACGTTGGCGTTAGTTGATGACTTGATGATAGAACACAAATAGTCATCAGTGGCTCCAAAACCAAGATGGCAATGACCTCACAAATGTGTGTCAACATGGCAAATGTGTTCATGTTTATATACAGTCTACCTGCAATCAACAGGTTTTGTACTGCAGTCATATTTCAGATGCTTTTAAATATTTAATTTATTTTGAAATGTTTCTTTTGGCAACATGTCGACATAAAAAGTGAAATCATGACTGCAGGAAGCTGCACCTCAAGCTAACTAGAGATAAAACTCTGATCAGACTGCGACCAGACGTATACGCTGCTCTCCATCTGTCTCCCAATCTTGCCCAGTCTTCTCCATTTTGCCACTGATTGCTTCTCCCCGGCTGTTCCCCATCGTTGTGTCGAGGTGCAGCAGAGCCAAGTTTACCCACCGTGCCAATCGGATGTGTCGCTGGCTTACAGAGTGATAAACGCTCAGCTGCTGCCTCTATCCTTTGGCTGCCACAGTCGATTGTTTTTGTTGACATTTGTGGTTTGCCATAGCTTGAAGTAGTGACATTTTGCAAGCGACCGTTGCTGAGCTCGCACTTGAACGGTTAAACAAACCTAATTGAATTCACGTCTTGTTTGGCCCTGTTCTTTCTCCAGTGCTTCACCAGTTGTACAAATCTGCCATTTAGACACCTCCTCTGGTTTTGTTTAGTTCCTCCACCGCACCTCGGCCCTCCCCTACATCTGACAGAACTTGAATTAACACCCACCCCAAAAAAATCCAACAAATGAGAACGCCAGAGCATGCGGCTGGCATCGACCAATGAGCAACTCTCTGGAATGTCAGGAAATGACCTGAAGGTAAACTCTCCACCGCCAACACACTTACACACCTGAGCAGCAGAGTGTCTCCCCTGGGCATCCGGTACTCTCTCTGAGTGCATGTGTGTGTGTGTGCGTGGACATGTGTGTGTTTGTGTGCGAGAGAAAGAGGAGCACGGGTAACAGATCTAATAGTGGGTTCACACTGTGCAGATAAAAGATGCACACAGAGCTCTCATCTGAAAGTGCTCCTCGGTGTGCACGGGGGTTCTGCCAGCAGAAAGAACTAAGCAGTCCTCAGAGTCCAGTATTGCTTTTTCAGGTGCTGCCTCTTCTTTAGCCCTCAGCTAGGCAGGAACTGAATCATATTTGACCTTTTTAGAAAGGTGGCCGATAGCGTTATTTCTCTTTGGGAAAATCTAGACTCACCTCAATCGAAAAAAGCCTCCTGGAGCCTGAGGCGATGGGATGGTGAAAGGAAAGACTTTTGCTTTGGCATTCAGAGCCCTGACTGAATCCACACTGTGCACCTGCAACACAGACAGCTCTAAAATAACTGCTCCGTAGAGCATGATTCATGCTTAGCTGAAGCGGAAGTGACCCCTGCCCTCACCCCCCAAAACACCCCCACATTCAGTGATTTCACTTTTTTCACTCAAAAGTATTAATCAGTTTAGAAAAGACAAAATGACAAAAGGCAGACCTCTGCAAATCTGCCCTCTATTTTAAATAGAGATATTTAAAGGTTTCCAAATCACATTTCTTTCCCCTCCTTTTAAAAAGAAACACATCTAAAGCTTTTTAATAATTTCTCAGAGGACGATGCTGTCACATGCGACCACAAGGGGGCACTGCTTGGACACGTTTCATCATGCAAAGAAGCCAGACAACACAGCAACATCTGCTCAAACACATGTATGCTACTGCTTGGAGATGAGAGATCATTTCTAATCTTGAGCCTGAAAATCTGCCATTTAGCTTAAATTTGATTTGGATACATCAGCCATCGGAAAGCTCCACAACCGAGCGCCCTTAATGTCTGTTGTGTGGCGGAGGAGCAGGATGCCGGCGTAGTGTGCTTTTGATGTGCTCGCACATGATGTGCATCCTGATTTCGCTCAAGCTGCTGCAGGATAGTTGTCATTTCCTGTGAAGTCGAGGTAGTAATTTATTAAAAAGGGAGGATGAGGAAGATGAGGGAGCGTATACGGAGGAGGTAGGGGAGGTGAGCAGAGGGGGCGATACACAGAAACCAAAAAAAAGGCGATTACATTTCTCAGACCGTTGTGATCCGCGTCTTCCTCCAGCTTCCTCCTGAAAATGGGCAAAGAAAATAGGGCAACAACCCGAACACGAGTAAAATCTGTAATCCACTGCTTTCTGTGACGCCTCTGTCCCTCATACAGGTGTCGGTTAGAAGTGAATACCAAGCTGACAAAGACAAGAACCATCCAAAGAAAGAGACATGCAGGCACGCATGGAGGTGCAGCTGGAGGACATGCACAGACCCACATCACCAGACTGAAGAAATAGAGGTGAAGAGGTGCAGCACACACACACACACACACACACACACACACACACACACACACACACACACACACACACACACACACACACACACACACACACACACACACACACACCTCTGTGTTCCTTGTTCATCCCTTGCTGACACGACTCTAAGCTTCTCACAACATGAAACTCTGAACAAACAAAAATGAATCCAACAAAGTGATGATACGGACGACTTATACACCGGGAGGATACTCGGGAGACAGATGTGGCAGTAGTGCTTGAAAAGGTCACATCATCAGCCCCTCGATGACATCATCTGGAGGAGCCTTGACAAAAAAACATCAAAAATCAAGATTAAAATACATCATTAAGTGAGAGCATAAAAAGCAGTGGGTGTTTTTACACGGACATCGGATTCTGTTTACATGACTCTCAGCTGAAATCCAGTCGTAGTGTGGGAGCCCAGCTGTTTATTTTTGTGTTCAAAGTTGCATAACTGTAATGCAGGAGAGCGACTGCGAGCTTATTCCGTTCATTATTTATCATTTTCATCTCTTCTATCACACTGTACGTCAGGTAGCTCCAGAAGAAACATGGAAGAGGTCTTTAAATCCATTTGGCAACATTTTAATGTTTTTAAATGGTGTCAAGTTTTTATACACATGCAGGCACACAAATCAAAGGGGAGAGTCCAGAAATAGAGAAGTAACCGTCAGCAGGGAGCCAGCTAAACATAAAGAATGACTCAGAAACCCAGAGATTAGACGGTGACCTGACCCAGCAGAGAGCGAGGAGTAAGACACAGGTGAACTCAATCAGCACAATAAGGAAGAAGGAAGAGGACAAAAATCCACATGAAGCTACGTAGATTTAAAATAACGCAGAAAGTCGCCTGAAAGACGGATAAGAATAAATTCCTGTGAATTTACTTTTGATCCAAAACAAGAACTAAAGGTCACAACACTAAATCAGAAACGCGCCCAAAGATATAACCCGAGAGTAAGTGTGTGAATGTAAATCATAATAAAGCATCAAAGACCACTGAATGCCAATTATTATTATTAATAATAATAATTAGTGGTTGCATTTTCAACCTTTTTTCAACTTTGGGTCGAGCGATGGCACTGAGGGATACTGCTGACTCACAGGGTGACCTTTGCACCTGCAGCCTGGATGTCCACTAGCAACTAAACTAAGAGGAAACTAGTGAAAATTAAAAAATACCCTTAAAAATGATTAAAACATTAAATATATTTCAGTTACGTTTTCTACTCAGCGAAGCAAAAAGGCAGGAAACGCTCCGATATCGCACGTGGAGTCAGAGGTCTGATTAATCAATGGTCTGAGTGACTACAGCAGACTGGGCCCGTACCTAAGTAGGATTCAGCCCATCTGATGTTGTACGGACGGGCTAAAACATGCTGCCACATTAATATGTCCGCCTGAGGTGATGGATGAGAGCCCAGGATCTGACGGGGAGGTCAACAGCCACAAGCCGCTGCACAGAGACCAAAGGGAGAACACGAAATGCCCATTTCTGATGACAGCCCGGATGCTCATGCTTTCTGACACTGTATGCACTTAGCAATGTTCACCGGTCTCTGTTGCTTTTGACGACGTGACGGCTCGCTCGTGTTTTCCTGTTTCTCGCCTCCCCTCTGTCCCCTAATGTTGATCTATCTAGCTGTCATATTTCAGATCGCTTTGTTTTTGTCCTGCTTTGCTTTTGCTCCCGACTGTTTACTTTTTAAAGAGCGCTCTGTCACTTCTCCCCCCTCGGTATTGCTTCTCTTACACATGCTCATCGGTTTCTGTTAGACACAGAAATAACAGGCTCGGTTAGCTTACTTTTAGACTTGGTAGCCCGCATCCCGCTACTAAATTAAACGGCAGGCTCCTCGTCGTGCATGAAAAATAGCAGTTATCAAAATGTCACATGGGAAATTGTTTTGGCTACAATACATATTCCCTGTCACCGTCTCCGTGGAGAGCCGGAGAACTCCCTGAAGCGAAAGCCGAGGCTCACGGAGAAACTGGCCCGGAAGACATTTTGAATAAGCTACGAGCCCCTCCGCAGGCTGCTGAAGTTAGTGGTGTGAGGTATATAAGCCTGTCACTTCTATTTATCTCCTCCGGTTTGAACTCGTATGAAGACCGTTCTCGTTTCATCGTAAAGGTCACGAGTCCCGCAGCTCTGTGATGTAAGCGATGCACTGCAATAGCACATACCTGGCATGTTATTTCACGCACAACGTCATGCGTCAGATTTCATATTGTCCAGCAGCTCGCTGTGGAACACCTATAGAATTTAATTATCCAGCAAAGCCTCTGTAAATGGGCTTATTCTGTGTCAGTGCATGCGCTGCACAATGCTCTAAGAGTTCCACATAACAGTTTTTAATGAAGGGTCACTTGTTTGACCCCCGCTCCTCCCCCTGCTCCTCCCTCTCCTCCTCCCCTCCAGAGATTTCTGCCTCCACAACAATACAAGCAATGGCAGTGACAGCATATTTTTCCATAACCAGCGCTGCTGTGACTGCTACACACATCTGCACCAGTGCTGTACGCTGCACGTTGTGTCGTGTTGTTGCTCGCTGATAGCCGTTTCTATGCTTAGAATTTCTGAGCAAATTTGAACTTTGCTAGTGGCTTCACGTTCCTGTGAAAGCATTCACTATAGAGACACCAGATTAGAGCAAATGCTGCTGGAAGAGTATAACATCAAGTATGGACAGTATAAAAGGTGGACATGTGCACAAAGACCTCGCCCATTACTCAGTGAAGGCCAGTCGCGAAGCGTTTTTGCCGTCTTTGTGTTTTGAAACTGGATGTGACCACTGAGGGGAGCGTTCACTATCTTACTAAGCAACACAACATAATGCAGCAAGGAGTGCTCAGTCCTCTGCATTGGAGAAACCAAACAGCTGCTCCATAAATGCATGGCACAGCATAGAAGAGCCACCTCGACAGAACAGGTGCACCTAAGGGTCAAAGGTCACTCTTTGAGGATGCAAGTGTTCGCATTTTGGACAGAGAAGACAGGTCTCACAATGGTTTCACCTGAAGCCTCTGGTGATGATGACCCATCCCTTTTTCACACCTTGGCTCATGTGATCAGGCAGATGACCAACAGTGGGTCGACAACCCTCGTTGAGGGACACTCCCACTAGGGTTTAAATACCTGAGACTGTCCAGCATTTGGTCGAGTCCGGTCTCTTTCTGTCCAACCTCCTTAGACTACTATGACCTGGATGACCGAGAACCTGCACAGACAGCGGGAGGAGGATTTGGCTGAGAACCAGAGGACACCTCAGGCTCTAAGGCTAATCATATGTCAATCATAAGTCATGAGTGAATGATGATCCTCCTTTCTTAATTTATTACTATGATTTACCAAAACAAACTCAATATGTTCAAAAACCAGTGACTGAGCCAATACAGTTGTCAAGACTAAAGGAGTAAAGGATCCAAAGGCCACTTTTTGAGACTTTGATATAACTGGAAACCTTTAGCAAAAAGAAAAGTCATACAGTCTGTAATATCAACCTGCATTTTTTGGTTGCCACAATAAATTAAACTTCTTTTAGGTGACTCCTTTCAGAAAAAATTTGCCCCAGGCGTGTTCCCCATAGTGACGTTTTCTCCTGGGATGTTGGTTGTGCACAGTGACCATAGATGGCCTCCTTCACCTTCCCTCAGTCCACGGGTGACATGAGTCATCAGATTCAGGCTTCTCTCCAAAACCACAGAAAGCAATTCAATAAGTTTTTCCTTTTTAAACAGTCTGACAAAAACACAGTTATGCTAATGCTAATGCTGATGGGACAGCAAGTACTTTCTCATCCAAATCCATCCAAATGGTAAACATGAACACAATGGCAGGCTGAATAATGATGCGGCCCTATCCAATGAAATAAGAGAGGAGATCATATTTTTAATTCCAAAGATCACCAAAAAGATAAAAACGGCATTTGTAGTCATCAGTCCAGTCTCATAAACACTGTTGAAAACATTTGGTGACTTTGCCACAAAATAATGTTTATAAATTTTTTTTTTATCTTCATGAAAAACCCAAACACTTCTGCATATTCAGTTTCTGTTGCTGTGGCTTCATTAACGACTCAATTAAGAGTAACGACCGACCCGCTGAGGCTAAAAATGAAGTCTTTGCTGAAATGACAAAACCTGCAGCTCTGATAACAGTCTTACATGTTGCTAGCTGAACATGCTAGCAACATGTTAACTTAGAGCTCCACCGTTTCATCCAAGCACGGTTACTACTGGTTCCAAAATCCAACATAGTATTGAAAAGTCTTCACAAATGGAGTCCAAACCCAGTGTGTGACATCAAAAACTCTACAACATGATCGGCATCAATTGGTCATCTGCCCACAGTGATGGAAGACTGGGTAATTATAGTAATAATCCATCCATCCACCCATGCATTCATCCATCCATCCATGCATTCATCCATCCATCCATGCATTCATCCATCATCTTCTTCTGCTTATCTGGGGCCCAGGCCTCCCTCTCTTCTCCAGCTTATCCAGGGGAACACCAAGGCGTTCCCAGGCCAGCCGAGAGATATAATCCCTCCAGCGTGTCTTGGGTCTGCCCCGGGGCCTCCTCCCGGTGGGACATGCCTAGAACACCTCACCCAGGAGGCATCCTTGTCAGATGCTTGAACCAACTCAACTGACTCCTTTTGATGTGGAGGAGCAGCGGCTCTACTCTGAGCCCCCACCCGGATGGTCGAGCTTCTCACCCTATCTCTAAGAAAGAGGCCAGCCACCCTTTGGAGGAAGCTCATTATAGTTATTATGATGTATTAATTGTTGGATACAGTAAGCCAACATCTACCTAATGCTTTTCTGCAATAACACGTACATATGCTCACCACCAAGAAGTTGAAACACTGAAAATCTCTAATGTGCACACAGAGTGCAGCAGCAACTGGTTTGGCTACGGACCAGGAAAGAGCCAATCAGTAAAGCTCTCTCTGCAGTTCGTCAAGTCTAGTTCGCTTCAATGTTTCAGAATACTTTCACTGATTTCCACCCTGGATTTTTTAAGTGCTATCCCTCTGCCTTACAAAATCTGTTTTAATTGAATGCAAGGCTCTGCATATTTATCCCTTTAATTTTCACCCTAATAAAGCAGAGCGTCTTTCTGTTCCTCAACTTTGCAGCTCCTTGATTTCCACTAATAGAGCAACAAATATAGAGATGTACAGCTGCTACATAAGTACGGACCAGTGGCCTACGTTTCATTGACAAGACACAAGCTGGAGCCCCAAAAATGGTTTCTAAGAGGCTCTGACGGGCTGGCTTTGATCTGGAGTATTGCTACTTCTAAAACACAGCTCTTTAAAGTCCCAGCCATCTCTTCTCTTTGTGAAAAAGGGTCCTAATTGCTCTTCAAGGCTCTCGATGTAAGATGCAAGGGAAAGGAGAGTACTCCTGACACAAATCATCGTGCGCTAAATATTGTATCGTTGTTGTGTATAAGGAGATGAGTGCCCATTCATATTTAATTGACTTGGGCACCATTGCGCCACACTCTGGCTTACTAAGAGGTGCAGCGAGGAAGAGCGTTATCCTGTAGAAAAGTGCTGAGCCAATGAGAGCCTGACTTCTCTTCTCAAACAAATTTGGCCTTTGATGAAGTTTAAAAGGAACTAATATCGATATTTGGATGCTGTTACTGGGTATTATTTATTTTGGAGCATGAGCTATCATGTCTGACAGGGACTCATCAACTTGTCTTGTTAAAGCTCATCTTATATTTTCTTTAAACACAAGATGTTTTTAAATTGCCTTCATTTTGGCGTACTTTGAGTAACTAAAACTGTATAAATATAAGATGTACTGGAGCTCAAAGTTCAGGTGGTTAAAGAATCCACTAACAGATAGCATACAGATTCCTTTACATAACTTCTAAAAGAGCTAAAAGAGAAATATGCAGATATAAGGTATGAAAGGAGCTTTCAGTACACGCCATCAAAGAAACAAAATATAAAGGAAAAGGAAAAAAAACATCTATTAACAAATTACTCAGCTCCATAAAAGCTGTCCATCACTACTGGAATACCACTAGCAAATGACACCAAATAGAATAATGAACTGAAACTACTACTAATAAAAATGATTAAAGACCATCTCACAAACCTCGACACCTGTCCTGAGCCCTAAATTCTTGGTAATAAAGTTACTATATTGTTGGATTAGCATCGTGGGTCACTATACATCAGTGTTTGGTTTCAGCTTTGAATGTGATCCACATGGTCTTATTTTCTGTGTCAGGGGTTAAATGTACGCCAAGTGGTCATTAATGTAAATGCAGAAGCATTGTGAAGTCCAGGCTTCATTAAGTTATATGCAACAGCCAAGACACTTGAAAAGCACAAATTTTGATTCATCACATTGTAACAGCGCCACAATTTAGAAAAGATAAACTGACTGAAAGATTGCCGACAATCTTTCAGGTGCTGAAAAATCTATAAAAGACTTAAAGAAGAAGTGATGTTGTATTACCAACTGCTGTCTGCAGGCAGGAGGGAAAAAGACTTAAAAAGGATGTGGCTGGATGTAATCTCCTCAGTGGTTACTTATTCCATATATAATATGAACCAGCAGCTATAGAGACGCACCTGGAATGGCTAACTGAAGGCTCCTAATGATCCCCAGCAGCGACTTTCCCATCCAACTACCAGCCAATAACCTTTCTCAGTACCACATGGAAGCTCCTGTCAGGCATCATAGCAGCTAAGATGAACAGGCACGTGGCTCAATGCATGAACCACGAGTGCGACACAGAAAGGAATTGGCAGGAATACCAGAGAAGCTCAACACCAGCTACTGACAGACAGAGCAGTTCGGAGCAGATTCCAAGACCAGACTGACCAACCTGTGCACTGCCTGGATTGACTACAAGAAGGCCTATGACTCGATGGCCCACACATGGATCCTCGAGTGCCTAGAACTGTACAAGATCAACAGGACCCTAAGAGCCTTTATCAGGAACTGAACACTGGAAGTCAACTTCAAGCCAATAACACAGCATCAAGGGCAGGATTTACCAGGGAGTCCCCACTGCTGTTCTGGATAGGCCTGAACTCCCTCAGTGAGATCACTGATAAGACTGGCTACGGATACAGACTAGGAATGGAGCCATAACCAAGTGGCTGCCATAGTATACAGAAACATCTGTGCCAAGTATGGCCTGGAAGTCCCGAGGCCATGATAGGACAAGCAGAGGAAGACATAGTGATAGACGCACTTATGCCAAGTGATAGCAACATCAGGAAGACAGAACACAAGAAGCTCGAGAAATACCAAGAACTGAGAGAGGAGCTGGAGAAGATGTGGAGGGTGAAGGTAACGGTGGTCCAGGTAGTAATGGGAGCAGGTGCAGTGACCCTCAAACAACATCCCAGGAACAACATCTGAGACGTCTGTCCTGAAGAGCGCAGTCCTCTCAAGCTGTCTTTATCTATCTAGATACTGAAACACAAATTACAACCACAGCAACATTACCAACATTCATAAACTAATAGACAGTCGTTTGCAACTGTGCTACAGGGCTGGTCGTGAAAGGACATAAAGAGTAGGGGGTAAATAAATTAACATTAGCATTAACCGCTATGTGACATTAGGTTTCTGCATTTGATGTTGTTTTGTTTCTTTTTTGGGACTTCAGAGGTTTTATGCATGCATAAGTTCAGAGCAAAGCTTCAGGACATCAGCAGACACGTCATGCTGCAGAAGGAGGAAAAATAGAAAGTCGAGCAGTGGATGTGCGTCGTTTGCAGGTCAGCAGCTGGGAAACCATCATGCACCTGAGGAATCATACAATCTTAGAGCTAAAGATAGTTCACAGCAAATGAAGGAAACTGTTTCCAGGGCCTACTCCGTGGATCGGCTTCCTCCGAGGCGTGGACGTCTATCAGCAGAGAATGTACCTTCACCTATCAGCAGAGAATGTCCCTTAGTCTGTAACACAGTCAAATATATTCTCAAGTAATATTCAAGCATGCCATTCAGCGTGTTAGTACGAGCTCGGGAGCAGCTTGGGAGAACAAGAAAACAGAGACTGCTTTAGATTGTCTTCCCAAAGTGACTCAACTTTATTCACAAGTAC
The DNA here is from genome assembly GCF_964374335.1 of Astatotilapia calliptera. Classification (NCBI taxonomy): domain Eukaryota; kingdom Metazoa; phylum Chordata; class Actinopteri; order Cichliformes; family Cichlidae; genus Astatotilapia; species Astatotilapia calliptera. The sequence goes on from NC_137427.1 coordinate 2,198,511, forward strand.
AACAGTTTATATAGAGGGTAAAATTCATGAGACAGCAGATTATCAGTTTAAACCAGTACAGACCAAGATAAGGCAGCGTCTTCCTGCCCTTGGGTGAAGAAGCATCCTTTGTGTAGTTTATTAGTTCAGCTACAATTGTGATTATCTCAGCGACATATTTTCAAGGCACAAAACGAAGAGTTCTTACATTAGTGAAATCTGAAACAAACCATTTGGCCTTCAACAGGCGTCTAAAAGATTAAGAAACTAATGTAGCTGAGGGAGTGATCTCTGTGGTATTTCAACCTTGTACCAGCCTGTGATTCTCACACATCAATTCTTGGGTCAAAGAGAAAAACACTGAAACAAAGGGGCCTTATTGAATGACAGAGTTTTCCTGCATAATGTCACTATAAAACAATATCCAGTAAATGCTCCCATGGTGCTAAAATACCTAACAGTTCCACTCTTTTTTTATTATTATTTTTTAAAAAAAAATAATAACTCAAATAGAAAGGAAAAATCACAAATGTAATAACATAATATAAAAAGCAAATCATAAAATGTAATAGTTCACAACCTAATGTTCAATATACACATCAGGAACATCATTGGTAACATCTGGCACATCCTCAGGATCAATTTGTGCTAATTGCAAATACATTGAAGTAGCTGTACTAGGTGGGTGTCTTGCCAAGTGGAGCATGAGGTATTGTCAGCAAAATGTGGCTTGCAGAAACATGAACAGGGTTGCACTTTACAATACGAAATAGTAAATAAAAATCCTAAGATTAATGCAGTAGATATGATTAATAACCTAAATATATAAAAAAGACAGTTCTTTAGTCGTCTCCTGGCCTGGTCCCAGGTTCGAGAGACACCGTATAAGCGTTGTGTGATGACAATGGGCATTTCATTTTCTCCATTATCAGGATGAAACGAGTCTATCTTTATCAGGTTAGACATTGTGTGGTACTCTAGGCTTTCTGTTCCTGCTGGATGTTCGAGTACCTTGTTGTTGTTCAGGCGGGGGATCAAAGGGCTTTCTGAGTCTTGGCTCTTTCCGGCGTTGTGTGTTAATCAGTGATTGTGTGTGTGTAGGTGGATTGGATCCGGGCGCTGGCTCGCCTGAGTCGTCATCTATAGGTGTATTGAATCCGGGCGCTGGCTCGCCGGAGACGTCATCTACTTGATCCGACGCCTTAGGTGGTTTGGTGGGGCTGGTCTTAACCCTGCTGGCATGAATCCACTGAGGTTGTCCGTCTGTTAGGATGCTGGTTCTCGTCACTGCAAGTACAGTCTGGGGGCTGGAACACGCGGCCTCCCCGAGTGCCCTTGGTTTTAGCGACTGTACCAACACCGCATCTCCTGGTTTCCACGGATGGGTTGGATCTATGGAAGGGAGAGGCTGAGAGAGACAAACTTTCTGATAGTTATTATTCAGTGTTTCTACCAGGTTATGAACATAGTCAGACAATGCAGTGTCTATGTCCCCTTCCAATAGCGGTGCCCCTCTGGAGGCTGACCATGGTGTTGGAAACGGTCTTCCCATGATTATTTCAAATGGAGATAATTTGGTTGCTGCGGATGGAGTCATTCTAATCTCGCAGAGGATTTGAGGAAGTAGTTTGATCCAGGTCATTCCTGTTTCTATCATTGCTTTAGTCAGGCGATTTTTTATGGTCCTATTCATTCTTTCTACAACTCCTGAACTCTGAGGATGGTATGGCACATGATATTTCCAGTCTATTGCTAGAGTTTTAGCACACTTTTGAATTACTTCTGATGTGAATGAAGGTCCTCTATCACTGTTAATTTGGTGAGGTATTCCAAATCTGGGTATTATTTCATTGCACAACTTTTGACAGACTACTTCTGCAGTTTCTTTTGATGTTGGGTAAGCTTCTACCCATTTACTAAATTGGTCCACTATTACCAGTAAGTACTTGATGCTTCCTTGTGCTGGCATGTGTGTAAAATCAATTTGTAATGTATGAAATGGGAAATCTGGTTGTGGTAAATGCTGATGTTTTGCTTTTGGTTTTCCTACATTAGTTCGTGCACATGTTAGACAGGTTGCTAATATGCGTTTTACTGCGTGTGATGTTTTCTTGATTACAAATCTTGATTTTATTGCTCCTATTACCCCTCCTTGTCCGACATGACTCACACCGTGAAAATGGCGGACAAGGATTGGCAGTAGTGAAGATGGGAGGGCAATCAAACCCTCAAGGTTTTTGTATAAGCCGTCTCTGTTATCTAAGGTACAATCATTACTTTCCCAGTAAGTGTAATCTAAGGCAGAGGCTTGCTCTTGTATGAATTTTAGGTCAACATTTGTTTCTAAATAGTCTGGGAGCGTGACAAGTGGCAGCTGTAAAGGCAAAGATAATACTTCCCTTCTGGGTGGTTGCTGTGAGGCAGCAGCTGCTTTCGCGGTTACGTCTGCAAGAGCATTTCCCACTGCTTCGTCTGTGTCAGCCGTGCTGTGCCCCTTCGTTTTAACAACTGCAATTGCCGATGGCAGCTGTATAGCCTGCAAAAGTCTTTGAACAAGGTCAGAATTAGCGATCGATTTTCCATCAGCAGATCTAAATCCTCTTTGTCTCCACAATGTGCCAAAGTCATGCACCACACCGAATGCATAACGGCTATCAGTGTAAATTGTTACATGCTTATCCAAATTTAGCTCACAGGCGCGTATTAAAGCCATGAGCTCTGCTTTTTGTGCTGAGTGAAATGGTAATGAGTGAGCCTCTAGTATGATGTCAGGCAATGTCACCACCGAATAGCCACAAAGAAATAAGTTGTCATTTGGTTTTGAACAGGACCCGTCCACATAAACAATGACTGAGTCTGGGATTGGTGTCTGCTCTAAGTCTGGGCGTGGTGCTGTGGATTCCTGTATACGTGTCATACAATCATGATCGTCAGGGTCGTCTGAACCATCCTGTCGGTCAGAAGAACACAGCATACGAATAAGTAAGTGTGCTGGCGAATTGGGTGTGCTGCTTGCTTTTATAGTGAGATTTGCTGTTGAAGTCAGTGTAGCTTCATAACCTGAGTGACGTTGTGCGGTCATGTGTTGTGTAGTTATGTTTGCTAGAATGGTCGTGACCTGGTGATTGGTGTGTAGAATAGTGTCATGTGAGAGTGTGAGCTTCTCGCAGTCCCTTATCATGATAGAGCAAGCTGCTACTGCTCTCAGGCAGGCCGGCATCCCCTGAACTACTGCTGGCAGCACCTTTGAGTAGAAGGCTACTGGACGGTAGCCACAGCCATGCTCTTGGGCCAATACACCTGCACAGGTCGTGCCGTTCTCTGTGACGTACAGGTGGAACGGTAAGTGGTAGTCAGGCAGACCCAAACAAGGGGCGGAGGTCAGCGCTCCCTGTAATGCATTGAAAGAGACAGTCATTTCTGTGGACCACAGTATTCGAGGAGGCTTGTCTTTTTTGCAGCATTCACGCAGAATGTGGTCATGAAAAGAACAGTCTGGTATCCACTGTCTGCAATAGTTCACCATGCCTAGGAAAGACAGCATTTCTTTCTGTGTAGTGGGCTTAGGGACAGAGGTCACAGCTTTGACCCTGTCTGTAGTCATAGAACGTTGTCCGTGAGACAGTGTAAATCCCAAATATTGAACAGAAGTCTGACAGTACTGCATTTTCTTTGCTGATGCTTTGTGGCCAGTCTGTTGGAGGTGCTGGAGTAGCATGTGTGTGGCAGTTTGACATAGTTTTTCACTTTCAGCACAGAGGAGGAGATCATCTACATACTGGATCAGAGTACAGCCCTCTGGAGGAGTGAAGCCGTCCAGGGTAGCACGTACTACCATTGAGAAAGCCGCAGGGCTGTCTACCATGCCTTGGGGTAAGCGAGTCCATGTGTACTGCTTATCTCTATGTGTAAAAGCAAATATCGGCTGTGTGTCTTTATGCACAGGCACTGAGAAAAAGGCAGAGCACAAATCCACCACAGTAAAATGTGTAGCTGTTGCTGGAATAGATGTCAGTATGCTGGGAACATCTGGAACCAGAGGTGGCAGAGGCATGATGACTGCATTAACTTGCCTTAAGTCTTGTGTGAAACGCCATACGCCAGGTTTGTTAGGCTTTGGCACAGGATTGACAGGAGTGTTATATGGAGATACTGTGGGCTTTATTACTCCAGCTGTCAATAAATCTCCTATGATGATGTCTAAGGCTGCGGCTTTTTCAGCAGAAATGGGATATTGCTTGACATATACCGGCTTGTTGTTTTTCAGCTGAGCATGATAAGGTGTACAGTCAATAAATCCTACATCATTCTCACCTCTTGACCATAATGTCATGTTTTGATATTCAGCTGGCAATGTGACAGCAGAGATAGTACAGTGTATGGGGTAGGTTAGATCTAGGTGTTGACATGGTGCAGTGATGTCATAGCCTATGTCTGAGTTATGTGACAAAACCACTGTTTGGCCTTCACTGGTGTGAGCAGTTATCATGTTGTTGAACAGTGTGAGAGAAACAAATATGTGGCTTCCAGGCATGGGGCTACCTGGTAACGGTGTTTGCACATGTTTTTGACACAGAGTGTGACGTGGGATACCAGTCAGATGGATATTGAGTTCATTCTCCGCTGAGGCGTCCAGCTGACACAGAGGCTGTTCCTTCTCCATGGTGTCGGTGCATAGGGCAGAGAAAACATAGCTGTTATCAGTATCTGCAAACATTTCACCCTTTGTGTTAAATGAAATACACAAGTTCATTTTTGCCATTAAATCTCTGCCTAATAGATTCACAGGCGAGTTTGGAATAATTATGAATGGATGATATGTAATTTCATCTGGTTTTGGGCCCCAGCGTGTTTTTAGAGAATGAGTTTTGGGGCATTGCACTAGAGTTCCGTTTATTCCCATGGTGTTGATGCACACAGAGGAAACAGGCCCACTATAGAATTTTCCAGACAGTGAACTTTTAGTGGCTCCACTGTCAACTAAAAAGGAATAAGTCTTTTCACCTATCTCTATATCTAACATGGGCAAGCTTTCTGTGTTACGGGACAATTGCAAATGCAGCATCGTGTGTAGTGCTTCACACTGTCCCTCATCTTCACCTGGGCCTCCCTATTGTTGGTCCAGTCTTTCGGTATCATATGGGTGGGGATTAAAATGTGGATTATAAGGTTGCTGCCTAAGTGCAAAGGGGCCATTATTTTGATGTGATTCCTGTCTGCGTTGCCAGTTACCTTGTCTGTAAGAGCTCTGCTTACGCCTAGTGGCAGGAGCTGGTCCTGTGTTCTGTGGTTGAGATCTACCTGCTGCTGATTTGCATTCCGTCCTCCAGTGTCCTATTATTCCACAATAAAAACATACGTCTCCACTCCTATCTCTCCTTCTGAAATCTCCCTGCTGCGCTTGTTGAGGGGGCGGGGCCCCTGCATACATCATTTTTTCACTTTCCTCTGAGCCTTCAACATCAAAATTCAACAACATCTTAACACTTTTAGCCTTCGTGCTGTTGGGGAAAAGATCTGCACCAGCTTTTGTTTTGACAAGTGTGATAAAGTTCTTTATTTTCATGTCATAGAGATTATCAGTGGCAGTCAGCTTCAATAGTTGTGAACATTCTGGATGAATATTGTTTAAGAATGTTGTTATGAAAATCTGATCATTTCCTCCTTCAGGCATGCATGCCTCATTAGTCCAGCAGTGTGTGAAACGTTTCATAAACACTAGAATGGATTCATCTGGCTTTTGCTTACACATGGTTACTGCATTTAAATCAATTTTATCTCTAGACATTGTGAGCAGAAATCTCTTTAGATTTTGAAAAAAGGCTGTGATTTTGTCATCATTTATCCACAAAAACGAGGTGGTGTTGGCTGCTTGGTCGTTTTTAGGGTCTAGTTCCTCTACTTCTTCAATAAGCTGAGATTCAGTCACACCTGGGATTCGTTGACATAATATATATCTATAGTCAGGCCCACCCAAGTGGTGGTATCTGGTACTTCTCTGTAATGCAGAAACAAAGGCTGTAGGATTTTGTAGAGGATCGGGAAGTTCTTTAATGGTTGCTGCTAACTCTGAAATTTTAGGGGGTTGAATGCAACACATGTCCCCTATTATCATGAACGGGAGGGAGGTGCTGACGTCATTAAATTGTGATCCCTGCTTTTCTTTATAACGGGTGTTTTTGTGGGGGCCCTCTTGAGTTTTTTCCTCTTTTTTCTGCTTTAAGTAGTTCCTTATTAAATTTCTGGTGTTAGTTATTGCTTTTGGCACAGTTAAACCATTCGCTACTCTAGTGTGGCGCTGAACATGATTATCTATGATAGAAACGGCTTCCTGCAGTTCGGCTTCCGTACGTTCAGTTAAAGGATCTTTCATGATTTCCTCACACTCTGTCATTAACTGTTTTGTTTGCTTTTTATGTTCCTGTAACTCTCTTTCTCGTTCAGTGTATTCTCGTTCCTGTCTTTGATCTAGGTTAAACCAGTCATCTTCTTCTGATTTAGGTGTCATTTCAGTGCCTTCCTCACTCTTTTGGGATTCTGCTGTTAAATCAGGATATACGCGCTGATGACGTGCAGCCGCCGCAGCAGCTATTAATTCTGTTTTTTCATCATAATGCGGCGGAGCCGTAGGTTGAACGGATGGGCATATAAGGCTAGTTTTTTCTGCAGTGGATTTACTAGAGCCTACACTGGCTTGATTTAAAGCATTTACGTCTGGCTCGGGTCCTTTTTTCCATAGTGGTAGCATGCGATTGGTCACATCACGACATTCTATCATATATTGTTTACAGGACTTTTTAATCAGCCTACTTTTCTTATCACAAATAGTATTTAACATTTCTACTGACCTGTTTTCTGGCGATAATCGTTCGGGATAGGGCTCCGGAAATACATTAGGATGCATTAAAGTTATAGTTCTTAAGTTCGAGACGAAATCAGTCACGTAAGCACTTCCGCATGTTCTGGATACGTAATCATGGAAGTCTTCATTGATTCGCGAGCGTGGGTTAAACGTAACCGGAAGTGGGAGTCGTACTGAGCCGCTATTTGTGATTTTATATTTTATTTTTTTCGGTTTTACAGTTAATTTTGAGTTTTTATCGGACCCGTCTAAGGTCTTTGAATTATTCTGACCCATGGTCAGTGATTTCCAGAGGGGTTTAGACGCTTTGAAGGATTTAAGTTAGTATCTATTTTTGCTGTGGCACACCTGAGGTTACTTGATTTTTTGCTAGCAATTTTATGTTTTTAGTGAGCAACTTCTCACTTTTTAACGAGCAACTTCTCGTTTTATGACCCCAGGCAACTTCCTGTGTCCTTTCTGCTGGTGAGCAACTTCTTAGTTTATGACAGCAGGCAACTTCCTGTGTCCTTTCTGCTTTTATTTTACAAAACAACAGGCAACTTCCTGTGTTTCTATGTGGGCCACTAAATAAGGCTCCTCAGTGTATCCCACTTGTTACTATGTGGGCCACTGAAGAAGGCCTCGTCAGCGTATCCCGTTTCTATGTGGATCACTGAGAAAGGCATAACACAGTCTTATTAAAATAAAAAGACAAGTGCCTACCTTCGTCAGTATCCCACTTCTGACACCAAAATTGAAGGAAACTGTTTCCAGGGCCTACTCCGTGGATCGGCTTCCTCCGAGGCGTGGACGTCTATCAGCAGAGAATGTACCTTCACCTATCAGCAGAGAATGTCCCTTAGTCTGTAACACAGTCAAATATATTCTCAAGTAATATTCAAGCATGCCATTCAGCGTGTTAGTACGAGCTCGGGAGCAGCTTGGGAGAACAAGAAAACAGAGACTGCTTTAGATTGTCTTCCCAAAGTGACTCAACTTTATTCACAAGTACAACAGTTTATATAGAGGGTAAAATTCATGAGACAGCAGATTATCAGTTTAAACCAGTACAGACCAAGATAAGGCAGCGTCTTCCTGCCCTTGGGTGAAGAAGCATCCTTTGTGTAGTTTATTAGTTCAGCTACAATTGTGATTATCTCAGCGACATATTTTCAAGGCACAAAACGAAGAGTTCTTACATTAGTGAAATCTGAAACAAACCATTTGGCCTTCAACAGGCGTCTAAAAGATTAAGAAACTAATGTAGCTGAGGGAGTGATCTCTGTGGTATTTCAACCTTGTACCAGCCTGTGATTCTCACACATCAATTCTTGGGTCAAAGAGAAAAACACTGAAACAAAGGGGCCTTATTGAATGACAGAGTTTTCCTGCATAATGTCACTATAAAACAATATCCAGTAAATGCTCCCATGGTGCTAAAATACCTAACAGCAAACTCATGTGAAAAAGTAAATAAGTTACGACATTTGTTGGATGAAATGGGACTCAGTTACAGGAACACTGTGTCAATTAAAGAAGCACACCAGATTGTTTTGTATATGTGTCTCTGTTTTTGCCTGTACTTCTGAATATTGATCCATATGTCTGAAACCCTCCATCTGGCACTAAAGTAGCAGAAGAAAGGCAAAGGACAGTTTCACTTTAAATCACTGCTGCTGTCAGAAACTGTACACGAGCTGTACCTGTGCAAGTTTAAATGCTTTTCTGAATGTGTGCGTGAGCCTGCTGCACACATTAATTTTCATTTTATGAGAGGATTTTTATTAGAAAGAGTTTTTATTAGATGTGTTATTTATCACATTCAGCAGCTGTAAGGAATGGTTTTTAGGATTTATGAATTTAGTTTACAATTCAGCGCCCAGACGGACGGACGCACGCACGCACGCACGCACGCACGCACACACACACACACACACACACACACACACACACACACATTAGAATTCAATGCACTCACAGACATACGCTCTAATGATGTGCTCCATAAATTGCAACATGTAGGGCGTCGAACATAAAACACTTACACGTGTTGTTGATGAGGCAGAAAAAAAACGAGCGAGGAAGCAACTAGATTTAAATACGGCGATTTATCATCAGGGACTCGTGGCTGTTTGTTGGCATTTTGTCGAGATTATCGGTTGACACGCAGCTACGTCTGCAAACAGACACTAGAGGAGCTGTAGTGGCCGTACAGTACAGACCCTGGATGCATTTCCAGTTGTCACCCCCCCACACACACCATCACCACCTTCCACTGGAGGACATCTCGGTCTCTCTGAAACAGTGGAAAACATTTTTGAAGCAGCGCTCTTCAAAGCAGCCGCCTGCAGAAAAGCTTTGTAGCGGTGCACTCGTGTCAGGCAGCTTTACCACCCTAAGCGTGTACATTAATCTCTCGTGACGCAGTGCCGCTCAGGAGGCGCTAATGGGGACTGTACTCTTGTTAAAGTACACTGATTAATTATTATATTAGGAGGAGCGTTGCCGCACCTTATTATCCTCTTCTACTGCTTCTTGTCAGTGTGGAGCAAAACAAAAAACACGCCAGCAGTTACTCTTTCTAAAGCCGATCTCATCTCTGTGGAGACGAGGAAAAAGGCTCAAAGTATGCTTTCCCTATTTTTAACACAGTATTACTCACACTCTGGGTTTCAGCATTTCCATTTTCTTTGTACGGAAATTCATTTCAATGCTGTAATTTTTTTCTCCTTTTCGCACCAGTTCTCCAAATGTGGTATCAGAAGTCGATTTTCTCCTCGGCTTCCTGTCAAACTTTCACTTTGATTTTGTTCACTGTCTCTTCTTCATACTCTGCCTTCTGCTTATGTCACTGTGCATTACACTGCAAACCTCTGTTCGGTTTCAAGCTGTCACTTTTGTCTCGTGTTAAAAACACCCAAAAATCTCAACACTACATTTTAATTTGAACTTTTAAACTGGATGGATGTTTTCCCACGTCGGCCATTAAAGCGGTGTCTTGCTGAGGATGGTGAATCACATCTACGACCCTAAGCTGCCACAATAAATGCTGTCATAAAGATCTGCACAGGATTTAGAAACCAGCCTCCGAGTAATGGTTTTCTGAATGCGCCTTGCTCCCGGCGCCACTGAAACACTCAAACATTCATGTATATTTCCTTCTGTTTCCCCAAAATCTGCCTTTGGTGCACAAAACTCTGCTCGATAAATCAGTCAAAATAGTTAAAACAATAAAAATCTACTTGAGCATTGCAGTGCAGCTATTGATTTTAATCCCATGTTCCTCCTTTAATCAATCACCTCTCAGCAGCATTAATTCCTGTTTCTTTATAGCTTGAAGCGGTCACCTGTGAGGTGAAACGGAAATGGCTGTTCAGCCTCCTTCTTTTTGCCGAAGCTGCTGAACAATAACAACTATTTCATAAAGAAGATTGATCTTCTTTGAATGAAAAGGAAAAATATGGGCGACTAACCTTATTCAGTTTGCAGACAAGCCGTGCGCCCGAGCTGAGCCCGAGAAAATATTAAAAATTGATTTTTCATCTCACTTGGTATCCACAGCAGCTGCTTTTACAGAAATGTCCTTGGATTTAAGTGCACACTTTGGTATCAAGTCACAGCTCACGATAGAAAAGACTCTCACAACTTGTCCACTGCACTCAACGTTGCTCGGGAGTGTTTCTTGCTAACAATAAGGAACTGTTCCACGATTGCTTCATTCATAAATCCGCCGTGTATAAAATCATTTGACTTGTACATTTTATCTTGGAGCGGGGTGAAAGGAGCTTTGACACTCTGTGATTGGATTAGCAGACCTACACACAGCCAGCAGTATAATACAACTGATTTGGAGAGGATGGAGGAATGTAATTTGATGTTTCTTATCTTGCATTGTGCTGGACAGAAAGAAAGGCATTAAATGAAAAAAAAAACCCAGAACGAGATAGCTGGTGTGAAGCCTGTATTGATCTGGTACAAATTGAAACTGGCCATGGATGCTAACGTGGCCTTTATTCACACCTTTCGCTCGTGCAGTGGGGAGAGGAGCTGTGACGTTGACACTGGTGTAGCACGGTTGCATGATTTTCAAGTTGTAGCTTCCCTCCAGATTTATTGAGAGAAAAAGAGAATTATGAATTTTAAAAAGTTTGGTTAAAAGAATCTGTTTGTAATGAGGCGTGACAGTCCCACTGTTTTCTACTGAATATCTTTGCAGTAACACGTGTCTGATTCTCACAGAGGATCATTTGAGCATAAAACCACTTTAGGTTTGGGTGATTGCTCAAATGTACACGTCGGCAGTTTTTACTGATGTTGCTACACATGTAAACTGATGCTTTCTATGTTTATTTATTTAGAGCTAGCTGAGCTAATTGTGTGTTGTTGGACTGATGGTAGCCGCTTGAAGAATTTTCACCAACTGCCAAAAGCCAGAACTGAGTGAGGATATAATTAGAGACACCTGTGCATCTGGCACAACAAGCATTATTCACATGGAACAGTAGGATAGGGGGAATTTGATGTCAGTCAATTTGACTTTGTCTGTTTTCCTGCTGAGGCTGCAGATTGGTCAAAATTCAGAATCAGCTACTTTAATTTGATAAGACGCAAAACAAATCCCCAAGCCCAAAAACCCAGCAGTGCACTTTACAAATGCAAAGTCACAAAGTTCCACAGACTTCTATAGACTTGGAGGTGTTTCTGCAACCAAAGCTATCGCCCTCTGGTGGCCTTTAAATAGAATACAGGGTTTTATCCGCTTTCAGCTTCATTTTTTCAACCTAAAAGCTACGTCTCCATTATACACTGACTACGACATGTTGAAACCTGTACAGGGCCACTGTTTGGACGGCACTTCTATAAGCCATTATCTTTGGCTTGAGTTTATAAAGGTGAGATACCAACAGCTTTTTCAGGTTGTTTGTGTTGTAGATAAGCTGCGGGTCTTTGTTTCTGTAAAAACAGAGCTAGCAGGAGCAAATGACTGAGCCCTCTGTGACTTATCATCGTCAGAAATGACTTTTCTCTTGGCCAGCATGATGCAGATGAGTTCATATGTAGTATGAAGAATATTTTAATAACTCATTTAGCATGTTAGTAAAGAAAGGTTTAAATATGAAGACGAGATGTCAGCTCCTACAATGTCTGCTTTCAGGTGAAGACTCCAACTGCATTTTAATATTAACCAGACACCACCTTCATTTTTCATCTTAATTAATCTAATTCATTTCAATCCCCCTGTTGACAGTTCAGACTCCTTAGACTCCAATTTGTTCATGTAATTATTAATTATGGAGTTCCACAGAGTTCTGTGCTAGGACCAGTCCTATTTACATTATACATGCTTCCCCGGCTGTTTCATTACAATAGTAATAGTATTAACATACATTTTCACTGCTAAGCAGATGGCATTACCTTGGCCTCCAGTAACACTGTGAGGAACCTTGGAGTCATTTTTGACCAGGACATGTCCTTCAACGCACATATTAAACAAATATGTAAGACTGCTTTCTTCCATTTGTGCAGCATCTCTAAAGTTAGAAATATCCTGTCTCAGAGTGACGCTGAAAAACTAGTTCATGCATTTATTACTTCCAGGCTGGACGACTGTAATTCATTATTATCAGGAAGTCCTAAAAACTCCCTGAAAAGCCTTCAGCTGATCCAAAATGCTGCAGCAAGAGTCCTGACAGGGACTAGAAAGAGAGCAGATTTCTCCTGTATTGACTTCCCTTCATTGGCTTCCTGTTAAATCCAGAATTGAATTCAAAATCCTGCAAGATCTTGAATAATCAGGCCCCATCAATGTTTTCATACCTACTTCATCACCTCATCACCTGATTCAGACCAGAGTAAATGAAGTTGTAGTTTTTTCCTGTGATTGGATTTGTTTTCACACCAAGAAAAATCCAGGATCCGTCTTCTGGTCTACTGGAGAACATGCAGAATGAATACATTCATTTCATTGCTAGTTGCTAGCCCGTACAGACCTTTGCACATCTATAGTACCTTGCTGCATCCTAGAATACAGAAAGTATATGTGGCTATGGGAAGTTTTTTTTTTCCTTTTTGTTTATTTCAGTCACTTTTTCAATCACTCTGTGTGTTTATATGCCTCTCTGCATTTAATCATTGGTCACTGTTAATCTCTGGCTCTCTTCCACAGCATGTTTTTTGTCCTGTTTCCCACCCTTCACCCCCAACCAGTCATGGCAGATGGCTGTTGCTCCCTGAGCCTGGCTCCGCTGAAGGTTTCTTCCTGTTAAAAGGGAGTTTTTCCTTCTCACTGTGGCCGAAGCGCTTGATCCTAGGAGATGAGCTGATTGGTGGGGTTTTCTTTGTTTTTCCTGTTTTGCAATATAAAGCACCTTGACACAACTATTGCTGTGATTTGGCGGCATATAAATAAAACTGAATTGGATTGAACGATGTCACACAGAACTCATGGTTTTTAATTCAGCTGTTCAGCTTTCTAGTTTTAAATTCAGTGCTGTATTTGTTATACTTTTTAAAAAAACCTTTGTTTCTTTGCTCATTAACAGCTGTTTAGAAATGTGTTGTCCTCACAGCACAGACACTACAATCATATGACTTCACATGATGCTTTGCTGTAGATTACAGAGAATAGAAAGCATTGAAAACGACCTCCGCCCACATCTGCAGCAGTAATATTATTCCATATAATGGTGATGGGGAACATTTTTTGGCAGTGTAAGTACTTTTGATACTTTATGTGGAATTTACTAATAACACAGTTTTATTTTCAGTGAGATGTTTTCATAAGGTTTTATTGCTCCTCTTACTAAAAGTAGCATGCTTCATCATTTTTAGCCAGTGGTAAATGTAACTGATCATTATAGAAGTAATAATATTTTTTAATTCCACAGCCAGAAAGAAGTGCAGAAAGGAGACGTGCAGAGTGCAGCAAGCTGCAGGAGGCTTTCAGTGCATATAAAACAATATCAGACATGCTTTAATCGGGTCCGATTTTTCTTGGTGAATAAAAATTCTTTTCAATTCAATTCAATTCAATTTTATTTATATAGCGCCAAATCACAACAAACGTCACCTCAAGGCGCTTCATAGATACAGAGAAAAACCCATCAATCATATGACCCCCTATGAGCAAGCACTTTGGCGACAGTGGGAAGGAAAAACTCCCCTTTAACAGGAAGAAACCTCCGGCAGAACCAGGCTCAGGGAGGGGCGGGGCCATCTGCTGCGACCGGTTGGGGATGAGAGAAGGAAGACAGGATAAAGACATGCTGTGGAAGAGAGACAGAGGTTAATAACAGATATGATTCAATGCAGAGAGGTCTGTTAACACATAGTGAGTGAGAAAGGTGACTGGAAAGGAAAAACTCAATGCATCATGGGAATCCCCGGCAGCCTACGTCTATTGCAGCATAACTAAGGGAGGATGCAGGGTCACCTGGTCCAGCCCTAACTATATGCTTTAGCAAAAAGGAAAGTTTGAAGCCTAATCTTGAAAGTAGAGATAGTGTCTGTCTCCTGAATCCAAACTGGAAGCTGGTTCCACAGAAGAGGGGCCTGAAAACTGAAGGCTCTGCCTCCCATTCTACTTTTAAATACTCTAGGAACAACAAGTAGGCCTGCAGAGCGAGAGCGAAGTGCTCTAATAGGGTGATATGGTACTACAAGGTCATTAAGATAAGATGGGGCCTGATTATTTAAGACCTTGTATGTGAACTTTTAAGTTCATAGAACATCATTGGTTATTTGTGCCCATCAGGAATCTCCTCTGAAGGGGTTCATGTATGTTTTTTCCACTATGGCACACACATACGTCGGTAATAGCTGGTCTTACGTCTTAGTTCCTGTATGTAGAATCAGGCAAGCTTATTCTGTAGGAGGCAAATTAAGGCTTAATAAAATGATTCTTCATTGTGAGATCACAGAAGCCTTTCCGGACCTTTCCTGTTAGACCAAGAATTCTCCTTGCATTTTTAAACAATACTTTCTTAAAATAGTTTGAATATTTCAGTGACAAATAAAGGAAAACATGTTTACCAAACCTTGCTACCCAGGTCAGCATGGTGACCCAAGTTACTCAGTTAAAGCAAATAAAAAAACAAAAAGTATGTCGTGCTGACAACACCACTTTGGCAACAAGCATCTCCAAAGGCATGAAGATCCTGCTGAGGACTGTTAAACGAGAAAGCCATAACACGGGACTGCTACTTAAAATGTCTAAAACCAAAATCCTGAAAAGTGAAAAATGCAGAGGCACCATGTTTCACATAGATGGGGATGGAAACAGTGAAGAATCTGCTGGGATTAATAATGAGGGCAGGTGGAAATGAAAAGGAGAACGGGTAATGCAGTGATGAGGTCTTCAAATCTAAGTCCATTTCTAGGCCAACCAATCGAAGGCTTACACATAGTTTAACGTTCCCCATGGTCAGCTGTAGTTGGACAATAAGAAATGTGGTGCTGCAGATGCATCTTATCAACCATGATGAGCAACAAGAAGAAATAAGTCAACAACGACGCAGGAAGGACAAATGACGGAGCTATGACTCTCCTATTTCAAACATGTTTTCAGGAAAGAACCACTGGATAAAAAGATGGAAGACTGGCAATGCATTGGCTGAACAGTATTATGACAACAGCAGGGAAAATTTTGGCCAGACTCTCTGCAGGATCGTCCTACAGAATATTTATCCACAAGTCGATATGGTTTGAGCCCCATGGCCTTAACTAAATAATGTCATCTTTGTCTGATGGATAACATGATTAGAGTGAGACACAGTTTCAAAGAAACACATTACCCTTTGTATCACATCTTTTGATCTTAATTTGTGTTACGCCTGCAGCACGGATGAGGAACAGGCTACAGACGTCTAATAACAAGAGTGTCATCCCATATGAATGCAAATACACAAAAACACTGACTCAGCCAGCTTTAAGTTGAGAGGAAAAAATGTTTTCAGGGAATTTTATTTCCTGCAAAGAAAAAAATCGGCTTTTATTCATGTTAACAGTGCTCAGAAGCGCGGACTCTCTTGGAACATTTAAATAAGGAAACATAATTCGTTATTCGAATAAATGATGAAACTGATGAGAAACTACTTTTAGATACAGTAGTGGATTCAGAGCGGGCGTCCCTGGTGCTCATGGTGGGCAGTAATTAAGACTTAAACCACAAAATAATAGACACATCATCCATCGATAATGCATTCAGAACGTTTCTGTTCCAGGACTCGTTTTGCGTCTTGTGTGCAGTAGTATTGCATGGGTGTTGCAGCTCTGCCTAACACAGCCTTCACCTGTTTGAATACCGTGATACAGATGACTCACGCGATTCTCAAAAGCTCACCTGCTCACTCCTTCACGCTTTCACCCGCACACGTTGTTTCTAGTTTACAAGCTCAGTTTGTCGCTGCAGCCAGCACGTGCACGACGAAGGACATGGCAGCCTCATGCAGGTCGTTTATATTGTGCAGCCAAGCTCATTAACTCCTAATGTTTGTTTGTTTGAGCTTGTTCCATTTGATCCCCATTAAAGCGCTGTTGTAGTCCAAATGGACCTTTGTGAGCTGCCAATATTAATGCACTGCACCGACTGTTGAGGAAAAAACCCCAGGAAGGTTTGATTGTGAGAGGCTTTCATGTCACAAAATGCGATATCACAGGAAGAGTTCTGATACAGAATCTATTTCAGCTTCTTTTTTGATTCCCTTTTTGGTTTCATCATCTTTTTATGTTTCTTTGATACTTTGCAAAGACGGCTGATGCTCAACTTCCAATTTTTTGAGTGTCCTCAACTGACAAGTGTGGCGACCTTGTCACATTTTTTCACAGCTTTTAGACCACAGGCTGTAATTATTTCATGAGAGTGCCAGTGTACCCTGGCCTGACCCCACCCCACGCTTCTCTCGCTCTCCTGCTACATGTGCACTAATATCAAAGCTTGAGTCCTCTCTTGTTCACTGTCTTTCACGGTGCTTTAACGCCTTGTATGACATACTGACTCCAGTATGGCTGATCCTAAATGCCACCATTGCAGAAATATCACAAACTGCAGTTTCTCGAGTGGCTTTTTGAGCCATTGAGTAGAACAAATGTAACTCTGTGACTCAGCGGAGCATCTTTGCTGCTGGAATTACACACTAAGCATCATGGTTCTGGGTCTTCTGACCCAGCTCTTTGAGTTTTTTGTGTTTTTGTGTCTTATGTATTCTTAATTTCATTTAGTTTACTGAGTGTGTGAGTTTACTTATGATCAGTTCAGCTATTTGTTTATTAGGTTCTCCTTGAGTCTTTGTCTGCTTTGTCCCTCTCTGTGTGTTTGCTGTATATCTGTGTCCTTGTGTCCTGTTTGCCTTTTCTGCCCCCGTGTTCCTCTCCTTGTGTTTCATTCCATGTTTCCTGTTTTATTGTGACAGTCTTGTGTTCCATGTTTGGTGTGTTTAGTTTTGCTTTGTGTCGCCTGTGTTCCCCGTGTGTTTCCACTTCCCTCCTTATCCTTCCGTGTGTTTTCGTCCTTTGTCTCCCTCTGATCATTGTGGGATTGTCTGCTAACCTCTCCTGTGTTTCTCGGTTCTTTCAGTTTTAATGCATTTAGTTCTCCCAGTGCAGGCTTACTGGCGAGCTCTCTCCCTGGTTATGTCATCGTTTATAAAGGCTTGCTTTTGTTAAGCTCAGTCCTGCCTCTCGTGCGCTGGCATGTTGGTCCACACCACTATTTAACTCGGTCTGCAGCGTCAGACTGTGACACCAAGCCCAAACATACTGATGCTTACACAGTTTACAAGAGCTCCTTCTCTTTGTGACTTGGACAATACACACAAGTCAAAGTTACTAAGCTCAATAGTCTAAAAGCTGCGAAATATGACACGTGAGCATGAAACTCACTGCATTTATGTTTGACACACTGAGAGAAGTTGAACCTTTCCAGAGTGTCTCAGGTGCTTATGGCACTCCATTTTCCTGCCCCGAAACAGGCCATGAGTAAATCTGTGAGGATAGATTGTTTTGAGGTCCACGAGTTGAAGCTTGTTTTGAAAGATGCAACTCAACATGAAATGAAGCACCGAGGAAATCTTGTCAGTCAGCCCTGATCTTATGGTGGCTCCTGTCAGGGAGTGCTTTATGAAAAATGATGAGAGTTTTTCCATAAACGATCTGCAGCTTATTTGCTAAATATCTAGTTTTTCTTTTTAATTTACACCTTGAGAGAAAAACAGCTCAGCAGCTCCATAACTGTAAGACCTACAGGTAAGAGGCTTTTAGACAAAATGTGTATCCTCAGCAGAGGAGATTTACAGAACTCGGCCATTTTTACTTCTGCATAATAAAAACTGTAACTTCATGGCAATGACTGACTCACGCACTCTGATTCTGGAAAGATTTGGGGCGTGTGGAGGTTATGATGGGCGCTGCTGCTTTGAGTAAGCATTTACTGAGACTGCAGTGAATAAGACATTTGTTGAGAAATATCCTGCTTGCTGTGGATTGAAGTGTATTCAGTGTTTTAGTCAGAATTTACACCAACTGTGCTTAAAGTGCAGCACCTGTGTCCACTTTTATTGGCAGAAGCTGTCAAAAAGATCTGTTTTGATTTTAAAGAAATTCCTGAAAATAAAAAAAGATATTTAAGAAAAGCAGCTGATGGACTCAGGAAATAATGTTGGAGCCACACAGTCAGCTGTGAAATCCACTACACATGGAAAGTGCTGTGCAACACTTTTAAGATACAGAAAATTAAAAATACAAAGGGCAGTACAAGTACTTAATCTGAACGGAGAATGGTTTCATAAACAGAGATGGGCAGTAACGCGTTGCTGTAATCTGATTACTTTTTTCAAGTAACGAGTAAAGTAAGGGATTACTATTGCAAAAACGGTAATTAGATTACCGTTACCTTCCCGTAGGAACGCTGCGTTACTGCGTTACTAAAACCATGATGTTTTTGCGAATGTCTCATGACAGTGACGTAAGCGAGTGCGACGTTCGTGACAACAGCTGTGTGCAGATCAACAATGGATCATATATCGAGTGCAGAGAGAGTATGAGCGTGCAGCGTTTAAAGCGTGGAAGTACTGACCTTACTTTGAGTTTGATTCCATAAAAAGTGACAAAAACATTAGTGTCCGCTGTGCGTGGGAAGAAAACTTCTTTTTACAGCGAAAAAAACCCCTAAACTTCCAACAAGCACCGAGTAGCTACGACGTAATGGGAAACTCACAGAGACACTCGCGGATTCTTCCACTGACCGCGGCACACCTGCACCAGGGTAACCCTCCGCCTACTCCACTCCTGCTTTACAGGTGAAAATAGAGCAACAGGACCGCTGAGTCTTTGACTTTATTTATTTTCTGCTGTGTTTTACTTGCATCTATTTGAAAGACTGAGTGTAAACACACAAAATATTTTATTTTATGTGCTGGAATGTGCAGAAAATAGGTTTAAATGTTAAACTAATTTCTTCCAGTCAGAGAATGTTGCATATAATTAAATGTTTGCTTGATGCATAAAGTTAAAAGATTAAAACTAATAAAACAAGTTTTAAAAAGAGACTTTTCCATTTGATTACATTTTGTATGATGGATTATGCAGAAAAAGTAGAATCGGGCTGAAAGATCTATCACTTTATCACCTCTTCAGGGTGTAAATCGTGTTTTTAAAAAGTAACTAAGTAACTAAGTAATTAATTACTTTTGAAAATATGTAATCAGTAAAGTAATGGGATTAGTGTTTTGGGGAAGTAATCAGTAATTAGTTACTGATTACTTTTTTCAAGTAACTTGACCAACACTGTTCATAAATAACCTTTAAATAAAAAGTGCATCTGTCATCAAGGGCCAAACATTATATTGGAGAGTGATGACGATGATGATGCATCTGCAGACACAACACCGTCTGAGCACCTGCCTGACTCAGTCTCAATGCTAACAGGATGTCTATTCATTGGATCTGAGTTTAAACTCAGTCTTCGATTCGATCATTGGAAAAATATTAGGATTCTGGAAGTGATCCAGATCTAAGATCAAGTTTGATCCCTGTTTACAGAACACGTCAGGAATTTCAGATGATATTTGAGATGCTGTTTTTTTTAATTTGAAGTCTGAAGACAGGCATCAAGTAAGAACAAATAGTACCAAGGACCTGTTCTGTGTATAATCTGAGTAGGTGATAGTTACAGCTCCTGGTTGATAATATATGTACTCTTCACAGTCTGAAGCAGCAAATGAGACGGAGAGCAATGTCTGAAGAACGAGCTGGATTTCCACTGTCTGAGATTCATGTTTCAGAGGATGGATCTGGACTTTATGCTAAATGGGTTGGTAATTATATAGCGCCTTTGTACTTAAGTTGAGCACTTTCTGCTATAAGTCCCATTCAGCCAGTCACACACACACACACACACACACACACACACACACACACACACACACACACACACACACACACACACACACACACACACACACACACACACACACACACACACACACACAGCACCTTGCACAATGATACTTTGACATACAGACTGGAGGAGCAGGGGATCAGTTCACCGACAACCTGCTCTAACACCTGAGCCTAGCCACCGCATTTCAAGGTTCAAAGTTCTTTATTTGTCACATGCATAGTTATACAAGTATAACACACAGTGAAATGTAGCCTGACACGCTCCTCGACATGTGCAAAAATTGGGAGGGGGGGGGGGGGGGGGTAGAGGAAGAACATTTTACACATATATATATATATATATATATATATATATATATATATATATATATAGTGTATACATTGGGTGAATGTGCAGTAGTAGCAGCAAGCAGGTGAAGTCTGTACATTAATATGAATAGACATCTGACTATTTTACAGGATAGACAATATAAACATATTTAAAATTAAAGGAATTTGAAATGTACATTGTGCCTTGGTTTAGTGTCTGGAAGAAGCATTTGAGCAATCCCTTGTATTTTCTGTCAGTGCTGCAAGAAACTAAAGATTTTCACATGTGAAATATTATCACGGTAGACACAAGAGCAGGTGGAACTGATGAATGATGAAGACTGCAGGAATCACAGTCAGTGTCTGCAGGAATTTAAACTTCTGTTTGATCACTGACTTTGATTTGTGCCATCATTACACAAAAATGTAATTCATCTGGTCTTTCAATTTATAACTAAATACCATAGTACATTTACTTTAGCATATGCTTAACTATTGTTTAAGTGCTAATTAAAAGACGCTACGATGCAAATCCTCCAAAATGAAGTGAACACGGTAAACTTGATTGCCCTGAGAGTAGCTCAAAAGACAGTCGTGTTGAGGAGCAAACAGCCTCTGAGAATTGCGAACAGGGCTGGAGGCTGTTTTGTTTTCTTAAAATGCTGCAAAATTTATGTGTGCCTAGTGGGGAGGAAAGCAATTAGGAGAAGTTGAGGAGTTTAAAACCATCTATATGAATCAGTGCGTTTGCAGAGAAGAATCACTTTAACCTTTCAGGTCAGTTCACTTGTTCTTGCCTCGTCAATCCCGTTTTCCATACAAAGACAACTTCAGCACCCAGCTGTTTCTGGGCTTTATATTGGATCAGCCTTCTCAGACGGCACTGCCTTGTTGGTGTAAGCTTGTGTTTCTCATACAAAAAGTTCTCTGTGTTGTTTTTTGGTAAGGTTTATGAAAAATACGAAACCCATGTTGTTAATGACGCCTGCTGCTGATAAATGAACTGCACTTGTTGTTGTTTGAGTTTGTGAACAGTCAATGCGAGCAATACGAGCAGCAACATCCGAGAGTTCAGTGTATAATACAAAAGTCCACAGGGCCGTTTCTGCCTTTTTTGAGGCCTATGTAAGATTCTCTTTTGGGGGAGGGGGGGGGGGCTATTTTGTAAAACCACAGTGAGGCAGGACTTTAAACTCTGATGCATCACTTTGGCTCACCTTAAATGTGTTACACTTTAAGGAGAAGACAGACTAGATTCCATCCATCCATCCATCTCCTTCTGCTTATCTGGAGCCGGATCACAAGGGCAGCAGCCTAAGCAGAGAAGACCAGACCTCCCTCTCCCTAGCCACGTCCTTCAGCTTATCCGAGGGAACCCCAAGACGTTCCAAGGCCAGCTGAGAGGTATAACCTCTCCACCATGTCCTGTTTTGATGTGGAAGAATAGCGGCTCTACTCTGAGCCACTCCTGGATGGGCAAAAGCCTCACCCTTTCTAAGAGAGAGGCCAGCCATCCTTCAGAGAAAGCTCATTTCCGGTGCTTGTATCAGCTATCTGTTCTTTTGGTCATTACGCAAAGCTCTTGACCATAGGTGAGGGCAGTAACTGTGACACAGAGTGGGCACTCCATCTTTTCTTGTTGAGGACCATGGGCTCAGATGTGGAGGTGCTGATTCTCATTCCTGGTGCTTCACACTCGGCTCCAGTGCGAGCTGGAGGCCACCACCTGATGAAGCTAACAGAACCACATCACCTGCAAAAAGCAAAGACGAGATTCTGAGACCTCCCAAGTGGAAGCCTTCCACCACTATGTGGACCAATTCCTTGCAATGGTTGTATTGTAAAGGATCGAATGGCTTATGGCAACAGGCCAGACACTCCATGCTCCCGAAGCACCTCCGACAGGACACTCCAATGGACACAGTTGGAAACCTTCTCCAAGTCCACAAAACACATGTAGACTGGTTGAGCAAACTCCCATGCACCCTCACACATCATTTGGACCAGTAAATCTGGTCAAAAGGACTCAAAGATTCAAGTAATGTGCAAAAGTCTTGAGTCTTCCATCATTTTATATATATGTATATTTTTTTAAGGAAAATAGGAACTAGGTGCAGCATTGAAACAAGCAAACATACATGGAAATACAGAATAAAGGCAGAAACAGAATTTATATATTTTTTATTAACTTGAAATTCAATATTTGTTATGACCACCTTTATGCTTCAACACAGCCTGAGCTCTCTTAGGATTCATCACTATACCAGACCTGTTGCCAATGATTATGCAGTTCACGTACAGTTTGGTATTGAACTTTAAAACTATTACTTTATTTAACAACTGTATTTATATTGCAATTGAGCTATTTCTTTAAAATACCTCATTACAGGCGTATCTCTTGGCTTGAATGAATAGTGGTTTTTGGGGTTGTAAAAGCAGACCAGTCATTCTAGTCCCTCTGGCCATTATAATGTACGAATAAATGGGCTACAGTGTGGGTGTGTTGTGTATTATGGATTCCGAAATAATTATGGTTCAGTGCTCATTTGCTGCAGATGAACCATATAACACTGTAACACTTGGCCTCTATGGGAGCAGCTTTCCATAATTTCAAAAATGTCTGGGATGGTGTTCATCCTTCATATTAATCATGATATGTGCACATTCACACGTGTCAATCCAGTGCCTTCTTTTCTAAAACACAGCACCATAAATATTCATAGTATGGCCCTAAATGAGTGTGTGTGTGTTGGTGCATGTTTGCGTGTGTGTGGGTGTGTGCGTGAGCGAGAACAGGAGAGACATAGCAACCACACAGCCAGACAGGAAGGTGTGTGTTTCCAACTGTTCCAACGGATGAGGGGAGACTTTGTGGGCCTGGCCAGCACCAGAGGTCTGAACAGATGGATGTAGTGGGGTGCACCGGAAGGTTTTCGGGGTGAGTGTAGTCCTGATGTTCATGGCTAGCTGACTCCACCTCTCTCAGGCTTACCAGAGAGACAGAATGAGACATGAAAAACAAACAAAACAAAATCACAAAAGCGTGTTTGTTTGTGTGCACGTTTGTTTGTCTTTGTCTGTTTCTGCTATATTTTGTTTCTTGTTTGCTCTGTTTTGGTGTCAAACAGCAGGCCACGATCATAAAAATGCAATTATGATGTGTCTGACTGAGCATATTACTGAGTGTCTCCAACCAACAAAATGAGTTCCCGTCCAAATGGAAGAAGTGACACAGCACCAGTCACAGTATCAAGAGGTGTTCTGTGAATTCAGTGTTTAATGTCATTCATTTAGTGATAGAGGGGTGCTGCAACTGAGACCACTGAAAGAGAAAGTGCAAAAGGAATAACCATGCTCTCCATCAAAAGGCTCGCAGAAGCGTAGGCAGTTACAGTATAAATTAATTAGTAACGCCATTCCTTGGCTGGGGCTTGTGCTCTGTCCGAGCCCGGTATTCCCTGTGAGGAGAGCGGGCCCAGTGCTGTACAGTCAAACTCATTAGCACACAGTTGTCACAGTTGCAGTTTTAACACATTAAAACTCTAATCAAAACCTCTTTGATAAGCAGCACAGTGCCCGAGAAGTTAATTAGACTGATACTCTCAATTCATAACCAAACAGTATCCCGTGTGGACACATTTAAAGCAAAATGTTTGCAGCAGATTTGTGGGAAATAAGCCGCTTGAAAATGTCAGGGTAGGTTTGCCAATGTTGGCTCATTGCAGGAAATCTCCAGAATATTTATCGCCAGATTGCCACATTTACCGTGATAAAGCTGAGTAGCCGTGCCACAGGTTAAGAAGAGTGGTTATGATCAAGGAACTGTGTTACAGGACAGCTTATATCTTCTCTGTTTTCTTAGCATTACTGCAGGGTCTTTGTACGGTGGCCCTGGGAGGCCAAACGGACTGCAACTTCAGAAAACACCTGCAAAAAGAAAAACGCTGCAAAAAGAAAAACGCTGCCAAAAGAAAAACGCTGCCAAAAGAAAAACGCTGCAAAAAGAAAAAATAAAAACGCTGAAAAAGTACACAAAACACAACGGAAATAGGAAAAAAACACAATGGAAATGTTTCTGGGGAGACAATAACCCGACGGACCAGTTGCACGAACCAAAACATGCTAACAAGTGCGCTGGGACTGGGCGACACTTCAAAGAAGTGAAGGAGAGGTAAATGTGCTGTTATAATAGGATTCTAATAATACTACAGATATCTGGAATATACATACATGTTTTGGTTCGTGCAACTGGTCCGTCGGGTTATTGTCTCCCCAGAAACATTTCCATTGTGTTTGTGTGCTTTTGCAGCGTTTTTCTTTTTGCAGCGTTTTTCTTTTTGCAGGTGTTGCAGTCCGTTTGGCCTCTCAGGGCCACCATATCTTTGCCTTAAAATATAAAGCACCTAGATTTGGTGCTATATAAAAACATTCAATTGAATCAGATTAAATTGTTGAGCTCTTCCTGCCCATTACGCCTTTTCTTTTACAGACATCCAACATATAGGCTACAGTATCAATAAACCAATGTTTCGGCATCAAAAGTAATCATAAGGGTTGGACGACACGAACGTGACACAAACCTACATATACACAACGCTGTGCTGTGACGCTCTCTAAACAGGCATCTAAACAACCAGCAGAATAGAATTTAGATTATTAGAATTTAAAGAGGAGAGCCAAGTAATTTGCAGTACCACATCTTAAGGCTTAATCATGTGCATCCATAATTTACAGATGGATTAGCTTCAAAACACCAGTCACATTAAGAAATTAACTGACACTTAGAAGCGCACTTCCTGTGTAGGAAAGGATGTTTTTGGAGCTTCATCACTTATTGTTACTCGGTGCTGTTATGTGAAAAAAACAAAACAGAGCAAAAAAAAGATTTTCTCTGCTAGAAGCAATTGTACATTCATGAGAAACAAAGGGCATGGGAGAGCTTTATTGCTCATTGAGCCCTAATTGAAAGTACTTGCTAACATGATGAATAAAAGCCACAATTATTTGTGTGTAATTATTTTAGACTTTTTAAAGCATCATTGAAGAACAAGGATAAAATAACAGACTAAAGTTCAAAAGCAGTTAAAACTGACAACATAATAAAATTAGCAACAAAGAAAAGACTTTTTTGTGTTCAGTTTGTATAACACACGATAGATGGTAAACTTTTAAAAACGTGTTAGAGGAACTCGACAGACAATGTTAAAACTGTTAATGTTAAACTGTTAATGTTAAACTGTTAATGTTAAACTGTGCTGCAAGCTTGTTGTATCAACTTTCATCCATTTTTTTCTTTTTTTACTGCAAACATTGTTGCAAAATTTCCACCTGCTTGGATGCCATCAGCCCATTAAATGATGATTATGAAGTGTTATCAGCCCATCGAGCTGTCTGGTAGAAGCACTAGGCTGTTATCACCTCATTAAATGGCAGTGGTGGCTTATATCCTGCGGTTACTGAAATACAGATGTTTGCATTCTTCACATGGAGGTGTGGTGGGATGAGTCACCTTGGTGGTGACTCAGGAGACTGTGGTATGCAGTGTTGGCCAAGTTACTTGGGGGAAGTAATCAGTAACTAATTACTGATTACTTCCCCCCAAAAGGTAATCCCGTTACTTTACTGATTACTTATTTTCAAAAGTAACTAATTACTTAGTTACTTTTTAAAAACACCTGAAGAGGTGATAAAGCGATAGATCTTTCAGCCCAATTCTACTTTTTCTACATAATCCATCATACAAAATGTAATCAAATGGAAAAGCCTCTTTTTAAAACTTGTTTTATTAGTTTTAATCTTTTAACTTTATGCATCAAGCAAAAATTTAATTATATGCAACATTCTCTGACTGGAAGAAGTTAGTTTAACATGTAAACCTATTTTCTGCACATTCCAGCACATAAAATAAAATATTTTTTGTGTTTACACTCAGTCTTTCAAATAGATGCAAGTAAAACACAGCAGAAAATAAATAAAGTCAAAGACTCAGCAGCCCTGTTGTTCTATTTTCACCTGTAAAGCAGGAGTGGGGTAGGCGGAGGGTTACCCTGGTGCAGGTGTGCCACGGTCAGTGGAAGGATCCGTAAGTTTCTCTGTGAGTTTCCCATTACGTCGTTGCGCAGGGGTTTTTTTCGCTGTAAAAAGAAGTTTTCTTCCCACGCACAGCGGACACTAATGTTTTTGTCACTTTTTATGGAATCAAACTCAAAGTAAGGTCAGTACTTCCACGCTTTAAACGCTGCACGCTCATACTCTCTCCCACACCCTCGATATATGATCCATTGTTGATCTGCACACAGCTGTTGTCACGAACGTCGCACTCGCTTACGTCACTGTCATGAGACATTCTCGCAAAAAAATCATGGTTTTAGTAACGCAGTAACGCAGCGTTCCTACGGGAAAGTAACGGTAATCTAATTACTGTTTTTGCAATAGTAATCCTTTACTCGTTACTTGAAAAAAGTAATCAGATTACAGTAACGCGTTACAAGTAACACGTTACTGCCCATCTGGTATGTATCTCACGTTGGCTTTTTTGAAACAAACAAACAAACAAACAACAAACCCACAAAAATTCAACACTGGAGATAACGAAGACAGCTACAAGTACACTGGAATCCCAAAAGCAAATGGGAACCATCAAGACGCTGCTAGGAAAGCCCCAACCAGCAAATACCTGCAAAGTAAGGTAAGTCCTGAGGAGTCAGCTGAATTGGAAGAACAAGATCTGGGCAATCAGCACCTATTCCATGCCAGTAATCAGGAACCCTGCTGGGATAATAAGCTGGCCAAAGGAGGAGAAAGAAGTCACCGACCTCAAAATGAGGAAGCTCCTCACCACGCTTGGAGGGTTTCACCCCAAGTCTAGACTGTGTGCTAAATGGAAGGAAGAAAGCCGGGCACTGGTGAGTGTCAGAACCACTATCCAGGATGAGACAAGCCGTGTGGACACGTGTGCTTAGTGAATAGCTAAATGGGACAAAGCGGGACACAGTCCCTAAGGTGGTAGAGGATGACCGAGCTAAGATCTGTGGCACTTCCAAATATGGACAGACAAAGTGAGACAAACTGGTGATGACTAACCAACTGGAGATAGTAGTGGTGGACAAGCAGAGGACAACTGTAGCGACAGAAGTAGCTCTACCAAATGACAGGAACATCAGGAAGAAGAAACACGAGAAGGTCGAGAATAAGAAGGGCTGAGAGAGGAGCTCGAGAAGATGTAGATGGTGAAGGTAAAGTGGTCCCCGTGATAATCAGAGCACTCAGTTCATTGAGCCCCAAACTGGGTGCGTGGCTCCAGCAGATCCCAGGAACAACATCCGAACAAGCACCAAAATTACTCAACAGGTTGAGGAAAAGCTGAAAAAAATACCTGAAAATGGGTTTTACACATCCCACTGACATGAAACCTTGTAGACTGATGGCTGTTTTACACACCAGTTCGACAACAGAGTTTTTATTTCACACAGCTGCAAGAAGTTGCCTGGGCAATATAGACGTTTCCTTTCCTTAAGAATGTTTTGTCGACGGCCACGCTTCCACCAAGACCATTTCTGACGAAGCTTCGGTGAACATGGATCGATAGGTCAAGTGACGGTGCAGGTGTATCTCTCAGTAACACCATGAAATGTGACACTATTAATCAACTTTGGTAGCTTTTCTGCATTGTGGCACACAGCACTGAGGACCATAACAAAGAAGGAATCATTTCTTTACATTTAAGCCAAAAATCTTGTTTTTTAACAGAAATACATGCATGACTGTAACTATGTGCTAGATTCCACATATTCATTAAAAAATATGTAAAGTAGACTAGCAGTGATATTTGACCAGCAATGAGTGCAGACTGTTCAGATTAGACAGATATGGTGTGCAGTAGGTTTACTAATGTGACTTCATTTAAGGAATTAAAGCAATGTACTAAATTTAGCTTAAATAAAAAAAACTATCCTAGAGCATCAAATAAAAGTCTGCATGTAAGGTAAGAGCTGAAATATGCAGTGAGAGTGCACTGCTTCTTTTACTGCAGTGTTTGCATATGCAGTTCTGCAAGTAATTGATAGTCCATGTCACAGAGGGGTAGTTCCTTAGATTAGGAAGTATATCCCAGACCTGGGGAACAGTAAAGTGTAATTAGGTTATTATGGGCATTGCTGCCATTCATTTTAATCCATGCTACAATTCCCTTCACCTGGCCTTATCATTTACCTCCTCAGAAACATGAGTGTCAATGAACCGACTCTGTCACTCTCATGTGAGCGACTTTGTCTTTGTACTTCTAACAGGGTCAAGGTCATTTTCTTCATCCCGTCTCCTTAAATTCTGCCTTCTTTTCCCCTCCTTCATCACTTCCTGGCTACAGTGGTACCTTTTTCCTCAATGCTAAACCAGATTCTCTTTTTTTCCGTGAGGTTTGAAAACTGTAATTTTGACATACGCTGGTGTATTTATTACACTTTTCCTCCAATTTGACCATAGAAAACTTTAATTCTCCTTCAGCTGCCTCTCCTTGGTCAGCTCTGTGTGTGAAGCCTAAGTTTATATTGTGTTTATCAGATTTCAAGAAACAAGCTTTGCATTGTTGGGTTTGCTTGTTTACAGCTCAACACTAATTTGCGCTTCCTTTGGCGCGACTGATTGAATCTCTGTGCTGACCAGTGAATAGGCTGCATGTGTGTTTCTGTTTCCTGCAGGTGTCTACAGAGATCTGTTAAAGACCTGCATGCAGCATTGGAGCTGCGGGTGGCTGACCACTCACAGTATGCAACGCGTGCTGGTAGAGCATGGTTGTGGTTTTGGAAATCGGCAACACAGCAGTGTTTCTCGGGACTCCTTCTGAACTTCTTACTAAACTTGGAGAACTTTTATTTCAAACTGTCTGCGTTCAGAGTCAGAGCTGAAAGATAAAGTGATCAATAATCAGAATCAGAATCAGAATCAGAATACTTTATTGATCCCTGGGGGAAATTATTTTTTGTTACAGTGCTCCATTTTAAACCAACATTAAGACAAGACAGACAATACGCTAACTAAGAATAGTACAATATATACATATATATACATACATACATACATAAGTCACTTATAAATAAATATTTGGAAAAGAAACATGTGTAGTTGTAGCAGCAAACAGTGTGTTAAGTGGATGCGTTGTACAGGGAGATGGCCACAGGCAGGAATGATTTCCTGTGTCGTTCAGTGGTGCTTTTCGGTAATCTCAGTCTCTCACTGAACGAGCTCCTGTGACTGACCAGCATGTCATGGAGTGGGTGGGAGGTGTTATCCAACATTGTCTTTATCTTGGACAGCATCCGCCTCTCCGACACCACCTTGAGGGAGTCCAGCTCCATCCCCACAACATTGCTGGCCTTACGGATTAGTTTATTAAGTCTGTTGGCATCTGCGACCCTCAGCCTGCTCCCCCAGCATGCAACAGCATAGAGGATCGCACTGGCCACCACAGACTCATAGAAAATCCTCAGCATTTTCTGGCAGATGTTGAAGGACCTCAGTCGCCTCAAAAAATAGAGACGACTCTGGCCCTTCCTGTAAAGTGCTGTGGTGTTTTTAGCCCAGTCCAGTTTATTGTCAATGTGTACTCCAAGGTATTTATAGTCCTCCACAATGTCAACACTGACCCCCTGGATTGAAACAGGGGTCAAGTGTTTCCTGGTCTTCCTGAAGTCCACGATCAGTTCCTTGGTCTTTGCCACGTTGAGCTGCAGATGATTCTGCTCACACCACGTGACAAAGGAGTCGACCACAGCCCGGTACTCTGTCTCATCATCCCTGCTGATGCATCCAACCACCGCAGAGTCATCAGAAAACTTCTGAAGATGGCAGGTCTCTGTGCAGTGGCTGAAGTCTGTGGTGTAGAGGGTGAAGAGGAAGGGGGAGAGGACAGTCCCCTGTGGTGCCCCTGTGTTGCTAATCACCTTGTCAGACACACACTGTGGGAGACGTACATATTGTGGTCTTCCTGTCAGGTAATCAACAATCCAGGACACCAGAGAAGCATCCACCTGCATCGCTGCTAACTTATCACCCAGGAGGGTCGGCCTGATGGTGTTGAAAGCACTGGAAAAGTCAAAAAACATGACCCTCACAGTGCTCGCCGGCTGGTCCAGATGGGTGTAGACACGATTGAGCAGGTAGATGATGGCGTCCTCTGTTCCGAGACGAGGCTGATAAGCGAACTGAAGGGGATCCAGATGTGGTCTTACTATGGGTCGCAGCTGGTCCAGGATGAGCCTTTCCAGGGTCTTCATGATGTGGGAGGTCAGTGCCACGGGCCTGTAATCCTGGGGGCCACTGGGACGAGGCGTCTTTGGTACAGGGACGAGGCATGATGTCTTCCACATCACCGGGACCCTCTGCAGACTCAGACTCAGCATAAACAGTTTATGAAAGACTCCACACAGCTGGGGGGCACAGGCCTTGAGGACAAGGGGACTCACTCCGTCTGGTCCAGCAGACTTGCCTGAGTGAAGTCTCCTCATTTGCATCTCAACCTGGTATTGAGTGAAGGTGATGGGTGGGGGAGGGGTGTCAGGAATCTCACAGGAGGCAACATGTGAAGAGAGAGGCTGGCACAGTGGTGTGGCTCTGGATTCCAGGCTGACTGCAGGTGAGGTTGTGGGGGTGGGAGCAGACACTGTGGTGTCGAATCTATTGAAAAACAGATTCAACTCGTCGGCTCTATTCTCACCTCCCTCAGCTCCCCTGCTGTTGGTTGGCCTGAATCCAGTGATGGTCTTCATGCCCCTCCACACCTCTCTCATGCTGTTCTGCTGGAGTTTCCACTCCAGCTTCCTCCTGTAATTGTCCTTAGCCTCTCTGATCTTGTCCTTTAGTAACACCTGGACCTTCCTCACCTCCTCTTTGTTGCCCCCTCTGAAAGCCCTCTTCTTGTTGTTGAGGAGGGCTTTGATGTCCTTAGTCACCCACGGCTTGTTATTTGGGTAACAATGAACAGTCTGAGCTGGAACAATGGAGTCGGTGCAGAAAGTTATGTAGTCTGTGATACACTCAGTAAGCCCATTGATGTCCTCGGCGTGAGGCTCACAGAGTGTTTCCCAGTCGGTCACCTCGAAACAGCCCTGTAGTTCTGCTATTGCCTCCTCTGACCACCTCCTAACAGTCCTGGTGGTCACAGGTTCCCTCCTCACAATTGGCACATAGCGGGGGGTGAGGTGAATCAGGTTATGATCTGACCTACCAAGTGGGGGGAGGGAGGAGGAGCTGTATGCATCCTTGACGTTAGCATACAGTAAGTCTAAAGTTTTCTCTCCCCTGGTGGGACAGTCCACATATTGTTTGAATGTTGGTAGTGTATTGTCCAGTGATACATGGTTGAAGTCACCCGAGATCACAATAAAGGCACTCGGGTGCTGAGTCTGTAGCCGAGCTATGGCAGAGTGGATAGTGTCACATGCAGCTGTGGGGTTAGCAGAGGGGGGAACATAAACAGCCACCAAGATGACGTGAGAGAATTCCCTGGGTAAATAATACGGCCTGAGTCCAACAGCACACAGTTCAGTGTCCGGGCAACAAATCCTTTCTTTGATTGTTATGTTGGCAGGGTTACACCACCGGTTGTTAACTAAAACAGCAAGCCCACCTCCTTTACGCTTACCGCTAGCGATGCTGTCCCTGTCCGCCCGAACAGTGTGGAAGCCTTCCACGGAAGCATTCTCATCGGGAATGACCTGGTGCAGCCATGATTCGGTGAAACACATCAGGCTACACTCTCGGTATTCCCTCTGACTCCGTACCAGTGCTGAGAGCTCGTCGATTTTACTTGCCAACGATCGCACATTTCCCATCACGATAGACGGCAGACACGGTTTAAACCTCCTCCTCGCTTCGAGCCTCCGCTGTCTCACCGTCACCTTTTTTCTTCTCTTCTGTCCTTGACCTCTGCATCCCCGATGTGTTTTCCTCCAAATTTCAGCTGGTACAAATAACAAACCTGCTGTGCTACCATCTAAGTACAGAGAGCACTGACTGAGCTCTATGATTTCATCCAGCTTGTACTAAGTCAACGCTCAAGATCAGTTTGAAGACTTTCTTTATCTTTGTTTTCCCAGTGGTGAGGAACACTAACTGTGGCTCGATGTTCACATTCTACAGTCTCCTGAGTTCTGCTAAACAACCCAAACCTAGCGTGTTCTTGCAGTGGTTAATGTGTCTGAGTGTTGTTTTATATAAAGTTGGATTTAAAGACGCTTTAAATGCAACAATCAAATAAGCGTGTAGATCTTTACTGTCAGGACATAAGAGCTTTACACCCAGCAGGCAGGCAGGAGTCAGTTACTTTTAATATCTCCCCATGTAACGCAACACTATTGTGGATACGGCGGAGATTTCAGTCATTTAATTAGATGTAAATGAGGCGACGTCAAACAATATGTGGACGAGTTAATCTTCTGAGTATCAAATGGACGACAGATTTTTATCATGGAAAAAGTGAAGCTGCTAAGCTAACTGACGAGGCTGACAGGTGGTTATTATATGCTGGTGACTGACTACTGTTTGTGTTTAGCCACCAAATCTGTGGCTTATTACCAAGTAAAGTGAATGGTAAATGGCCTGTATTTTTATAGCGCTTTTCTAGTCCCTAAGGACCCCAAAGCGCTTTACACACCCAGTCATCCACACATTCACACACTGGTGATGGCAGCTACATTGTAGCCACAGCCACCCTGGGGCGCACGGACAGAGGCGAGGCTGCCGGACACTGGCGCCACCGGGCCCTCTGACCACCACCAGTAGGCAACGGGTGAAGCGTCTTGCCCAAGGACACAATGACAGAGACTGTCCAAGCCGGGGCTCGAACCGGCAACCTTCCGATTACAAGGCGAACTCCCAACTCTTGAGCCACGATGTTGCCTTCTGCTGTTGGGCTATGATGCCAAATTGTATTTGTCTGTTGCCATTAATGTGGGTTCAAGTCTGTTGTTTACTTAAAGTCTGAAACATGAAGATGTGGTTTGTGTTTTGGATCTTTTGGCTTTAGGTTCTTGTAGCAGATCACGTTACTATAATGTAAAGCACTGACACTGAACACATCTAAACATCTGACAACTGAGTCTTGCTAATATGCACTAAGTCCTGAAGTTGCCGGTACCTTCTCAGCTACCACACAAGGACCTCTTCAACATGTTCTCTGTGATTTTGACTTCCCTGGCATACTTATGTCCACCCTTCAGGGTTAACCCAGCAGGCTTTAGAGCAGAGTCCTACTCACACACATCAGCAGCGTGAACCACGGGAGGTCAGCAGCTAGCCTTCAACCCCATGGACTACTGTGCCCTCAGGAACTGATAAGCATGGTAGCTTCCTGCTGTACTGTTATCTCTCCTGCCTCTCAGGAAGAGTAGGGATAAAGTGTTCAGTTAGGCTCGCCTCAGGCATTTTACTCACTAACCATCAGCCTCTGAAGAGCCAGCACCATCAAACCCACCACACACTGGGCTTTCTGAATTAAGTGTGCAGCGCGATGTGTGACGACCGGTTGGTGGCCCTGTAGAAGATTGGGTTTTATTATTCCATTCATAAGCAGACATTTACACGACAGCCTAAATAATGATGTCAGGTTCATTAAACATGACAAGCAGGCAGTGATTCAAGTCACTTAAGTGTGTTTCTGACAGAGTCAAAGAGGATTACATCAACAGAGATTACAGGAAACCTTTATGAGTGTTCTTACAATGACGTTATTTAGAAACAACAGTGCAATCAGCAGAGTAGGACTATTACTGCACTAACTTTAGGGGTAATTAAAACAACAACAACAACAACAACAAAAGAATTTGTACCTTGGGGATTATAAGAATCAGCATGTTTTAGTCATGTGGCTGATAGAAATAAAATGTAACTCAATTATCAGGAACCGAGAGAAAGTCTGATGTAATATTCACACAATAGACCTTTGACAGAGCAGACATTTTGACATTAATAACGGCTGCATGACAATTAGTGTTCTAATGCCAGCAGCATGTCACTGTGAATACGAGCTCTTTGCACACCTTAATAGCACACCTGAATGAAATGAAGCCATCAGCGCCTCATGAGAAAAGATTTCTTGCTTCTATACAAGCAGACAAGCTTCTCGTCAAGTTTTTTGACAAGGCTACGTAAGTATTTTGCCAAGTATTTATAATTGAGAAATTCTCAGTAGCAGCATTATCTATTACAATGCACTTTTTGGTAAGTCCCCGAGGCTCAGCCTTGGAGAATCGATTTAATTTTGTCTTTTCAAGAGCTGAGAATCGTTTGGTTTAAAGCGATCACCTGGCTCAAATACTGTTACACACTGAACTTGTTTCTATTATTTAAATTGAACATGTTGGTGCGCGTCATTGATTTGATATGATTTCAGATTTTTAGCGAATGAAGTGTATATTTTAGATGTGCTGTTGCTTGATTTGATTCTATGTTCTTAGCATAGCTCTGTCTAAACGTGTTATGTGTTGAGGAACAGGATCAGTATTTGTCCAATGTGCTGAAAAACAATTATCACAGAAATGTTCTAACAGTTAACAAACACACACTGTTATTTTTTATCATCAGTTACAGGGACGTGCAGAAAAATTTAAAATAGATTTTTGTTCAGCAAATGTACATGAAGAAAAATAAATCTATCATTCCACTTCTACTTTGACTTCAATCAAAGTCACAATTATGGACAAACACAGTCTCACTGAACTAATAGACAAAGTTTTATTAATTAACCTCCTTTAGCAGCAGTGACCTCAGATCTGTATGTAGCAGCACTTTCAATAGTTGGGATAGTTGGGATAAGGCGACTGCTACAGCAAAGTGGATAAAAAATGAAACACAGAGAAATTCATCAAATCAGAAAAGTTGGTTTTAAGGTCAGCACAACCTGTGAAATGGAACTTCATTAATCACTTACATGTATAATAATCCCTGAATAAGTGCTTATATATCCAATAATCATTGAATAATCCAATAAAAAAATCAAAAACATTACAAAAAAGAAAAACAAATTGAGCCCAAATCATGTAAATAATAAACAAAATACACCCTCGGGTTTTGAAGTACAATAAATTCTTATTACAATAATTTTACTTCATAAAACTTTTTTAATAGCACAATATTTCAAACTCACTGTTGGGTTTCTATGTACTCAGCCTTTGTTGCTCCACGGACGGTTTAATGCCAGACAATATTTTCATGGACCGGCCTTTAAGGTGTGGCGGATAAACACAACAAAATAAAATTATACGACTGTGGTATTTTGTAAATATAATAATAAACGTGAATTCACTGTGTGATTGTAATTGTAATTAGCAGCGTCCTCCTGAAATGCGCCAACAACACTGAGAGTAACATCCTCCTCTCTGCCCCTTAATGCTCTCTGGTCGCTATGGTAACGTAAATATTTCTTCCAAAATAAGACACACAACTACAACATGGGAAAAGACCCAGTTAACGATAAAAACCCTGAAAACCATAAACTTCACACCCGAGCCTCGACTGTCGCGGCCTGATACCAAACGACTCACAGACCGTGAGTCGTTTGGTCCGTGGCCCGGGGGCCGGGGGCCGCTGCTGTAACTGAGATCAGGAGGGATTCTTGCCGTTTCAGCTCATCGTATTTCCCAGATGTGCTGATCGGCCACTCTTCAGGTCATCATTGTCTTCTTTGACAATCATCCTGTTACAGATTTCCTTGCTTATATCTAAACCGAGCTTCACCTGTTAGATAACTCATTTACAACATCTTGTTACAATTTTAATCAATTTTAATGTAATTTTAGTCTAACCATCATAAATAAATGCGCAAGAATCTTTCATGTTTTCAAGAAATAAACGAAGCTCTATATTTAGACAATAACTTCAGCAGAAAAAATAAACGTGAGTCTGTGTTTTATTTGAATCTTTGTCCCTATGTGCACATGTGTGCATCTGTTCCACCTAAATCAATGTTGAACACGCTCTATGATGACTCATCAGATGGATTTTGTTTGGTCCAAGTTAAAAACAGCAGCTAAAGTTGATCATATTGAAGCGGTTTACATCGCTCCAGCCTCCTTCAGTATTTCTTTTGTTGGCCTTCAGCATTATTTATATTTGTTTGCATGAGCCAAAACATCTGGAATCTTTAATAAGTATTGTGCTTGAACACTTTCTGCTGCCAATATTTCTTTCATATTCAGCCACGTCAAATTTGATCCAACTTGCAGTTAACAAGGTAACAATGGTCACTGTAAAACTTACAAGATCCAGATTTTCCCCCTTTTCAATCTAAGCACACTCGCAAAGATTTACATGATGTGTTTGAGTTCATGCAAATGAGATGTGAGACATCAAAGAAGATAAAGTCTGAGATGAAATGAGGTGGAAGACATGCCAGAAAGTATGTCTTGCACACAGTAGTGCAGCTGCAGGGGTTCATTTGGAGTCAGTGACAAACTTATATCACAGTATTAGATGTTAAATTGTAGAATTGAAAAAAAAACCACACCCACAATAGTATTTATTTACATGTCTCAGATTATATAATGCTTTTCCACTCCTGATTCATTTGGAACCAAACTATCACACCAAATCACATCTGGGGTCCTAATTAAGCTGTATGCAAATATCAGAGCTGGAAAACATGTCCGAGACTTTATGAAATTATTTTCATAAACATTAAACTGGTTTACTGAATTATGACCCGAGAGTGTGTGTGTGTGTGTGTGTGTGTGTGTGTGTGTGTGTGTGTGTGTGTGTGTGTGTGTGTGTGTGTGTGTGTGAGAGAGACACTCCTCTCACCAGAGGATGGTTGCGGGTTTCTCTCTCTCGGGTGTGAACATGGGTGTGTCTTAATATAGTACAGTGCCTTCTGAGTGGTTGGATTGAATTCATTCCTGTTCCAGGATTGGCTCATTGGTTAAACAGCAGGTAGTTAACCACCACAGCCTCCTGGCCTCCACCACCCATCAAACAGCCTAAAACATTACCTTTGTAAAGTAGTCACCCTTTCACTGTATACATTGTCCACTGCAGCCTTGTAGTTGTGAGAAACCTTTTCTGTTGAACTCGCTTTTCTTCTGTTTTTTAAATGTTAGGTAAGCAAATTGTTTTTGATAGGGAAGCTTAGGGACCTTTAGATGTTTGTTTGTTATGGTGTCATTGCTCACTGCCAAAGTCAATAAATGGCTGCATAGCATTTAGTTTTGGCTCTTTCTTGGGTGGTGTACGAGTGGGGAGAACGTAGCACTGCTAGATCAGAGCTGGAAAATCAGAGCTGGTTTACCATGTTGACAGAGACCGAAATATGTTTGGCCCAAACCAAACGTAAAGAAAGTTCAAACCACAACGAGATGATCGCAGCACATTTACGTGTAATTTATGGTCCTGCTAATGGGTGCGTGTGGATCTGGGACTCCGTTCAGACGGTGTGAACGTTGGTCCAATGCTGATTCACCAGGAAGAGGAGGATGATCAGAGATCAAAGCCTTCAAATGTCCAGAAAACTCAGAATAAAAACATTCCCATCACATCATCTTACAGCTGTCTTCTCTTGGTATTATCAACCTGGCGTTTTGTCTCATGTGTATTTCTTGAACCTTTTACACACAAGCCGAGCTAATCAGGCTTTAAACTGACACGCTCACTTTAATATCTGCTTTTTTCTCTCCATTTCTCATTCTCACTTAAATGATTTCACATTTACTTGCCTGTCTTTGCTCAGAACACCTTCCCATGAAGCCACTTAGGCCGTTCTCAGCAGTGCTTCACTTTAATGCACAACTGTAATGAAATTTGGCTCCATCAAGATATTGTCTGCTGACTTAATGCTTCAATACATCTGGTCACTCAATGGTTTTTTAGTAGTGTAAAATACAAGATCAAAAGGGTAAAAACCATTTGCCTGATTAGGGTCTGAGAGCAGCGGTGAAAAAGCAGTAGCTGTTGTGCGGGAGCCTTCTCTTCGATATATTCTCCAGGCTTGTTAACATGACTGAAATGTTGACCATTAGGGACATGTTTGTGTCATCTTGCTATTTTAAAGGTCTGCGGAGCTTTTAAAAAAATCAGTTACCCAACCACAAATATGTGTCTTAGAATTATAAGTGCAACATCAGATGCAGAGCAAGATATGACACATCACACGGTTTCATCTTTGTTCATCTTATTTTCTGTGTGTGAAACATTGAGTGCACCTTAGGAATTAATGGGAATTAAATGAGTTAAAGGCAGGTGCTGCTAACCAACTCGATTAAGTGATCACCAGTGTGAGCACCTCTACAAAAGCAGAAGTTTGGTTAGTTTGCTGGTCTGGAGTATTCATGAGCGCATGGAGCAGGAAAGAAATCAGAGAGGAACTCGGAGGGGAGGACTCCAGATAGTCCATCGTTCTACAGTCAGAAAGATTATTCACAATAATCACATTGAAAAACATTAAAGACAGTTGGCAGTATTTACAGGCGTGGACATCCCACTAAATCCACCTCAAGGTCTCACTGTGCACTGCTCAGAAACTGTTAAAAAACCCCAACAGAAAAACAAGAGCTCTGTCTCAGACTCTGGCCTCAGTCAGCCTGTGAAGTTATGTTCACAACAGTGAACTTAGAAAAAGATTGAACAAGTATGGAGAAAGCCTCTAAAAATAACAGCATGGCTTAAATTTGCAATGTTGCGAGACTCCTGGAACAATGTCCTTTGATGAAAACAAAGAGGAGGAGACGTCTGGCTGTAAAACACAGCGACGCGTTTGGAGAAAATGGTTGCAGCACAGCGACTGCACCGTTTCTGACGGGTGGTGATTTGGGCTTGCTTTGCAGCTACAGGACTTGAGAACCTTGCAGTCATTGAGTCAACCATGAACTCTTCTTAATGTCAACAAGATGTTTTAGTCCAAGTGACCTCAAAAGATTTAGAAAACTGAAAGAGAATGAAAAGCTGAGATAAACATGATCTGTGAGAGAACTCTCGCATGACATATGATCATCTTAGTGTTTATGGAGGAAAGTATTGATTAGTGAGACTTGGAAATCAATAAAAGGTGTGCTGCTGAGTTATGTTTGCATTCACTGTGACTGCTGCAGAAATGCAGCAGCAGTACTCTGAGACCTGTTTGTGTCCTTCTGAGAAATACACAGTCCAGGTGCAAGACACGATACAATCACAACCACCATAGGATGGATATGATATAATAATAATGGATTGGATTTATATAGCGCTTTTCAAGGCACCCAAAGCGCTTTACAATGCCACTATTCATTCACTCTCACATTCACACACTGGTGGAGGCAGCTACAGTTGTAGCCACAGCTGCCCTGGGGCAGACTGACAGAAGCGAGGCTGCCATATCGCGCCAACACCAGTAGGCGGTAGGGTAAAGCGTCTTGCCCAAGGACACAACGACCAGGACAGAGAGCCCGGGGATCAAACCAGCGACCTTCCGGTTACAGATGCGCTTCCCAACCTCCTGCGCCACGGTCGCCCTGTGAGATATCCAGCTCTTTTGGCTATTTTTGGTCTCCACTGGCTGCTTAGGGAAATGTTTTAGTCGTAGAGGATGGATGGAAGGATGGGTGGATGGGTGGGTGGATGAGTGACTTTGTTTAATAGTGACCTGCTTGGTTTGTCTTTCTGCTGTTTGCAGTATGTTTTTATCTTTTTCCTTTTACTGAAAGCTGCCATAATCCAGTGAAAGTAAAGCTGCTAAAAACAATGAGCATGAAATTGACCAAATATTAATTAATTGTTAGTATAACTAAAGCTGATTAATCAAGGTTAGGATATAAAGACAGATAATATTAAATATGAAATAATAATTAAATAATCACATATATAAATGATAATCGTTAGCCATAATTTCACTTGATTTCTATAAAGCACATTAGAATTCCTCTAAAAGGCTTTTACCTCCTGACAGATAACCCTGAATCATTTTTCACATTTCTCACCTTGCTCTCAACTTAAAGACATTTTTTCGTTTCTTAGCTGAGATTGGTGAGACAAGGTTGGCTGACTTGGTTTGACATGGAGGGAAGGAAAGAAGCAGGAAAGAGAATAAAAGAAATGGCTTATCACAAGAGCTGATCGCAAAGGAAGAGTTTTGTGCTCCACTGACTCGCTATTTCCCCTCTTTTCCTGTATTTTTCTACAAGAGCAAACACACCGTTATCTCCTGTCATCAGCTTTACGTTTGGCTGGGAGTGAGGTGGCACTTTACGAAACATGTGTTGGAGAGTTAAAAGAAGTGCACGTGTTACTATTTGAATTGCACAAGCGTCTGCATGTTTTATAAAAGGCCCTCTACAAAAAGACCACCGTCTTCCTGACTTACCATTAAAGACGGATGATCTGTCTTCTCAGATCCTCTCTACCAATTTGTCAGGTGTCAGCTCCTGCTCTTGTCAGCCTCTCACATTTACTCTCAATTTAACAATTACCCTTCTACCAGTCCTGTGACAGGATGTCAATAGGTCTTTCTGAAGACGCTAACAAATTCTGTCTCATTCTTCCACACCCAGCGGAAATGGGGGAAAAAATCCTGTCATATTCCCTTCCTACCCTCTTTACTCTCTTTAACCAGCGCTGCTGAATTTCCAGCACGCTCTGACTTTTCATCCTGTCAAAAAGCATCACCATCAGCAGGTTTTCCTTGTGAAAACTGGTCGTTTCCTCACCACTGTGCCGAGTTCATTTTCCCACAGGTTTCACGTGTGTGGTCTCCAAAGCTTCCCAGCACCCGTGTACCACCCTGTCACTTTGGAGTATATTTACTGTGCTCTGATAAACCAGACTGTAAACTTTGACATTTTGCTGCCCTAAAAAGGATTTGTGCTATTTCATTCTTTTCACACCGTCTCTCATTCATGTCAGCCTCTAATGTATGCAGCTAGAATAGATCTTACATGCTTGACTTTATGCCCTCTTTCATCTGTCTTCCTTTTTGTAGTCAGACAGTCTTGTTATTTTGATTTTCTCTGTTCGCTTGGTAACCTGTATGAAAGAGGCTGAAAGGACTCTGCTTTTCTCTGAGTTTGTTATGAATAAATCCAAAAAACTCATCAAACCCTCTGAAATGCTTTTTATATTTACTGATTTTAAATTATGATACATATTCGTGTGATATTAGGTGCATAGACACAATTAAATTCCTCACCGTCTTGCTTAATTTAACAACAGAATAATGATGTTTTTGTTGGTTGTTGCAGCGTGTGCTCCTTTACTATTCCTTAAAGCCATGTGTTCAGTTACACATAATTAGACGTCTCTATCTCTCAGTGGCCACCTGCTATTCTTTTTAGTGTGCACGCTGTGTTGTCAACCAACACACAGTGAATGCACTATAGATGCTCGGCTCCAAAGATGTTTCGGTTAGTCCATCTCAATGAAGGATTCAACTCTAGCTCTTTGAAGTGTGAGGCTGCTCTTTGCCAAACCTTTCCGCTGGAGATATGAGAGGAAAAGGCTTTTCCTTTCCTGCTCTCTGCTTTCATTATCTACAGAAGATCACGGTGTTCTTTGGCTAAAGTGTAGAAGCTGCATATGTTTCAGTTGTTATGAGGTGCTAATCATAAAGCCCTCCACCAGTCACGAGGCCATAAGCTGTGTTTCGTTTCCCTCTTCATCCCCATTAAATTTCCCCAGCATCATAAGAAAATGATAAGTCAGGACTACATGGCTACAGCCAAG
Organism: Astatotilapia calliptera; assembly: GCF_964374335.1. Taxonomy (NCBI): domain Eukaryota; kingdom Metazoa; phylum Chordata; class Actinopteri; order Cichliformes; family Cichlidae; genus Astatotilapia; species Astatotilapia calliptera. Next base: position 2,240,710 of record NC_137427.1, read on the forward strand.
CTAATTCCATTATGTCAACATTATACAGTTGATTAAGTGACTATCAGAGGTGGTGGTTGGTTCCCAATTCGTCTTTTTCTTCTGTATCTTTGTACTTTCCCTCTGGGTCAGCATAGTTGTTGCTCCAATGAAGCTGGTTTGTTGTAGCATCGCAATCAATGCAGGGATTGTGCTGGGCTGTTTTTCCACAGACAGAGCTAAGGCCAAACATTCAATTTATCATTTGATCTACATTCAAACAGTCACTTCTGGACATGGAGAAAAAAAGAAGTTGTGACTACAAGTTGCTGGAGAATCCTCCATCTGCTGGCTGAGCTCAGCCCTACAGATGGAGCTCTGGAGGGAGCTGGAAGTAGAGTCACTGCTGCTTTCTCTTGAAGGGGCAGGGCAGTATTTGATATCCTTGGATGAGAATGTACTCTACAAAAGTTTCAGGCAAGTCTAATCTTTTTTTTTTTTTTGCTAAGACGAAAACAATCCCTGGTATTTGTCTGGCAGGATGGAGAATATGCCGCAGTTTTAGATTTAGTCTTTCTCAGCGTCTTCTCTCTTTATGTGATTTCATACTGAGTCCATGATGTTGAGATCAGGGCTGTAGGGGCACAGACCATCTGTTCTTCTTGTTGTTCCTGTGGCATTTGCCAGTTCGTTGTGACTTTGGATGTATGTTATTCTGCAGAATAAATTTGGATTGCCTCACATGCTTTTTAAACTAACTTCACTGGGCTCCATACAAAAAGCAAACAAACAAAACAAAATGTTGGACTCATACAAACATCACTGCTTTTAAAAATACCAAGTCATGCCATAAATGCATGCAGTGTTCTGGTTTACGTTCAAGTGTAGGACGTCTTAATTGAACTGATAGAAAATCTTCAATATTCAATTTAATTTTATTTACACAGCTCCAAATCACAACAACAGTCACCTCGAGGTGCTTTATATTATAAGGTAGACCCTACAATAATACATACAGAGAAAAAACCCCCACTGGCGACAGTGGGAAGGAAAAACTCCCTTTTAACAGGAAGAAACCTCCAGCACAACCAGGCTCAGGGAGGGGCGGGGCCATCTGCTGTGATTGGTGAGAGAAGGAAGACAGGATAAAGACACGCTGTGGAGGAGAGACAGAGATTAATAACAAGTAATAATTAAATGCAGAGAGGTGTATAAACACACTCAGTGCATCATGGGAATTCTTTTCAATATTGTTGTTTTATAGTAGGAGTTGGTTGATTTTCATAAACAGCTGTTGCCTCTAATTCTCCAGTCAGGTGCCAATAAACAGATACAGAAGAAAACCATGTAAAGAGATAAGGAAAGAAAATGTGTTTGACTTTGAGTCGCTGCACATCCCACTAACCACCCATTGTAAGCGGGTCAGAGTACAAGGGAGAACCCACTCTGGGAGCAAAGCCAGCCTCCGGGACACCTGATCTGGGCACTAACAAAGATCTTTAGCTCTTTCAACTACATCAGTACGGCATTGTCTCCCCACCAGGCTGCCCTCACTGCCCCCTTAAGATGAATGAAGAGACAGGGGTTGGGGCTTATTAGACTGAGGAAAATTACCTCACTTTTCTCTCCTGCTCTTTGATCCCACATCATCAATCTCATATTTTTCAGTCTTACTTCACTTCTTTCAGATTTGTTCTTTATAGTCTAACTTATGTTACAGGAATTTATTTATGAATCAAACAAACCAGCAAAATCAAAATCACAATTGTGCATATTGACTCTTTGTACCAACTACCACATCTGTCAACATCTGTGCCTTTTGCGAGGTCTCGTCAATACATAGATTTTTTTATTATTATTTACAAACAGATCATTTGGTCTGGTGATTCTAACCTTACTCCATTATGCATTCCTAACCTTGAGGTAACCTCTGTTCTATGTTTGGCACTTTTACAAAACTGTAGTGTAAATTCAGGATTTGCGTGTGAACAGCTATACTATTCTTTCCCTCTGTGTCCCGATACCAAAGGCAACTGGAGCTAATGAAGCAGAAGCAGGAGGAAACAAGGCAGCGCATTGACAGCCAGAAGGCAGGAGAGCAAAGCTGCACACAATCATAGCTGATGCTGAGCCGATCTGACAGAAGAAACAACTCGACCAGGTAGAGAAACAAACCGAGAGAGGTACAGAGACAGTACGGCTTGGAGAGAAAGAGATGTGAAGAAGGAGAAGACAGCTGCTGGGGGTGAGGTGGGGTTGGTGCTTTGGAGAGCTAACTGGCTACACTGGCTGCTACAAGGATGAAAGACACCAAAAGTCTGGGTCTGCTCCAAGCTCATTAAACCCAGAGCCAGCCTCTCCTACTGAAGCCTAAAGGCCTCTGCGACCTTACTAACCCAGCATCAAGTGAAATGCAGCTGTCTGAATGCAGCTTTCAATTTCCCCTGTTGTGAGACACTGGAAGGAGCATTTGCCTCGCTGAATGCTGAGTTCAACAGGTGACCAAACAGACCCTGAACAAACAGGTGCAATAGGTTTAGCTTAGTGATTAAAAAATTGTTGATTTTGATGTTTAATTTCACTAATAGACTTTCTTCAGGGGACGCCTACGTTTGCAGCTGTGTGCCAACAGTCCGGACAGCACTCGTCTCTGCAGCAGCGAGACTGACTGGGGATTTCCTCTTTGAAGCTGGCAACGGACGAAAATATTTCCATCAACTGATCCCCAGCTGTCATGGTGCTTTAAAAAAATAGAGACAAAAATAATTGTGTTGATGAGGCTATTTGTTTCCCCTCTTTTCTACAGGGGGTGGATCACTGTTTAACAGAGTAATGACTCCTGACTTGAAACACTGACAGCAGATGATGGGGGTTTGGTGGCTGACATCAAGCTTGGACATTGTTTTCCTGGAGAGATGCTAAGCTGTACTGTCAGGAAATCTCTTTAAGCCTTTGAACGTGATTGATGCAATAAGCAATAATCAGGTTGAAATGGCTGCACTCTTTCTCAGAGTCCTGCAAAACGGGAAACAAAGACATCAAACATTTTCCAGTGATTTCTCTCCAGTGTGGAGGGTAATGGGCTGCATAGGTGGTTTCTGAAATTTCTTTAAACTACTTGCTACAATCAGCTGATTTCTGTTTGTGTGTGTTAAAACACCAGAGTTCTAGTACTTGAGGTGAGGAGAAATAACCACAATTTTTATTTTTAATTGCACCAAGGTGCAAGACCATGACAGTAAACAACTATCCATTGCTGCTAAAGCACAGTCCTGGCCTCACCATAGCTGTATTCAGCTTCTGTTTATTTGTGCCGTTTTTCTTCAGTAACTGGAGTGCTCTGCTGGGTTGAGATCAGGTGACTGACTGGCCATTGAAGAATACCCCTTTGCTTTGCCTCGAGAAACTCTTGGGTTACTTTTGCAGGATGCTTTGGGTCATTTTTCATTATGACGGCAAAACGCTGTTCAATTACTTTTACAGCATTCGGCTGAATCTGAGAATCAGAGAATATAGCTCTGCACAATTCATGTTGCCACTTCTGCCAGCATCATCGGTAAACACAAGTGATCCTGTTCAACTGGCAGCTGTACGTGACCATGTTAGACGGATAATGTGATGTGCTTTGGCTCATGAGCTGTTTCTCTTATTCAGTCTACTTTTCTCTTCCCATCGTTCTGGCACGAGTTCATCTTTGTTTCATCTTTCCAAAGATTTTCTTTTCAGATTTGTGCATTTTTAAATGTTCTGTGAAAGTCTAATCAATCTTTCCTATTCCTGAGTGTAACCAGCGGTTTGCACCCTCCACAGTTCCACTGATGAAGATGTGTCTTCATCGTAGAGAGTAATACACCTGCATCATGTAGTCTTCTTTACTTGGCTCAATAATGTGAACAAGCTTTTCTCCACCAGTGAAAGAATTTACATATAATTGAGATATATTTGATATTTATAAATTATATTATATGTAACTTATATATTGGATTTAGATACTGTCTGTGGTTTTGAAATAATTTTAGCTGGAAAAAGAAGAAAAAAGCTAAATCTTGCACAGTGCATCTTTTCATTATATGAATGTTTTTGTACTTGATTCCTGACAAAAAGAAGAGAAAAGAAAGAAGAAGTCTTCTGTTGTCTTTCAGGCCCTTTGGTTGGTGAGCTGGTCACTGCAATTGTTCTTTGGCTAAATCAACAAGCTGCTACATTTTAACACTTTTCCTCTTTGGACCTCATATTGATTCCATTCCACTGAAAAGCTATCAAATGCAAGTCCTACAAACAAACTCCACCTTTTATCAGTTGAATTTGTCACAGAAGAACCAGGGAGCAGGCATCAGCCAGGCCATGAAACTGCTTCTCAACGATTTGTCCAATTACTTTTAAACTTTGAATATGGAAAACTAAAAAGTGCAAAAATGGCTGTGATTCCAGTTCATACATTACTTGTTAAGCCCATCAAATCAAAGCTGAAATCGACACTTCAATCATGAATCACTTCAAAACACTGATTAAAATCCACAGTAGTCATGCAGAGAGAGGCAAAATTACCAAAATTGTATCACTTTTCAAACACCTATGAACACGACAGTATCTGTACTGTTGATGGTAGGAGGTTCTCTAGCATATCGAGACTATCTCTCCACACGGTTACATATTCCATATGTACGGGGTACCACCCCCTTGGTCGTGGCGTGTGGATATTTCTTTAAGACACTCCGGCACGCCCGGCTACGCCCCACAGCTTACGTATAAAACAGCTGTGCAGATGTGACACCGGTGATCGTTTGATCGGAACGCGTCTCCGAGTGGCCTCACGGTGGAGAGATAGTCTCTCACTAAGAGAACCAAGGTTACAACGTAACCGTACGTTCTCTCGCATTGAGCCAGGCAGCTTTGATCTGATATAGGGGAGCAGTGTTAACCACGTTCTGTTGTAAAAATATAAAACATGTGATTGAATAGTTATTGAGTATTAATGGAAAATAAATTCACAACTTCTAAGATAATTAATTTTCTACACAACAGGAACGAGACTTGCACAGTCTGGTATCTGGATGTATCGTATCCACTGTCACCACTCATACTTTTTTATACTGGGGGTTGTTGTGTTTACAGAAGAGCGACACCGCTGGGACAAATATGATCAAAATCATGTTGGGTCAAAGGCAGCTGACGGGTGTTCTGTGGGACGGAGCTGACTGAGGGCTTTTTGTGTCTTTTGTTTCACGTGATGCATTATGGGAGAACTGCCAGTGATCCTTAATCTGAATCCCTGCTGTGTGGATGGCATGTTTTCATTTCAGTGGAGTGGGATACAGTCGAGATAAGGACCTACATTGCTGTGTCTATGAGTTCTGGGTCTATGTTTATTCATCAGTACTGTTTTCAAAGTAAAATGTATGGAAATTGTTTCCTCAGTATATTTCTGTCACATTCAGATGAGGTGAGATGAGACATTTCCAATAATTTAACTTCAGTTAAATGAACAAGCATAACTTTTTCAGTGAACACATATATGAACAAATAACAAAATAAATGACAGCAAATGAAATATATACTCCCCTAAAATTGATAGAGATATAGTATCGGAGCTGTCTCTCTTCTCTGTTCAGGTTTTCTGCTCCTATAATTAGTTCACAGCTTGTGAAAATTGTAAAGCGTTTGAAAATTATAAAGAAATATAAGATGATCAAAATGAAACACTTTTAAATCAAATCAGGAAGCTATGCAACTTTTGCAAGTTCACTTTTACATCTAAATTTTTTACCACAAATTCATCAAGACACGACCATTAATCTGAGCTCCACTTCTCATACAAATGACACAGACAAAATAGGATAATGGGGGTGGCAGAGCAGTAAAAATGATTTAAAGGAAGACAGATGCTGAGAGGCAGAGAGAGACAGACTTAAGAGGTGAAATACAAAAAAGATTAGTAATGGGAGAAAGCACAGAAAGAACAAAGGAGTGTGAACTGTCACTAAGGTGACACGACAGAAACACAGAGAGTCCCTTCTTTTGAAAATCCAGCTCAAACCCGTCGTGGTTTCATTTAAATCAAAACCCTTTATGGTCCCTCCTACTTTGGCTTATTATGTTTCAGGAGGCTTTTGCTATATAACCTTTCAGACTGCAGTCAGTCCCCAGTCACTTCGATAAATAATCAATGAGCCTGAATTATGCACTAATAAAAAGGCTTCTCATTTTGGATTATTTTATTATTAAATTTCAGATATTTCAAAGTTTTACTGGGTGCTCAAGGGAGATGTTATGTTCACGCTTGGTACATCCAGATTCAGAATTTAAAAAATGGTTTATGGATTTAATTTACTGTAAATCTTGGGCACCGTGTGATTGGCTGTAGTAGGGCAGTTTGGAGGCCTGACTTCTTCCTGTTGTTTATGCTGCAGTTTGTTTCTGATCCGGTCGCTTTCACACAGTTTTTGGGTGATATGGTAAGGTTGTTGCCCTTCCTGTTGCTGTAGTCGTCTCTCAGTGTTTCATCCTTTTATGTCCCCCTGAAATCAGTCAGGTGTCCATGTTTGTTACTTCCTGTTTTATTTTGATAGTCCCTCATCTTTTGTGTGTCAGGTTCAGTTTTGCTTCGTCTGTCTCGTTAGTTAGATTCCCAGGTGTGTCCACTCTGCCGTATCTCCCTCATGGATCTACCGCATGGTGAGGTCTCTGTCAGTCTAGTCTACCTGCAGATTGTTCCTGCACAACTTCCTTTTTTTTTTTTTTTTGCCTTTTACCGTTTTGTCCCTGCTGATAAAGCTAAAGTTTTGAATTCCATCTGCCAAATCCTGCATTTCATGACAAATGCTCCGCAGGTGCTGTGTCATAGTGATCTCTGAGGTTTTGTCACATGATGAACCTGATGTACAACACCAACTCTGAAAAAAAGTTGCAATGCTGTATAACATGTAAATAAAATAAAATGCAAAAATGTTTAATTCACAATAGAAAACAAACTCAGTTTAAGCTGAGGAAATGTATGAACTTGAATGGCAGCAATACATTTCAAAGCAGTTGTGTTAGCGCCATGCGTCCCACTGTCTAGCATCCCTCTTTGTTTACAGCAGTCTATAAAAGTCTGGGAACTGAAGGCACCAGCTGCTGGACTATTTGAATTCTATTGTGAATAAAATATGGGTTTATGAGATTTGCACATAAATGTACTCTGTTTTTATTTATATGTTTCACAATGTTTCATAATTTTGTTTTTTTGGATTGGGTTTGTTGTTTTTGTATTAATAAAAATATTGTAAATTAACCATCAGAAAAGCAAAGCAAGTTTCACTGACTAACAAATAATTTTAGTGTGTGATTGGTTAACAGGGGCCAGTAACTAAAGGGTGCTTTTCTTTGATAACTTGATACAACAGCAGACATACTTTTTAATTATGCAGTTACAGGCATCTATTCTATAGAACAGTATGAAAGAGTCAATCTTAATGAGCAGGGTCTTTCAGTTGGAGTGTTTTTGTACTTTTATTCCATCCTAAATATGCATCGGTCTGATCTGCCAGAAGCTTTTTCTCATCAATTAAAAACAGTTTCTTTAAATGTTGTGGCGCATTTGGCCACCATCTGAAGTGGACTTGTTAGAATTTTATAATGACATGAAATGGAAAAAGTTTCAAAGCCCTGCGGACCTTTCTAGATCTCTTTTCTTTGTTCATTCCATCAAGAGAGATCGTGTCATTGTGAAACGTCTTTGTGCATCTATGCAGACGCATATTTGAATCTTCTCACTAAGCTGACCCGCCCAATTTCCACATCTCTCTCAGCTCTCATCAACACTAATGGCTGAGCCAGGAGAACCATACAGAACACACCATATGTTGCTCCCTGTAATCGGCTCATTAGGAGCCAGCCTGCTTACACTCAGCCTGAATGGAAATGTGAAACGTAGACAGCCAGATGCAGCCTGTACGCTTTTGCATGTGCAAACAAACATGTGCAAACATAAACACAGTCACACATGCAGAAACACAAGCTGCACGCGTGTGCACGTAGATACTTGTAAGTACAGTGATGCGAGCACTAAGCATGAATCACGTCTCAGTGTCCATCTGACTCTTTTCTTTTTTAGAAAAAACAAACTAAAAGAAGCACAAACATATCAAAAAAGTTTCATTTTTCAAAAGCTCATTTTTAATTAATTAATTTAGCGTAAATAATACAAATAATAAAAATTAATCACTGAGGTTAATTAGTATCAACACTTAGTAATAAAACAGCAAACATGTCAGACGCACTGATCACAATGTGGCAAAAAGCTTAGAAATTCAAGAGTTACATTTGTCCTATCACAGTGTTTGTTAATTTACACATTTAAAATATTATCTTTGTAGTACCCTTCAGATAAATATAGGGTTTAAATGATTCTAATGATATTGAATTAGTCAGGGCTCTGTGTGTGCGGGCAGGTGGAGATGTGGATCCAAATGCAGGACTCTGAGATGGAAATGTAACTGAAAACCTCAGCTTTATTGCTGGCACAAAAACAGAAACCAAACCATGAAAACAAACAGAAGCAACCAAAAAACAAGGAGCACAAAGTTCAAGAACCCAGGAAAACAGATTAAAAACCAAACTAGATCAACAGGAGTCCATGAAAAGTTCAGGGGGTCGACCCGGAGGTCAACAACACAAGGGCCAAAACAGTTCAGGGGGCGGCCGTGCGGATAGCAACGGTGGCGGTGACACAGGCAAAACAAATCAGGAGGCCGGCCACGCGGAAGGCGGCAGCGGCAACAGAGCAGGTCTGGAGGCCGACCCCGAAGCCAGCGGCGGCGACGAACTTTCTCAGGAGACCAGCCTCGACGGCCAACTAGAGGCCTGGAAAGCAGCCGGCAGAGGCGAGGTGGAACAGGATCTGATGACAATGTAGCGGCGGTGGGACCAGACAGCGGCGGGACCAGACGCTGCAGGCGACGATGTGGAAGTCGCAGGCGATGATGCTGCGGTCTCAGAATGAACTGGCTGGGAAACCGCACAACACGTGAGTGAAGCAACATTTTTATTCAAAACATAAAATAGGCTAGCATTTTTTGAAAAGGGGATTATATAATTATTTTAATTAAAGCATTCAGTAACGGCAATGAACAGATCGATATCAGCCAGAAGTGTTAAACTACCTGTGATTTTAATTTCTGTCAAGGTAAATTTATTTTTAGTTTAGGAACTTTTAGAAACCAGAAAAAAAAAAGAGTAAAAATTATAAGATCAGTTTGCAACACACACACACACACACACACACACACACACACACACACACACACACACACACACACACACACACACACACACACAGCCAAAATAACTTCTTTCTCCTGTTTCTTTCCGTCTGACCTAATGAAATGTTCAATCGCGAGCAGTTTTCTTCTCCTGTCATGCTTGGTGCCATATTCACAGCATGCCCCTGCCACACAATTTTATGAGAGCCGTCTGCACAAAACAAATCCAGCTTCTGGCTTTCAGTGTAGTGTATTGCATAATCTCTGAGGCAGAAGGCTGCCAGCATTATAGCAACCATGTTAACCTTAACAGAGACTAACTCTTAGATTATCCAACCTGAGATTAGCTAAAATGTCTCTTACACTTACATGTGTAAATTCTTAGAGGAGCTCCCTCTCCATTATGACTGAGCTTTAGTCACGTCACTCCAGGAGATGAAGCAAAGTGCTTTATAGTTAGAGCACAGCTTAAAATCACAAGTCTCCAAAACAAAAGAAACACAAGCCAAATAATTACAATGATAATACTCAGGATGTGGAGCAGGGGCCCGTTCTTCGTACGTCGCTTACTACATCCAAGATCAAATCATCGCGCTAACCGTGAGCTCGCTAATCCGGTTCCCCGAACACACCTGCTGTTGACGATTACTACAGCTGGATGAAGTAATGCGCGATCACTGGGTGCCGTAAAAGGGGCTACGCATCGATAGCAGAAACAGTGATCGGCAAGCCTCTGATTGGTCGGCGAAAATGTCGAAGGAGCGCGCACAGTACTTCACCGCAGCGGAGCAAGAACTCCTGATTGAGGGATTTCAGGAGTACCAGAGTGAAATTAAAACGCAAGGTAACAGTGCGAAGGCTGCAAAAGCAAGGAGAGAGGGCTGGCAGAAAGTTGCTGACAAATTAAACGCGTAAGTAATGCAACATATTACATGGCACCATACCATATCATATTTTATCATATCAAATCATACCACATGATATCCTCTTACACATTCGAGCCACAACCGGACCCACCAGAACATGGGAACAAGTAAGAGTGAAATACAAGAACATACTACAGAATGGTAATATCCAACACTCATATTGCTGTCAGTCACTTGAAAAGACACCCCTGAAACAATCCCTGTGTTTGTGTATAACAGCAACCAAGAAAAGGGCAGAGCAACAAAAGACAGGTGGTGGTCCTGCACCCCCTCGTCACACCCCAGCAGAGGAGCTGGCCCTAAGGTTGAATGCCACCAGACCCATTGTTGAGGGCATCCCTGGGGGCAGCTCTTCCGGAGACCAGAAGCCGGGGTGCAGTAGCAGCAGCACCTACATAACTGGTGAATGGGCTCATGATTCCATGTGCACAATGTCAAATATGTGGTTATTGCCTAAATGAAAATGCTATTCGAACTGTGACATTCATTCATTGGCACTGTGGGTTTTCTCTGTGTGTAGTGTTACATGACACACCATCACTTTTACCTGTTCCCATGGAAGGGGTGACTGGAACATGCACAGTAAGTTGGGAGATATACATATATCTGTCCCCACCCAATTGTACAGACCTATAGGCTGTACCACACCCCTTAGTAACACCATTGTGTTACCATTGCACAGGACAGTGACGCAACCCTGTCAGATGGCTGTGGTGTGGCGGAAGACCCTGTGAGTACATGCATGAATTGGCCTGAAATACCATCTACTTGTGTACTGCCATGTGTGTCTGACTGCAGTATGATTTGCAGGCCAAGAGGCCGGCAGAGAGGCCTGCTGATGCAGAGGTGGGCAGTGTTGTGATCAATTATACTGCCTATATGACATGTATTCCCCGTTAAATGTTGTCACCACAATTGACACAGGGTGACATACGTCTGCTCTACAAGAGAAGTCTCCAGCAAAAAATGGAGTATACTGAGCTGAAGAAACAAAAGCTCCTAGGTGAGATCGAACTACAAGCCCTAATGAGGCATAAACTACAATTGGAAATCGAGGTGCTTCAAAATGAACTCCAGAGTAAGTAGGAATACATGTTCATACGGAGCACTATTGCTGACCCTGCGTGACGCAGTATACATGCTCTGTTTTCCCAGGCAACTGATGACTGGCCTGTGTGTGGTGGGACAGACAACGATGCTCAAATAAACGTCAATAGAAAATGTGTCATGTCATGTTTTTATTATGCGAAATTGTGTTGCACAATCCTGTCCCGTGCAGCTCTGCCACTAGGTTGGTCCAGGTGCACTGGCTGGAGGTCATCATCAGGCTGCACCTCCACCACGGGGGTCCTCTCTCTTCTGATGGTGGCAATGTTGTGCAGTACGGCACATGCAACAATAATGTCACATGCCCTGTCAGGTGCAACCCTCAGGCGTTTTAGACACTGGAATCGTTCCTTCAGTTGCCCAAAGGTCATTTCAATGCGTGCCCTTGTCCTGGCTAGGGCTGCATTGTAGCGGGTTTGTGGCCCAGGGTTGGGGTCAGGGAACGGTGTCATGAAGTACTGCCTGCATGCATAACCTCTATCTCCGAGGAGGATCCCATCGTAGGCCCCTGTGTAATGAAGAAATGCTGTTATGTTAGGCCCGACATGAGTATGTGGCATCAACATAAGCCTCTTTTACTTACCACGCTCAAATGATGTGCATAACCCTGACTCTCTGAAGATCCGTGAGTCATGCACTGATCCGGGCCATTTTGCTTCCACATTTGTGATATGGCACATCGAGTCACACACCATCTGTGGGATTCCATTATGTGTGACCACACTCCTCCCATCGTATATTGCCATCTGGAGTGTTAGTATTGCTCACCTGCACATTTATACTGTGGCCCCCCTTTCGGTTGACAAAGTCCCCTTCAGTGGGGCCTGGGGGGGCCTTGATCGCAATGTGTGTGCAGTCTATGGTGCCAATCACATTCGGGAAGCCTGCGGACGTTGGAGCTACAGTTACCGACATAGGTCATGATTGCATCACATTCACTATCCAATTTACTGTACCTGCAATGGCGAAAAAGCCCTGTTTGACGACCTGTGGTCTTAAGTGGCTTGGAAAAACCACAAACACACCCAGGAAATGCTTGAGTGCCAGGTACACTTTGCGAATGGCCCGGCAGACGGCACTTTTCCCAACGTTCTCTGCGTCTCCACAAGTGTACAGGAACGTGCCACTCGCAAAGTAGCGCAAGGCAATGCACACAGTTTGTGCAGTTGTTAATGCCCGACTACGGTGGGTGGTACTCTTAACATGGGGATCCAGCAAGTTGGTTAGGTAGATGATACCCTCACGGGAAAATCGGTATCTCTCTATGAGCACACTGTCGCGCTGTGCTAAAGGATCCTGTCTATCCCGCAATATACGTTGGATTCTGAACACTCTCCTTATCACTCTTGCACCTTCCGCAATGGGTGGCTCGCGTAGAAACGGACAGGACATGGCTGCGACAAACTTCCCACTTCCACCTTCGCTTTTATAGCCGTGGTCTGTCATCTTGATTACACGACGTAATTTGCTATTCCTCTACTGTGGAATGTGTGTTGCATCTGGCGTGATCACCTACATGCCATAGCGTGATTACTCGTACATTTCCCTTTTTTTAGGGACTGACCTGTATGTATCTGTGTGGAATCAATAAAAGGATCAAGTGCTGCATTATCTTTAGTTACATTGATGTTATTTATTTATGGTGAAACGGTGGCGGAATGTCGCTGTTGCTTTCGTATGATGACGCGGACATACCTGCGTGGCCGCGATCTAATCCTGTTTACATAAAGTAAACCTGCTCCCGAGCAGGTTTACGCTTACGGCTCTGTTGCTATGACAGCAAGTCCCGGATGAGCTTCGGGGAACCGACTGATCCAGGATCACGCGAAATCGTCAACAATCTAATCCGGCTAACCTACTTAGCGAGGTACGAAGAACGGGCCCCAGGTCATCTACTACTAATCGGAAGGTTAGTGGTTCGATCCCTGGCTGCTCCAGTCTGCATGCCAAACATCCTTGTGTAAGATACTAAGCCCATGTTGCTCTCTGATGCATCAGCCGGAGTATGAATGTGATGCGAGTGAATGTTAGATAGAAAGCACTTGGACAGAAAAAGCTGAGAAATGTGCTTGTGTGAATGAGGCATGTTGTATCTAGCCCTGCGAGTGCTCAGGTAGACTAAAGAAAGGCTACATAAGAGTCAGTCCATTTACTGTGAGGAAGAGCAGACAAAGCCTGAGACAGGAGGACAAAAAGAAGTTGTTACCTGCAGGCAAACTATGGAGTTATGAGATCTGTGACATATCGTGAAGTTGATCCACGGAGGGCTTTAAAAACACATGATACAGTTTGGTATTTCACAGGTCGTCAGCACAGCTCAGTTAAGGCAGGAGCGATGGGCTGTCTTTTCCTTTGTACGCGAGGTGTAGGATCTGCATTTTAAGCCATCTGCAAATCAGAGACAGTGGAGTTGAACAGCCTGAACATGCAGGGAGCCAAAAGCTGATAAAAAGCAGGGAAACTGTTTTCAAGTTGACAAAACCATCGTTAATGTAACAATGCTAAATCCCGCCCTTTAAAGGATTACTGATTTGATAGTTAATGGGGCGATCGTGGCTCAACAGTTGGGAGTTCGCCTTGTAATCGGAAGGTTGCCGGTTCGAGCCCCGGCTCGTTCAGTCTCGGTCGTTGTGTCCTTGGGCAAGACACTTCACCCACCGCCTACTGGTGTTGGCCAGAAGGGCTGATGGCGCGATATGGCAGCCTGGCTTCTGTCAGTCTGCCCCAGGGCAGCCGTGGCTACAACTGTAGCCTCCACCAGTGTGTGAATGTGTGGATGACTGGGTGTGTAAAGAGCTTTGGGGTCCCTAGGGGGGACTAGTAAAAGCGCTATACAAATACAGACCATTTACCATCAAGATTTTTAACTACAGTTTAAACATATGTGGATAAAGACCAAGTGTCTTGTTACAATCTTAATGGAGCCAAACGAAATAACTTCTGCTTTGTCATCATTTAGTTGAAGGAAGTGACTGGGGACTTTGTTTCACAATGAAGTCTTGTAAGGCTTTTGGTGCATTGAGCACATACTCAGATACAGAGGATCAAATGCGATGTATAACTTGATTACTCTGAGATGATAGAAAGACAGACAATAGCTCGATCCTCTGTCTGTATTTCCCCAGCGTCCTACAAATTATCACCATTTGTTCTCTCCAGAATACAACTGTAAAGTCTCTGCTGCCTTTAACTTTAAATGCAAGAATATACATCCCTGGTTTACCACTTAGTTGGTTAGCATATGGGTGGCTTGACAAGATCAATGCATCATTTGAAAGGATGAGCTGGTCTGGTGGAAGCATCTTGCATAAGAAAAAAGCTCAGAGGCGCAGACAAGTGTTTAAAATGCCTGGGCAGTAACACAAGCATCTGAAAAGCAATTGATTGGGCACCCACTGCTGTCTGAATTGCAATTTCATCCATTTACCCCTGTTTCAGCCGAAGGCACAATGATGAAGAGTGGGAACAGTTACAGAGTGGTAAGCTCCCGAACGCATTACCCGGCCTCACCTCTCTCATTTTAAACAGTTCCATTTACATCTGTCTTCAACTCTGAACTTAGAAATTCCATCAGATTTCCTCCATTATTTAAGAAATAATGAATTAAAAACCACCCGAACAGTTTGCTAAGATCTTTAAAGAAGATATATTTAATACTTTTATAGTAACGATCTATCACTGACAGTGCAAAAACAAGGTATCACTTGCATGAATCTGCAAAGATGTATCACCAAAATCTCAGACTCCCCTCTGGCTAGAGATTATTGGCTCGCCGTTTAGGTGTCTGGTCTGTAACTTCACTCTTTTGGTTTACTGCCATTCACTCTAATAGCATTGTTTTTGACTGCTGCAGGCAACAGAAAACTTCCATGAACCCTCATTACTGTACCTGCTCAGCATGAAACAGCAGACAGACACGGTCAGAAACTAGCTGGTAAATGTGGTGAAGCATTGAGCAGCTAAAGAGCCAAACACTTCCCTCGGGAGATGGTAGGAACCAAAAAAAGATCTTCTTCAAAACACATCAGTCACAGCATCCTATTCACTCACAAACTTAAAATAATGAAAGGACAGGAGCAGTGTAGTAATGGACCAAAAAGAACAATGAAGCGTCATGATTCAAAAGTACATGATTTATGTCCCCACTTAATTGTGCCTGCAACATGCTATGAGAAAAATGGTTGCGCTCTATTGTCCCAATTTCTCAGGTGTCTCTTCTGGAAAATGCACCGTTGGTCGGCACTGTGATGGACTGCCAACTTGTCCGGGGTGTAACCTGCCCCTTGTCAGTTGGGATGAGCTCACCTCTGGTTTGCATTAGTGGAAGAAAATGGATAAATACTCAAAATTACTTTTTATCTATATGTTTATGTAGCTGTTAAAAGAATAGAGTAGCCATAGACATATTCACACCACGTCCTGCTCTGCTATTAAATGGTTTAATTTGAATATTCTTCTCACCTGTTTCAAGGCACACGGTGTGCTGTGCAGATTCTAAAGCCCCTCATGCCTTGCATTGTGGCCTACATTAATGAAACTGACTGAACTTGGTGAGTCCTAATCATTTCTTTTACAGTGAATTCCTTTTAGAGCAAAAATGGTTCTAAAAAAAATCAATAGGAAGCCCAGCATTTGGACTTGCTCACCTACACTCAAAGCTACAGCTCCAAAAAAGATTCCTGACCCTCACACAGACTCAGCAGAATACACAGGTGCTCTGTAAAAAGGAAAAGGTTATGTGCGTGTCGGTAACAGCTTTAAACATCGTTCGCAGCCCCCGCAGATTTGGGATTGGTTGATTTTGAAGATTCACTACTGACAAACTTGATTCTTCAGATCTGAGAACAGGCTTACAAAGAGCTTTTTTCTGAGCGTAAGGGCTCCATGCTGGTTCAGACGCCACTGAGCACACTCACCCATCTCACAAACAGTGATGCACTCTGTCATATATATAGTTATAGTTTAAAATTTGACTCATTCTATTGAACTAGTGAAGCCACTGCAGTAGGCTTGTAGAAACCTCAGATGCAGCACAGAAATGTGTTGTAAGTTTTATAACATCACAGTCTCACCCCGATGTTCTTAACCTGTTCTGCCAGTTTAGTTCAAGTAAACTTACCCACCCACTCATCCATCTCTGAGCCCCTCCTGGATGGCCGAACTCCTCACCTCATCTCTAAGGGAGAGGCCAGCCACCCTTTGGAAAATCAACCTTGTGATGACCCGATGATCTGATGAGGGTGTGTCGCCTTTTGCTTCAGGACAGCTGGGACAGGTTCCAGCCCATCCACTGCATAAACATGGATGCGGGGATGAAACTCTTCAATTTAGTGGAGTTCTCTTTACAGTGTTTCTCTCCTTTTTACTAACTGGATTATTTCTGAGTATTTTACACCTTTTTGTGTCATGATTCGGCTGTGTGGCAGGCAGGAAACGGACCCAAACGCAAACTCACGGGGACACGGGGGATAAACTCAAAAAGCACAGCTTTATTGCTGGAAAAACAGATAACAAGTTATAGAAAACTAAACTGGGAAAAACTAAACTGGGAAAAACTAAACGTACCGCTCACCAGAAACCACAGGGAGACTCACACACAGGATGAGGGAGACGTGGACCTAAATGCACAGAGGGTTAACGAGGGAAGTGGGAGCACACAGGGAACACAGCTGACACAGATACTCGTAACGAGACAGGCAGGAGTAACACACAGTGTTGGGAAGGTTACTTTTAACTCATTCACTGCCATTGACGTCTATAGACGTCAATTGAAAAACTTACGTTGACTGCCATTGACATCTATAGACGTCAATTACGTTTTTCAATGGGAGGGGCTAGAATACAACCTCGGGCAACTTGAAAAACTGAAGCCCACCAGCAGTAAAAGTAGACCTGCAAGGAGGTGCGGGGTTTGCGCACGTAAGGGATTGCGCAGTGAGACAAAAATGTGGTGCAAGTCTCGTTGTGTGCCCTTGCATCCCGGAAAGTGTTATAATGATTACCACACAAAAGTGAATTATTCATTGTGAATAAATGTTTCACTATGTACATTTTATTTTTTCATATATTTGTAAATAAATTGTTTTGATAAAACATAACCTTTCTCAGTGTTATTTCTGTTTTATAGAAGTGAAAAACTATTTTATATGTTAGATGTGTCACAAAGCAAGAAATATTAGTGTCAAAGGCACTTTTCTGCTTGAAATGTATTTTTCACGAAAAGCTCGTTTTCTCCCTTTTTTTGGTCAAAACAGGCATTTTTGGTGGAACCCACCTCTCTTCTACAGCTGATTACTAAAGAATGGAAAATGGTAGAAACAAGCTTTTTTTTTGGATGAAAGAAGAGAGTCTGTTCTTCATTTTGGTAGGTTCAGCGTTTATATGATCATAACACACAGTTTTCTGTGGCTCTTCAACAATGAGTAAAAATGCTCAAAAACCCTGGCAGTGGGGAGTTACCTGATTTGAAAATGGCTGGCAGTGAATGAGTTAAAATGTATTCCATTACAGAATACACGCCCCAAAATGTATTCTGTAACGTATTCCGTTACGTTACTCAATGACAGTAACGTATTCTGAATACTTTGGATTACTTAATATATTATCATGCTTTTTACAACTACGTGAATGTACTATTGCTGTGTGATTTATTACTATTACTGAAGGTCCGCGACTCTGAACTGTAGTAAAGGGACCTCTGACTAATACGGCGGGGTCCCTGTCGGCTCGTAGCCGAAAAATAGCTTTACTTTGTTGTCTGGGTCAACTTTTCTTGCGAGAGACAGAGAGAGGCGTTGAAAGACTGCTCTAACAGAACTTGTTGTTTTCGGAGGAAAACACGAACACGGTGTACAGTCGAGTCTAAATAGCTTACTTACAACTGGGCTCGTCAGGCACTCTTCTTGGCTGAAGTGGTTATTATTATATTTACATGCTTCCAGCTCTCGTTTCTGCTCGATGACAACTCGTACCTTTCCACTCCCCTTTTTCTCCCTCCTCGCGCTCACAGACCCATAACGTGTATGGCAGTCCATTCTCCCTGCAACACGGACTACACTGCCCATGATGCTACATTCTTTAGAGCTATGCTTGTAGCATTCTGCCTGTTAGCTTAGCACAACAACAACAACAACGAAAAGGCGCTCTCTCACCCAGGAAACACACAGTCGCAGAGAGAGAGAGAGCGTCGCCCTGTAACCATGGCAACCGTAACGCTGCCGCCTGGAACAACAGAACGTAGCTGTCAAACAAAACCAAACAGTCCTGACCCGCGACAATATGAAACAGGAAAGTACCCCAGTGTAATCCATTTATTTCAACAAAGTAACTGTATTCTGAATACCACCTTTTTAAACGGTAACTGTAACGGAATACAGTTACTCATATTATGTATTTTAAATACGTAACGGCGGTACATGTATTCCGTTACTCCCCAACACTGGTAACACAACATGACGCATACTGACGGCAGACTGTCAAAGTAAAACAGGAAGTACACAGAGCTTCAGACAGGAGGAGAGAGAGAGAGCACAAACGTAACGGGCTGGGGAAAACATTGAACAAAACACAAGGAGGGGAGACGGGGGCTCACAGATGCACAGAGGGGCACACAGGGGGTAAAGGTCACAAGGGCAAATCAAATAAGGAACAACTTAACAGAGCAACCCAGGAACCGCGGCCTAAATACAGAACAAAATACAAAAATACATGAAAACTAAGACTGCTCGGCCAACATGGCCCAGGATCACGACATTTTTGGGTGTCATTTCACATTAGAGATACAGTAGAAATTAATCTCTGCGTTCCGTTTAGTTGTTTTGCTCCTCAGGATGGAATTTTTGTGTCTCGGAATAAGATCTAAATTTCCTTCCTGTAGTCCGTTTGCACCTTTTTTTTTTACATTTCTGTGCTCCATGTCCTTCGTCTTGCTGTTGCTCCTTTGGTTTGTTTGTGTGTGACTTGCATTTCTCTTTAGGTAGATGTTCAGTTTAGTGTTTACGATGGGTTCAGCCAGGTCTGCATGTAGAGGATGGATGTAGCCACCGTGATGCCACCCATTGATTAGTGATGTCCTTTTGTGAAACTTCAAGCCCGACTTGACGAGCGAGGCAGGATGTGACAGACTGAAATCAAAGGATGCCACACGAGTTCTTGTTAATTTGTTTCACTTCTTTTCTTTCTTTTCCCAGTTCATTTTGTGATATGTTTACGTTTCTGTTACTTATTTTGCCCCAGTTTGTATTTATTTTTAATCTTATTTGATCTTTTCTTCCATTTGGAGCCACTTTTGTGCAGCTATTATACAAATCTCTGCTTTCTGTGCTTCTTCTCTCTCTTCCTGTTAGTTTTGAGTTTTGCGTCAGTTTGTGTTCATTTTCCTTTTACTTTGTGCTCTTCTTGTTGGAGCCGAGGGAAACAGTTTGGTGGCCAATGCTGTAGTTTTGACACTGCAAGTGAGCCGTCTGGCATCACACATTGTTATTTGATCAATTTTAAATATAAAAATATTGATTAGATCAGCTTCACAGCCACAGAGTAATCAATAAGGAAAATATATAAGAAATGATTTTGTCATTTGGCCTTGACTGAGGCGCTGGCCTTAAAACAGGAATCGATAGTTTTTTCCCTGAAGCTGCTCCTAGAAGGTGAGGCGGGGTCAGTGTCCCGTTGGGATTTACATGGCAACCTAACTTTGTTTGGAAAGTCAGGCTTTAAGCTGCGACTTTCATTGTACAACAACTATTTTTTCCATCTTATCCCTATAATGTCATGTCTGTGTTCGTCCAGGTCTGAACCCTTCTCCACTATCATTTCACATGCACAGCTTGATATAGCCCGTGCAGCTTTGCCCAGCTTTGCTCAGAGCTTTGCACACGCCGTTGCCAGACTTGCAGCAGATTGCATCAATGCCACTATATCTACTTTTGCCAAAATTATTGTTCTGTTTGTCAGTTTTTATTTTCCTCTGCCCACCATCCAAAGCACATTGATATTGACAAATTTTGTCTAGTAATCCAGCTCCCTGGAGTTAGGTGCACAATGCAACCGAAATGAGGGCCCACCCATCCTCGCCGCCTTGGCCGATTTGCTTCAGTAATTTAATCATACGAGTGTTTGGTGATGGGATTGGAAAACATAAGCGGCGACCGCTCTAATATGAGCCCAGGTGAGATTAGGCCACAAGATTTGTTGCCACGATACTTTTGGCTGTGCGGGGAGAACTGCTGAGCTGATGCAGTCAACGAGGATCAGAAAACGTGGGATACACAGTGAGAACGTTAGAAGAAAAAGCAGTTGCACATAAGGACACAAGGCCGACTGCTAGTTTGTGAGTGAGCATGCAAGTGTGGGTGGAAAGTAGAATATGAAATCCCTGTATCGACACGAACCAGTTGACAGTTTGCCGGTTGCAATAGGTGTCGGAGTGGAGCCTTATTCTGGCTACCTCTTGAAAAATAATAAAGAGAAAGATAGCAGAAATTGAACACGATGCCCTATCATCCCGTTATTCCGCCAAACACACACACACACACACACACACACACACACACACACACACACACACACACACACACACACACACACACACACTGTGCTGTCCTTCATCATGTTTCTCTTTATTGAGCCTGGATGCAAAGGACACAAACTCCATCTCACTCGATCCTCTCTCAGCACGCTGGATTACACTTGGTATGAATGGTCGAGGATGCCTTTGTGCAGTTTTATTACGACCAAAGTAGGAAATCAACACAACAAACTGCAGTTTAAGTGATGTAACTGATTCAGTACTGCACTATACTGCTGTGCTGTGCAGTTTATGACTGGTTTTGAATAGTTACTTATTTTTAGCCCAGCACTGACTTAACTGACTGGCTCGTCTGAGATGACACCATCAGTCAGAGCTGCTGAGCAGACATTCCTATTGCCACCAAATCCCATTAAGTTAAACAGCCCGAGCTACTCTCCAGATTCTCAACGCAGTGCTGTTTATTGCTGCAGCTCTGTGGAAGAAATATGATGCATGCGTGCTGCTGGGGTAAAGTTTTCTCCCACAGTACAGAGTAAAGATTTGAAATTGAATTCCTGCTAGGTGTGCTTTCCAATTTATAATAGATGGATACGTTATTCATACCTTTGGGGTAATTCGGGGGTCCGGCAGCGCACAGGTACCCAATGAATACAATTAGCAATGGAAAGGATGCCAGAATTACACCTGCGTGGAAAAGATGTGCAAAGAAGATGGGAAAAACATAGATAAAGCCAGAAGCAAGAGAGAAAAATAAGCTACCATAAAATGGGGAAATAAATTTAGAAATGTTAAATCGTATAAGAAATACGCAGCAGCGCAATATAGTTATCATCAGTCCTCCTTAGTACCCCAATCCTAACCTCTAACTAGAAGCTTGTGAGGTTTGATGGCGGAGGCTGTTTCATGGTTAAGAGTTGCATTTCAGCCTGTGAACACAGGAAAGTACCTTCATCTTTTAATTGACCATCTAATGCCGTTTGTAAAGCATCGCAGCGGTTTCATCTTTCAGCATAACAATGATCCCAATGATACTGCCAGCGTGGTGAAAGGATATTTGGGTAAAAATGCACACAGTGGAACAGCATCAGTAATGGATTGGCCTCCACAGAGCTCGGACTTCAATATTATTGGAGCAGAGTGATCATGCAGACAGAGAAGGAAAGAGAAGGCAGCAAATATCAAAAGAAAAGCTTTGAATGTCCTTCAGGAAGCCTGGAGATCACATGACAAGAAAGCTGCCTAAGAGAGTGAAAATGGACTAAGAATAAAATCGGTCGTACCAAATGTTGTTCAAGATTTTCAGAATTCCACAAATATTCAAATCTCCACCAACTACTCTTTGACAAACTCCCTGTTTTTTTGTTATTTTGTGGGAATCATAAAACAGCTTTGTCGGTTTAATGTAGACAAAGTACTTGAGTGCAAGCAAATGCAACTTCAGTGTAAATGCACTGGAACAGACATTCATGTGAGACTCAAATTTGCGAGAGTTTATAACAAGAGCTGGACTTTTACATATTTTAATGAAGTCAGCCGTGTCTTCAGTTTGTGGATTAGATTACTGTGCATAAGGATCACAATTTAAATCACCATCACCAGACTAAGCACACAGAGAAATACAAGAACTTGACTGATGCAGGGTAGGAATGGACATCGGAAGCATTGCTAGTGAAACTGCAAAAATAACGAGTTTTCACCAAGCTTTCCACATCCAGGGATGGAGCAGTCAGCAACAGCTTTGTAATTTCCCACAAAATAGCGATCACAGTAAGCCATTCTCTGATGGGGAGTTATTAAAGAGTATTTGATGGACTCTGGATTTGAGAATGTACCCCTCTCCAGGTGAACCGTAACAAGGCGGACTGAGGACGCTGTAAGAAAATCAGGAGTTTCAGCTGAAAAACAAAGGAGATGATTCTGACCTCTTCCCCTTGGCTCTGGACATTTGATGTTTCTCATCTTTGTACCTGGCATAACGGAAGAGCGTGAGATTACAAATGTGCTGGAGAAAATGCACTCAGTAAAACAACAGCAACAAATTCACAGAGGTAACTTCATACTTAGAGAGGTTTGGGATGAAATAGTACATGTTGTGGAATGTTGATTAAATAGTGAGAGTTTTTACGATACCCATTTCACATTTTCATCATTTCATTTTCATTAACATCTACTTTTAGCAGTAGCAGTTTCTAAAGAGAGAAAATCAATATTGAATTCAGTTAAATTTTATTTATACAGCACCAAATCACAACAACAGTCGCCTCAAGGCGCTTTATATTGTAATGTAGACCCTACAATAATACAACAATCATATGACCCCCTATGAGCAGCACTTTGGTGACAGTGGGAAGGAAAAACTCCCTTTTAACAGGAAGAAACCTCCGGCAGAACCAGGCTCAGGGAGGGGCGGGGCCATCTGCTGTGATTGGTTGGGGTGAGAGAAGGAAGACAGGATAAAGACATGCTGTGGAAGAGAGACAGAGGTTATGAGTATTGAGCAACAACAGAACCAGTTACTTATGTGTCCCCATTCAAAATGAATGGCTTGCCCCTGCTACACATTCTCTCAGTCATTTGATTGCGTCTATCTGTGGACGCTGTTCCAGCATGCATCTCACGTCTCTGCAACAGTCTGGTCTTGTTGGCTGTGGAGATTCCTGCCTCTGTGGATCTGGTGCTCAGAGCGTGTTCTTGTACTATCGTGATCAGAGCCGCTGTGCTGTCCTTTTCTAGCCACAGGTAGGAATTCTTCATGTCAGCCACTACATACATACCACACAGGGGCTTGTTCTTACATGGTAGTTCATTATAGTTCATCCTCCTGCTGCTCTTTGTCTTCAGCTGCCTGGAGATTCTTGGAGTAGCTCATCTCAGGGGGGCATCGTCGTGATACTCCATGGATACTCCAAGAATCTTCAGGCAGCTGAAGACAAAGAACTTGATACAGTATGGATGCCCTCCCTCTTCCTCACTGAGCCTCATGGTGCCCAGGGGTTTGTATCTGTTTGTCCCTCAAGCTGGGTACTCAAATTCGGAGGCTTCGGAGAGTTTGAGGGTTCTGCACAGTATCCTAGCTGTTCCTAGGACTGCAATATTCTGGAGACATGCCTTTTATGTTGTGCCACTCCTTCCAGCTTGGAGGTTACAGCTCCTCATGCTCCTTTGTGGGACCACTTTGAACTTTACCTTTTACATTTGCTCCAGTGTAGATTAGAAGGCAGTGAAGGATACTGATCTGTTCACAGATGATGGTATATCCCTGTCCCAAAATCCCATATGTGCATGCTAAAAGAACTGAGAGTAAGCACCTTGAGGCAACTGTTGTTGTGATCTGGCTGAAAATAGAAAACTGGAGCACAAATGTGGCGTTTAAAAAAAGACACTGCTCCATGTTCATTTCTGACCTGGCATAGCTAATGAGATCAGGTTTTATCTTGTCCACACGTAATACTTCAGGAGACATGGATGAAAATCATAAATATAAAAAAAACAATAGCACTTACACCACGTACATCATGAACACACAGGTTACACCAGGCATTGTCATCCAGTTCTAACATTATGAAGAGTTTTGTAAACAACCTTCAACATCAACTCAATAAATTCAAATCGTGCTGATCATGTGCACAGTGCGTTCAAGGTTCTTTATTTGTCACATGCATAGTTATACAAGTATAACCTGACACGCTCCTCGACATGTGCAAAAATGGGGGGGGGGGGGGGGGGGGGGTAGAGGAAGAACATTATATATATAGTATATACATTAGGTGAATGTGCAGTAGAAGCAGCAAGCAGGTGAGTTCTGTACATTAAGTGAATAGTGAGTGTTGTTAATGTTGTAGTAAAAAAACAGGCACCTTGAGTCTGTCAGTACAGCAGCTGATGCAGTGGTTACGCATTAGAAACACATCAACATCAGTGGCATTGCTTCTTTCATCTATCTGTCATACATGATGATGATTATGACATCAAATAAAAATTGTTTGCATTTGAATGTTTTCATATCTTATTCTCTATGAACTTTCATGGCATCAAACAGAGGCTATAATACACACATTAATAAACACACGCACGAGTATTTTAAGGCTTAAATGTTCTGCGTCCTCTTTTGATCACTTGCATTTGATGGTTTGAGGTTCATCATTAATTCACAAGAGGAGAGACAGAAAAACTGCACAGGGAAAATAAATCAGTGGTTATTAGTCCATGCAGCGCTGTAGGCGGACGGGTGCTTTCTTCAGGATTAAATTTCCTTTCACGCTAACTTAAGAATGGCCTGTTTGGCTGTGAAGGACAACAGTGGAAACAGTGAAAATGAAAAACTATTTGTAAACACACCTCTCACCATTTATATGTAAAATCTTTTACATCATTGCAAAACGGTGCTTATGCAGACAAAGCGCCAGTCCTGTGATGAAGGGAATAAACTCATGAATTCCAATTCGTTTTTGCAAATCTGTAAGAAAATGCTAAAATGCTTTATGCTATGTCTTTCAAGTGACGTGAACAGTCAGTAATGCGTAGGCCAACTCCATATCGACATTTTTAAGATGTGTAGTGGACTTCACTGCACTGCAGATTAATGCAATAACTGGACTTTCTCTCTGTCATTTAGTTTGAATCAAGTTTCTGGACACCTGCTGTTTAGGTGTGTGTGTGTGTGTGTGTGTGTGTTTCTGTCTACTATTTCTGCCAATTCAGCCACTAAATGCTTCATTACATTCAGCAGCTATTCATTAACTCTGTACACTACCTGCTGAGCAGACGATGGCAGACTGGCACTGCATTTTTTTTTTCTTCCTGGAAAAAAGGTTAAGCATGAAAAAAATCCACATTCTGTCCTTAACACTGACATTTAAGTTTTCAGACTGAACATGCTTTTGTGTAAACTTCTGTTTGAAGCCTCACTTTCATGTTCCACCGTAGAAGTGCCGCAAGGTTTAAAGGGCACATGGAATAACATGCAAGTAATCAGATTAAAAAAAACAAACACATTTCTAGTTCTTTTGGTTTCTATGATGAACAGACATGGATAAAGCTGAGGGGTGTTTTATGATTTTTGCTAAAAAACGTGTCTGGAAGATTAAATATAGTATTGGTCATTTTCTAAGACGTGTAATGCTCGATGTTTTAAGCACCCCTCCTCAAAATGAGTCAAATGCTTTTACTGTCTATAGGCTGATAATGCTCACTGTCATGTACCCTCCAACATCCCATTTCAAGCCAGTACAATCCCTGATTTTGTATCATTTACACAACTTGTTGCCTTCATGGATATTTTTAAAGCTATCATAGGACAGGGTCCTTTCTTTTCAACAGGTATATGTGTTGACTGAAAGCTCATAGATATAATTGAATCAGTACAGTGATGTCAATAAATGACTTTAATTATTTAGCGTTTTGCATAATAACTGCACTGGACTGTGTTGCTATAGGGGCATTCTCATGTGGCTTTAAGAGGTATCACAACATATCAGATAACTGATTCAAACTTCAGATGGGAAAAGTCACAGAACCAGATCAATCTAGAAGATGTAAGATTCCTCTGACACATTTATTCTGTAGATCTTGGACCGTGGCTGCAAACATCACCTGGGAAACAAAGGGATCTGAAGAGAAATGGAGGTTTCCTTCACTGTAGACTTTGACCAATCACATCCAAGATAAATTGCACAACTATATGGCTCATAAATAACAAGAAGGCAGCATTTATATGACAGTTGCCACCAAGTCCTCCCCTCCAAAGTGAAGTTTTGACGCACTTGGGCATCTAAAATGTGCAGCGGATCGTCTCAAGCCCAAGTGCACTGAACGGGACGTCACAGTAATCTTATAACAGCTGGAAGTCCGAAGCCAACAGACAAAGGGGACACCGCCCAAAATTTAAATCAGGTACTATTTTTAATGTTTATGGGTGGAGCACTTTGTAGAACTCTTCAAACAAGAGTTTTGCAGCATGTTGGCAAAATTATTTTGCTTCTAAGCGACTATATTAAAACAGAAAAACTCGTTTCATGGAAAACTGGCCGACCCATTTTTGTTTTACCTCTCTCTGGTTTCGTGATGGGCAAAGACTTTCTGTGACTTTCAGCTCGTAAGTGTCTCTCATGCACAGAGCTCAAGGTTGTTCATTTCATCCTTACAAGTGAGGAGCGGTTACTCAACATCAAACTAACTCGAGCACTACAAATGGACTCAGATACAGATCATGAATGCGGTACTTCATTTCAGAAAGAAGGTCGTTGATTATACTGGACCTGAACATCGCTGGAAAAATAATTCTTGTCTCCTAGAAACAGTTTGTGGGAGAGAGGGTTGGTACAACCTATTTCTTCTAGCTACTCGCATCCAAGCTGTGGCCAAGCTCCCTGGAGTATTTGACATTACACATGCAATACATGTCTGAATAATCACGCCAGTAAAATATGACAGCTTGAAGAAGCACCGCGGCTTTAACACGTGTGGCTTATGATTTAAGCTACTTGACAATGTAGCCTGGTGGCGAATCGTCCCTCATGCTTCCCGTATCCACCGGCATCCGAGGCTGCCGTTTGAGAGGCATCATGTCCCAGCTGGATGTCACTTGATGTGGAGGGAGGGTGGCAGTGTCTGTCCCCAGAAGGCTAATGCTTCTAATGCTGCAGTCAGCCACAACCTCAATATCATTGAAATTCCAACAGCATATTCACTTACAACTACGTAGCTGCTGTTGGTTGATACATGTATTCTGAAACTTGTTCTTTTTTTCTGTTACAACAAAGAAATAATCGACCATTGAACAAATGTTCATACTTTTTATGCTAAGTTATGTCGTTGTTGAGATGCTGAAGGCTGGACAGACTGAAAATATCATAATCAAATAAATATTTCAGCAGATTCAGATACACAAGCCATTGTTTTCCTTCAAGATCACAGAGAAGACCTCTGTAATTACCTGGCTCTAGTTTAATGTGTGTTTAATGGCTGCGGAATATTTGTGTTTTGTATAACAAACTGAACCAAATTGGAGTCACCGTATATAATTATTTACAACACTAATGCAGGATAGAACAGGATAATTACAAAGGGAATAGACAAGGATTTCTGCCACTACATTACGCTGCTTTTTGCCTTTAATTTGGATTAAAATCTATAGTGTGTGTGTGTGCGTGTGTGTGTGTGTGTGTGTGTGTGTGTCATGGTAGCATTCAAAGTAGTTTCTTCTTTCTTTCTCTAATTAATTTGCTCTGCTCCTCCCTTCTTTAAAAGCTCGGGTATCGCTTCTGTGATATTACTTCTGTGCTTCTCACACACAGGCTGGTGCCCGGCCAACTCTGTGTTCCAGCGGTTTGGGCTGCTACAGCTGTGGCGGAAATTTTTAAGCAGGAAAATGTTAATGGAGCTGTGTGACGGATGGCCTCGGCTACCAACATGCACTAAGGGTGAGCACTTTGTGGAATTAATATGATTTCAGTCGGCAGGAATGGTCATTTTCTGTCCACCAGCGATTCTTAATGATTCTTCTTCTTCTTCTTCATCCATGTCTGTCATCTCCGACTCTGGGTCCGCTCATTAGCACACTATTAAAGGACAAAGATCGACCTGGTCATCATGCATGAAATGCAACTGTTGCCACAGTTACTGTGAGTCCGGCCTTATCAATCAAAACGGAAGCCTGTAGGTGTCGCTCACCCCCTGCTGGATGCGTGGGGGCATCCAGATGCATTATGCTGATTACAAACAGCCATAATTGTGATTGCTTTGGTTTGCCATCAGGTCCTTCAGGGTATCATGGTCTGCCCGTTGTATTTACCTCTCTCATATTGAAAATGCATTTGTTTGCTTCCCTCTAATTTACAATGCAGCAATAAAATTTTTTCATTTGCTCGCTTTCTTCTCCTGCTAAGTGCCAGTCGATATCCTGGCAGTGGTTTAATTTTCTCAGTTGCTCTTTTTTCCCCTCCGTCTCTCTCTTGCAGCAGTACACTGCAGTTAGCCAGTTTTGAAATACATTAGTGAAAGCTGGCTCGCTTTTGACAGTTTGACAGCTTAGATTTTCATGAGCTTCCAATAAAGAGCAAGTCATTGTTCCCAGAATAACCCAGTGAGAATATTGTTCTTTCCTGGCAGATAACAATGCCATTCATACGGTGGATCCTTGACTTGATAACATACTTATTGATCACTGTCACTTATCTGGCAATTGCCTCAGCGCCCCAATATAGACAAATCGCTCACACAGTGTGGCTCTTTGGTCTATATGTTCATATTAATGCTGTGTGACCGTGGAGCTATAACATGCTGTCTGGGAGCAGTACTCAAATCTCTTCCGTGCCTTCCTGTTTTTGAAATCTTTGTTAACTTGTGTGGTGATTTTCACTTTAAAACAACCTCTCAATTCATGTCCAGGAGGCAGTGGTGCCGTGGGCTGAGATAAATGAGCAGATTCTGAAAACATTTTCCTGCAGTGGCTCTGTATGCAGCCAGTGAGTCAGAGTCATTTGTTTCTATGCACTATGTGGACTCAATCAAGATGGCAAGAGCGGGGGGGGGAATGATGATAGCAAGGATTCCAGTAGGCCTCTGCTTTCTCTGCTCCCTGTTCCAGAAACAAGCGTGCATTCGGAAAACTGACACTAAATCTACAAGGACCATATGTCCTTTTTTCTGTGCTCAGCATCCACACGGTTGCTTCTGAGGTGAAAAACAAACTGACTGTTTTCATGTGTGCAGGAAAAAGCTGTTACAACACGTCGGCTTTGATTGTTGTAATTGTGACAATTAGCATCTGGACACAACGGAGCTAGAACGCCACACGGAGGCACAAATTTATGCTTTCATGGCATTTTCAAAGACTCTCTGTCCTCTTCTTCTCAACACCAGACTGCTATAGACCATCTTGTGACCATTAAATTAAATGCACTGCCTTTGTTAAAGTGTGGTCTCTTCAAAATGTATCCGATCTTTTATAATTGTGATTCTCTGCACTCAACAGGTCTAAAATGCCAACGGTATGCCGCTCAGAAAGAATTCACATTACTACTTGACAGGCTACTAATAAAGTCCTACATTAGCTTAATTTTAATTACTTATTGAACCTGCCAAGGGCAAACCACTGATTTTATTCATTTGATCAATTAAATAGTCGTTGGCAGTGCTACTTGGCCCAAGACAAAAATGGAATAACGAACCCCGAATAACCCATGCAGAAACCCAGGCATGTACCAGCATTAGGGGAGTGTCGGTTACATTCTACAAAAACGCCATCCATCATCCATTTTTTACCACTTATCCAGGTCCAGTGGGCAGGAGCAGCTGCCTAAGCAGACATGGCCAAACTTCCCTCTCCCCAGCCACCGCCTCCAGCTCTTCCACAGGGTCCGCCTCCAGGTGTCCTCTCTGTTCTGGCTGCCTGAAACGCCGCACCTAGGAGGCCTCCAGGAGGCACCACCTCTGCCTACTCCCTTTGATGCCGAGGAGCTCTGCCCTGCTGCGAGCTCCTCGCCGATGTCTGACATCCTCACATTGTCTCCAAGGATGAGCCCAGAAATTTCCACTGCTTAAATTTGTGATTTAATTCTTTCAGTCACAGCCAACAGATTGTGGACAATACAGTGAAGCTGTGCCGTTGCATTCGGCTTACTCTTTAATTGCATCAGTCTGTTTGTTAGTCTCATTTAGAGGTATTTTAGAGTCTTTTTCACCTGATACTCAGTGATAACCTCATCCCAACCCTTTTGTTTGATAGAGGAGCAGAAGACACTTTTTATAGATAAAACAGTTTTTGAATGTCAGGATCTGGGAGAAATAAAAACAAAAAACATTCTGATGTTATATTGTTTGGCTTAGAGTCATTACCAGTGGTAACATGAAGTCTCTTTCCACAGCCCACTTGGGTCTGACTGATGTAAGTTTTGTGATCAGATGGTGAGTGTGAGGGTCCACTTGGGTGTCTTCATCCCTCTGTGGCATTTTGGACTTTCTGGGCACCAACGACACATCCATCTCAGTTCACGTGGACTAGTTTCCAGGTGTCCGTGTCCATAATGGAGTAAAATCAAAACATTAGAGATCTTATCCTTAAGACAGCAACTCATCCTCACTTCTGGGTGGGAAATCTACCCTTTTATAATTGAGCACTACGGCCTCAGACAGGGGTGGTAATTCTCGTCCCACTAATGTTGCTGCAAACCATGTCATCATATGTTGGAGACCAGTGCCCAATAAAACCAACCCATCCTTAGAGCCTGCTACAAACTCTGTGTTGTGAATGTCACTGAATGTGATCAGTAAATGTTTGGACCAAATCAGTGATAAAGGGAATACTCTGACCTAATGCAATGCAATTGGACCAGTACTGTATAATCCAACGTACCCCGATGCCTTCATGTGCCCAGAAAATGTTGAGCAGACAAATCCTTGAAAGTTTAAAGAGCTGGTCCAATGTCCCGTGACTAAGATCTCCTCCTGAATCTAAGATTCCACTAAGGACGGACTCTCCTCTCTGGATCTAAGAATCCAGGTTAACAAGTGGGATTTCCCTGAACTTCATTTCTCTTTAGATGTGTTTGTTCTAGTCTAAAACATGCATATTATATCAGTATTTTTTAATCACTGACTGAGAACACTATAAAAGATAGAATATGGTCACATTAGGCTAAGGATTCCTTTTGTTTATAGCACATATATTTTTCTGTTACTATCTTTGGCTCGCATGCCCACAGGAGGGTGTTTCTGTGAAACGTTCTGCTGTACAGAGGAGCCAGCTGTGAGTTTCTTAGATGCTGCATTAAATGCACAGATGCTGTTTCATATACATTTCCTCAGACAAGCATTGCATTTTCAAATACTTGCAAAGAACCATTCTGGTCAGATTTCTGTAAATGAAACCTGGTTAGCGACGTGGTTTCCAGAGCACCGCTTCTCCCACAGTAGTAAAAAAGACAAACAGAGTGTAGTACTTTCTGTGCCAGAGAGTTTGTGTCAGTTTAGATGCTCGCTCGCATCGTGTGACCTGGAGGACTGTAGAAAAACACAGCACTAATAAGTACCACCTTGGAGGACGTGTTTCTACTTGTTATACTGTATTTCCCAGTAGTGTGACTATCCTGCACTGTCCACCCTCGTTGTAGAGTTGAAGCATGTGAACAGTCTATATTCTGTCAAAAGGTGGAAGCTCCCTGCAGCAGGCTCAAACTCTGGAGGCTCAACAGCAAATGAAATGATAGATTACACTGTTGATCTTTACGAGGTCAGTCGAGGTGATTTTTAGTTTTATCGTGGAGCATATTTATTGGCACAGCAGTACACAGAAAACAAGTTACATTTAAAGAGAAGTTGGGACTCAGGTCCTCTTGTTATTTTGACTCAACCTTCATCTTCTGAGAGAAAAGAAAGTGGAGAATAAGAGAAACAGGGGAGGAGGGGAAGAGGACGAGGGAGTGCCGGGACCACGATAGTCCTGCTGTCTGTTCCTCCCGCTCTCATCTTTCTGTCAGGGCCGCTTCCACTCTCTCTGATATCACGTCTTCTGTGATTTCTGTGTTAGTGTTTGTTTCATTTTTTTTTTTTCACGACTGTTTTACTTTGTCCTTTGTGACTGCCTCACCTGTTTGTAGTTAGTTTCACCTGCCCAGGAAAGTTGCTTCTGTTCACTGATGCAGTGTTTTCAGTGGAGGAAACAGTCTCAGCGGACTGCAGGTTTCCTCATAAAGAGCACAGCTCCATAATGATGAAACTAGTTTCACTGCCTAAAAAAAGCCAAGATGTTAGTTTCATGATCATTGATATGCAAACTGTCATGTCCGTTGATCAATGGCCATGAGTAACATTCACAGAGAGTTGGGGAACGGCTGCAATCACAGCATTGTAAGATGGTGACAGATGCACCCTTAGACCTCCTCCTCGATTCAGCAGTAAATGCTCCCTTTTCACGTAAATTTCCTCCTTGACTTCCTGCTCAAACCAGCCAGGATGCACATCATCACTGAAGGAGTGGCCTACAGAGTCCTGGTCAGCTTTCCATGTCTCTTCCGTGTGGTTGTTTGAGTTCCCTGATGTATTACTTGTGCCTTTTCTGAGCTTTCCTTACCTGGATCATTGAGCACAGATCCAGATACTTTCTGTCATGGCTCATGTTCAGGTTTAAATTACACCGTGATTTCATCTTATTCATGGTTTTAGTTTCCTTGTTTTTCTTAGTTTAGTCATTTTTATTTCTAGTTTGACTTTCTTGTTTCTTTTAGTCTGTTTCCCTCTTTGTGCCTCCATGTGGAGCCTGTCTCGTCTCTCGTGCACGCCAAGTTCCGTCTCCGTGGTTATTCACGTTGACCCCGGTCACTGTGTTAAGCTCACGTGTCTTGAGTCCGCCTGTGTATTTCCTGTTTTATTTTGATAGTTCGGTATCCTGTGTTGAGCGTATTCAGTTTTGCTTCCTCCCTGTCTCACTTTGTCTGATTACTTCCAGCCGTGTTCCCTCCCGTTTCCCATCCTCTGTGTATTTAAGTCCTCCGTCTTGTTTCTGCCGTGTGCCTTGTAATACCTAGTTCTACTTTCCCAGGTTCCTAATTTTAGTTGCTTGTTTCTAGTTTACTTTTCTGGCATTTAGCATTTGAGTTTTTGAACAGCAAAATAAAGCTACCTCTCTTAGTTCATTCCTTTGTTTTTGAGTCCAGCACTTGGCTCCTCATCCTGCCTGCCACAGCATTGACATGAAACTTCCACCTGTATCTTGTTCCTTCAGTCAAAGGCTTGTTGTCTTTGTGAGAGCAGCTGATGACGTACTTCATAATCACAACATGGCACTGTGACCCCAGATTGTGCTGCTGTTTCTTTTATTTTTCGTGCGTTGCCCTGGTTTTATCTTCATTTTGCCCACTGTCGGTCATTTCTTGTTTAGTGATAAATCATCTGAAGTAATGATTTAAAACTCCAGACTTTATAAGTGCTTATTTTATTTGAGTGCCTTTCCCCATCACGTCGTCGACCTCGTCACAAAGACACAGTATCTGTTTGGAGCACATAGCGCAGGGTTTTGGCTCGGTGTGTCAGTCTGGAGGTGTTTGCTGTTGTTTCATCCTCTGGTGCAGCCTCTCTCTCTGAGTGGAATCACAAACACAGTTGATTAAACAGTGTCTCCTCCTTGTATGTCAGCCCTCTGCTGCTTTTGCTGTCAGACTTGTTGGTATTGGTTTTATGCACGTGTCCAATTTTATTGTCTGTCTTACATTATATTGCTGTTGTTCCTTTAGTTTATGAAGCACTTTGTAACTCCAGCTTGAAGCTGTTGAAGCTGTGCTGTAATATAAATAAAGTAACACTCACATTTATTCTCTTGGACTTTCAGATCTTTAAGCTTTGATGCTGCAGATTTGCAACCTGTAAATAAACATTTGCTTACAGTGAGTGTTCGCGCACACATCTGTCCCCCGCAACATGAAAAGAGGGCTCACATAAAAGGATTAAGTCTTCTCTTAGAACCAGCTTTTGGGATTTTTGTGCTGCTTTCTACCTCGTGTGAAAAGTGTCACCCTGCCGTGATCCTCGTGGGGTGAGGCTAATCTGAACCCTGTCACTCACCTCTGCACGCACACGACCAGTAGATGGGCTGCTTTCACTGCTGCTAGCATAAACATTTCTGAGAAAGGCCTGCGTGTGAATGGGCTGACTGCTGTTTGCCCCCCACTCATGTGTGTATATAACTACACCACTCAGTGTATCCAGCGATGCCGTCACAATCAGCAAATTCTGAAACAGTAGCTGCAGACAGAACCACACCTGCTATAAGAGACGAGCCTTTTATAGACGCTCGCTGATCCCCCAGCTGTTTTCACTCAACACCATTTCATTTAATGACGGCTCAACATTTCCTCTGCGTTTGCCTTTTTGTTCGGCGTTCTGTATTTTCACTGTGGCAAACCAATTCCACGAAGAGCAAAATACAATCTACTACCAATTTAGGGTATTGGTCTGAGCTACAGAGCTCCGCTGCTGTCCAGGAACTCCTAAAGCACATCAGTAAGCTCCGCTCAATGCGTGCTGTGTTATAGATTTTCAGAAATATGGCAACTCTCAAACAGACCAGAGAAAAGGTAATGAAGTAACACCAGAAAAGTTTGGTTTTAAGTTTGAAAAACTGTGTTTACGTCCACTACGTCCTTTATTTTAGAAGAAAGTTTATGCTGGTAAAGACTGATTACAACCTCCACAGTTTTCATAGACTACATATTTGTTGATTCAAGTTTCAGCTTGAAAGCTGCAGAGTGTGGCACGTTCAATGAAGAGGCTGCCGTGTACAACTGTGACTGAAAGGCGTGACTGATAGTTGTTCTGCTTCATTTCTGTTGGAGCAAATTTGGTATTGCAGTACGAAATTTGTGTTGGAACAGCAGCTGAGAATCCTTATAACAGGTTCAATAACAACTGTGCTCGCTAAGATGCTGCCAAAAGGCTGTCATTTATTCTCAAAATTACAGTTTCCGTCAGCAAAACACTTTTACTGGAGATTTTCAATCTCACTGTCGATAAAAACAAAGTCAGCTGCAGTTAAAAATTCTCTTAAACGTCACTTGTACTTAGTGTCCAAGATTGGGGGTTTGTCTTATAGTGGGGGAGCTATTATTTTATAAATAATGTTTGTTGGATTAGAAAATTGCTTAATAGGTATTGACGGATGATGCTCATGTGTTGAATCCTAATAAAATACACTCACAAATGGAAATACCAGATTTTGTCATCATAACAAACATTTTCTCCTGAACCCAAACAATCAGAGATTTCAAAAGTTTATTTTCCTCTTCTTTTTTTTTTTTTTTAAATATACCTTGTATTTAAAAAGCCCACGTCTTGTTGAGTGGTTGAGCTTTTACTGAGTGGCTCTGGGGATGTTGAGACGTGAGTGCTAAACGGGTTAAGTACAGTTATAGGTTAAATCTGTGGAATGGTATGATACTAAAGGTTTACAGTTTCAAAGCATGTAGAGATGTTTAGAGGAAATAGAAGATCATGAAGTTAATAAGTAACCAATACGTCTCCTGACATAAAGTGCAATAAAGCAGAACGTGGTTATTATTGAGTTTGGAATGACTGCACCTGTACACCCGAGAGTTCCTGAAGTAATCTAAATCTGCAGTTAACACATCTGAGTCACTGATGTAGTTTTCATTAAAAAGTCACTGAAGTCACTCTGACTGCTTTCATCTTTAGCCAGGAAATAAAGGCTAATCATGAAAAGCCGTGGTATTAACTGAAGTAGCACATCTAACTAGAGTTTGGTCATTCTGGGGGGAATGAAACGTCTTTCATAGACATTAAAATATCTGAAATGTGTGGGCAAAGAAGAGTTAGAAAGAGTAAACTGGAGTGAAGCCTGCCACAGTCTGGCAGCTGTCAAAGGGATGAGAAGCAGTCACAGCATTCGAGTGGGGTGCAGGAGACAGGAAGTGTGGCAGTGGTGTGTCACAGTTATTATATTTTGTGAATTTGTGGTCATAGTAGAGAAGGAAAAGTAACACAGTTACATTTAAATTAAGTGAATAATTCACTACGAATAACATAAAATACACTATTGTCACGGCTGCCGAGGCGAGCCGTGTGGAATAAATGAGGATCCAAGCGCAGGCAGTCGTAGAGGAGTGAAGGTGATTTATTGAACACAAAAGAATGTGGACAAACAGCAAACGGGGCTCGAACTAAACTAAACTGGGAAACAACTAAACTACAGAGCACAAACCTGAATGAAAACGAGCAGAGGAGGATGACGATGAACAGCAGGGAGAAGACACGGTGGAAACAGACTGACACAGAGTAATACAGACTGACACGGAGGAACACAGACGAACCGGCAACAGGCAGGAGAACACACAGGGCTTAAATACACACACCAGTAATCAGGGGATGAGAGACAGGAGGGCAACACAGCTGGGAGGAATCTGGGCTGACGGGACAGGGGAAACGTAAACTGATCACACTCACATACCTTCACAATAAAACAGGAAACTCAGATACATGGAACCAGACAAGACATTGAACTAAACAGACAGATTCACAAACAGATGGGGAGACACCATAGACAGACAGGTACAGACGCAGACTTAGAGGCAGATCGAAAATAACACAGAACTTAAACAATCATCATCTAGAAAATGATAACAAACCAAAAGCGCTGGGTCACCGACCCAGGACCATGACAGTACCCCCCCCTCAAGGGCTGGCTCCAGACAGCCCAGCAGAAACACAAAAACAGACCAAAACCAAAAAAGAAAAAAAAACACCCGACCAGGGTGGGCGGAGGGGGCCCAGGACGGAGGGACAGAGCCCAAAAGGCCCAGATGGTCAAGTTCAGGAGGCCGACCATGCGAACGGCATCGGGACTGGCCCCGCTGCCGGCCACACAGTAGGCAGCGGCGTGGAAACAGTTCTGGGGGCCGACCGTGCGGACGGCAACAGCGGCGTGGAAACAGTTCTGGGGGCCGACCGTGCGGACGGCAACAGCGGCGTGGAAACAAGTCCGGAGGCCGGCCACGTGGAAGGCGTTCAGGAGGGCGTCCACGGCGGCGGAGATGCCCAACAGGCGGCCAGGCAGATGACCGACGATGTGGAGGTGGTAGTAGGGGACCTGAAGGCTGCGTGGCCCCTGCAGCCCCAGGTGAAGCGGAGGCTGGACCAGACGAGGCGGAAGCTGAAGCGGAGGCTGGACCAGACGAGGCGGACGCTGAAGCGGAGGCTGGACCAGACGAGGATGAAGACACAGAGGCTGGACCAGACGATGAGGACGCAGAGGCTGGACCAGACGATGAGGACGCAGAGGCTGGACCAGACGAGGCTGAAGCAGAAGCGGAGGCCGGACCAGGCAAAGCAGCTGATGAGGATGCTGAAGCTGGACCAGGCAAAGCAGCTGATGAGGATGCTGAAGCCGGACCAGGCAAAGCAGCTGATGAGGATGCTGAATCCGGACCAGGCGACGGCGTGGAGGATGCAGCAGAGGCCGGGCCAGGCAACGGCATGGAGGATGCAGACGGAGGCGCTGCAGCAGGTGGCGGCATGGATGAAACTGCTGCTGCAAGCGTGGATGAGGCTGCTGGTGGAGCAGCTGGTGGCTGGATGGGCTCCTCGGGCCCCCCAGCTGACGAGGCAGATGGCTGGACGGGCTCCTCGGGCCCCCCAGCAAAAACAGTCTCAGAACCAGTGGGCACTGGAGCCCCTGGCACCCACAGAACAGAACCAGCAGGTGCGGATGTCATGATACGTCGTGTGGCAGGCAGGAGAAGGACCCAAGATGCAGATTCACAGACACGGGGATAAACTCAAAAACACAGCTTTATTGCTGGCCACGAGAAGCAATACAAATAAACTAAAACTGGGAAAACTAAAGCATGAGATGTGCAAGGAACCGAACCACGGGGAGAATAACACACAACATGAGGGAGAACGCGACGCCGAACAGAGGGAGACTCAGACAGAAATACACAGAGGGTAAACGAGGAAAGTGGGCACACACGGGGAACACAGGTGACACTGATAATCATAACGAGACAGGGCGGGGTGAACTGAACATGACATGTACAGGCACAGAGGTTCAGACAGGAGGAGAGAGAGCACGGGGAAACACAGACATAACGGGCTGGGGAAACATGAAACAACCACAAAGGGAGACAAGGGCTCATAAATACATAGAGGGCACACAGGGGGGAGAGAGAGCACGGGGAGAACTTAGACATAATGGGCAGGGGAAACATGGAATAAGACATAAGGAGAGACGAGGGCTCACAGATACACAGAGGGGCACACAGGGGGTAAAAGCCATGAAGGGAAAACACTTAGGGAACAACACAACAGGGCAACTCAGAAAACATGGCCTAAATAAAGAACAAAATACAAAAATACATGAAAACTAAGAATACTGGGCCCACATGGCCCAGGACCATGACATCACCCCCCCCTAAAGGGCTGGCTCCCGACAGCCCAAACCCGAAAAACAAAACAAAAACAGAAAACAACCCACCCAGGGCGGGAGGCGGGGGACCAGGACGGAGGGACCAGAACGGGAAACAAAACAAACAACAGAAAACACAGGAGCACATGACTAGTCCAAATAAGGTTCAGGGGGCCGACCCAGAGCCCACAGGCACAAGAGTTCACGGGTCACACGGTCGGGGGGCCGACCAGGCGGGTGGCACAGGTGACAGAGTTGGTCCGGAGGCCGGCCGCGCGGAAGGCAGCGGCGGCGGCGAGGGAGACGACGGAGCAGTTCAGGGGGCCGGCCGCGCGGAAGGCAGCGGCGGCGGCGAAGGAGACGACGGAGCAGTTCAGGGGGCCGGCCGCGCGGAAGGCAGCGGCGGCGGCGAAGGAGACGACGGAGCAGTTCAGGGGGCCGGCTGCGCGGAAGGCAGCGGCGGCGACGAAGGAGACGACGGAGCAGTTCAGGGGGCCGGCCGCGCGGAAGGCAGCGGCGGCGACGAAGGAGACGACGGAGCAGTTCAGGGGGCCGGCCGCGCGGAAGGCAGCGGCGGCTCTCCAGTCTCAGGCGTGCTGGCCATGGCCTGGTGGGCACAGGACCAGACGAGGCAGGACCAGCCGATGGCGATGCGGGGACCGGACCAGGCATCGCTGCAGAGGCTGAGGCTGGACCAGGAGCAGCAGAAGCCAAAGTTGGAGCTGGGCCAGACGAGGACGAAGGCTCTGAGGCTGGGCCAGACGAGGACGAAGGCTCTGAGGCTGGGCCAGACGAGGACGAAGGCTCTGAGGCTGCAGCAGACGAAGGCTCTGAGGCTGCAGCAGACGAAGGCTCTGAGGCTGCAGCTGACGAAGCACAGGCCGGAGCTGCAGCTGACGAAGCACAGGCCGGAGCTGCAGCTGACGAAGCACAGGCTGGGCCAGGCGTAGCAGAAGGTGGCTGGATGGGCTCCTCGGGCCCTCCAGCTGAGACAGGAGGCCGGACGGGCTCCTCGGACCCTCCAGCTGACGTGGCATGAGGCTGGTGCGGTTCTCCTGAACCCCCAGCTGACGAGGAAGGTTGCTGAACGGGCCCCTCGGACCCTCCAGCGGAGACAGGAGGCTGAACGGGCCCCTCGGACCCTCCAGCGGAGACAGGAGGCTGAACGGGCCCCTCGGACCCTCCAGCGGAGACAGGAGGCTGAACGGGCCCCTCGGACCCTCCAGCTGACGAGGTAGATGGCGGCGTGGGAGCCGCGGAGTCCTGGATGAGCTCATCCGAGCTCCCAGCAGGAGCTGATGCAGAGCCAGAGAGATTTGAGACCCCTGGCTGAATGTTGAGCTGACCAGCGGACCGTACTGCTATCGGGGACTGGGCTACAGGAGCTACTGGGGCCTGCGCTACAGGCGGCACTGGAGCTACTGGGGCCTGCGCTACAGGCGGCACTGGAGCTACTGGAGACTGAACTGGGGGTGACACTGGAGACTGAACTGGGGGTGACACTGGAGACTGAACTGAGGGTGGCTGCGAGGGAGCTAACTGAACTGAGGGTGGCTGCGAGGGAGCTAACTGAACTGAGGGTGGCTGCGAGGGAGCTAACTGAACTGAGGGTGGCTGCGAGGGAGCTAACTGAACTGAGGGTGGCTGCGAGGGAGCTAACTGAACTGGCCTGGGAGGAGAAACACGAGCAGGAAAAGGAGCAGGCTCAGAAAAAACTGTCCGAGAAATGGCAGGCTCAGGGTCGACAAAAATAGCTCTATCAAAGATGAACCCGCCGTCCACTTCATGTTTTGTAGTTTTAGCATTGTCCGGTTTATGGCGGCGGGCGCGCCGCCTCCTTCAAGCAGAGGAAGCTGGCGCGATGGGCGCTGATGGCGCCAACACAGAGGGTGACGTAGTGGTGAGTTCCCCGTCGTCCGCCCCCATCCTTGCCAGAAATGAGACAGGCGAAAAATAGCCTAAGCGGATCGGAGACGGCGAGCGGCTGGTAGGCTGTGCAGCAGGTGAGAGGTCCTCCTCCGGGATGAGCCAGGGTTTCCGCCGGAGCTCGTCCTCCCGATAAGCCCGTAACACCTGCTGCCGCTCTTCCTCGCCAAAGTCTATGGCTTCCGTTGTCTCCGTGCGCCACGCCGTGCGGCCAGACCGCGGTGAAGACGCGGAAGCCGGCGGGGTGCGGGCGGAAGGTGTGTCTGTGGCGAGCCTCACCGTTCCAACTCTGACCGCTACTGGCTCATGAGACAGCGGGGAAACGGCGCAACGGCACGGCTCTGGTGAAGGGGCACGCCCACCGGGCCGCTGCTCCTGCGGACGGAGTTGGAGGGTGGAGGCGAGAAAGTCGCTGACGAGGGGGTGCAGCGTCTCCCATAACCAGGGGAACACAGATACGCACACCCCTACTTGGCGGGCGAACTCCTCTCGTTCCTCCTCACTGGAACAGTGCAGCCACTTGTCGCATAGAGACTCCACTGTCCGGACGATCCCCCTCCTCTGTGTCGCTGGGTCCGACATGTTCGCGTCGTCCTGGAGGTCCGCGGAGGGGTTGTGAACTGCTGGGTCCATGTTGCGGTCGCGTTCTTCTGTCATGATACATCGTGTGGCAGGCAGGAGAAGGACCCAAGATGCAGATTCACAGACACGGGGATAAACTCAAAAACACAGCTTTATTGCTGGCCACGAGAAGCAATACAAATAAACTAAAACTGGGAAAACTAAAGCATGAGATGTGCAAGGAACCGAACCACGGGGAGAATAACACACAACATGAGGGAGAACGCGACGCCGAACAGAGGGAGACTCAGACAGAAATACACAGAGGGTAAACGAGGAAAGTGGGCACACACGGGGAACACAGGTGACACTGATAATCATAACGAGACAGGGCGGGGTGAACTGAACATGACATGTACAGGCACAGAGGTTCAGACAGGAGGAGAGAGAGCACGGGGAAACACAGACATAACGGGCTGGGGAAACATGAAACAACCACAAAGGGAGACGAGGGCTCATAAATACATAGAGGGCACACAGGGGGGAGAGAGAGCACGGGGAGAACTTAGACATAATGGGCAGGGGAAACATGGAATAAGACATAAGGAGAGACGAGGGCTCACAGATACACAGAGGGGCACACAGGGGGTAAAAGCCATGAAGGGAAAACACTTAGGGAACAACACAACAGGGCAACTCAGAAAACATGGTCTAAATAAAGAACAAAATACAAAAATACATGAAAACTAAGAATACTGGGCCCACATGGCCCAGGACCATGACAGCGGAGACCTCTGGCAGGAACGCAACAGAACCAGTAGGTGCGGAGACCTCTGGCAGGAACGCAACAGAACCAGCAGGCACACGGGCCTCTGGCAGGAAGGCAACAGGACCAGCAGGCACACGGGCCTCTGGCAGGAACGCAACAGGACCAGCAGGCACACGGGCCTCTGGCAGGAACGCAACAGGACCAGCAGGCACACGGGCCTCTGGCAGGAACGCAACAGGACCAGCAGGCACACGGGCCTCTGGCAAACACATAGCGGCCTGCAGCTGCGCAGAGCATTGACCCTGCTCAGACAGCGACAGCTCTGTGCAGTCCTCAGCTGGCTTCTTAAACTCCAGGGGTCCAGAGTCTGATGGGGGCTGAAACCCAGCCTCTGGGGAGGCCCTGGAGTGCATCTCAGTCTCAGAACTGGCCAGCCTTTGAGGAATGTTGACATTATCATTAGGTTTGACGCTCTGCTTAGAACAAACGGATGAAACCCAGTTCCTTTTAGATTGATTTGACTGGGCTTGTTGTACCGGAGTAGCAAGTGACACAGGGTGCAGGGCTAGTGGCTGCTGAACAGGAGGCTGAACTGAGGGTGACTGAAACAATGCTTGAGGCCGGGCGGCTAACTGAGCTTCAGGCCGGGCGGCTAACTGAGCTTCCGGTTGCAGTTCAAAAGAATAAACAGTCCTGGTATTATCAGAGCTGGTGTTAATTGTCTCTGGGATATATGCCACAGTTTTAGCAGACCCTGGGTTAGCTGACATGGGTTTAACAGGTTCAGAAGAACAACAGCCCTTTGCTTTCGCTGAAGTCTTAAAAATGCCAACCTGGGAGAGATCAGTTATCACGAAGGTAGGTAAGCTTTGTGAATTAGCTCCCACTGACACACCTCGAACAACCCCAGAAGAAAAAGTCTTACAGTTCAGATTGGAGCCGTTATCCTTTTTACTCACCACAGTCGGCCGCTCTGATATCCTGGGGTCCGACTGTGGCGAGGGGCGTCGACGGCGTGAGTGCCGTTTCCCATTTGAAGGCTGGACCGACGGGCCGGGCAGGACACTCTCCGTCGGGTCAGGGAGTGAAGCATGAGTTGCAGAGTGGGTGGTAGCAGGGGGGAGAAGATGAAGCTCGTTCAGAATGAAATTCTGTGTGAGCGGGTGAAGTGAGCTGAGCAACCAGGGGAGACCAGAAACTAAGCGCTGTAGCCGAACAGCTATGCCTTGGCGGAATTCTCTCCCCTCATGCTCGAGCCATAAGTTAATTAATCTGTCCACCGAGTAAATAATGTCCTCCCGGAGCTCCTCGGGCGGGTTGACTGCTGCTGGGTCCATAGTGGCCGGTTCGTACTGTCACGGCTGCCGAGGCGAGCCGTGTGGAATAAATGAGGATCCAAGCGCAGGCAGTCGTAGAGGAGTGAAGGTGATTTATTGAACACAAAAGAATGTGGACAAACAGCAAACGGGGCTCGAACTAAACTAAACTGGGAAACAACTAAACTACAGAGCACAAACCTGAATGAAAACGAGCAGAGGAGGATGACGATGAACAGCAGGGAGAAGACACGGTGGAAACACAGACTGACACAGAGTAATACAGACTGACACGGAGGAACACAGACGAACCGGCAACAGGCAGGAGAACACACAGGGCTTAAATACACACACCAGTAATCAGGGGATGAGAGACAGGAGGGCAACACAGCTGGGAGGAATCTGGGCTGACGGGACAGGGGAAACGTAAACTGATCACACTCACATACGACACGGACCTTCACAATAAAACAGGAAACTCAGATACATGGAACCAGACAAGACATTGAACTAAACAGACAGATTCACAAACAGATGGGGAGACACCATAGACAGACAGGTACAGACGCAGACTTAGAGGCAGATCGAAAATAACACAGAACTTAAACAATCATCATCTAGAAAATGATAACAAACCAAAAGCGCTGGGTCACCGACCCAGGACCATGACAACTATATTACCAAGAGTATTCGCTCGTCTGTCCCATCACATTCTTAGTACACTCAACAAAAATATAAACACAACACCTTTGTTACTGCTCCCATTCCCCATGGGATGGACGTAGAGACCTAAAATTCATTCCAGATACACAATATAACCATCCCTCCCAAACAGTGGTCACAAATCAGTCCAAATGTGTGGTAGTGGGCACATCTGCTATATTGAGATAATCCATCCCACCTCACAGGTGTGCCACATCAGGATGCTGATCTGACATCATGAGTAGTGCACAGGTGTACCTCAGACTGCCCACAACAAAAGGCCACCCTGGAATGTGCAGTTTTGTCTCACAGCAAAATGCCACAGATGCCACAAGCAATGAGGGAGCGTGCAATTGGCATGCTGACAGCAGGAATGTCAACCAGATCTGTCGCCCGTGCATTGAATGTTCATTTCTCAACCATAAGCCGTCTCCACAGGCATTTCAGAGAATATGGCAGCACATCCAACCGGCCTCACAACCGCAGACCTCGTGTAACCACACCAGCCCAGGACC
Source organism: Astatotilapia calliptera (assembly GCF_964374335.1). Lineage (NCBI taxonomy): Eukaryota > Metazoa > Chordata > Actinopteri > Cichliformes > Cichlidae > Astatotilapia > Astatotilapia calliptera. The sequence continues at coordinate 2,285,172 of NC_137427.1, forward strand.
TCCACATCCAGCAGGTTCACCTCCAAGATCGTCTGAGACCAGCCACCCAGACAGCTGCTGGAACAATTGGTTTGCACAACCAAACAATTTCTGCACAAACTGTCAGAAACCGTCTCAGGGACGCTCAACTGCATGCCCGTCGTCCTCATCGGGGTCTTGACCTGACTCCAGCTCGTCGCCGTAACAGACTTGTGTGGGCAAATGCTCACATTCGATGGCGTCTGGCACGTTGGAGAGGTGTGCGCTTCACGGATGAATCATGGTTCACATTGTTCAGGGCAGATGGCAGCTGAGAATGTCCCAGTTCTTGCATGGCCAGCATACTCACCGGACATGTCACCCATTGAACATGTTCGGGATGTGCTTGACCGGCGTATACGACAGCGTGTACCAGTTCCCACGAATATCCAACAACCTCGCACAGCCATTGAAGTGGAGTGGACCAACATTCCACAGGCCACAATTGACAATCTGATAGACTCCATGCGACGATGTGTTGCACTGCATGAGGCAAATGGTGGTCACACCAGATACTGACCGGTTCTGGGTCCCCAGACCCCCAATAGCGCAAAAAACCTGCCTTTTGTTGTGGGCAGTCTGAGGTACACCTGTGCACTACTCATGATGTCAGATCAGCATCCTGATGTGGCACACCTGTGAGGTGGGATGGATTATCTCAATATAGCAGATGTGCCCACTACCACACATTTGGACTGATTTGTGACCACTGTTTGGGAGGGATGGTTATATTGTGTATCTGGAATGAATTTTAGGTCTCTACGTCCATCCCATGGGGAATGGGAGCAGTAAAGGTGTTGCGTTTATATTTTTGTTGAGTGTATTTGATATGATACCATCACATTCTAAATTCTCAGCCACTGCACAGAGACCTGCCATCTTCAGAAGTTTTCTGATGACTCTGCGGTGGTTGGATGCATCAGCAGGGATGATGAGACAGAGTACTGGGCTGTGGTCGACTCCTTTGTCACGTGGTGTGAGCAGAATCATCTGCAGCTCAACGTGGCAAAGACCAAGGAACTGATCGTGGACTTCAGGAAGACCAGGAAACACTTGACCCCTGTTTCAATCCAGGGGGTCAGTGTTGACATTGTGGAGGACTATAAATACCTTGGAGTTCACATTGACAATAAACTGGACTGGGCTAAAAACACCACAGCACTTTACAGGAAGGGCCAGAGTCGTCTCTATTTTTTGAGGCGACTGAGGTCCTTCAGCATCTGCCAGAAAATGCTGAGGATTTTCTATGAGTCTGTGGTGGCCAGTGCGATCCTCTATGCTGTTGCATGCTGGGGGAGCAGGCTGAGGGTCGCAGATGCCAACAGACTTAATAAACTGATCCGTAAGGCCAGCAATGTTGTGGGGATGGAGCTGGACTCCCTCAAGGTGGTGTCGGAGAGGCGGATGCTGTCCAAGATAAAGACAATGTTGGATAACACCTCCCACCCTCTCCATGACATGTTGGTCAGTCACAGGAGCTCGTTCAGTGAGAGACTGAGATTACCGAAAAGCACCACTGAACGACACAGGACATCATTCCTGCCTGTGGCTCCCTGTACAACGCATCCACTTAACACACTGTTTGCTGCTACAGCTACACATGTTTCTTTTCCAAATATTTATTTATAAGTGACTTATGTATGTATGTATGTATATATATGTATATATTGTACTATTCTTAGTTAGCGTATTGTCTGTCTTGTCTTAATGTTGGTTTAAAATGGAGCACTGTAACAAAAAATAATTTCCCCCAGGGATCAATAAAGTATTCTGATTCTGATTCTGATGATTAAATCCATAGTATTTGATATGATACCGGCCCACAATATGCAGCTATAACAGCTTCAACTCTTCTGGGAAGGCTTTCCACAGGGTTTATGAAAATTTTTGACAATTCTTCCAGAAGCGCATTTGTGAAGTCTGGTGTTGTACGAGAAGGTGCTGTCTCCTGAGGTCAGGACTCTGTGCAGGCCAGTCAAGTTCTTCCACATTTTGTACAGCGCTGCACAGTCTTGTTGGAGCAGGAAGGAGCCATCCCCAAACTCTTCCCACAAAGATGGAAACATGAAATTAATCATAATGTCTTGGAATGCTGAAGCATGAAGAGTTTTTTTCCCCCACTGGCACTAAAGGGCCTGAGCTATGCGATTATACGTGTGTTACGGCCGCTGGCCTCAGGTGGCCCCGCCTTCCTCCATGGAAGCTACAGTGCTCCAGGACTCACGGATTGGCTGGCCCGGACATATGCCCGCCCCAACTTCATGCGGATCCGAGCCTGTCTGACTACGCACACCATTGGCTGCCGCAGGAGCCTGGAGTACGACGGACAAGTGACACAGCTGTCTGCAGTTATGACAAGTGACACAGCTGACTGCAGTTAACTGATAGTATAAAAGGCTGAGGAGTCTTCATTCGTCGAGGGACTTGTTGATTTGAACAGACTGTACAGAGAGTCCCTCCCTTTTGCCTTTTGCCTTCTGCCTGTGTTTTGTGTTGCCTCCTGCGAGACGTTTAGTAGAGCAGTGCTCTACTGGTGTTATTAATCGTGGTGTTTGCTTAAAGTTTCTCTGCTGCCTAGTGAGTTGTTTCACTAACGGATTTCAGTTGTGTTAATAAACCTTATGTTTGTCTTCCTATCTAACTCCTTGGTCTCTGGGCTCGTTTATGTTACGTCCGCTGCCGCCTAGCAGAGCCGGGCCGTAACATAAGTGGGGGCTCGTCCGGGATCCCTCATAGGGGGTCTTTATTCCTGGGAGTGGGGGTCAAAAAAAAAAAAAAAAAAGAAAAAGGGAATTTGAGTTGGCTAAGGATTAAGCACTATGTCAGCTGCGTTTTGTTTGCAGCACTTTATAGCTGCCCCATCTCTTGGGATTATTAATAGCTGTCGCAAGAATGATTGGCAGCAAATTGTGGATCACTTTCAGCTGCAGGTTTCAAAAACTCTCCGTAAGAGTGAAATAAAAGCCTTAGTGGTGGACAAGTTGGTGGGAGCTGGTGTGCTTCAAGCGCCTGTTTTGCCTGTGGTCTCTGGTGTGCCAAGCCAAGCTGCCGTAGTTGAAGAGGGCCAACATGGTTCCAGTGGGGATGGTGAGGGGGATGAGCGGGGAAAAACGCCGCACATGCTTCCTCGCTATGATCCACTCTCTTCTGGGAGTTCCGAAGGGAGAGAAGGAGCTCGGCTGAAGGTGCGGCTGGCACGTCTCCAGATGGAGGCTGAGGAGAAGGCTCAGAACCGGCGGGTTCAGCTTGAAATAAGGAGGCTGGAAATAGAGGCGGACAAGGCCGTTAGGCTCCGACAGCTTGAGCTGGAGCCACAGTCTCAAGCCTCATCTGTCTCTGCTGTTCATTCCGGTCCCACCTCCACGTCCACTCCTGCTTTTAAAATTGATAAGTGCATTTCTTTAGTGCCCACTTTTAGAGAAACTGAGGTGGATACATACTTTGCAGCATTTGAACGTATCGCTGGTGCGCTGCAGTGGCCTAGTGAGATTTGGCCTCTTTTGCTACAGTGCAAACTGTCCGGCAAAGCTCAAGAGGTGGTGGCTGCTCTTTCTTTAAAGGACAGTTTAGATTACTCGTGTGTTAAAGCAGCTGTCTTGAAGGCATATGAGCTAGTTCCAGAGGCCTATAGGCAGAGGTTTCGCCAGCAAAAGAGATTGCTGTCGCAGACTTATGTGGAGTTTGCAAGAGAAAAGGGGGTTCTCTTTGATAAGTGGTGTGTTGCGTCAAAAGCGACTGACTATGACGCTCTGCGCGAACTAGTTTTGTTAGAGGACTTTAAGAAATGCATTCCTGAGCGTATTGTGCTGTATTTGAATGAACAGAAAGTGACGTCACTAACATCTGCTGCTGTTCTTGCTGATGAGTTTGTACTCACTCACAAAGCCTCATTTACTGACAGTGAGAAGCCACGGGTTAGCCCTGTGCAGCAGCGCCACACAGCTAAAGAGTCTGGGTCCAGGGAACACCGTGAATGTTTTTACTGTCATAAAACCGGACATGTGATTGCTGACTGTTTAGCATTAAAACGCAAAACATCACATGCTCGGCCACCCAAAGGGGTGGGTTTTGTAAAAGCTGAGACCCGTCACGAGGACCATGAGTGTGGTGGTAGGGTGCCTGACCCCTGTTTCGAACCATTCATTTTTGATGGCTTAGTATCGCTAACAGACCACCCATCCGAGTTAAAACCTGTGCGTATTTTAAGGGACACTGGAGGTTCTCAAACTGTCATCCTCTCAAGTGTATTGCCATTTTCTGCTAAAAGTGAATGTGGTTTTAATTCTGTTCTGCGGGGGATAGAGATGGGTTACGCTCCTAGACCAGTTCACAGAATTTTTATTAAATCTAGCCTTGCTACAGGATTTTTCCCTGTTGCCGTTTGCCCGGCCTTGCCAATAGAGGGTGTGGCCATGCTGTTGGGCAACGACATCGCAGGAGGGGTAGTGCTCCCTCGTCTGGAGGTTTTAGACAACCCCCTGAATCAGAAAACTTCTGATGTGTCTATGCACCCTGGGCTGTATCCAGCCTGTGCAATTACTCGAGCACAAGCTCGGAAAGATACTGATATTGCCCTCTCTGATTCTGTGTTGATGTCCTCGTTTTCCGGGGAGAATGATGTACCCACTAACAGAAACAATGTTCTGTCACCTCCAGACTCTGTGACGCCTGAGGAGCCTGATCCATTTCCTAAGGACTCTGTACTGCCTTTGACTAGAGACCAGCTGTCAGCAGCTCAATTAGCTGATGAAACAATAAAGAGCTGTTTCAAACGTATGGTAAGTGCTGAGCAAGCCAAAAAGGAGCAACAAGCCTATTTCATAGAACATGATGTTCTAATGCGTCAGTGGTCTCCACCAGGTGCAGAAGGTGCAGATTGGAGTAAGGTCAAGCAGATTGTAGTGCCCTCTGCGTACCGGCAGAAGATCCTGGCCCTTGCCCATGAAAGCCAGTGGTCAGGACACTTGGGCATCACAAAAACATACCAGCTACTATTAAAACATTTCTTTTGGCCTGGTATGAAGCGTGATGTTTCTAAATTTTGCAACAGTTGCCATGTATGTCAGATTGCAGGTAAACCCAATCAGGTCATACCCCCGGCTCCGTTGTGTCCCATTCCTGTAGTGGATCAGCCGTTTGACCATGTCATAGTAGACTGTGTGGGTCCACTACCTAGAGCAAAATCAGGAAAGCAATATCTACTCACGATAATGTGTGCCGCTACCCGCTTCCCCGAGGCTGTCCCGTTACATAAAATTACAGCGAGATCTGTCGTTAAGGCGTTGACAACCTTCTTTTCAGTGTTTGGCTTGCCTAAGGTCGTACAAACCGACCAGGGCTCGACCTTTCAGTCTAAGGTATTCAAACAAGCAGTTAGCACTCTGGGTGTTAAGCATATTGTGTCCTCTGCTTACCCTCTTGAATCGCAAGGTGCATTAGAGCGGTGGCACCAGACCTTGAAGACGATGCTACGCAAATACTGCCTGGAGAGTGATAAAAGCTGGGACGAGGGTGTTCCATTTGTGTTATTTGCTGCCCGTGACGCCGTTCAGGAGTCACTTGGGTTTAGTCCCTCTGAGCTAATATTTGGCCGTAGGCCACGGGGACCCCTCAAAGCTCTGAAAGAGGCGTTTTTGAGCCCACAAGGGGTTTTCAAAACAAACGTCAGCAGTTATGTAAAACACTTCCGTGAGCGTTTGAATCAAGCCAACGCTCTGGCTAAACAACACCGGCAGCCGCGCCCGCTCGTGCGGGCTCGACGGGGAGGTGCCCATTGACTGACCTGCTCAGCCCAAAGGTTGAGTTTAGCTGGTCGAGTGAGTGTCAGGATGCTTTTGAGAGTGCAAAAGCCCTCCTCTGCCATTCTCCTGTGTTAGCTGCACCTGATTTGACGCGACCATTCAAACTCGAGGTTGATGCCAGTGCTGTCGGGGCTGGGGCAGTGCTGTTGCAAGAAGACTTGCTGGGTTTGAACCACCCCGTTTGTTACTTTTCCCGCAAGTTCAATAAAAATCAGTTAAACTACTCCACCATTGAAAAGGAGACCCTGGCTTTGTTGTTGGCTCTTCAGCACTTTCACGTGTACCTGGGGTCCAGCATGTTGCCTCTTGTTGTGTACACAGACCACAACCCACTTGTGTTCCTGGCGCGTATGTTTAATCACAACCAGCGCCTTATGCGCTGGGCTCTGTTGTTGCAGGAATACAACTTAAGTATCCACCACAAAAAGGGGACTGAAAATGTTTTAGCTGACGATCTGTCCCGTTTGTAAACATGTTTTACTGCTTTTGTCTTTTGTTGTTGTTTATGCTCTGTAACGTTGGCTTCAGCCCAACATAGTTGGTATTTTAAGGGGAGGGGTGTTACGGCCGCTGGCCTCAGGTGGCCCCGCCTTCCTCCATGGAAGCTACAGTGCTCCAGGACTCACGGATTGGCTGGCCCGGACATATGCCCGCCCCAACTTCATGCGGATCCGAGCCTGTCTGACTACGCACACCATTGGCTGCCGCAGGAGCCTGGAGTACGACGGACAAGTGACACAGCTGTCTGCAGTTATGACAAGTGACACAGCTGACTGCAGTTAACTGATAGTATAAAAGGCTGAGGAGTCTTCATTCGTCGAGGGACTTGTTGATTTGAACAGACTGTACAGAGAGTCCCTCCCTTTTGCCTTTTGCCTTCTGCGAGACGTTTAGTAGAGCAGTGCTCTACTGGTGTTATTAATCGTGGTGTTTGCTTAAAGTTTCTCTGCTGCCTAGTGAGTTGTTTCACTAACGGATTTCAGTTGTGTTAATAAACCTTATGTTTGTCTTCCTATCTAACTCCTTGGTCTCTGGGCTCGTTTATGTTACGTCCGCTGCCGCCTAGCAGAGCCGGGCCGTAACAACGTGGCCTACAACTTCATGGGTAAGTTGCCTCATTTCCAATTTTGTTACAATACGACTAACGGTTGAGTGTTATATATTTAGTAGGGAGGAAATTTCAGGGCCAGACTTGCATAGGTAGCATCCCATCACAGTTGTAACCCAGTAGAGAAAACTGCTTTTGTTGTTATTCTTTCTCGCTTTCTTTATATCTGTATAAATGTATTTCCACTCTTTTATTTTGAAAAGAAACATAGAATTTAGATAGTTAGAATTTGTTTTTAGCAAACTTGGATTTTGGTTCGAAATGATCTAAAAAAAGAAACAAAACTTGAAGGATAATTCAAAAATCTATTATCTTGTTGGTTATAAATATAAATCACAATTTCATGGATAAGAGAGTTGAAAGGAAAAAGAAATTCATTTATTTGTTTTACATGGTTAAAAATAATTTCATGTACAACCGAGGAGATTTTCAAAACATGCATGTAATATATTACTGTGGTAATATGAAAAGTGAAGATAAAGAATCAAGCTATAGCTGTGAAATAAGAGAAAGGAATTGATCTGGCTGCGTGCAATAATGTCAATACTGTTGTGCAGGCATGGGCAAACTACGGCCACGGTTAAACGTTTTGATTCGGCCCGCCAAACTTGAAAAAATTTAATAAATTAACCATGTTAATGTTTTATTTTCCCTGCAATTCTGATGTTTCTGAAGCGCTATACAAATGCAGGCCATTTACCATTTTTAAAAGAATGTATGGTAGAGACAGCAGGTATTTTGTGCCCGGAGACAAATTTGAGAAAATCAGTTTATCACGGCGGACAGTGACTCGCCGTGTAGAACTAATAGATGAAGACATCACCAGCAGATTAAACAAAAAGGCGAAGTTTTTATTCTTTAGCACTGGATGAAAGCAACGATGTCAAAGACACTGCTCAGCTCCTCATTTTTATCCGAGGAATCAACGAAACTTTTGAAATAACGGAGGAGTTTTTGACAATGGAGTCTCTGAAAGGACAAACACGGGGAGAGGACTTGTTTGAACGGGTGTCTGCTGCCATCGAAAACATGAAGCTTCCCTGGAGTAAGCTTGTTAACGTCACAACAGATGGATCTCCGAATTTAACGGGAAAAAACGTTGGCCTGCTGAGGAGAATCCAGAATAAAGTGAAAGATGAAAACCCTGACCAGAATGTCATTTTCCTCCACTGCATCCTCCACCAGGAATCTCTATGTAAATCAGTGTTACAGCTGATACATGTTGTGAATCCTGTGGTGAAACTCGTCAACTTCAGAACCTTCAATTCATTGCGTTCCTGGAGGAAACTGATGCGGATCACCAGGACCTGCTTTATCACTAACGTGTCCGCTGGTTGAGTTTGGGCAAAGTGTTTCAACGAGTGTGGGAGCTCAAAGAGGAGATTGGCGTGTTTTTGGAGCGGCAGGGGAAGATGAATTTCCTGAGCTGAGCAACAAGAGCTGGATGTGTGACTTTGCGTTTGCTACGGACGTATTTTCACACTTGAATGAGCTCAACGTGAAACTGCAGGGGAAGGAGCAGCTTGTGCATGACATGTACACAAATGTGAAAGCCTTCAAATCCAAGCTGGCTTTATTCTCCAGGCAGATTTTGAACAAGTCATTCACTCATTTTCCTACACTAGCCACGCTGAAAGAGGCCGGAGCAAAAGTAAAGAAATACAGTGAGTCACTGGATGCACTGCACGGAGAATTCTGCCGTCGGTTTTTGGATTTCGATAAAATTGAAAAGTCACTTCAATTGGTGGCCTTTCCTCTGTCACAAGACCCCGAAACAGCTCCAGAGGAGCTTCAGCTCGAACTGATCGACCTTCAGTCCGACCCTGCCTTAAAAGAGAAGTTCAGCTCTCTGAAACTAAATGACTTCTATGCTTCACTCAATGATGCCGCGTTTCCAAATCTAAGGCGAAAAGCACAGATGATGTTGGCTTTGTTCGGCTCTACCTTCGTGTGTGAACAGACCTTCAGCGTCATGAACATCAACAAAGCCAGCCACAGATCCAAGTTAACAGACCTACACCTCAGACCCATCCTGAGAACCTCCACAACAAAACTCCAGACTTTGATGCGCTGGCTAAAAAAGGAGAACAACAACACTGCTCCCATTAAAATGTGTGTGTCTACGTGATAGGCAAGTTGTTAAAATAAACAGTGCGCGCAGATAACGCTTCACAGACTGACTTGCTGCAACCGTTTCGTCCTTGCACTTGTCGTTGTTGACTTTTGGCACCGGGGAAACAAACTGAATAAAAGGAACAGGACAAGTACATCTGCATCAGGAGAGTGATGGTGATATGCTGAAGGATAACAGAACTTTCAGTGCTCTAAAATAAAATGGTCATTTATTTGATTTTCAGTGCTTAAAGACTCATTTCGAAGTCAGAGATTTTATTGTAATACTTTTCTTCATTTGGAAATTAAAGCACATGTTTTCTCCAAATCCCAAGATGTGTATTTTTCCCCCAATGAGGTGATGTTTTCAAAGCATGCCATCTATCTGCTCCTGTTCCGGCCCCTTTGTCAAATGTTAGAACTCAATGTGGCCCACGAATCAAAAAGTTTGCCCACCCTGTCCTAGCCGAAATCTAACTGTGGTAACGAACAAGCAGAAATACCTGAAACAACACCCTCCACCTCCAAAACCCCCAAAACAATAAAGTGAACATGTTAAAACTAAACCTGACGAAAACATTTCGCAGGTCGGAGAATCAGGCGCCTTCAATGTGGCCAAGCAAGACTTCTTGGGATAAACTAAATGCCCAAGCAAGGGAAGGGCAACCCATTGATGAGGCAGAAGCAACCAAGAACTAGGACCCAGTGAGAGAGGCAGGCCAACAGAAGCAGTGGTGTTGTAGGACCCAGAGCATACGTGCATTCTAATAAAAACCTTTGTGGTCTTTCCTGCTGACTCAATGATTTCGAAACTCCAATATTTGAACACTGGCTTTTATTTGAGAGCTTACAATACATCACCACTGATAACCACACATAACATCGCACACACGCACACACGCACACACACACACACACACACACACACACACACACACACACACACACACACACACACACACACACACACACACACACACACACACACACGTCCCAATGCTCTTAAAAGTATCACTGTCTCTCTCTCTTCTGCTCTTACTGTCTCTGCTCAGCTCTCTGCCCAGTCCGCTGTATACATAATTGCTTTGAGTCATTAATAACCTATTAATATTGATGCATGTTATTTAAATGTGCAGGTTAACGACTCGGCGGACCTCATTAAGTCTTGATGGGGTCAAACTAGGCCTGCAGTCCCACCATGCTGTGCCTGATTACACTTTTAATAGACTGTGGCTTTGATTTAGTAGGCTGTCCTCACTATGTATCACATGCAGAGATATGTTTTAATTGTTAGCGAGACTTTAAAGGAGGGCATCTGGCTTTGTAAGCACGCAGGTGATACCAGTTAATTGACTCTGCTCTAAACCACACAAACATCACATCTCCAATCACAGCTCAGCAACTGTAATTATAGGCGCTCCAGACCTGTCAAGCTATATACAAGCTGATCTGGCATTCGTATACAAAGAGTTTAGACAACGGCGTCTTCTTAATTGCTTTGTATAAACTCAAATCGTAGATGCAAATGGATCCGGGAGTGCAATCAAATGTAGCTGCAGTTATAAAAGAGCTTTCGTTATGAATAGAACACCCACTGTGTAGTGCGGAAACCTGTAGTGGAAGTTTGAAGTTAAAGTGAGAAACCTTTATGGACTTTGGTTCAGGACCCTTTAACCCTCGAAGGTTTAAGTAGTATTGATGATGACGACCCGAATTCCACAGCCCCACTAAGTTTAACCCAAAAGCAATCAGAATAATCATTTTTGTATTTAGTGCATTGTATTCCAAAGTCTTTGCAATTACAGAAAAAAGAAAATAATCAGACAATTTGGATGAGATCAAAAACTGTTCACATTTCCCCCCCCCAAAAAAATCACTTATGTCCTTCTCCAAAATATACTCTAAATAAGGATAAGTTACACCTCAGAGGGTTGAAATCTTGGGTTTGGGCTCAATTGTTTACAAGTGAAAAGGAAATCATATTTCAAATAACCACAGTTATTTGAAATATGTATCAGGGGGCGATCGTGGCTCAGGGGGTTGGGAAGCTCATCTGTAACCGGAAGGTCGCCGGTTCGATCCCCGGGCTCTCTGTCCTGGTCGTTGTGTCCTTGGGCAAGACACTTTACCCTACCGCCTACTGGTGTTGGCCAGAGGGGCCGATGGCGCGATATGGCAGCCTCGCTTCTGTCAGTTTGCCCCAGGGCAGCTGTGGCTACAACTGTAGCTGCCTCCACCAGTGTGTGAATGCGAGAGTGAATGAATAGTGGCACTGTAAAGCGCTTTGGGTGCCTTGAAAAGCACTATATAAATCCAATCCATTAAAAGATGAGACTATTATTAAGGTGAAACATGAATTTACAAAATAAGAGAAACCAAAACTGACAGCTAATCTAAACTGAGATTAAACTAAACTGAGAGCAAAGCACAGGGGCCGTGGAAAAAAACTAGGGGCCGGGAACACGGGGGAAGACGACCAGACGACCTGACAATGAACAAGGGGAGACAGAGTGCTTAAATACACAGAAGGGCAATGAGAGAAATGGAAACACATGAGGAACACAGCTGAAAACAAATGAACATGATGCCACAGGGGAAGCAAAACTAAACACACTGAACATGGAAACACGAGACTATCAAAATAAAACAGGAAACACTGAGACGGAGACTTACACATGAGCTTGACACAGGAGGAAGGGCAGATGAGAGAGGGAGCGAGGGAACACGACAGAGAGAGAGATGACGAGCTGGCGACACACAGGAAGGGAAGACGAGACATCTCGACATATTACACACAAAGAAATCACCAATAATTTCAAAAGGCTGGGTCAGATGAGCTCCTCTTGCATGACAGTGAGAGCAGGAAGACGGAACAAAAAAGGTGAGGAGAGAAGAAATGTGCATCACGGGAACCCCAGCAGCTGGCCTGGAAGGAAGGATTCAGCCAGGAAGCTGAAGACTGTCCCTCCATTTTACATTTAAATATCCCAGGAACCTCAGGTAAGCCAGCAGTCTGAGGATGAAGTGCGCTAATGAAGTGATATGTCTCTAAAATAAAATGCAACCTTAAATATTCAACACCTTATATGTAAGCAGAAGGACCAATGAAGAGAATCCGCTCTCTCTTTCTAGTCCCTGTCAGTTCTCTTGCTGCAGCATTTTGGATTAACTGAAGGCTTTTCAGGGAGTTTTGAAATGATCTCTATTGCTGTTTCAAATATGTATCTGCAACAATAGTAAGTCTTTAGTTGTATCTGTTGTTTTCATGTATTAGACCAAGATCTGGTGAAATCTTCTTTGGAAACACTTGCCACTTTAAAAGGGATGATCTCCAGAAATAAAGCAGATTCTATCTTCTTCTGCCTAAAATCCGAGCACTCTTTCAGATTAAGAATAAAAACGACATCTTTTGTAGTCTGCTGCTTCACACTCCCCGGTTCAACCTTAAAAAGACAGAGGAAAAGTTTGTTTCTGCAGGTGGTGGTGCAGCATGTTTTGAAGAGACTGCTCAGTTGTGCTGACTCACCAGCTCATTTTAACTATGTCTCGTTTTGAGGGCCTTCCACTCCAAGCAGAAGAAAGGCTGTGCAAAGCTGAAGCACATTTTGGTGCGACATCCAGAGGCTCCAACAGCGCCAGAGTACCATCAGAGAGACGAATGAAAGCTCAAGGTCTGCACCGGCTTTCATCTCTCCCTGTGTCTGCCGTCTGTTTTATCATTCCCTCCGCCTTACTTCTTCCCCCGAGTCAAAACAGCCCTCTCACACTGTCACACAGACACGTACTTTTATAAGTTTTTATTCTTGTTTTCTGTCTTTTTGACCTTTATCTCACTGGTAGTCTGCTGTGTTTTCCACTTTTGTTACTACCTGCCTTTTTCTCTACCTCTTTCTGTCCCCACCTCACTCCAGCCTTCGATGCCTGTGCCTCACTTTCTGTCTTTTGCTCTTTTGCTTTGTATGCTTTGTTATTCTAGTGTGTCTGACCACTGGCACAAAAATGGCACTCAAGGATCAGCAAGCCCAGGGTGGATCTAGTCCTGCATTGCATATTAAGGCAGCAGTATTTCCCATCAGCCCCGGAGTGCATGCCCCCCCACTGTGTTGGTCCTTGCCTTCTGTTACCCTCACAGTAGCGCTGCTACCACGTCCAGCAGCGCTGCCTCTCCGCTTGCCTCCATTGCCCAACCCAGAGAGGGCTTTTCAGGCTAGTTGAGAATTCGGGCCAGTTCACTTAAATGAATAATCTGGCCCCAACCATCTTCTCTACTCAATTAAGAGCTCGACCATAAAGAATTACACTGGATATGCTTGCAGCCCAGATTTGGCTTCTAAAAATGCCCCCTTCAGTCTCTCTCTTCTTCTTTTTTTTAAAGCTTAACATTCAAACGCCATGAAAACATTCAGATGAACAATGGCCAACAATGAAAACATTTGAGCACTTTCTCCATCTCTGCAGCATCTCAGGCGAAAGCTTAGTGTGAGCTAGCTTAGTGTGGAGTGATTACAAAATACTGCAGGTGTGCAGAAAAGGTTGAGAAGCGCTATGCGGCACATAACTTTAAAGGTGCGTCGAGCAGAAATCCTCCCCATCCCCAGAGGTGGAGACATTCACAGATGAAAGCTTTGATAATTTATTACCGGGCTTAATTAAATGTGGACCTCCGGCACTGTTGGTAATGTTTTAACTAAACAAGCTTGTATTCAGGCTGTTGCAATGCTAATATGGAGTAAGCACCATTTAGGCCTCCAGTAAGCCAAGTCTGCATTTCTGAAATTTAAAGAGGCAGCATCTTCATTTACAGTGCAGCTAATTAATACCCCATCATTAGCTTTGCTGGTGTTAGGAATAAAATGATTATAAATAGCTGTTTTTTTATGAGTTTTATATAAACATTGCGATGTGCTCATCAAAGAGTTGGAGCTCCGTGTTTTGAGGGTCAAAGCTTCATTGACAAGCTTCTATGACTGAATTGAATTATTGACTGACATGTAGAAAGCAGAGGGTTTGCAACATGCTTACATAACTGGTTAACAGTCAGGAGGATACTTTCTGGGCCAGCGGAGTCCGAACTGAAAGTCCCAAACTTAGATAGTAAATAGAATCAGTGAGATAATACTAATAATCAAGGCTAGGCAGGGAGGTGTGTCATCTGTTACACCAGGAAAGGAGCAGATACGAGGCGAGGTTGGACATGAACGGAGAGAGGAGAAGATCCAGCAGGGAGACAGCAGGACCGCCACGACGCTTCCGGAAGGAGATAAAAACACGTTTTATTGTGACTGTTGGGGTATAAAACTGGACGGCCTGCTCTGAGGGTCATCATTTGTGTGAAAGCAGACGGCTGATTTTACATGGAGGTCCGGTGCTGTAAACTTGTAATTTCAACAGCTGAAGTAAATGAAATCGTTTAAACGACAGCCTTTCTCCGGTACTTCCTTAAGAAAAAGCCGAACACGTCATCGGTCCCTTTAGTTATATGGTGTCAAATCCAAGATGCTTCTCCTGATGTTTGTCAATGATTTGAGCCTTTATCTGCCGTTGGTGACAAACAGCATTGGTATTCTGACTGAGGTAAATAAACGGCTGTCATGGTCAAAGAAAGAATTAGATTAAAGACCTTCTCGTTGCGTCCCAGCTCCACTATTCTATTGTGTAACAGGGGACGCTAGTGACAGCCGTGACACTAATTTCCACAATAACTGGAAAAAAAACCCCAAAAAACCAAAGAAAAACATGTTGAAAACCAATTTGTTGTGCTATAAAGTTAGACAAACAGGTTTTACAACTGATTTAATGAACTCAACATTGTAATGACTTTCCAAAAATGTATTCATCAAAGTCTGAATATTTTCATCAACACCCTTCACACGTTGTTATGATAGCTTTTCGTGTTTTATTTACCAGTCGCTAGCATCCCTTTGAGTCTTAGCTCACACCACCACATGCATACTAATTTAGTGAGTGTGGCACAGTGACTACAGCTCAGTGCTGTTATGCAAACGTGTACTTTGTGGACATCAAGATTCGAGCTATGAACAGATCACTGAAATGTGAGTAGGTGGACTTTTATGGGCGGCAGCTGCCTCATCAACATCAATTGTCTTCTGCTTGTCCAGAGAGTCTGCAAGGTCATGGTGGTAGCAGGATAAGAAGGGTATTCCAAAGAATGAAAGGGAGTCTACCTGCTCCACTAAATTCCATCTGTATCCCAGGGTCTCCTTGTAGCTCAGCATACCAACTCCAAAGGAACGTTTTCAATAAGGCTTCCAGTAGGCATGCATCATTTTACACCCAAAGGTTATAAGTTAGCTGAGGGTTGTCCATATGATGCCCAGGTTAGTGCTGATCCCACAGCAATATGCAAGAACTTCTCACGCTCCACTTCACCATCAAACTCATCAAACATTATTCTCCAATTTAAATCTACTTTTGGTTCTTCTTCATTTTTCTGGTGGTCACTGATATAACTAAGAGACAAAACACATGTTACGATACTTAAACACAAAGCATTTAGGGAGTTCAACGCATCTACAACTACAAATCCTTTGGCTCAAATTTTCTGGTTGGCTGGTGCCTGTGTGGGGAGTTTCCATGTTGTTCCTGTGACTGTTGGTTTCTTCCAGGGTCTCCATCTGTCACCCACAGGTAGCTGTAAATTGGCCGTGGATGTGAGTGCTTCACGTGTACAGACTCAGTGTATAAATGTGTGTTTTAATGTGGCTTGTAGTCTGAATGGTAAGTTCAAACAGTTCACTATTTAAATTCCAGTCGATTTCCTTTTCCATTACAACGAACTACAGATGAGTTATTAGAGTGTGAAGGAACTGTTAGATCACATTCAAATACAGGTCAACGTCTCTGTGCTTTGTGTTGGAAAACAAAGAGGTGCATAAATGTTGACCTAAAAATTAGTGGGTTTTTTTTAAATGGGGTTTTTGCTAATAAGTAATACTCTCGTCTGTGAAGGTTCTCAGTCATCCAGGTCATCGTAGTCTAAGGAACTTGGAAAGAAAAGCGTTTCACCTCAGCTTCTTGGATGAGAGGTGAAACATCTTCAAGCAACTTAAAGAAGTCCAGACGCTTTTCTTTCCAAGCTCCTAAGTAATACTTTCGTTTTCACTCTCTATGTCCTTGACTTTTTCAAATTCAGTTATTTAAAGATGATTTTAGGATCTTTAAATAAATGTTGTCTTATACTCCTTGCCTAATGACTGAGCCTCACCTCATTTTTGGTCATTGTGGAGATGTGAACCGACGAGTTTTAAGTAAATGACCCATCCTCATTCTGGAGCGCATTTTAAAACAATTAAATTAAATACTCTGTATGACACACCTTCATCATAAATTGTTGTGTTATGGCCCAACTACTGCTCTGTGATTTTAGGTGTTTCCATGACTCATGGCTATTTTTAATTGTTTTCACAGTAAGCGGCACGCGCATGGAAACACTGAAGGCCAGAAAGTTTCAGCACAAAGCTTTTCATCTTAAATACCTAAACAAATATTATATAATATATAATATTTATATTCCAGCTGTGTGCCACAGCTTCGTTTTAAAAAGTTAAAAACACTTCTGCAAAGGGTACACCTGTGCGTCCTCCTCATCTCCACGCCTCAGGTGTATTTCAGGAATTGATGCGTCCTTCAATGTGATGTACTGAGAGTGACTCCAGGGTCACAGACAGGAGGAATAATAATAAGAGAAATAACTTCATGCCTTAATACACCCTTAATACACTGGTGTTTTGGCTTCTCTCAGTTTCCCTCCTGTTTGATCACCTACCGCACCCTTATTAGTTTCCCCTGCGTGGAACTGGTTTCACCTGTATCCAATCAGCACTGGGTGCAGAGTTTTGTTGCTCTCCTTTTATTTTTGTCTAGTTTAGTTCTTGTTTGTACTCAACCTTTCTGGACATTTGCCATCTGTCATTAAAGGCTTACCTATTTTTTTCTTTTAATTTTAATATTTCTGAGTGAGTTATTGCAGGGAAAATGACCTAAATACAGGACGCTGTTTTCATATATGTGTCTAACAGCTCCATGGTGGACTGGGAATTTCCTTCTCTTTTCACGTCTTTGTTTTCGGCTTCATGAAAGAGAATATTTTTAAATTAAACAGCAACTTATAATCAGTACAGCACTGGCTCCCATTCTGCCCAGCACGGCCCCGCTGGGAGCTGACAGGTAGGGCCTGTCCATTTGTGCCAACCAAAACCATTCTACTGAGCTGCAGTGAGTTTCACTGTCGCTTTATTTAGTCAGACTGTGGTGCTGATGCCAGTTTGAAGAAAGCGCCAGAAAATGTGTACTGAAACTTTTCCCCCAAAACTGAACATAAAATAAATCAATTTGCATATTAATGACCAAGGAACTGAACTCACAGCCCATTGTTCATTCAGTGGGCTGGTTTCAGTCATTGTGCAAATGTCCTGTTTATAAGACTGGAAACCTGCAGTCAGCTGAGACTGAAGAAGTCACTTGGATGAGTGACGAAACATTTCTCCCACTGAAAACGTCCAGATGAACAGAATCAACTTTTTGGGATAAAATAAATCTGTTTTGCTTTGTAACTAACTGCTTTGGTTATCACAGGATCATTTGTGGCGTCTTTAGCCTGACATGTCTGCAGCAACATGTGCCAGCGTATACCATCAAGGGCCTGTGTAAGGCTGCCTGTGTTGGCACAGCCCAGCAGCTGTAAACTTTAGACAGCGTAAACTTTACACTGTAAAGTTTCTTTAATTACCTGCACCTGTGACCACAGCACCAGAGTTGTCATGCTTTGTCCTCTGAACTACATCTGCCTCCATGATCACCTGCAGTCACTCAAGTAATGTGTGGTGGTAAAACTTCCAGAAGATTGTAAAATTATTATTTTTCATCTCAAATGGCATCAGACATACCGGAGCTTTGTGAGATTATTTCCACAGAGCTCAGAGATTTAGTGGGTGTTAACCACAGGGTGCTTAGTTTATGTAAAACTGTAGTTTGTGGTTGTTTTGGTTTATGAGCTTAAATTGTTTTATGTGTATATTGTAAATGAGTGTAAACTTGTAGATAGTTAAATATGTATGGACTATATAATGTCAAATTCTGATTACTGACTTGTAAATAATTGACGATTTTCTCAGTTGAAGTCAGCAGCGCTCCACCGCACTAAACACAGTGCAGGTAGAGCACTGCTTTCCCCTCCTGAATCGCCTGATGGTTTGCCAGAATCTCTTCGAGGCAGTACAAAAGTCTTTTTCCATGGCCTCTCCGAACTCCTCCCACACCAGAGCTTTTGCTTCCGCCACCACCCACACAGCATTCTGCTTGGCCTGAGGCTAACCAAGACCGGTGGGACTCCTCCTTCAGCTTGGTGGCTCCCTTCACCTCTGGTGTCAACCATTTGGTTCGGGGGTTACCACCACGGCAGCCACCAACTACCTTGCGGCCGCAGCTCTGTGCAGCGGCTTTGGCAATGGAGGTGCTGAACATGGTCCATTCGGACTCAATGTCCCCAGTCTCCCTCGGAATGCTGTTGAAGCTCTGCCGGAGGTGTGCGTTGAAGATCTCGTGGACCGAGGCCTCTGCTAGACGTTCCCAGCATACCTTCACTGTACGTTTGGGTGCACCAGGTCTGTCCAGCGTTCTCCCTCGCCACCTGATCCAACTCACCACCAGGTGGTGATCAGTTGACAGCTCAGCCCCTCTCTTTACCCGAGTGTCCAAAACATATGGCCTCAGGTCTGGTCATACGATTACAAAATCGATCATCGACCTGCGGCCTAGAGCGTCCTGGTGCTATGTGCACTTACGGACACTCTTATGTTCGAACATGGTGTTCGTTATGGCCAAACTGTGGTTTGCAGGCCGTTCCTCCCAATCACGCCCTTCCAGGTCTCACTGTCATTGCCCACGTGAGCGTTGAAGTCTCCCAGTCCCCAGGAGGAGCACCCTCCAGTGCCTCCATCCATCCATCCATCCATCCATCTTCATCCGCTTTATCCGAGGCCGGGCCGCGGGGGCAGCAGCCTAAGCAAAGAGGCCCAGACCTCCCTCTCCCCAGCCACCTCCTCCAGCTTATCCGGGGGAATACCAAGGCGTTCCCAGGCCAGCCGAGAGATATAATCTCTCCAGCGTGTCCTGGGTCTGCCACGGGGCCTCCTTCCGGTTGGACATGCCTGGAACACCTCACCCAGGAGGCGCCCAGGGGGCATCCTTGTCAGATGCCCGAACCACCTCAGCTGGCTCCTTTCGATGTGGAGCAGCAGCTGCTCTACTCTGAGCCCCTCCCGGATGGCCGAACTTCTCACCCTATCTCTAAGGGAGAGGCCAGCCACCCTTCGGAGGAAGCTCATTTCTGCCGCTTGTATCCGCGATCTCGTTCTTTCGGTCACTACCCACAGCTCGTGGCCATAGGTGAGGGTAGGGATGTAGATCGACCGGTAAATTGAGAGCTTCGCTTTTACACTCAGCTCCCTCTTCACCACGACGGACCGGTGCAGCGTCCGCATTACTGCAGCTGCAGCCCCAATCCGTCTGTCGATCTCCGGCTCCCTTCTCCCATCACTTGCGAACAAGACCCTGAGATACTTGAACTCCTCCACTTGGGGCAGGAACTCATCCCCGACCCAGAGTGGGCACTCCACCCTTTTCCGGCTGAGAACCATGGCCTCAGATTTGGAGGTGCTGATCCTCATTCCTGCTGCTTCACACTCGGCTGCGAACCGTTCCAGTGCGAGCTGGAGGCCCTCACCCGATGAGGCCAACAGAACCACATCATCTGCAAAAATCAGAGATGAGATTCTGAGGCCACCAAAGCAAAAGCCCTTCGCCACTTGGCTGCGCCTAGAAATCCTGTCCATAAAAATTATGAACAGAACCGGAGACAAAGGGCAGCCCTGGCGGAGCCCATCACCCACCAGGAACGAGTCCGACTTATTGCCCGCAATGCGAACCAAGCTCTTGCAACGGTTGTATAGGGATCGAATGGCCCGTAGCAATGGGCCAGACACCCCATATTCCCGCAACACCTCCCACAGGACACCCCGAGGGACACGGTCGAATGCCTTCTCCAAGTCCACAAAACACATGTAGACTGGTTGGGCAAACTCCCATGCACCCTCAAGTATCCTCGAGAGGATAAAGAGCTGGTCCAGTGTTCCGCGACCAGGACGAAAACCGCATTGTTCCTTCTGTATCTGAGGTTCGACTAACGGACGAACTCTCCTTTCCAGCACCCTGGCATAGACTTTCCCAGGGAGGCTGGGGAGTGTGATCCCCCTGTAGTTGGAACACACCCTCCGGTCCCCCTTCTTAAAGATGGTGACCACCACCCCGGTCTGCCAGTCCACAGGTACTGCCCCTGATCTCCACGCAACATTGCAGAGGCATGTCAACCAGGACAGCCCTACAACGTCCAGAGCCTTCAGGAACTCGGGGCGGACCTCATCAACACCAGGGGCTCTGCCACCAAGGAGTTGTTTAACTGCCTCAGTGACCTCTCCCCCGGAAATTGGCGGGTCATTCCCCTCATCCCCAGACTCTCCTTCCTCCTCGGAAGACGTGTCAATGGGATTAAGGAGGTCCTCGAAGTATTCCTTCCACCGCCTAACAATTCTCTCAGTCGACGTCAGCAGCGCTCCGCCAGCACTATACACAGTGCAGGTAGAGCACCGCTTTCCCCTCCTGAGACGCCTGACGGTTTCCCAGAATCTCTTCGAGGCAGTACGAAAGTCTTTTTCCATGGCCTCTCCAAACTCCTCCCACACCCGAGTTTTTGCTTCAGCCACTGCCCGCGCCGCATTCCGCTTGGCCTGTCGATACCTGTCGGCTGCCGCCGGAGTCCCACAGGCTAACCAAGCCCGATAGGACTCCTTCTTCAGCCTGGTGGCTCCCTTCACCTCTGGTGTCCACCATTTGGTTCGGGGATTACCACCACGGCAGGCACCAACCACCTTGCGGCCACAGCTCAATGCAGCAGCTTCGGCAATGGAGACGCTGAACATTGTCCATTCGGACTCAATGTCCCCAGTCTCCCTCGGAATGCTGTTGAAGCTCTGCCGGAGGTGTGCGTTGAAGATCTCGCGGACTGGGGCCTCTGCTAGACATTCCCAGCACACCCTCACTACGCATTTAGGTGCACCAGGTCTGTCCAGCGTCCTCCCTCGCCACCTGATCCAACTCACCACCAGGTGGTGATCAGTTGACAGCTCAGCCCCTCTCTTTACCCGAGTGTCCAGAACATATGGTCGCAGTTCTGGTGATACGATTACAAAATCGATCATCGACCTACGGCCTAGAGCGTCCTGGTGCCACGTGCACTTATGGACACTCTTATGTTCGAACAAGGTGTTCGTTATGGCCAAACTGTGATTAGCACAGAAGTCCAATAACAAAGCACCGCTCGGGTTCAGATCAGGGAGGCCGTTCCTCCCAATCACGCCCCTACAGGTCTCGCTGTCATTACCCACGTGAGCATTGAAGTCTCCCGGCAGGACAACAGAGTCTCCAGGTGGAGCACCTTCCAGCACCCCCCCCCCCCCCCCCCCCAGGGACTCTAAGAAGGCTGGGTACTCTTAACTGCCACTCGGCGCATAAGCGCAGATGACAGTCAGGACCCGTTCCCCGACCCTAAGGCGCAGGGAACAAACCCTCTCGTCCACCGGGAAAAACCCCAACGTACCGGTAGCAAGCCGAGGGGATATTAGAATACCCACCCCAGCCCGCCGCCTCTCACCAGGGGCAACTCCAGACTGAGACAGAGTCCAGCCCCTCTCCAGGGGACTGGTTCCAGAGCCCAAGCCATGTGTAGAGGTGAGCCCGACTATATCTCACGCACTAACTCAGGCTCCTTCCCCACCAGAGAGGTGACATTCCATGTCCTTATTGCCAGTCTTGGCAGCCGGGGGTCAGTCCACCAGGGCCTCCGCTCCTGGCCGCCACCCGGCACACAATTCAATTCAATTCAATTCAATTTCTTTATTGTCCCACAAGGGGACAAAAATGCACCCGACCCCTCCAGTACCTGGGTTTATATATTACATACAATATACAAATATTACAGCTGATGTTACTGTGTCAATGTTACTGAGGCTGGAACACAGAAGTAGATTTTTTTCCTTGCCCAATTTATTTTTTGATATTTTTTTGCATATAACCACTTTGAAAATATTCACATTCACATTTAACTCCAGAAAACTAGTAATCAACATATGAACATTATCTGCGCAAAGATTTATGCTTCTGAAGTGAAACAGTGAAAAATTACAGCACTTTTATTGAATAGATATCCTGGCGTTTTGCCATTTGGCACATTTTTGGCACCATACGTGATTTGAAATTCCTTAAGTACTGAAGAGCAGAAATGATCAAACTTTATTTATATGCCTAAAAATGCTCGTTTTGTTTTTTTTGTTTTTTTAATGTTTTGAGGAATTCTCAGGCACACTGGATCTTTTTTTCCTGTGTGTAATTCAAGCCTTTTCCCTTTAAATTCTGAGGGGCTGTAACTTCAGCTTCTATTGGCCAATTTGCATGATTGACATCTCTTTTTAATCATTAGAGCAAATAGACTCACATTCACGTCAGTTTCACCAATCACTCACCCTGGTCAAATCAAATGTTCTTAACCAGAAAGAAAATAGTGATTTGTAATGGGAAACGGCTCTGAAGCATTGTGGGACATGTCTTTGTTATGGAAGGAACGAAAATGCTAACCCGATTTTACATTAATGTTTACAATCATCCAAAATATTGTGGTTTGTTTCGCAGCTGGTTTGGTGAATTTTGGTCAGAGTGTGACGAAACGTGCCGTTCTGGAATCTGTGAGCTCTCAGCTTTTAATCCGTGTATTGTTTGTTTGGTTAGCCGTGCTAACGAGGCTCCTTTGTGTTTGTTTACCAACATTTCATAAAATGACGTAACTACTCTATTAACTGTTAACTGTTTGTTGTAGTTGTAAAAATGGTTTATATAAGCTTTTACCTGAGATTCAGAGGTTTCTGTTGATACCACACATGCCAGGACTTAGATTCTTGTTGCAGCCGATTAGACGGGGTCTTCCCCCTTTTGCCCCTAGTATCAGGTGTGCTGGGGTCCAGGAGATGTGCAGTTAATTCTGATTATTAGTTCATAGATATTACTGTCAACTGGGCCATTTTTCATGTGCTGCAGCCGGTTGTTGTTTTCAGTGAAGTTATTTTCTCAGTAATAAGAAAACAATCCCATAACCTGCTTACACCTTCAAACATCCTTCTTTCCTTCTCATCTGTGTGGTGTGTTCATGAGGCAGATGTAAAGTTGTGGTAGTAGTATTCTCCTTCATTGTGTAGCTGCAGGAGAGCAGAACACAAGAAAAGTAGCATTTTTAATTAATTTGTTATCATTATTATCATCATTTTTTTTAAGTAGCGTGTAGTGAGTGACTTTTTAAGAAGCTCCAGCTTCTGACTAAACACATTGTGTTCTGTGTCTGTGCAGTTTGTCACAAAATGTGTCACCTAGCTAAATGTACAGCTGCTCTAACAGTGTCACCTAAAGATTGCTCCCTGCCTCTTCCTCCATTCCTGAGAGATATAAGAACAAAAGAGTTCACCACCAGTTGAATTCCCCACTTGGGGGTCTCCAACTGTCTCACAACGCCCAACTGTGTGCGCAATAAAGTTGAAACTGAATTTTATTAATTAACTGACACAAAGTTACCAAATTATTACTAAAATGAAATATTACTAAAACATGTGATCAATAGATAAAATACGTTTCTGACACAACACCCTAATAATGTTATTGTCTTTTTTTTTCTTTTAATTGAAAGATTTGCAGCAGTTTTTTCCATCTAGTTGGCAGAGAATAGGCAAAAAAAAGCACAATTATACAGACACACATATGGGTCATATTTTGGTGTGGCTTTTTTAAAACTTTAACTCCTGAAAGATTTGTATAATGTTTTGAGGTCCATTTGTACATGAACTGCATATGCAACAGATTGCAGCATCAGCCAAGGAGGTGAAGAGCAACATTTTACATCCTGTCCAGAAATAATGTCGCTATAACATCAACCCTGAACCTAAAGGTGATGGTGCACCAGGCACAAAATGCAAAAGAATCAAAGCGTTGATCAAAACAGGCCAAGTAGTTCCACAGATACCTGCAGATGGTTGAGGTCCATACAAACACCAAGGCCTACTGACACTGGCAAAGTGACCAGAAACTGTCATGAAAGTGCATATAAATCATAAACACAGAGGTTCACTGAGTAGTTAATCATGCAGGAAACTTTGTGCGAGTTAGCAGAATTAAAACAGGCTGAACGCAGTTAAAGCAAAGGTGACCACAGAGATCCACACAGTCCACAGGAACTCACTGTGGGGCTATTTCTGCAAGACAGTGACAATTTTCCATTAATACAGATGTTACCACTGGGGTTATAATTTTAATAGACTAGGCTGCCATTATTGAACAGAGAATCACATCATTACAGTCAAACTCTCCCTTTAACAATGTTTTCTATAATAAAGGGTTCCAGGACAGCATCTGCAGTACTCTGACCGAAGGGGAGACGATTACTGTACATCAGTATAGAGACATAACTAAATGTTATTTTTAATATCCATATAAGGGATATGAGAATGTCAAAAACGGTTTCTTATGTTGCAGTCGCAGAATGAAATGTCTGGTCCAGATGGTTAATATCATCACAAATTTGGAGCTAAAACTGAACGAGGAACATTTATTCATAAAACATGAATACGGCTCATTTAGCGCGCAGTTCTCCAGAGTAGTCAGGGCATCATGCAAACTGAGGAGGTCAGACTTACGTGGTGCTCATGTCTCCCTCTCTAACGTATTCTTTAATCTGTCTTGTGTCGCTGAACAGTCCAGTCACAGAGAAAGCTCCTCCCTGAGTGCCCACAGGGCCAGATACCTGGTTCACTAGTATGTTTCTATCGGACACAGTGTGTGTTTGTGAGTTTATAATAATCCAAAAGATTTTAGACTTTACCTAAAGCAATGAAAATGATGAAAAAGTACATGTGATGGTATTTTAATTTCATGATGGTGACAAGCACAGTGGAAACAACTTATCTGGCTGTTATTGGTTAAAGCAGCTCCCCAGGGTGCTTGAATAGCATGCAAAGCTAGCTGTGACAAACGGGAAGGAGGGGCCTAACAACTGGGCATTACCAGCTTTTCATTTGGAAAGTGATGCCATAAGCCAAAATCATGTTGGTCATGGAACAAAAGGCCAAAGAGGAGGGGCTTGAGCACAACCTGGGGTTTGTCTGTATCTGTGCTCATATATCATCATATATCATCATATATCATGTATCTGTGCTAGATTTTCAAGATGGCGCCGAGTATGGCAGCCTCGTCGCGAGCTCCCCCAAGCAACGGCTTTCTTCTGTGTTTAATTTTACTTTTCCTTTATTTTTTCACGAGCAGCACTTGTCTCCTTGTGTACGACCGACAAACCTTACTGGACATAAAAGACGGTCTTTCTTATAACTTTTCGGAGTTCAAGTTTTGCAACACGGACGCTCCGTTTGCAGACCCCCCATTCATCTCACCTGAGACGCCTTTGTTCTCTGGCCCTGGAGGCCACAAACGCCGACGCAGAGGGAGAAGATCTGGCGTTCTGGTTCGACTGAGACGGCGCACTTACAGACCACCGTTACCCAGTTTATTACTGGCTAATATGCAGTCTCTGGAGAACAAGCTGCGCGAGCTTCGGGCACGGATCTCATTCCAGCGAGAGATGCGGGACTGCTGCGTGATCTGCCTCACAGAAACCTGGCTATCGGACAAAGTACCGGACTCCGCAATACAACTGCCGGGGTTCTCTGTGCACCGCGCGGACAGGTCACAGGATCTTACTGGGAAAAGCAGAGGCGGTGGTGTGTGTTTCATGATCAACAACAGCTGGTGTGATTATGCGAACGTGCACCCGGTCAAATCCTTCTGCTCACCGGACCTGGAGTACCTGATGATTAAGTGCCGGCCATTCTGGCTACCGAGGGAATTTACAGCAGTGATTATTACGGCTGTTTACATTCCCCCACAAGCCGACACTGACCGTGCACTCAGGGAACTGTACAGCGCGATCAGCAGCGAGGAAACCGCACACCCAGAGGCAGCGTTTATCACAGCCGGAGACTTTAATAAGGGAAACCTGAAGAAAGTCTCACCAAAACTCCATCAACACATCCTTTTCAACACACGTGGAAACCGGCTACTCGACCACTGTTACACCTCTTTCCGGGATGCGTACAAAGCCCTCCCCCGCGCCCCATTCGGCCAATCAGATCACTGCTCCATCCTGCTCCTGCCCGCCTACAGGCAGAAGCTGAAACAGGAAGCTCCAACCCGGAGGGCGGTGCACTGTTGGACGGACCAATCGGAGTCTGCGCTGCGGGACTGTTTTGATCACGCGGACTGGGAAATGTTTCACGTGGCCGCCAGAGACATTGATGAATACACAGACTCAGTCTGTGGATTTATCAGGAAATGCGTGGAAGATGTCGTCCCATCCAGAACAGTCGAATCCTTCCCAAATCAAAAACCCTGGATTAACGGAGATGTTCGCGCGGTTTGACAACCCTCGGAGTATGTGGCAGGGACTAAACACGATCACAGACTTTAGAGGGAAAACCAGCACAGACAACACAGACCACGGCCTCTATGTGTGAGGATCTAAACGTATTCTACGCTAGATTCGACACAGCGAACACCATGAGACCGGACAGTGTGCGCACCGCGGATGACGTCAGTGCGCACACTGTGTCTGAGGAGGATGTGCGGAAGTGCTTCAGGAAGGTGAACGCACGCAAAGCTACTGGTCCGGACGGGATTCCCGGCCGCGTCCTCAGGTCATGCACGGCTCAGCTGGCTGGAGTGTTCACGCACATCTTCAACCTTTCGCTCTCTCTGTCTGTAGTCCCAGCCTGCTTCAAAATGGCCACCATCGTCCCTGTACCCAAATCCTCCACCATCTCCTCATTGAACGACTGGCGACCTGTAGCCCTGACCCCCATCGTGAGCAAATGCTTCGAGAAGCTGGTCAGGGACTTCATCTGCTCTGCACTACCCGACTCACTGGACCCTCTACAGTTTGCATACCGCCACAACAGGTCCACTGATGATGCCATAGCCCTGACACTACACACTGCCCTGTCACACCTGGAGAAGAGAGACACGTATGTGAGGATGCTGTTTGTAGATTACAGCTCAGCATTCAATACCATCGTTCCCTCGAAGCTGGACAGGAAACTGCAGGATCTAGGACTGAGCAGCTCCCTCTGCAGCTGGATCCTTAGCTTCCTGTCTGACAGACGCCAGGTGGTCAGACTGGGCAGCATCACCTCATCCCCCATCACACTGAACACTGGGTGTGTACTGAGCCCTCTCCTGTACTCACTCTACACCTACGACTGCACAGCCACTAACAGCTCCAACATCATTGTGAAGTTTGCGGACGACACTACAGTGGTGGGTCTTATCACCAACGGTGATGAGACGGCTTACAGGGAGGAGGTCAGCGCCCTGACCCACTGGTGTCAAGACAACCATCTCACCCTCAACGTCGCAAAGACAAAGGAGTTGATAGTGGACTTCCGGAGGTGCAGAGAAGTACACACCCCCATCACCATCAACGGCGCTGCTGTGGAGAGAGTGAGCAGCTTCCGGTTCCTTGGAGTACATCTGGCTGAGGATCTTACGTGGTCAGTACACACAAACAAAACAGTGAAGAAGGCGCAGCAGCGCCTCTTCTTTCTCAGGAGACTGAAAAGATTCGGCATGAGCCCCCGCATCCTCAGGACCTTCTATCACTGTGCCATTGAGAGCATCCTCACTGGATGCATCACCACCTGGTACGGCAACAGCACCGCCTACAACTGCAAAGCTCTCCAGCGAGTAGTGCGGTGCTCTGAACGGATAATTGGAGGTGAGCTTCCCTCCCTCCAAGACATCTACAGGAAGCGGTGCCTGAGGAAAGCGGGGAGGATCATCAAGGACTCCAGTCACCCCAGCCATAAACTGTTCAGACTGCTTCCATCAGGAAGGAGGTTCTGCAGCATCCGGTCCCGTACCAGCAGACTGAGAGACAGCTTCTTCCACCAGGCCATCAGACTGCTGAACACGTCATAGACACCTCAGCTTCACTACTGGAACTTCAACATTATGCACTCCACACTGTATATAAATGCCACTTGTTTTGCACATATTCAACTCTGTATATTTTATATATTTTATTATTATTATTATTATTTATTTATTTTATTTATTTATTTATTTTTTTACTATTTAATTTGTAAAAATGTGTATACACACACACACACACACACACACACACACACACACACACACACACACACACACACACACGTAGGAAAATATTTAGTATACACATCCAGAAATGCATACACTATTATATATTGTACATATATTTATTAGTTTGGCCATTCTTGTATTTTGCTCGTTTGTGTTGTTGTGTTTGCACATCTCTGTTGCTTGTGGGGCTCGCACACAAGAATTTCACTCGCATGTGCTGTGCCAGTGTGCCTGCACATGTGATGTGACAATAAAAGTGATTTGATTTGATTTGATATACGTACGTGCCCAAGAGAATTCCCTCACCCATCCAAAAAATTTAATTCAGCTATTTTAATCACTTCCATGTTACTAAATATTCTGCAATCAGCTGTTAGTGGTATTATAACAAAGTGGAAACGATTGGGAGTGACAGCTTCATATATAATCAGACAGTTGATACATGCTTAAGTATTTACAGTCACAATATTTTGTATGTTTTGCTAATGTACCTAAGAAAACAGGGGTCGCCCTTCTTTAGCATATGCATGCACCCAGCTTTTATTTCTGATTGTATCTTGGCCGCATGTGTTGCAGCCTGACAAACATACTTGACAACATTTGTGCACCTTGTCTGCCTTATTTTTTCCTGCAGGCAGAGAAACAGCAGATGTGAAATTTGCAACCTGTGTTGGTGAAGAAAGTGAACGGTTATCCAAGAGAACACAAAAAAGAAATGGAAGTGAAAACGAGGAAAAAAAATGTGGTTGCTCAGTTGGGTAAGTGATCCATCCCCCTGGAAAGGATCTTGAACTATGCAAGAAACTGAGACGATGGAAGGACTGCGCCAAATGCAGTGTGTATCAGTTGTGTTGCGTCTCTAATGACGTGTGTTCCTGATCTGTGCATGTTCGTCATTTTGGCATTTGGAGCTGCATGTGACCTTCACTACAGGCAATCAGCAGCTGCCACAGTAGGTTCCTGACATGTGGCAGGCGATACTGAAGATCATAAAATCTGATGAGCGGTCACACGGGCGACTTGGGTAGAAAATCAGACAATAAATGAAGCAGAGTATCACCTGACCTTCTTTTTCCTAACCTACCATCATTTGTCTGCCTGCTAATAGAAACTGTGCCATGGAAGATTAAACAGTGATATGTGGCCGGCCGTCATTATGAGCTGTATTGAGGCAAACGTGCTGCTGAAGATGTCCAGTTGAGCCGTGCTATAGCGTGAATCATCGGTGGCTCCTCAGAATGCCCACACTAATCAGATTTTAAGCTCTGAAATTAAAGGCTTACCTCCTCCGCCCTGTGTTTCCTGACCTTTGCCTGAGCTGTGTGTTACTTGTTTGCCCAAATATTGATTTATGTCTCTGTTTTAGCACTACCACGATGCCCACTATTCAACCTGTGGAAAGTAATTGTTTGCCATATAATTGCCTCTGCACACTCACAGACAAACTCGCCGTCCCACAAAAACACACGTCACAACAAACCATATATTCACACATAATTTAATCATAATACCATTTCCTTTGTTCCTTTCAAACAGAGATATAGAAATCTTCTGGAGGAATTACAAATCTCATCTCGTCCCCGAGGCTCCCAACTGCTCTTCATCATTCATCACTTCAAGATTTACTTTGTGCCATTCTCATTTGCAATCATGATGTTATTCCCAAGTTTGGACCATGACTCACAATTCCTCATATCTCTCCACCCACAGCAGTGCCGTACAACATCACAGCTGATACACACAGGAGACGTTCGTTTTGGATGAAAGTGAAAACCTGCTGGCGGGAGGAAGTTGGCCCACCTTGGATAATAGCAGCAGATTGAATCGCCATACTTGGTCAGCCTCTGAGCCATCTGCCGCTATCATGGGAGTCTGGTGTATAGACCCCTACTGGACCAGCCCCAGCGCAGGCTTGGCCTGGCCTCTGTTCAGGTGGCTGCTACATATGCTGTCATCTCTGAACTGGTGCCCAATTACACTTCATCTAATGTGTTTACTGCCTAAAACAAAGCACAGTTTGATTCTCAGTTGTGGAGCTGTGCTGTTTGGACTGGAGCAGCGGTACGAAGGCAAACTGAGAGTGAGGGATGATGGGGAAAGCATGCTAATATAGATTATGTGAGATATAGATGTGGACTGGGTGTGTGCTGGTGTGGTTTAAGGTGGGGGTTTCACATTTCCGTGCATAGATTTTTGGCTTGCAAAGCAATGGCCACCACTTCCAGCCTGGTCTCAGGTTTCTCTCTCCGATTCATTTTTGGACGTGTGAAGTATTTTTATATTTTATTGTATTATGTTTATTATGCTACTGCTAAAAGTAACAAGAAACATGCATGGATCGATGGTGGGAAATGCTTCACTCAAAATTGTCTTATATTCAATACACCAATCACAAGAATG
The DNA here is from genome assembly GCF_964374335.1 of Astatotilapia calliptera. Lineage (NCBI taxonomy): Eukaryota > Metazoa > Chordata > Actinopteri > Cichliformes > Cichlidae > Astatotilapia > Astatotilapia calliptera. The sequence continues at coordinate 2,315,928 of NC_137427.1, forward strand.
GTGCAGCCAGGCCTGAATATTTAATCATGTTACAATAAATGAACCTGACTTTATGGATAACAGCTCCCAGGACTGCAGGCGTGTGACTTCATGTCTTTAAGAGCATCATAAAGAACGTGGTGGTGGTGTGCAGTTTTTCTTGAAAGCCTCTGTTGGCTATTGACCAGGGTGCCGTGACTTTGTATGGTTGAGAGGACGCCTGCATCAGTCTCACAGGCATCAGGGAGCAAAACACAAAATCAGTGCTGGATAAATACACTAAAGCGCAACACCTGGAAGATAATTTAAGAAGTATACTCTGGACAGCAGATGCAATGTTCATATACAAAGTAAAATGAGAAGCCCCAGTATCAGTTTTTATTCAGTGTTTATTCTTTTAACGCTGTTTTAATCAGAGTTTAAAATGATGGAGTTTTGGATCCGTTTTACTGCTCTGGGTAACACCTGGTTTATGCTCGCTGATGCGTGCCAAAACTCACATTAGGACTGTCAGAGTGTGCCATGCGTCGGTGCTGTTTTGTCTGTCGTGCACCTCTCGATTTTTAGAAGTGGGAAAGGCCGGATTAAAGACGCAACAGTACAACTGTATCAGTCTTTAAAGGGATGTTCAGCATTATGTCTGTGCAGGACATTCTTAGATTATACAGAAGGTGATGCTGCAAAACATGGACATGACGATCTTGGGAAAAAAATCTTGATTTCTTTACATTGTGTTTCAGCTCCTACTATAATACCTGTACTTTTTGTTTTTTAAATGAATGACAGCACCTATCAGCATGTGTGGTTTACCATCAAGTGTTGATATGAATGGCAAAGGGGTTGTGATGATATTACAGTTAACGTGTGACACGACCAACATGGTGACCATAAACTAGGTTAAGATAGGAATTTATTTCCTCTGGATACTTCCACAACCAGCAGGTCATTGGAAACTTATTTAGGGTTAGAGTTAGGTTAACCTTCACCCCTTTTCATAAATGTGCGTGTTTTATAAACGCCCAAATAAAACTATTGAACTCAAATTTATTTATACAGCACCAAATCACAACAACAGTCGCCTCAAGGTGCCTTTATATTGTAAGGTCGACCCTACAATAATAGATACAGAGAAAAACCCAACAATCATATGAGCCCCTATGAGCAAGCACTTTGGAGACAGTGGGAAGGAAAAACTCCCTTTTAACAGGAAGAAACCTCCGACAGAACTAATCCAGCCCTAACTATGTGCTTCAGCAAAAAGGAAAGTTTTAAGCCTAATCCTAAAAGTAGAGATAGTGTCTGTCGGCTGAAAACATTTATAAACAGAATTATTTATATTGCACAATGACCGAAAGTTGTTTTTAAAAAATGGCCTTTTTGGCACCTGGCCATAAGAAAAAACTGTCCTACACATAACTCTAGTCAGGTTGCAGGTGAGCTGGTGACTATTAAGAGCTTAAACCGAGTCAGAAACCTTTAAGACCATCAGGCCACTGAGGATGCCAAGGTTCATTCAGTCAAACATTTCAGTCCACAGTGACTCTCATGACCTCACCTCATGAATCTCACTGGGTTTTTAGACATATTTACTCGGTAGTCCTCTAACTTGTCATCCAGCTCCACTATGAGGTTGACATTTGTAGTTTAGAGTAAATATCTGCTGGCTTTGACATTAAGCCACAGGGGAACCACGGCTAGAAGCTCAGTTCTTAACTATTTCTTTGTTTTGGTCTTCAGTGGATGTGAACAGCCATGCTTTTATTCCATCTGCACATGCAGACACCATTCTGTAGTCTGATGCTCTGTTACCATCACCATCCTCACTCATGCTCAGAAGTCACAGCATTTCATCCAGGCTCAATAATTTTGCAGTTTAAACTCAAACTGAAGCAATTGAGAAGCCACTTAGCTTTCGATCACTGAACTGCTGGGTGGGCTCTCACTGGACTTGGCTTCAAATTAATAAGCTCCCGAGAAACATTTTAATGGCTCATGACATTAAATGTTGGACATATCATCGAGACAGAATCTCTGGCAAGGCCAATATTGATTATTCTCCACATTCAAGCCTGTTTGTGGGTGTTTAAATAAAGAGAGTAAGAGAGAGGCTGTTAATTGTATTTCTGAATTAAAGAATCATGTTGGACCACCAGCATGTGCTTATCGGACAATAAAGGTCAAATTTGTGCTGCACAGTCAACTCAAACATCGGCCTTTTTTTTCTTGTAAGTGCGAGAAAGAGTTAAAGTTTAGCAGCTGCTACCATGGAAACAGATATGTTGTTAAGAGTGTAAATCATCCACTGAGGAGGAACACTGCAGTGTGTCTGATCTATCAAAGTTGTAAAACCTCGAGTCAGGCTGAACCCAGTCCTCTGCGTCAGCCGCTGACCACCAGGTGAAATACTACACGGGCTAGCGAGTTTTACAGTAGCTCGATTAGCGTGTGTTCGCTGCACGCAGCCATAGCTACCTCCTTAATCACCCGGCAGAAAATCTTTCAGGGCTTAAAGCAGCAATTACAGTAAAGTCAATCGATAATGACAGGTTTTAGAGGAGACCAAATGACTTTTAATGGATTTTAAAAGGTGACATAAATAATGCACCGGCTTAGGTGTATAATTACAGCTGACTGCCAGCTGCTGTTTAACCAAATATATGTAAAGAGAGACAGCTACCTCCCCTGCTTTTTTCAGGAACATAAAAGAAGAATAAGAGCGCAGCATTAAGGTCGACCTCTTTTATGCAGCACTGTGGCTGATGAAAGCCAAGCTGTCACTGCAAATTAATGGTATCCAAAAGCCAACGCTTCCATTTCAGAGCGCTTCCTTTCTGGACACTACGCCAGACCAGGGCACTGTCTCCATTACTGCACCACAGAGGTCTGAAGCATCAGATTCAGCCGGGCTTATGTCAGTCTGCTCATCCCAGCTGGCCTTTGTGGTGTCTCTTCCACAGAGCGCTCCCTCGGCATGGCTGAAGAAGACTCCCAACAGATGAAACTTGGGTTTACCCAAACGAGTTTCTTAACCTGGCTGCTACATATGAATCGAAATCTTTATTCCTGTGTGTCACTGATCTTATGTGGACGTCTTTACATGACTGAAGTCGTGGTCTTTTTCTGTCCCGAAACAGGCAGTTATGTACCTAAAAATAAGCCTTTACTGGAAACTAAAGTAAAACTGGAGTCAACCTGAGCACATTCTTGTGCCTCCGTGTCCCCCACTGAATAATACATTCCTGTCACCATTTCAACTTCTTTAAGACAAATTTAAGGATGGAACATCCTGTTCCCTCAAGTAGTTTATCACTGCTCAAAGCCATTTTATTTGTATTTAATTATTACTTAAAAAAACCCTCTAAACTCTTTATCCATGTCTTATTTCTTTATATTTTGATGACTTTCTTGTCACTTTTAGAATGAGCAACAGTTTTCTGGGTTCAGGAGGTCTTTCAAAGTGTTGTTGTTGGACATCGGCTGCGTTTTCACTCACTTTCAGTCCAGTGCGTCTATCTGATCATGTTCAGGGGATGTTTCGATATCTCAGCGTGCTGTAAAGTGTGTCCTTCAAAATGATGAAACTAAAAAGATGGAAGAGAAAAGAAGAAGTGGCATGACTAAAGAAATAAAAGTAAAAACGATAGGAAACATCTCCCGCAGATGGACAGTATCTGAAAGTCACGTCCTTGAGAAAGAGGGAAAAATCCAGTAAAGAATGACACAGCACCTGAGGGACACACCTGAGCCTTCAGTGTGGAAGGGTGGCTGTCGAGAAGCAATCCTTAAGGAAGGAAAACATGAAGAAAGAGCTGAGGTGTGCGCACACCTGTGGCAACAGGTCTGATGGAGGGATAGCTGCATTTAGGTTCAAGTGTTTGTCAGTATGTATGGTGGAGGCCGGGAGAGAGGAGAGTGACTACAGCCATCAGTAAAAAACAAACATATTGGAGGCTCTACTTCAGCCAGCGGTGCTGGAGATGATCAAACTAAACATCTGCCTTCAGGCTGATTTCAGGAACTGTACACAATCTGTTTTTGCCCTGTGTGTTGCATGTATGTTTGCACTTTTCAGTAAATCACTGCAAATTTCTTTGTAAAATATAAAGAAAAAGACTTTTTCATGGTGCTGTATTCTATTTAAACTTCAAACAATAAACTATAACCAGATCAAAAGCACAGCAATCAGTCACACAAACAGTTGTTTGTTTTCATACCTTGAGCTCAGTATTGTTTTAAAGATCAGATGGTTTTCATTTAGGCCCCACACGGTGACTCATTGTTTTCTCCTGCTTCATTCCCTCTGTGTCGGCTGTGCTCATGAAGCGCATCGCCGGGTCCATCAGTGAAGGAACAGCATTTTCCCTTATTCTTGCTCTTCTTGTTCATCTCCATTGATGCCCAGGGAGCTGTGAGGCATGGGATTAGATTTACAATAAACATAATATGACCTTAACCTGTGCCCCTCAACATGCTGCTGAGCTGTTCCCTCCACGAAATATCTTACTCGCTGTGAGGACGATTTCTATGTGCAGGTGATGGATTGGCAACAGTTCATCGGCGCAAGAAGTCGAGGAAGTGAATAAAGATGAATGTTGCCCTCTGTCTGCAATGACTGCCATCTAACATCAGAGAGTGAGTGACACTGCAGGCTGGGTTACCTTTGACAATGTGAGCCATAATGAGATAAAAGCAGTCTCCATGGTAACAGTGATGAACACTACAAATTTTCATGTTATTTTGCTTTATTTGTACATATGAAACTCAAACTAAATGTCATATTTTTCAGTTCCTGTTTTGCTTCCAGCCAGACTGTTTTTGGAGAAAGCTCATGATTTGGTTTGAGACGTGAGAAATATTTCCTCCATTTGTTTTGCAAAAAACAAACAACCAAACAAACAGCAGAAAAACAAGCTTTGGTCTTTAAACATTACATAAACAAAAACACACCCATGTTAAATGACCTTAGAAACAGGAACTGGTTAAAGCCAACATGGCGCTCGCTGGCACGTGAACCGAAACATCACTCCAAGCGAGTGCTGGTGTTGCTCTGTGCCTGATGGATCTGCAAATGTGTAACTTTGTGTCAGCACAGTAACTAAAGTGACTTCAGTGGACAAAATGATGTCAAAGTTGACTTTGAAGATTGTTCTGCTGCAATGGGCTGCAGGCACGCCACCAAATACACAAACATAAAACACAAGCTGTTATGTATTATCAAAAATGGAAAATCATTGTAAAATAACTGGCAGCATCTCTACACCACGTGTTATTCAATTATTAGTTATTATTAATCTCTGGCTCTCCTCCAGTCTCCCTCCCCTCAATCCCGACTGTTTGCAGCAGATGGCCCCGCCCCTCCCTGAGCCTGATTCTGCTGAGGTTTCTTCCTGTTAAAAAGGAGTTTTTCCTTCCCACTGTTGCTGTGTGCTTGCTCACAGAGGGTCATGTGATTGTTGGGGGTTTGTTACCGAACAGTACAACACATTTTCTTTTTAATATAAAAAAACAGCAAGTTACTATAAACATGTGGAACAAAGAAAACTAGGGAAGAAAAAAAGGTAATAACCACGACCGAGATGACGGTAAATACAATCTAATTTTGGCTATGGATTAATCTTCAGCCAAAATGACATTGTTTGACTCCAGACACTGTTTGCGATGTCTACCACCACCTCCCAGCCTGGCAGGAAAAAGAAAAGTAGCAGAAACTCTTTCTTTACCCAATCGTGTATTTTTTCTTGCCTCCCACGATTGCTGACTGACAGTTCTCTCATTCCCCCTTTTTCCATCTGCTCTCTGTTCACCTTCCTCATCAGCCTCTCCATTACCCTTCTAGTCTCATCTCTTGTCCCTCAGGCTTGAGCTTTGATGTGCTGCTGGTGACAGTGTCAAGGTGGAGGATGTTAAGGTAGCTTTGAGTGCACCTCTATGTGTTTTCACCTGTTCCTGATGCCACGGGAAACTTCTCTGGTTTATTTCCATGTCTGAAAATCTCAATCCTTAAAAGCGAGATGAAACTCCTCTGTGTATCTGAGTGAACACAGCAGTGCTAATTTTCATCCCATGCCTCCCCCAGAGTCTCAGGGACATTTGTGTCTGTTCAGTGCCTTTTTATAGAGTCTGGAGTCAATTGTGACACAAATGGGCGCAGAGTGCTACAGGACTCGAGTCCTTAGGGTCACTTGAGGTATAGATCAAATGTAGATAAAGGTCTCTTTTGAGTAAATTGACTGGAAGGTATTATGACACATCAGTCTCCTTTAGTGAAGTCGCACCTCTCTTAAATTAGTCATACGGTTCAGAGGGAGACCTTTGACATCATTACAGCCCCAGCATCTGAATACTAATGTTCACACACAAACCTCAACAAGAAACTTAGAGGAAGACTTCAAACTCATCCTCTGTGGATGTGACAAATTCCTCTTTAACATAATGCAAGTCTGGATTTTTTAAGTTCTCTTCCTGTCGCTATTATCTTTCTAGCAAGTCTAAGCATCAATGTGTTTCAGGGTGAAGGTCGTCCATTTTCGCAGCTCATGCACATCAATCTGCTAATGACAGTTAGGAAATCAACTAAATCAAATGCAAATATTCAAACATCATTTGGCCGATCCGAGCAGGAAGCCTACAATGAAATCTGTTCAGATAGGGATCTGGCGTTGTCCGTGAAATCCACACTGATAAGACCATGAAATTAAATCATTTAACGATGCTGCACACTCCCTCTGTTTATCTTGATAATGGGTGCAAATTGACATTTCAAACTACATCAACTGTGTAAATCATAGCTCAAGATTGCATCTTACTCGCAGTGGAGCATTTATTGTGAGCAGAGGACAGAGCCCAGGAACGGGGGGAAAAAGACCATTAGGACAGTAATGCATTTGGTGGTGAAGGCAGTTCAATGGCAAGTTCACTTCTGCCTCATTTATTCTTTGGTTCTCACTCCGTCTACAAGTGTGTTCATATGTTTTGGTATTTCCTGTGATTCTGATGATGCTCGATGAGCGATCGCAGTTTGACACCCACTCTCGTTTAAAGGAGGCCAGGCGGGAGGCGTCGGGCAGAAGGCTGACAAGTCGGCAATAAAGTGCATGCAAATGAAGCCACAGGTTATTACATCTGCTGGTGTGTGCGTTAAGGTGTGGGCGTGTGTGTGATCCTGCCTCTTCGGTCATGTTTATGAGCCCGCTGTGCAAGCACAGCTGTAATGAGACTTGATCAAGCATGGCACGCGCAGTGTGGCGCCTCTGCATGGTCGCTCTGTCTGCCTGTCTTATCTCTCCAGGATCTCCACACTCACCCTGTCTGTCCCCCCTGACATCCTCACACATACAAACACAAAGCTGCAAAGGGAGTGACGCGCTACGGGAGATGGTGCCTACAAATCACACGCATGTTTTTGTAGCTCTTTCACTCCTTTTTTTCTTGCAAGGGTTTACTAGTACTGCTCAGACATCCAGATTATCGAGACTGATAAATACAAGACACTATTTGGTTTGCCTGTTTATCTGTATGATAAATGTGCCAATTTGTGTAATAATGAGTGCATTTCTGTGCATCTGCAGCCATCTGTATGTGTGAAAGTGTGATCTGGACTTCAAATGGTGACAAATATCAGTGTTTTTAGTATAACATGCAGGTGCTCTAAACAGGTTCCCTCAGTAACTTCAATTACCAGCATCCCCACTGACTCTCTTAGGCTGTACATAACTAACGTGAGCTGAAGCAAAATGAAGTGAACAACAGAGGGAAGCAAGTGGAAAAGCTCACAAAATGAAGCAACTCCCCAGTTTAATTGTATGGAAGTACACTTACACGCACACACGTGCACGTGCAGATGCCACAGTGCATCGAACCACTGGATCATTTCCCTCTCAGCTTGCTGTGGTCCAGCCATGACGTTTAAACAGTAGTAATCAAGCTGGCTCATCACATGAATGTCTTACTGCAGGGCTTTTACCCTACAAAATAAAGCGCCTCGAGGCAACTGTTGTTCTGATTTGGCGCCATATAAATAAAATCGCATCGAATCAAACTGAATGATGGATGAAAACAGGAAGTACGAGATCATTTACAGGGCAGAAAACACTTCTTAGGATAAATATTACACAGTCTTTGGAAATTAAACAACTGACCTGTGAATGTGTATCTGCACGTGTGTTTTATAACATAGATATAACATGTTGCTGTAAGTTTTGACATTTTAGGCATTGCTGTGAACAAAACTGGATCCATGAGAGACAGCCAGTGTTATGATTACCGTTACTGTGGTCACAGAGCAGTGTGAGAGCACCAGATACCAGAAGTCATATTTACATTAAAACTTTTAGACATTTTCCAGAAAAAATTTCATTCAAATTTAGAAGTAATTTAGTTCTTGAGTGATTTGCTGAAGGTGTTGTTGAAGGTAAACTCGCCTCTGTATGAAATCAGAACAACTCAAAGGGAAAAATAGCTTCTCAGTGACAAACATGTGAATCCAATTTAAATTATTTCAGCGATTAAAAGTAATAAATAAAAATAATTTCAGCTGAAAACCATTATTGGCCTTTTGCGCCTACATTGGTAAATAAAATGAGATTCATTGATTATTATATAATTGCATTTAATGACAGTAAATATTTTGTAACATCACTTTTGTTCTGGTTAATAAACAAACATAAAACAACAAACAAACAAACAAATACCCCCCCCCCCCCCCCCCGCATACTCACGTCAGCAGCTACGATCCAAATCATGTTGAAGTGCACTCCATCACTGTATGAATATGATTGTGAAAAACAATAGAAAATTAGCACCTCTGAAATAATAAAGAAGTGAAATTAAAGAAACATTTATGATAACATGTTGAATTGTTTCAATGTGTGTAAAACTGTAAATAATCCACAGAATCCGGCTTCTTTTTCAAAACAGCAACCTAATGGATTCAAATGCTTTGAAGAGTTAAACACTATGGAAGATATAAAAGATCTCATATGTTTTTTTATTGCTCTACAGGCCTTTGACACATCTATTTAATATAAAACCAAAACCCCACAATGAGTGAGACTCTCAACAAGCCCGGCTGCAAACACGAGGCAACAGCCACCCCGAGGCTTGAAGCTTAGATACTTTTTTTCCAATAAACATGTCAAAAACATTTTGGTAATGAAAAATATTCACAGCTGGTGTATCTTTAAAGTGAAAGAAAAAATAGTTCAACTTTAAATCTTTGTTTCTTCTTTTTTCTTTGCAAATATCCACAAAAAACTTTTTGGCCCAGTGCAGAAAAGAGCCTCCAGTGCAAAATCATGTTGACACTGTTGCTTTCGTCCAAGAAGGGGAAAAGTGAGATGGTGTAAATGGAGCATGTAAGGGTAAAGAGACAAATGGTCTCAGCAGAAACTGAGAGAAAAGCACTGCGAGAAAGCAGACGCACAAACGAGCGTGCCACAGGGGCACGGTGTGCGCATACGGCCAGCAGATATATAGTTCTTCACTCAAACAATGCCAGCCGGGTTATTTCTCACATTTACAGCCGCTGACGTAGTGTCCCAGTTTAGCACTAGATTACAGTATGGCCATATTTCTTCTATTGCTATGCAATTAGAGTTAGTTATATTAGAGTTTTGATATGACATTGGTGGTCCAGATGGCACACAGAGGTTCTTCTTAGGCGCGTGGCTTTGGATAAGGAACTCTGAGGAGGTAAAAGAGGCTGGATCATTGCATAGATGAGATTACAGAGGAGAAAGGGACTCATTTTCAACAGGAAAATGAAAAGTTATTGGATCCTCTGCTCACTGCCAGTGTGCTCTGGAGGAGTGTGGAGGTTCCTTTATTCCACAGACAGCGTGTCAATTTATCCAGATAGCTACACACAGTTCAGCAGTTTTACAGCCTAATAGTGACTGTGGATTATATTATCAGATTATTTACCTGGATGCTTTTACTTGTTGGAACGTGTTTATTAATCATGACCAACAAATTTTATTTATTCATTTAAAAATCACCTCAGTCTGTTTACATGGAAATTGTATGTGGACACATTTTCAAGAAAGTTAATTTACAAAATAAAATAATATGACCATGAATACTTCATATTATATCATATCTTATAAAACATTGCACATCATAATGACAGCAACACATATTTTTAATGATCATTATTATAAGTAATATTTCTTATCACCATCAAAGCTAACAGTCCTCAGAGATAAACAGAAGGTGGACTGATGAGTCTGATGTCACTTACAACTTGTCATTTACAGATTTTTGGGCAGCACCTCATCTAAAAGCAAACCCATGAAGGTCAGTGAGCGTGCTGAGCTGATAATCACAATCCATTCCCAAACTGCTTAAACCAAACTACAGAAGAGTGCAAACAGGAAAAGAACCCGGACAACTGTTCAGTTCAGAACTTTCAATTTCTAGTTTTTTAGTGATTATTATTGAAAAGTTGTAGCTGTCGTCTTTACTGTTAAGGCCTGTTGTATCATACACCAACACACCAAAGTGACGTCTGAATCCTGCTGCTTTTTCAATAGAAGTTTAAATTGCAGTGACCTCCTGAAATTGTCCCTTGCAGAAGAAGAAGAATGGAAATATTGGACACAGTTTGCATGAGAAAACCGTGCAGTCCTCATAGTCCTTACTCTTTACCATCAAAGCTTTCCACGGCTAAGCTGTAAAATGGTAAAGTTTCCCATCTGAACTGCGTCTCCACTTAAACCCAAACTCTATCATCCTGCGCTGTAACAATGTTACAGATAAACATTTGATTGCTACGTTGTTCCGAGGCTTGTGATGTTAACCTGCTATCAGCCCAGGAAACACTAATGTTGCTCCAGATGGCAGCTTATTGTATTCATTTGCAATAGATTGAATAATATTTTTTAAATGAGACCATCAGCTGTAGTCTAAAGTTCTGCCTGCACAGTTTGCCTGCAGTTCTCTGTGTAGGTTATGTGTGGGATTTGAACAGCCGGCACTGTTCTCCTCAGCTCCTGGAGTGCGACGGGGCCTCACTCCTATCTATCAAGTGGGTAATTAATTAGAATGGATCGATTTAGAGCCTCTCTGATAATGATCTCTCTTGGACATCTCACTTATTTAACTGAAAAGGAGGGAGCGTGCACGCAGGGGGTGTCAATGTGTGGGAAATGTTAATCTCTTGCTTTGACAATGAGAAACATTGTTGAAGATGATTATGCAAATACATGCAATGGAGCACGCACACAAATACACACACTCACCAAACTCAATCAAGTCACACATCATGCACAGGTAGACCCAGTCCAAACCCAATCAGGAAACATCTGCGCGCGCGCGCACACACACACACACACACACACACACACACACACACACACACACACACACACACACACACACACACACACACACAGGGGAACACAAACCCACTTATCCTGACTCGGTGCCCGACTGAAAAGGCAACTCTCCTTTTGTATCCCTCAGGTGCTTTTCCTCAGTAAACACCCAGAACAAAGCGCCTTTGCGAGTGAACCAACCCCAATTACAATCACAAGACACATTTGTCATACAAACTTTGTGTACCATGAAATGTACCAGTTCAGCAAGAAGCCTCCTTTTATTTATGGTGCAGGAGAAATGCAGCAGTGTTGATGTATGGTTTGGTAATGAAAGAATTTGCAGAAAGTTTAAAGTTCAGCGCGTCCAAACCCAAACTAATGCAGTGAGTATATTCTGATTTCTCTGCCTTTGTGTAAATGCACACCTGCAAAACAGGCCTTTGTACTGCAGAGGAAGCTTTGTGATAGCAACCACCTTTTAGGACCTGGCAGCAGCCGGCAGTGACGAATAATATAGGTGGCGTGAATGGCAGCGAGCCCTCCCCACTGCCACTGGAGTGGATTGGATGGATGCCCTATATTTGACAAGCTTTGGCACCTAACTATGTGCGCCGTGGCTGGTGCCACTTGGCAGCCTGGCACACAGCGCCGGTAGTGTCTTTGAGTCTTTCTCCATCTTTTTTTCTTCTCTTTCTGCTGCTATTTCTGACTTTTCCAGCTTGGACGGAGATTGTGGCGGAACACTGGCGGTGTGGAGGGGGTGTCGTGAAGGTGACGAATGGCTCCAACTTTGGTGTGTCGCTGCATAAGACCACTTTCCAAGCAAACAGAGCGGTTTGCCATGTGCCAGTTTCTTCCACTCAACTCTTCATTCTCAGTCAGCAGCCTGTTTGCCCTCTTTGCTTATTATCTGTGTAGAGCGGCAGCCCTCGACTGCAGGATCGTCTGTCAGTCAGCTAGTCAGCCAGTTAGTCAGTGTTATGAGTGAATCAGTCAGTCAAGTGAGCTGGTTGTCAGATGTGCTCTTCTGGGATGAACGGCTGAGAAGGCCTTTGCCTGTCATGTGTCAGGTGCTGTCATCACAAACCGATGCTAATGACTCAGGGATGCGGTGGAATAGTGTGACATCGAGGTATCCTCCTGCCTTGTCTTGTTGCTCCGCTTCTCCCCTGACAAACGTTGACTGACAGATCATTTTATCAGTTTTTGAGCACGACAGCTGAAGGTTGACTACATTTTGAGATGTTAATGAATAGTCTGTAAATGGCCACCGTTTTTTTTTGCCTGCTGTCAGAATGTAAGTCATTATCACAGCAACACAGCAAAACAGCTGCGGCGTGACATGATTTATGAGCCGTGACTTTATAGTCAGTTGTAAAGCCTGTGACTTTTAGTGTATGTCACTGCTAAACTGTGATTTTCAAAAGAGGTTCAAAGAGTTCCCGTGTAAACACAGCGAGCAGAGGCAGCAGTTTGTCATACACCATTTATCATGTGTTTAATTCGAGCAAAGCAACTGAACTTTGCTAATCAAAGACATGATCTTCGCCGATTATGCCGGCGTACTTTATTGGGTTAATTAACCTTGTGTGTAATGTTATTTTTATAAACCCAAAGGAGTAAACAATTAGCTTAATCTCATTTGCCGTGGCTGCTTTTCCCTGTTTAGCATCTATGTTGTTGTTTTTTCTTCTCAAACTGCTTTAAAACTGCAGCGTCAGAACAAACCTGCTCCACAAACCCTTCAATACCACAAAATCAAATATGTTTTTTTCATTGTTCAGATTCATTTTTTGCCACATTGCTCCGCTCATTAGAACAGTTAAGAGGAGCGCAGCAGATTCCGATGACAGAAAAGTATTAGCCAAAAAACGCCAAAGGTTCATCGTATATGTTCAGTTTTATTTACACAGCGCCAAATCACAACAACAGTCACATCAAAGCACTTTATACTAAAACATACAGAGGAAAACCCAACAATCATATGACCCCCTATGAGCAGCACTTTGGCGACAGTGGGAAGGAAAAACTCCCTTTTAACAGGAAGAAACCTCCAGCAGAACCAGGCTCAGGGAGGGGCGGGGCCATCTGCTGTGATTGGTTGGGGTGAGAGAAGGAAGACAGGATAAAGACATGCTGTGGAAGAGAGACAGAGGTTAATAACAGATATGATTCAATGCAGAGAGGTCTGTTAACACATAGTGAGTGAGAAAGGTGACTGGAAAGGAAAAACTCAATGCATCATGGGAATCCCCGGCAACCTACGTCTATTGCAGCATAACTAAGGGAGGATTCAGGGTCACCTGGTCCAGCCCTAACTATATGCTTTAGCAAAAATGTTCTCATTGTTTACAAGATTTTAATTTCTATCGGTTCCCTCAGTGACAGTTAAGGCTGACCAAGAATCACGTAAATCCCACAACATATTTAGTGTTAACTGCCTCTGTCAGTGCGCCCCAGGGCAGCTGTGGCTACAATGTAGCTTGCCATTGCCAGTGTGTGAATGTGTGTGTGACTGAATGTAGTGTAAAGCGCTTTGGGGTCCTTAGGGACTAAGTAAAGCGCTATATAAATGCAGGCCATTTACCATTAATTTCTTTTTTCTTTGTTGCACAGGTTATCTTGTGTTGTGTAACTGTGAGAGGACCCACAGCTACAGTTACACAGGACGTCTCTCAGGTTTATTTGGAGTTTCTGCCTTAGCCTTAAAAAACACTGCCACTCACATGTGAAACTGAAAAGCTTTAAAACTCCAACTTTTTTTAGCAAACTTTTAGTTCAGTTTTAAAAAGTTTCCATTAGCTGTTCGGTCTGCTTCCCAGCAAACGCTCTGTTTAAAAGAAAACTTTTATAAATGTTTCTATTCTGTAACAGTTACAGGTTTCTTTTAAATGCATTAGCAGTTGTGTTATTTGTTGTAATCAGTTTATTCTAATGTGCATTTTAACAATCTATTGAATGATCTATTTTTTTTAGTAAAACTGGTAAAAAAAAATCTTGTGAGGAAGATTAGATGAAAGTTATCATGAAGAAATTATTTATTTGCCATTACTGCTGTTGTTGACCCCTCCCTGCGATTCTAGGGGAGGGATCAAATTACTTTCTCCAGGATGTAATTGAGTAATGTAATGCACTACTTTGTTTAAAAAGTAATGAGCAATGTGTTCTACATTACTTCCTTTTGAGTAACAATTCAAACAGTGATTACCAGCCTGTTTCACAGAGGGGATGGTGGGATGGGATATGGTGGTGTGTGAATTAGCACCAACTTCAGTCATATGAAAACGAGAAGTTTATAAATTCTACAAGTTTTCAATTTTATAATCATAATCAGTGTTGGTCAAGTTACTTGGAAAAATTAATCAGTAACTAATTACTGATTACTTCCCCAGAAAAGTAATCACATTACTTTACTGATTACTTATTTTCAAAAGTAATTAATTACATAGTTACTTAGTTACTTTTTAAAAACACGATTTACAACCTGAATAGGTGATAAAGCGATAGATCTCTCAGCCCAATTCTACTTTTTCTGCATAATCCATCATACAAAATGTAATCAAATGGAAAAGTCTCTTTTTAAAACTTGTTTTATTAGTTTTAATCTTTTAAGACTCAGCGGTCCTGTTGCTCTATTTTCACCTGTAAAGCAGGAGTGGGGTAGGCGGAGGTTTACCCTGGTGCAGGTGTGCCGCAGCAGTCAGTGGAAGAATCCGCGAGTTTCTCTGTGAGTTTCCCATTACGTCGTAGCTACTCGGTGCTTGTTGGAAGTTTAGGGGTTTTTTCGCTGTAAAAAGAAGTTTTCTTCCCACGCACGATGGACACTAATGTTTTTGTCACTTTTTATGGAATCAAACTCAAAGTAAGGTCAGTACTTCCACGCTTTAAACGCTGCACGCTCATACTCTCTCCCACACTCGATATATTATCCACTGTTGATCTGCGCACAGCTGTTGTCACGAACAGCGCACTCGCTTACGTCACTGTCATGAGACATTCTCACAAAAAATCACGGTTTTAGTAACGCAGTAACGCAGCATTCCTACGGGAAAGTAACGGTAATCTAATTACTGTTTTTGCAATAGTAATCCCTTACTTTACTCGTTACTTGAAAAAAGTAATCAGATTACAGTAACGCATTACTGCCCATCTCTGTAATGTATTTTTTTAAAGCTAAATATTTTAAAAGAGCACACTTTGTCTCTGAAATGATGATTATGTATAACAACACAAAACATATGATCCATGCCAACATACATTAACCAGCAGATTTACAGAAAATGAACATTGATGTTAAAGCAGCAAACTCTATTCAGTTTACATCATGCCTCAGATTAAAACATTAGTTTAATGCTCTCCTGCTAGTTACTCTTACTTATGTGTACTGTAGTTCACAGACTATGGCAGACAGAACTTTGCATATTCAGTGAGACACCATACTGCGACATCACAGCATGTTATAAATTCTTCCTAGCCTCGTGATGCCCACACTTCGTGGGAGATGGACTAACTAAATTACACCTGTGAGGGTGAATGGAGAAAACCTTTTCTTTTTCTAAACTTCTCTAACAAAATTATTGTAATTACAAAAGCATTTCATAATTTCCACCTTTACAAAACTCTTACTGTGTGAAGTACTTAGGCCTCAGTTCCATGATGAGCATTTCTCAAAAGCAGGAAAACACTGCATTGGCTGAAACATGTCGGTTTCCCAGAATAAACGGCTTTGAAAGGAAGTAATTTATTTCAAATTGGTTTTCTGAGAGTAACACGTATTCATTTCACTTTAGAGCCGAGTCCTGACTGGCAGATAAGGCAGACAAATGTGGTTTTTGATTGGTTGGTTGTTTATTGTTTATGTACTTCTACAAACAAAGACAAGACTTAATGTCAACATTAAAGAACAAACAAACAAGCCATGATAGACTCCTATCTGTATCACCCTGCTGCTATTTATGGTTATCCAAGGTTGTATAGATGAACCTGTCTTATTTTTGACTATATAGACTTTCCTCATTTTTTAAAATCTAATTTCTACAAAAATTTGCTTTATTTGTGCCGATATGATAATTGTTATTTGCGGCGACTAGCGACTTTCAGACGTGGGAGTGGGATTTTCTCTCTGTGACACAAAAGTCGAGCAAAATACTAAAAGTCCAACATTTCTTCTGTTATGGAATACATTTTCAATTCAATTTAATATTATTTATACAGCGCCAAATAACAACAGCAGTCGCCTCAAGGTACTTTATATTGTACAGCAGTTCTTACAATAATAGATACAGAGAAAAACCCAACAATCATATGAACCCCTCTGAGCAAGCACTTTGGCAACAGTTGGAAGGAAAAACTCCCTTTTAACAGGAAGAAACCTCCAGCAGAACCAGGCTCAGGGAGGGGCGGGGCCATCTGCTGTGATTGGTTGGGGAGAGAGAATGAATGAGAGTGAGAAAGAGAGAATGACGACAGGATAAAGACATGTCAAATTTAAGACTTTTTGTGGATTTTGGGTAGTCTTTGGTATCCATCTTTCATCTGTAACCTAGATATGTGCGATTCCTGCCCGTCAGTCCAGACTTGAAATCGAAACAGAAAACACACTAACCTCTATTAGCTTTGACTGCTGTTAGCAAATTCAGCGGGCTGTCTTTTTTGGTGTAAAACTGAATTTAGCCTAGTAAATGCTACAAAGCGTGTGCTGCAGTTTAAGCCCCTGGCACACTTGCATTACCTCCACACGAGTCCACAGCTTTGGGGATTATTGCACTACATCTAGAGATGGTCAGACTCTATGCATTAACAAATAGGGATTACACAAAGGACAGATTGACTGGATAAACATATAAAACCTTCTCCATCACCTGTAACTGAAGTATATGTCATTTTTGAAAGTTTGAATGTGATTTTAGGTCTATCAGATTTTAGCTGAGGAACAGATCAGTGCTGAAGGGCCTCACAGACTTACGCATGAATTCTGTGTCTCTGTGGAGACGAGTTGAAAGAGCCGTCTCTCCAGCACCAGCTGCTTGCACAACAACACAGTGCATATGTGTGTGTGACTGTGGAGATGTGTTCATAGGCAGCATTGTGATACATTTGTGTTTTATGGCTTACAGGTGTTTGCATAAACAAAGTGTTCCCGCTTTTTCTTTGCACATATTCATGTTTGTGTGTATTTATGTTTAATCTAAAAATGTTATCCCGTATTCAGGATGGTAATGTTTTATGGGTCCGGGGTTCTTGGGGATCTGGGGTCTGCGGCCCTGTGCTCATGCTGGGGCGGACAGCCTCTGGTGGGGACAAACGCTTGCTGTCTCCGGTCCTGCGACAACCCCGCCCTTGGCTGTTGGAGCTCCAACTGGGGCTACCCTCTTCCCTCAGCTGAGGTGGATGCATCAGGATGTGTGGTCTCAGATCTTCATCTGTCTCGGGTCGCCCTCCATCCATCTCTGGCTCTCACGGGGTCTCTTATTTACACACACTTACACAGCAAAATTGTATATTTGTCTGTGTACCCCCCATCTATTGTGTCTTTTTGGTGCTGTGTATTATTTGAGTGTGCTTTGTTACAGAAGCAGCAGTTGGCGACCCAGCGTGTCTGTTTACTTCACCCTCGACTTTTACTTCCACTCCCATTCTTTTCCTCTTTTTTTTCCAATTTCTCTTCTCTCTTATCTTCAATCTGGCCTTTACGCCCTCTCTGCTCCAGCAATAATATCCACTAGACAATAATATGAATAATAAAAGTAAATGAATAAAGCAAAAACATTAACAAGAGGAGTCTACGGTGCCCCTACTGGGAAAGCAAACATGTCTGGCAATACAAAGCATTCAGACCTTAATCCTTCTACAACTGCTGGACAAGACAGGTTTAAAAAGAAATGTTTGCGATAAATAGCAATGAGTCATATATATTGCCTTGGAAGAATTTTGGCTCACTCTTCTTTTGAGAATTCTTTTAATTCAGCCACATTGGAGGGTTTTTAAGTGTGAATGTGCTGTTTAAGGTCATGGCAGGGTTTTTATCGGTTTTCAGCGTTATTTTATTATCGTTTTTATCGTTTACTCGGTTTTCCTGGGTCTTTTCATGTGTGTTATGAATAAATTTTCTTTTTTTCGGTACCGGTACTAGTTTTATTTTGTTGTATTTATCCGCGACACCTTAAAGGCCGGTCCGTGAAAATATTGTCGGGCATAAACCGGTCCGTGGCGCAAAAAAGGTTGGGGACCGCTGTTCCAGACCACCAAATTGCCAAATATTCTTCTTCCGTGGAGGTCATTATATTTAATGATGATCATTTAATCAGTCTTATTTGATTAGCAGCACCTGGCTGCTATTTACCCTTTTAATTCCTACTGAAGTACTACTTAGCACAATACTCTGTAAAAAACTAACTTTCTTTTTCACATAAGTGTATATGAAAGCTGTACATAGCCACTATAATAATAATAATAATCATAATAATAAGTTAGGTACTTTGTCTTTTGAGATTTTATTTTTTTATTTTCAAGAAAGGACTGAATTGTGCTGTACCTTTAATCCTGTACAAACATGCCTCTCATCTAATACTCTCAATGCATTTGGTCAAAGAGCTAATGTAGTCTTGACCTAACCTGTAAAAATAATTCTAAGTCCTCAGCTGCCTCTATAGTCACATAATATCTATCAAATCAAACTGTATGCCAATAAGCAGCAAACCATCAGCACCACTGAGGCTTCATGTCCTCTGTTTAAATGGAAGGCAAACAGCAGACAGGCTCATTAACAGCACACTGCAGTCCAGTTTAATAGCTATAACAATGAATTGTCTTAATTGCACCGCCTGCTTAAGAGTAGACTATAATTAATAGCTTAATAATAAAGACTAGGAGATGCCTAGGAGACCTCATGCAAAAAAAAAAAAAATCAATTCACTGGGTTTAAGTTTTGAGAATAAAAATTAAATAAATGGGGCTGGCAATTCCGATAAGGGTAGAGAAAGTGTATCTATTAAATACTAAGTCCTTCACTTGTGACTGGCAGGGACACCAACTGCGAAGAGCACAACAGTTGTTGTGATGCAGGGCATATTTTCTCTCGTGTCGAGGGTTCTTTTGAAATGTCACCTACAGCAGTCTTTTAAGCAGCCAGTATGGACTTCATAACATTTGTGTCCAACTCAGGTGGTAGATGGAGTGTATTTGTGGATAAGGGCCGTAAGCAAAAACTCATCTGCGGACTGGTGTTTTGGATGCCATTTGCCTCTCTGTGCATGGGAAGAAAGGCTGCCTTTCTTGGCCTTTCTGAGATGCAAGAAACATGCCACATGGAATTAATGTTGGTGGGGCAACACCCTTGGTTCTCTTGTCCTTGCATAACAGAGCAGTACTTCTAGTGACAAGACAGAAAATAGCTTGCAATGATGTTTCAAACGGGCTTTCTAATACATTTATTTTAAACGAGTTAGATTCCCTGAGAGGTTCAGTACTCAACGAGGTTGGCAAGTGCGAGGGCTTCAGACAGAGCAATCTTTTCGATACATACTCGTACACCTCGAGGATGTTTACGCCAACAGAGATTGTTCCCACTGCAAAGAGAATGGATGGCAATCTTCTTTGGTCCCTAAACACCAGAGAGGTTTTCCAACTCTATTTTAAATCGACATGTTCTTTCAGGACAGTCTCAGTTGGAAGTTATTATACCGTCTATAATGTGTTTGATGCTTTTCTATCATTTACATCACTATAAAAAGAATATCTTTGGGTTTTGGACAACAAGAGCATGAATTAAATTAATATGCATAGCTACTAACTTTCTACTTAAGCCTGAGGGAAATACCTGGCATTTGCTGCTAAATATTTCACTAGTTTCACCCACTCTTCGATATTTGTGTCTCTGTACTGAGCAGAGAAAGTGCAGTGGGGTTTGTAAGAGCTTTCTTAAAGATGGGGTAGCTTAACATCTTTAATGGAAAAACAGTGGGATAGCAAAGATTTCTCTCTTGTGTTAATTTCCTGAACTGTTCGCATTGACATTCTTCCTCAATAGATTGTGTTGTTTTGTCATTAAACTAAAGGAGGTAGTCACCTGAATGCAGAAGTTTTGTGAAGTTTGGAAGGCGTTTAAGGAAACTGTCTTAAGAGGAAAGTCTATTTTTAAAACACGGATAAACCAAAAGGAGCAATTTGTAGATCTTATATGTTCCTGCTGAATCTGATGTTCGACTGATGGACGGGCTTCTACAACATTCAGAGCCTTCAGGAGCTGAGGGTGATCATCCACCCCAGGGGCCAAGTCGTCCCCCTCTTCCCCAGACCCTGCTTCCATCCTGGAAGGCGTGACAGTGGCATTGAGGAGATCCTCAAAGTGTCCGCCTGACTGTATCCTCAGTTGAGTTCCCATCCCATCACCACTGTAAACACTGTAGAATGTCGCTTTGACCTCCTGAGTCGTTTGATATTTGCTGGAACCACTTTGAGGCAGACTGAAAGTCTTGTTCCATGGCGTCACCAAACTCCTCCCACATCCGAGGTTTTTGCATCAGCCACTGACAGAGCTGCACTCTGCTTGACCTTCTGCCACCTGTCAGCTGTTTATGGAGTCCCACAGGCTAACTACACTCAGGAAAATCCTTCGTAAACCTGAAGGTCTGAGGTGGGAATTGATGATCTTGAGGACTGGGCCTCTGCCAATTGTCCCCAGTGCATCCTCAGTATACGTTTAATGTGTCTGATGATCGTCTTCCTTCTCTCTTTACCCAGGTATCCAACAGAGAGCCTACATGGGCATATCTGGACTTTTAGGAGGACTTCCCGTCAATTGTTGGAGAAGTATGAAAGGTTATCAAGGAAGTTAGCAGACTACAGGAACACCTACGCCTCAATCTAAGAAGCGTACATATAGTGATTGGAATGAATGACTTTTTCATACATCTCATGCACCAGACTATCTTCACGACATGCATGTGCTTGGTTTGACTGAACTGGGCACACAGACACGGTTCTACTCATTCAGCTACGCTTGCCAAACATTAATTTGGCAAGAACAAGTTCTTTAGCTATAAGCCATGTCAGGCTGCGATACAGTGAAATTATATCCTAGGTGTTAAAAAAATTCTGGATGAAAAAATGGGATTCTGCCAGTTTATTTTTGAGAAGTAATTTGATAGCCAACTATTTTGTATTATGTAAGCATGATTATGGTAATCATGTAATTATTTTTCTAATACGACTGTTCATTGAATGTTACAATTTCAGTCCAAAAATGTCCATAACATCTCAAGTCCAAAATTTTATTTTTGTATTTGTTAAAGACAGACATGTTATTCATTAAAAAAAAAAATCGTTAAGAGGCACACCTACACATTTATGTGACACAAAGGTCAGCCAGGTGCTTATACTTGGACTAAATATATTTAATAAATGTAATTATATTTATTGTAAAAATAAACTCAAGGAAAAATGATGCAGTCTGGTTGAAGGTCAAAAATCTGAAACCATCTCTTTTTGGATCTGGTTACTGCAGGATTAGTTTATTGGAATTTTGCCCGTACTTAATCAGGTTTATCCAACTATAGTACACCATCACTTTCAAATATAGTGTCATCTGGTTTTGTTCAAGAGATCCTGGCATTTGTGTTGCAGAGCACCAACAACATATTGCCCAAGCAGGATTATTCCAATACATTCCAAATAAAAGTACTCACAAACAGCTCGAGGAACAGAACAACAGAACGAGCTGGTATATTAAGACTTATATTCAATTTATTTATACTCACTTCAGTTAAATGTTATTTATTCAGCACCAAATCACAACTACAGTCGCCTCAAGGAGCTTTATAATGTAAGGTAGACCCTACAATAATACATACAGAGAAAAACCCAACAATCATATGACCTCCTATGAGCACTTTGGCAACATTGCAAGGAAAAACTCCCTTTTAACAGGAAGAAACCTCCAGCAGAACCAGGCTCAGGGAGGGGCGGGGCCATCTGCTGCGACCGGTTGGGGTGAGAGAAGGAAGACAGGATAAAGACATGCTGTGGAAGAGGGAAAGAGATTAACAACAATCTACAACAATGGGATATAAGCACAGACTCTTATTTTGAAGGCTTTGGGTTAGTGCATCTGTTTGTCAGGTACTAAGGTTTTCACACCTTGCTGATATATCACCTTCAAAGTGCTGTGAGCCTTTGCTTTACTTTTCCTACTCTTTTGATTTTCCCGGTGAAGGTGCTCTTTCACTCTGCTCGCTGTACTTTTGCCATTTGGTTGTAAATGTGTCATCAGGTTATTTAAGAGCACATTAAATGGTGTTGCAACAAATGTAGCAATGTTGTAACATTGCTACATTTTAAATAAGCTCTTTTACTTCTTTTCATGCACAGACTTGAAAATTAGGAGTGAAACATATGAACATTGTGCGTGACACAGAGCTGCTCATCTGCTCAAGTGTACTATTGAGGCTATGTTTGCTAGTGTGACATTATTCATGTTGTTACAGGCATGGGGAGTATACACAAGAGAAACTCTCTGTTATGTCACCAATATTGAAAGTACCGTGTAGGTATGGGGGGAGCTAGTTTGTTGTTACTTTCCTCATAAAAAATACAAAATGTTTAACTAGTCTGTTTATATATTTGGTATTTTGTTTATTCTTTTTGTAATGTTACTTTATATAGTTTGCTTTCCTTTGTTTTGGAACTTTTCCCCTGGAAGCTGCTGAGAGCATACACATGAGACCTGCGCTGTGAATGTTTTATTCCTCCATCGCTGCGGATGCTGAGCGAATGTACAGCTGAAAAATTCGATGAATACCTCATTTCTCCAAAGTTGGTGTTTATGCAGATGGTAGAGACACTGATCGTAGACATTGTGAGTTTGTTTTTATCTTTTTAAGGTTTAGATCCTTTTCACTACCATCTAACTCAATAACCGAAAGATTATATCAGTTCAGCAACAAGGCTGAATTTGGGTGAATTAAACGCTCTGTCTTTTTGGTAGGGGACAGAACCCAGACTCCTTAAAATTCACTTAGCTTTTGTTAAAAGGTACATTTTTCAGACATGTTTCATATAAAATCTCTTAAATTAATTTAGGCATCACACGTTTTTTCAGTTTTTCCATCTTGGACTTCCTAACATGTGAATGTTCTATAAAGAGAACCTGAGAGGTGTCGTATCAGGCTTGGTTAGCCAGCAGAACGTACTGAGGAGGCAGCCGATGGGCACTGGCAGGCCAAGCGGACGCCGCTCAGGCAGTGGCTGAAGCCAAAACTTTGGTAAGGCTATAGAAAAAAAAGAAATTCAGATGGCAGGGAAACGTGTTGCTCTGGTTTCAGTGCCGGTGGGGCACTGCCACTTCAACTTAGAATATTGGGCCCTTGAGGCCTGGAGTTCTGCCCCTGTGTTAGTTGAACCTCAGGTGCAAGAGGAGCAAAGGACCAGCTCTTTACCCTTTCGAGGATATTTGAGGGTGAGTGGGAGTTTCCTCCTTCACATCAAAAGGAGCCAGCTGAGGTGGTTCAGACATCTGACAAGGATGGGCGCCTCCTGGATGAGGTGTTTTGGGCATATACCACTGGGAGGAGGTCACGAGACAGACCCAGGAAACACTGGAGAGATTATATCTTTTGGCTGTCCTGGGAACGCCTTTGTGTTTCCCCGGAAAAGATGGAGGAGGTAGTGAGGGCGTGGCAGGTTTGGATGTCTCTGCTTAGGCTAGTACCCTGTGATCCGACCCCAGGAAAGTGGAAGAAAATGGATGGATGGATGCAGTATTAAATAACTAAATTGCAGAAAACGTGGGTCTCCTTGCCACTCAGCCCCCACCATCACAAGCTCACACTATCCATTATTTGTAGAGCCAAAAATAGCAACTTTAAAGAGGGGTGAAAGGAGAATCTGTATAATTTACAGTATTTAGCGAAGCACTCACTCTGCTCGTTCTGTAAAGACATTAATTGTTGCCTGACTAGAGAGAAAGGATGAATTCAGATTGTCATAATTTACAGTCAGGACCTGCAGATCGAAAATAAATTGTTGATGGAAGAACCTACTTTCTCTGTGTTTTCTCTGTCAATGAAACCTTTCAAATGTGCCTATCGAGAGGGTTTTATCATCAAATTGAATCCTGCGTTGTGTCCTTAACCCGTAAGGTGCCTATGCTGCATCTTCTACGGGCTTCAACATGAACACTCATGAAAAAAGAAAATTTTTTGTTTAAAAGAAAATCTGCCACTTGTCCAGCTGGTGTCATACCGTAGCTGGACATGTTTCCATGTTCATCCCTGTGAACTTGTAAATAAAAAAGATCTATTTCATTAAGTTTGCAGTATTTAAGTTGACAGTCCCTCAGGAACGAGTCTAACCTCCAATCAAACTATGGGAAGTTTTCCGTGTTAAGTGTGCCACAGCAAACAGTTTCTATTTTCAAGTCAAGTCAGGGTTTTTTGTGAAAACAAATAAATAATATGAAGCGTCAACAAATTATTATGCCACTTCAGTGGTCCTCATAGTATTTGCCAATAATTAATTAGTGAATTTTAACAGTTCCCATGTGGGCTCTTATTTATTTATTTATATAAACAGACATTTTTCTAACGGAATAAGAAACCGCCCCGGGGGAATTTGGGATGCTTAATTTAAAGCTTTCGTTTTTTTACTTACCTCTGAATTGACTCGGCTGCTTTATTTGCTACGAAGCTTTTGTAAACTGGGTTATTTAAGTACAAAACGCAGTTGCAATGACAAAGCAGGACCTGACATCAGATTTCAGATGTGGGAGTCTAGGAGGACGTTTGTCAGAGGTGTGAAATTAATTATTCTCGACTCTTTCACAATGCACTGACTGAATATGAGGCAAAAAGGTCTGCAGTTTCTACTCTACGCTGAAGCAAAGAAGCATTATCAAAGAAGCAACAAAGCATTATCATACTTGTGATGTTCTCCTTGCACGATGGGTATTTTAATTCCCATTATATCCCATGCGTCAGCTCCCACGCTGCTACCTCTTCTCTCCATGCTCCCGAGCCTATTTGGGGACGATAGCTCATTACAAAATGTGATTCTTCCTCTTCTGAGGAACTGCTGTTGCCTGTCAGCACAAAGGAATTGCCTGGCTGCTCACAATCTGGAGATCAAGAGAGAGACAAGAAGAGACTGTCCTCGCCCCTTCCACACGTTACTATGGTGAGAACCTACCGTTTAAAATGGAAACCTACTGATGACTGACACCGAAGCTCTAAAGGTCAAAGACACCAACTCCTCAGCCAGAGGTCATGCTGGTACTGCGGCTCACTTTCTACTGCTTATGAAGAAAACAAAATAAAGTATGATTTCCTGACATTTAGTGTTTTATATATTTATGTATTTTTTGTGTGTTCATCCAAAAATGTAAAACTATTATGACCTTTTCAAATTGTTTTAGCTAAGGTGTTAGCATTCAGTTCCCTATTTACACATTCAGCACAGATGGAGCAGCATTTGCATTGACTTGGAGTCATGTTGTCTTGCCCTTCAGTGATTTACCTTTGCTTGGCCTTTGCCATGCCTGCAGAAAATGGTTTGGCTCTACATGCTCCTGCATAATCACAAACTAGAGGCTAAGTTTGTCTGTCTGTTCTGGACATTAGTAAGTAGTGTGTTTCTGGTAAAGACAACAAGCTGGTCAGCGAGTTGTCGACTGGCCCCAAGTAGCTGTTGCTAGCAGTTATTTAGCTAACACACACACACTACTAAAATACTTTACAGTGCAGATAGCTGGTATTATTATAAAGCAGTTGTAACAAACTTGTCTTGGCTTCCCTGACCTCAGTAAGAGCCTGCTCATGAGTTTCTGGCCTCATTCGCTAATTTCAGGTGTTTTTGTAAATGCCTGTCTCCAGTGGAGTCGAAAACAACAGTAAAATATCCCTAAGCGTGGGAGACAAAAGTCACTAGACAATAGACACGTCACTACCATATGTAATATTCCTTATGTCGATATTTTACGGTCACATTTAACACAGAGTCGAAGTGAAGAGGACGAACTTTATTCCAACAGGAACACACCTACGGGGGAGATTAATTTATGTGTTAGTTTAAAGCAGGCCAAGCAAAAGGAGGTAGAGCAGGTCATCTACTGATCGGAAGGTTGGTGGTTCGATCCCTGCCTCCCCCAGTCTGCATGCCAAAATATCCTTGAGCAAGATACTAACCCCAAGTTGATCTCCGATGCGTCCATCCGAGTATGAATGTGTGTGGATGTTAGACAGAAAGCACTTACAAAGGATAGAAGAAAGTGTGTGAATGGGTGAATGAACTGTATAGAGCGCTGTATAACAATCAGTCCATTTACTATTTAAATGATGTGGTGCCAGACCTTTGTCCTTCTTCACAGTCCAGCTGTAGGGGAGCATCAGTGCTCTGGTGGGAGAACAAGATTTGTAATGTCTTCAAACCCTGCAAGTGCAACGTGAAAAAAAATGTGTGGGGGACAAAAAAGCTTTTAAATTTTATTTAAGGTGAAAATCATCAAACTTTATTTATGTTCTGACGAGCACTGAAATGCAGACAGGAGACAGCAAACTTTCATCATGGATGCTGCTTATTCCTTGAGTTGCTTGCATCGTTCCTCAGTCCCTCCGTTAACTAAAGTGCGACTGTTGTAGCACTTTTAGCTGTTACCATGCACTTCATAAGATTGGACTTTTATGGCTTTTAATTATTAATCAAGCTTCCAGGATCTCATTATGTAAATCTGATGCCATTTTACATTTGTCTGAATGAGGGATGGAGTCATTTTTGAATTAAAGTCATAACAGCATCATTTTCAGTTTAACAGGAATATGTGATCCGACTGTAGGAGAGGAAAACAGAAAACAAGGACTTTTAGTTTCCCCAGGAGGCACTGCTTACCTGTAGTTTACATCCTCTCAGTGTTGCAGTGCTTTTTATTTTGTACTGGCATTAAGACTTATTCTTCTTCCCCTTTAACTGTGACACCAAGAGGAATCAATTCCAGATGACTTGGAAAAAAAAACAATCCATCATCTGAATCAGGCCAGGGATTCACAAAGCAGAGCAGAGGTTCGGTCGATGCTAGCCTGATCTTGCTGTCCCATCTCATGGTTCCCTTTCTTGCAGCCTTGCCAGGTCATTGTTTGATCATTAAGCTGCCTCACCGGTGACTTTCTTGTCTGGCAGAAGGACTTGAACTTCATTTTTATTGACTGCTGCCAGTGAAAGTAGTTCTTGTTCTGCTCTGCAGTCTTGTTTAGCCTGACACATACTGAGAACCACTCCTCCATCTCCACTTGGTAAATTGCATATAATTTTGCTGGTATATTCTAAACTCGGTTGTTCATAATTACCTGTGTCCATCCTCAGCTTAGGTAGCCGGGCATGTGCAGTAATCACAATACTCGTGCAACGAAACATGTAATTTGAAGGTCAGCTGTACTTGAAAATCCCTGCAGTCAATAATTTACGGGGGAACTAACCGCCCGTTACTGTTTCTCCTTCTGCCTTGTGCTTCATGGCTATTTTAGTGTGTTTAATAAGCTAACCAGTGTCGAAGACTGCCTATTTAGTAACCTCGCCATGACACCCGCACACACACACACACGCCTCCACGACCCTGGACTGTTTTCCTCCACAGGACTCCTTCCACTCTGAGGGACGGTCGTACACTAAAGGAAAATGGTTTTCTCATTGTCAGCCACTTTCTGCACAGCTAATGGCTGTTATATTTCTTCAATCCCTTTTAGGTTTCTTGCTAATATGAATGTTCATGCCCCAGGGAGTTGTTCCATTTTACATTTCTCACTCTCTCCCCTGCTCTGACTCCTCAGGTTTCTCTCTCATCTCAGCAACAAAGGCAGCAACAAAGCAACACCTCAGCCATGTCACCGCTCTTTAAATAGGACCTAATTTGTTTGAGGTTTCTCTGGTTGTTAGTCCCACCTGAATGCTGCTAGTATCTCCAGGTGGGTTGTTTATCAATTTTCTGTTTAGCACCACAGTGGCAACTGTCCTGGTTCCATTTCCATCCTAATTGGTGATTTTAAAGCTTTAGCAGTGGACTTGCTCTGCACACAACTGCTACTTGTGGCTCTTTGCCTGCTGTTTGCGATATCAAAGCTTTCTTAAGCCAGAAAGCGTGCTCAAAGTGGACTCAAAGCCTGACGCAGATGTCCAAAACCCTGCAGAAAGTGCAAATGCCCGCTCTGCATTTAGTTCCATCTGGACTCGGATGGCGTGATGGGGATGGCGGCTAAAGGGGAGAGTCATTGGAGCGTCTAGTCGGCCCGGTTCAAAAAGGAGTAATGAGAGAGAAACTTTGAAGTGCAAAGTGAGCAGAACATAGAGGAGCGGACCTCTGTCTTTGGAACACTGCTCTAAGTGGGTCATACAGTTTGCCTTTGTTAACAGATGCTGTTTGTTTTAGTCTTTGTCTCGCTCTTCCTCAGAAAACAAACACTGGTGCCCAGCGTGTCTTCTCTCCTGCCACGCTATTTAGACTTCTACATGGCTGAGTAACTTTATGCTAATTACAACATTATGAACATGCTATTTTGATTTATTTATTTATTTTTTGTTTTTTGGTCTCTGCAGGCTGAATGAATTACTTCCCAGACCGAACACAGTGGAAGATTGTGAACGATTCATTGTTGCAGACTCATAAAGACAGTAAAGAAGGGCTGTGGAGCTTTGTCGTCTATTTAGAATCATCTATATCACCTTTGTAGACGTGCAAGAAGAAATCAAACATTTTTTCTTTTTAAAGTTAAAAGAAAACACTCTCTACAATAAACAAGCAATTTAACAGCCTGTACAAAAATGTGTTTCACCTCTTTGCTTAGTTTCTCCTTTTGTGACAGCTCTACACAAGAGTACATTGTTTTGTCTTTAATAACTTTTTCTGTCTGGATACTGCAATTACTGGCATGACTACATTTACAGTTAGTTATTATGCTTTGATTTTCTTTATCTGTCCTTGTGGCTACAGAGATGAAGCTGATGTCGGAGAAAATGTTCACCTGCTTGTCCAGTAAGTTGTGCAAAGGGTGGTCAGGATCCATTAATTATCCGTAGCCACTTACCATAGTCATTTAAATGACCTCTGCATCAGCTAAAGGAGGAATCCAAACTATGTGTTTATTCAAATGATTCAAACAGGAACTGCCGTCTCTCAGTGAATAAGACGGACGCAATCCAACAGTACAATATCCAAACCCGAGAAATCTTCCTTTGGTAGAAACCTGGACATGTGACTGCGATGAAAACTAGTGAAAACCATTTATATTTCTTCCATCTGCTCAGTTTAACATCCACCCAAGTAGTCCTGAGAAGAAGAAGAATCCTTTTTGTCATTATGTGTTCACACAACAAAATGTTGTTTGGTAGAAGAGAAGGGCCACTCAGCTCACCCTGTTACATACATATATATACTGTACACACACACACCACATACATCTATCTACATACATACACACAAAAGAGAGAGACACTCTGAGTGCTCACTATCTCTGTGTGCAGATGTGCAGAATAAATATGTGCAAAACTCACAGAATTGATATGATTTCACAGCTCTGGGGAAGAAGCTGTCTCCTGTACTGCTGTTCAAAACAGAGCAGTATAAACAGTCCACTGCCAGGGTGGGTGGGGTCTGCAGCAATACGTCTGACCCTTTTTTGGATCCATCCAGCATAAGACGAGTCCAGCTGTGGACGTGGACTTCCCACAATCCCTTGTGCTGTTTTCACCACCCGGGACAAGTTCTTTCCGTTTTGTGCTGTGTAGCTGCTGTACCGTGCTGTCATACTAAGACAGAGGATGATTTCTGTAAGTGTTCACAAGTGGCCAGAAGAGCCTTTGTTGGGCTTTCTTCACCAGGTGTGAAGTGTTCAGGGACCAGGTGAGGTCATGCTCTACTGCCTCTCTGTGTATGATGCTCTGTCTTCCTGGACCTCCTCGGTCTCACTGAGGTATGGTAACAATGTGTTACTGCAGCCTTTGGCAGGGTCCCATGCAGTTAGCCATAGTGAGGAAGCAATCTGTCCATCAGACTTAGCTGATACTTCACTTTGGTACGTATCCGACTGATACTGCAATACCTGCAGCAATGCTGCTAGAGTAGCTAGAAAGAATTCAGCACAATGCACGACCAAAATGGGTGACCTTCGCTGGATCAACTCAGTAACTTTTTCATATAGAGGCTTAAATTGCTCTTCTTTAAACCCATAATCCCATGTGTCTTTCAGAACTTCAATTTCATATTTGCACCTCAGGGTCATGCTCCGTCTTACTTTTCTTAGAGATAGTCAGGTACAGCAACTTTGGCTCTATGCAGAAAATCCTCACCCTCACAATTCACACTACCCATTCTTCTTTAGCACCCTTTAGCCCAGAGCCCACATTAATTTGACAGTTCTCCTGGCCTTTTCTGTCAAAGGGAGTATTTTGATAGACAGAGGGCCCCGGGAAGTCTGTTTTTTCATTTTTGTTTTTAATATCATCAAAGATGCGTCATGCTGTTGCCATCTCTGCTTTCTGTGTTCATCTCTTGTCTCCCCGTCTCTCCCAATTTCATCTCTCCCTCTTTCTCTCTCTCCCCACATCCAGCATCCGACCTGTCTGCTATGATGACCATTAAGGCAGGGCCAGTGGTGCCGGTGGGCCTGCTGCTTTCCTGCTTGCGTTTCCGTTGCACCGCAGCAAGCTCGCTGGCCTGGAGCCACTAACAAGCTGTGCATTCAGACAGTTGATGCTACAAATGGAGCTGTGCAGTGGACCAACTACGGAGAAGAACAACTGAAGCGCTGCTAAATCCCTTCAGCAAGGGAGGAAGTAAGGAGGCCTCCCTTTCTCTAATACTGAACCCAAGACTGGTTGCTGACTTACATTTAGATTTTTAATGCATACATGTGTCACTGTGGCATTTATCATAATCTCATGTACGCTAATATTTTACTTGTATTGCTAAAGTAACTGGTGAAATTCTGGTTAAACTGTCTACAGCCTCACAACAGTGAAAGGAAACTCCGGGAATATTTATAGGAAATCTCAGAGAGAGAGGAATGCATAAAGAGGCAACCCAACAGATAAGCAGAGGTGCCAGACAGCTATAAAAACTGAAGATATGCTTGTAACCTGTAGCGTTTCTCATCCTGTGTCTGTGCTTCAGTTTTATCTTGTTTGTCTGACTTTGTCCCAAACAGCTTTCCTTTGTGATGCAGGTAATAAATGAATACAGATCCAAGCGTTTGTTATATTTGAAGTGTAAGTTCTGAGCATGACAAGACATGTACAAAAAATATCGGTTTCTGTTGCTGACTAGTTCCACCAGAGCCACTTGGACATTCTAAGTGCAGGACATCCGGCTTTAACTCGGGTCGTTTCAACTGGCCTTGAAGTCCACTGATTGCCGAGTGCTGCATTTATAGTGTCGGAAAAAGCTTGTGGTCACAGAAGAAATGTGGAAACTTTCTCACAGTGCTAAATATCAGCAGCACGATACTCCAGTATTCTTTCACTATGATATAAGCCTCATGTTTGCATGCAGTAGACGCACCGTAGGGCTATAGGCGCCCCTTTAGAAATCACTGTGCCTGCATAAAACATTTGAGAAAAACAGCCTTTGGTCATTTTCAAGTTTGGATTAAAGAATCGGACAAAAATCAGACAATCAGGAAGCACTGTTTGTGTTTCACTATGGTCAATTTTTGGTCTATTTATCCAGACACAAAATATATAAACCAGTGGCTCGCTACTGCTAGTCCAATTACTTTGAAGGAAGTACTACATTGTGGTGAAATTTTCCCTCTGTGGGATTCATAATTATCCTTTTTTTTTTATATGATCCATCACCAACTACCAATACACTTAAAGTAGAAACGAGCTCCGACTCCAGCAGGACTGAAAGCAAAACGGATCAAAAATCAACCTGAATTTACTTTAATGCAGTCAAATCAAAAAGGACATTTTTGACTTATCTCGTCTCGAGTTTAAAGCACTTTTGTTTCATCTTGGACAGACGCACTTTGATTTCAGCCTTGGTCCATCATTAGCTGTTCTCTAGCTTTTCAGAATTTCATAGTTTGCTGATATTCTTGATGTGGGAATCAACAAATGATGCAAAATTCTTGCGTTCCTGTTCTGCAGCAAATCAAACCAGCTAATAAAATTTGCTGACAACAATAACAGCTCTATTCAGCATTTCACCACCAAAAAAATTAATCAATTGTGACCTGATGTCATTAATTTAGAAATTCTGAAACTTTCATTTGTGTGCACAGATCACTAACTGGAACATACAAGGTTGTGCTTCGTATATTTGGACATCCAACAGCACGAGTTCTTTCCCAGATTCATCATAAACACATAAGCTGACCTGAATCTGCCAAGTTTTACTTTACTTTAATAAGCACGAGCTGCTCCTTGTTACCAAACAGTGCAGAACCATGCAATTACACAACAAGACACACAACAATTACACATTTGACATTAATGTAGCTGGTAAAATAGCATGGGAGGGCCAACGAGTAAAATAGAATAAAAGAGAAACAAAATGTGGACACAAAGGAAGAAAGGGGGTGGCGAAAGAGAAGAAAGATGAAGCAGTAGGAGAAAGGAAGCATTTGTTTGAGACGCTGACACAAGCAACGTTGATGGCTGCTGCACGCTTATTTCTCTGTCCTGCAGTCGTTCTCCCACCTCAGGTTATCCTTGTGCAGGTTATTCAACCTCATACTGTCTGACTTGCTGTTTAAAAACATACACGCACCTTAAACGCTACATGCAACCTTCCACTTGACAGAGAGCAGAGTGTGGACAGCACCCGGGGGGACGACGAGCGCGCCGCTGTTATCCCGAAAGGCACAGTCCTATCAGCCTCTGTAATCAATGGAGGCATCGCAGAGAGTGTAGCTGCAGCTCTCTGGAGAAAATGGACTTCAGGGAGCTGTCAAGTTGGCAATAAAGGAATACAAATAACTTGTTAATTGCAAAAGATTTCATGCCAGAGAGAAGATCAAGTTAAAGAATGTAATAAACGTCTGAAAATTAACTCTTTTTTTTTCCTTGTGCATTGCTAAGTAGAGCTGCTCAGTGAAGAGGCTGCACAGTTCAGACCAGTATGCTCACCTGAGACCTGCGGAGACTGACTCAGGTCTTTCACAGAATAGTTTCCAATTTCCCCCAATCTAGCATTTACATACTATTAAACGTGATGTGAAATTTTTTTTACTGTGAATATTCCAAATGCACTGAGAGATATGAGCTCAGAGCTTTGATGGACATCAGCTTATTATGATATGCCACACAGCAGTGCGCATGGTGCAGAATAGGGCAACATCAGGGGAGCTGCCGAGCATATTTTAATGTGTTCTAAATGTGCTGAACAGCCAATTGTGCAAGGAGAAAAGGGCTGGAAAAGCTGGCCTCGCCATGACAACATCCGTTCACTGCAAATCGTTAGGATACCGATAAACAGATTGGCCGTGATGCTGAGGAAACGGTACCCGGCTCTGCAGATTTGTCTCCCTGTCCCGCCTTAATGATTTCTTCCAGTGATTGAGGGTAACCTTGAGTCCCGCAGGGCTTTTCTCCGCACGATGAAGAAGACATGTCTGGTGAAATGAGTTTTTTTGCCTACGCTACAATCATTGTCATGTGAGCATCTCAGGATGAACGTTTTACTCTGAGTAGTGAGCTCATTCGAGCTATACACTGAGATTGATTTCGTGCCCTTGATTGTTGATGAATAGGTGCCTGTTTGCATCACTGTGTGTGTGTGTGTGTGTGTTTGACAGAGATTAAGAGAAAACACAATAATAGGCTCTTATCGCTTTATTAATGGACAATACTAGCTTTTCCTTGATGACCTGTCCTCATATGACCTCAGGTGGTGTAAAGATTTCTTGTCTTAAATTAAAGGCAGGGACTGGAATACAAAACAAGACCAGAAAACCACATTCAGACATGTACTACGTTTAAAGCCCTTCACAACGCAATTGGCCTTCGGTTTAACGTTGTATTCAGAGATATCGATCAAATACTTTTACTATTATTCGTTTTTATAGATATCTTAGAGTCATCACGGTATTTTCCTGACAGAACACTTAGCTCTTAGAGGCATGGACTCAGTTTGATTACTTTGTGTAGTTCAGATGGACTTGTGCGGCGCACACACGTGTGTGTGATCACTGTCCAATCATTCTTGTTCATCTCTCCACCCTTCTTTTCTCTCCTGCCGCTTTCTGAAACTATTTCGGTCTTTTCCTGTTAAAGGGGAGTTCTTTCTCCTCACGGTTGCCTAGTATTTGCTCATAGGTTGATGGTCCTCTCTTTAACACGATCACTGAAATTAATGCTGAATGTAGTTTTGCTAAAACAATGTCCCCTCCCCCTCCAGTTGGACTAGTAGTTAGTTGCAAGTTCTTCTTAAATCGTCGGCTGCCCGAGTGATGTCCCCAAACCCCCAAAACACGTGCTTCATCGATAATAGGAAAACTTTTGGGAGAAAATCTGGTTTTATTCAGAGATGGAATCCATCACAAAAATGTAAACATCTATGTGTAGTGAACTTTGCAGTGTTGCTCTGTGGTGCAGCTACGACACCACTCTATTCATATTAATGTACAGAATTCACCTGCTTGCTGCTACTACTGCACATTCACCCAGTGTATATACTATATGTGTGTGTATATACTATATGTGTGTGTGTATACTATATGTGTGTGTATATACTATATGTGTGTGTATATATATATATATATATATATATATATATATATATATATATATATATATATATATAATGTTCTTCCTCTACACCCCCCCCCCCAATTTTTGCACATGTCGAGGAGCGTGTCAGGCTACATTTCACTGTGTGTTATACTTGTATAACTATGCATGTGACAAATAATAAAGAACCTTGAAAGAACCTTGAACCTTGAACCTCGACACTGTAGCAAAGTTTACACACTGTGTCTACTTGATCCACGTCTGACTCCGCAAACCCATAATGTTTCCACATCACTGAAGTTTTTTTTACCTCTCTTCAACCAACAGCAGTCACTCTCCTCTCCAAATAACTTCTGCTTAGCTTTCCGAGCTTCCCTCGGGTCCTCTTAATCAGCGGTCCCCAACCCCCGGGCCTCGGACCGGTACCGGTCCGTGAGTCGTTTGGCACCGGGCCACGAGAGTTGAGGCTCAGGTGTGAAATGTACAGTTTTCAGGGTTTTTATCGGTTTTCAGCATTATTTTGTTATCGTTTTTATCGTTTACTCGGTTTTCCTGGGTCTTTTCACATGTGTTATGAATAAATTTTCTTTTTTTCGGTACAGGTACTAGTTTTATTTTGTTGTATTTATCCGCGACACCTTAAAGGCCGGTCCATGAAAACATTGTTGGGCAGTCCGTGGCGCAAAAAAGGTTGGGGTGAATGTAATTTTGCTAAAACAATGTCCCCTCCCCCTCCAGTTGGACTAGTAGTTAGTTGCATGTTCTTCTTAAATCGTCAGCTGCCCGAGTGATGTCCCCAAACCCCCAAAACACGTCGCGGATAAATACAACAAAATAAAACTAGTACCTGTACCGAAAAAAAGAAAATGTCTTAATTGTTGTGACACGTGTTTGAAATGCAGAGAGGTGCGCTCGATTTGCCACACGGAGCAGCGCGAGACTAAAGCACGAGGGAGGGGCTAATAATCGGCTCAGTCATTTTGATCGTTGAAAGCCCAGATCGTAATCGTGATTAAAATTCGATTAATTGAGCAGCCCTACTGTCTGGTCTCCATAAGCATCAAGCATGAACCGAAAAACAACAAAAAACAAGTTAAATATAAAAATTCACAAAGCTGGAATAACAACATTCTTAACTCTACCCAAGAGTAGTTTACATTTTTAATCTTTAATCGATTAATACTCCAATTACATGTGAACTATTAAACAAGTTCCTATTACTAAACTATTTAATCATTTATCAGAATTTCAGCCAGAATCATCTTAATTGTCAGATTCCTCAAAGCACAGGCTGAGGAGGAGGGATGGCAGCAATCTTTCTCTCCAGCTTGTTAACCAATCAAAAACTCAGAGAGAGTTCTGATTCATTTGAAATCCGGACTCACATGACCTCTCTTCAATGAATCCGGTTTCGCTGGAGGTTTTCCTTCCTACTTTTGCCAAATACTTCTTTATAGGGGGTTGTATGATTGTTTCTTTCTAACATTGGAGGGTCTTTACTGTAGAGTATAATGAGCCTTGGGGTGACTGTTGTGGATTGGTGCTTTATATCTAGAACTGAATTTAACTCAATTACACTGAATTGAGCCAAACTGGTTTGAACTTAAATTGAATATTTGATTACTAATTAAATTTTGTTTAATTAATGGGGGATTTTTAAAAAGTGTTCTGTGAAAGTGTACACATAAATGTTTTTTTAAATTTAAAGTTGAATAATGAACTAGTAAATGAAATAATTAAAAAATAAAAGCAGCAAACTTCTGAGTTAACAGAAGCACTGTCACACAATAATATGAAACAGAGCTAAGCTCGGATCACTTTGAACTGTTCCTAGTAACTGGCATCATGCTAAGATCAGTATGTGTTGCAGGAAGGACCCAGAGTGAACTAAACTTGTCGAACAGGAGATACTGTTCATCATTACATGTTTTTGGTGGAACTGTCACAAGCCGTATTTAGCCGTAAGCTGAGGTCATCTTTAAACATAATAATAATAATAATAATAATAATAATAATAATAATAATAATAATAATAATAATAATGGATTGCATTTATATAGCACTTTTCGGGGCACTCAAAGCGCTTTACAATACCACTATTCATTCACTCTCACATTCATACACTGGTGGAGGCAAGCTACGGTTGTAGCCACAGCTGCCCTGGGGCAGACTGACAGAAGCGAGGCTGCCATATCGCGCCATCGGCCCCTCTGGCCACCACCAGTAGGCGGTAGGTGAAGTGTCTTGCCCAAGGACTCAACGACCGAGACTGTCCAAGCCGGGGCTCGAACTGGCAACCTTCCGATTACAAGACGAACTGCCAACTCTTGAGCCACGATCGCCATAATAATGTTTAAACAGCTAAAAGCCAACAGAAGTGGAGTGGTAAGTAGCCCAGCCAAAGCCACACTTCTTATCCCATCTACAGTTTGAGAGCTTTTGTCAAGAAGGAGCTGTAATTGTTAAACTACTGAAATAAAATGCTAAAGCTAAGTGCTCTATGATTATTGCTGAGAAATCATGTTGAAATCCCAGTAGACTGAACTGGAGAATGGAGAGGCTTCATGTGTACTTGGCTTTTAGTTGCGTTTTTTCTAAGTCTGAGAGGGTTCATCACTTTCTCGTTGTCTTTCCTATTGTATTTCGTTTTAGCTAACACTTTTATGTTAGCACATTAGACCTTTTTTATCCATTTAACTGAAAGTGGCCATTTGACCCTCAAGGCTGATCCACTATAGAGAGCCACAGATGTTACACTGGCGGTGATGGTAAAGGGTGAATACTATAGAAAATGAAAAGAAATATCAGAATCATCACTCATCAATAATTTCCCAGAAGAAAAATATATTGTATAGTTTTTTGGGTTCCTGGGTCGTTTTCCGTGTTTTCAGTTCATCACTGTTTATTTTCCATGTGTTTCCTACCTGCATTATGTTCTGCTTCACTTCCTGTGTCATTAGTTAGATTTGGTTCAGCCGTGTACTCACCTGTTTCTAAACATCATCATCATTATCATCATCCTCTGTATTTGGGGCCTTAGTTTCCCACACTTTGTTGTGTGTTCATTGTCGATCCCTCTCGTGTTCTCAGTTCAGTCTAGTTCAGTTCACTCTGTCTTCTTCTGTTCACCCTGTTTTCATAACAAATTCTCCGCAGGTCTGCATTTAGGTCCTCTTTCTTTACATTGTCACATCACATGACAATAGCAGGTTACCACCTATTTATCACGAAACAAGTTTTTCTCTGTATTGTCTGGAAAAAACTTCATTTAGTTTCCCTTTTTGACAAATTGGAAACTGGAAATTCCCTCTCCTCTTATTTGATCACACTTCTGAATATAAAAAGTTTTTCAAATTTGTTTTTATTATTGTGACAACACTGCAATCTACTAGGTTTTTCTGCGTCTTTGCTGTGACAGAATCAAGGTATTTCCTTACATTTGTTGAGTCAGATGTTATTTGGAGTTATTAGCTGTTAAAATCATAGGAGCTTGACAACAGAGCTGTGTTCTTGTACTTTTTCAAAGAAGCTCTAAAACACTACGAGCTATTTTAGCCTGTCTTCCTCCTTCTGATCTGGGAAAACATGGCTGAGGGAAATGTGCGTGTGCGAAGGTCATCAGTCCAGATCGGTACCCACATTACTGCAGAAAAACACACTGAAGCGAGCACACAGGTGCAGAGACAAGTTCAAAAGCTTCCCTGCTTTAACCAGGAAATGGGAGTTTGCCTCATGTTTCATGTTCATGCGCAGGACTAAACCTTCCACCTGAACTTTGTCATCTTTCCAGCATCCTGTAAAACAGAACTTTTCACCAGTCAAATTTGGATATAAATGTGACAAAGTTTTAAAGCTCATGACTGTTCAACCACATTAAGCCATTAATCCTCTGGTGTTTGGCGGCACATACTAGGTTAGGTCCAAAGGTGAAGACACAAACCCCGCCCACCCACACACCCATCCCAAATTTGATAAGCTGCTAAAAACTGGATGGAACTCTATGAAGGGCTGACACGCGGCTGACTGTAACATTTCACTCAGTCTTCTGCAGACTATAGTAAGATTGCATCTTTCAGGGTAATTTAGAACAGTGTAGCATTTATTTCACACATAATGCAGAAATGAGAAGCAAAATACACAGGCGGAGAAATATTTAATTATTGGTGTTTTAACATTAAACTACATTTTATGCAAGATTTCTTCTATTATTCCTCCATGCAACAAGAAATGTGCAGTTACAGTTAGAGTTCATATCATTTAACGGTGTTGAGCTATGTGTGTAGGTGTGTGTTTGAAATGTTGCCCCGAGCTGCCTGCATACACTCAATTAAGGTGATAAAGTGTGCTGTGCTGCCACACAAACACATTTCTCTCTTTGTTTTATTTGTTGCAGGGTGCTACACCATGATAAACTCTACCTTTGTTAATAAACCTTGTGGAAGGCAAGCAGGGAATTTAAGCCAACTGTAACACAATTATTGTTTAAGCTGCTGTAGTGCTCTGAAGCATTTATCTTCCCAGTGTTATTGATTTTGTTGTTGTGAAAATGGGCTCTTACAACATTTGTGAAGAGCCAGGTAATGGCAAAAGTCCGTCTGTATCAATAATTATCTTAAGGGATGTAAACAGATATGGTGACACTGTGTGGTTGATGTTCTCTTACAAATTATGGTTATGGTGAGAATAGCTAGTTTTGCAACATTTGCTTATGTCGTCATCAATCCTGTGACCTTTACGTAGAAAGAAAACACATTTAGAGGACGAGATCTTGTGTGTTAATAGGAAAAATATCAAGTAGCTTTTCTTCTAAATGGATATGTCACGTATCACGTTTCGGGATGAAACCGTTAACATGCAGTTAAATGAATTGTGGCTCAATTTTGAGAGCAGAGGGAGAAGGTATGCGGCGGAGCAGCGATAAGAGCGTTTGCAGCACAGACGATTGGAGGAGACGTTCATACAGTTGCTGTCTGCTGAGGGAAGGAGGACCAGATAAGGACTAGAGCTCTTAGGGCTTCTAAGGCTCAAATCATCTGCCTCAGACTCGTTGGATCTCAACAATTTTGCCTCCAAGTGAATTAGATATGTGCAACTCCCTGAAATTCAAAGCAGCTGGAAAAAAAGAGACTCTCTTCCCTTTCGGATTTCTGTGACAATTTGCCTTTATGGATTGAATTTCTGCAGGCAGACAGATGGAAGAATAGGGAGCCAGGCTCTTCTCAGCAGGTGTATGCTGGCGCCCCAGTCGCTACAGCTTCTCACTGAACCTGGATGTCCAAGACGAGGTGAAAGGATTTTAAAAAGGGAGGCTCCTAGCACGCGTGGGTGCGCGTGCTAGGAGCCCAGCGGTCCACCTAAACAAGGGCTCTTATACTTAAACAGAGTACGGTAGGTGTCCTCCTACACCATAAATCAGTAAGAGAAGGTACGACCTCTCTCATGACCTTAAGATGTGTGTGCATGCCAGAGTGCTCTGGGAGGCACACAGAGTGTTTGCACACTGCTAAGGATCAGACATCCTATCAATATGCAATCGATTATAAAACCATAGAACTCTAATCATATATGAGTACATATTTCTAACCATAAATGACAATCAACAATATAAACCTAACAGGCTTTCATCTTTGATGGTTAGGGTTAATTAACCATAACTAACTGTAACCCTGACACTCAAACCACATTTTGAGCCTCAAAAATGCCTCAAACTCGTGGGGACGGACACTTTGTTCCCATAAGTGGCCGTTGGTCCCTACAAATATAGTGGCATGCCAATTTTCAGAAAACCGCTCTTCAAGGCGCTTAACATCTCAGCAAACAAAACCTTTGTACATTTAAATAGTGCAAACACCTTTTCTACACCAAGTTTACGACAAGATCCAAGTTTTCACCCGATTTTAAAATAGGGCCCTGACATCACTGCAGATGTTTTTCTGTCTCTAAATGTTAATTTTTTCTTTCAAGGGAAATGTTCAACCTCATTTGGTTCCACGGTGAAGCATTTACTCAGATTTTCTTTCCAAAACAATGATTTTAGTATTTTAGCATTAAAAAAACCATTAGGTTTAGTAATGTTTCTTGATTTGGGTTATAATTAATTAACCTCCATTATTATTCATTATTTTAATAATTGTAATCGTTTTTTATGATTATTATATAATTATTATCTGGATACAAAAAAGAAACAGATTTAGATTCAGTGGAATTTGCTCACATTAATTTAATCTCTTCCCAAATACTTTGAATATTTCCAAGTCCACCAAATGCAGTAAAAGAGTCTTTCTGTATTTACAACAGCAGCCTGCTATATATTTATTGTCATTTTCAACTGGTTAGTTAAAACCGGTTAGTTTAAACTGGTAACATTAGTTACATATGTTTGAAATAACTGATTAAAGTGTGTTAGTCTGAGGTGTTCAGCATCTGAAAATGAACTCCACGACTTTTAAAATCATGTAAGCCTTCAGCAGATGAGACTTTCTACATCTAAACATGACGTAGAGGTGTTGTGTCTTAGGCTCAGGTTTTTAAATCAATTGCTTAGAGCCCTGCTTTTCTACGTTGGAGCCACACCAGTAACCAGTGAAACCATTTAACTCTTCAGCAGATAAAATTTGCTGTTTGCTCTTCCTGTCACGGCGAGCGTTCCAGCTACGCTCAGCAGAGACATTTGCTCATATTTAGGTCACGTGTCATCAGCTGCTCCTGATTTCTTCCTTTGTTTCCTGGTCTTGGTGTGTTGGTGGTTTCCACCTTCAGCAGGTAAAGTTTTTGCCGCACACCTATGGGTTACTGTCATTATTCACAGATAGAGCCCATCTTTTTAAAACAGTGTTGTTTTTCAAAAGCAGTACTTCTTAATGTTATTACTGAAACTTCACGTGGCTTTGTCAGACTACAAAGTCTACTGTGACAAGTGTTAATGATAGAAAAGCTATTTGAAAGGTGCATCAGACGTATTGTGTAGTAAATGTTGGTGCCTCACACTGGGGAACAGTCCTATGTTGGTGTACAGAACACAGTTTTGGTGGCAGCACCAACAGGAAACAGCGGTTCCACTCCAGGTTGCGTCACATATTTTATGTGTACAGTATTAATCAGCCCTGATGATCAACAAACGATGTGCTGGCTTAATTGTTTTGTAATTTCTTCTAATGATTTAATTTGTTAGTAATTGTTTTAAACAATTATATTGTTTATTTTTTTTCAGTTTAATTGGTTCTTAATGACTTAATTAGTTTTAACATGTCTGACGTTGTGCAGCACTTTGATTAACATTTGTTTTCTATGTGCTAATAAAATGACTTCACTGCTGGTCAATTAACAGGCTGTTCAGGGAGGCGGGGCATGGAATTAAGGCGTGGTTCAGAGGAGTCCTAATTGTGTCTGGTGTGCAGCTCTCTGATTGCCCAGTGCCCTACCTGCAGGAAGCATTTCACATGAAATAAACCAAATGCAAGCGGTGTAATGCCCACAGGGTGTACAATATAACTTAAATATTTGATTTAATAATCATTATTATTCCATATTTAAAATGTTTAACCAGCTTTTCTTATCTGAATAAGGGAAAGTGTCGGCACTTTAAGTTGAAATATTAAAAGTACAATATAGCAGCATCACTAAAAATCCTGCAATAATGATGCTGCAAAGGATTCCATCGACCCCAAATATGAATAAAAGGACAATTAATAAAAACAACCCTGGCGACCCAACAAGTTGGGACCTCGTGCAAGAAATGTACTTAAATCAAACAGACTTATCAACACAAGACCTCATCAAACAGCTTCAGTGGAATCAGGATTTTACTTATCTGCACATCCAAATGTCAAACTCATAGAAGTCACATTAGTTTGCTTTAGCCTGCCAGCAGGTTCTGCTGCTTCTGCAACCCGCTTCAAACTAGTGATTGGAGCTCTTTTCAGAGATTCGGCTCCCAAATGGCTCTTCGTTTGAAACCTTCTAGTTTAGCCTAATTGAACAAATATGAAAAGTTTGTGTGTTAGTCAGTTTTCATAAAAGACTTATTTTTAAACTTTTACTATTACTAAGGAGAATATGCATAGGGTGTAAGGCCTGGACAAAAAGTTTGAAATGTCTTAAAATGAAAATGGGAATCATCCTTAGGACTGAAGGACAAAACAGGAAAGGTGAAAGTACGCAATATTAACGAGTTTAGCATGTGTGCTCTGGAGGCAGCCGTAACAGCCTGGAACACTCAGATGGTCATCGAGTCGGACGTGATATGCGCACAAACACGTTCTCACACAAAGCCTTAAGAGTAATGTGAAATCAATTAAACAGGGGTGCGAAACCACAACACACACTACAGACACAGACACTAAACAGATTTGATATGAATTGAAAA
Source organism: Astatotilapia calliptera (assembly GCF_964374335.1). NCBI lineage: Eukaryota > Metazoa > Chordata > Actinopteri > Cichliformes > Cichlidae > Astatotilapia > Astatotilapia calliptera. The sequence goes on from NC_137427.1 coordinate 2,359,293, forward strand.
GTCCAGAAAAGTTATATTGTTAGTAAGAAAATAGATGTGTGGAAGAAATGTGTGTAAATGATGGCTGTTTGCTTGGCTGTCCTGCCCCCCTCCTCCCTCACCCGCTCGCTGTTCGGTATCAGCGCCCGCCCAATAGATCAGTACGATTTCCATATCTGAATCCAAGCTCAGTGATATTGTTTCCTGTGTGTTTGTGTGCCTGTAATAAGCCTTATGAAAGTAGCCATCTCGAGGCCACAGGAAGTAACTTCTGTATGATATTAAGCAGACCACCAATATGTAAAATGTCAGACATTATTTTGAAATGATGCCACTTTTTTTCTCTTTGTTGGACAGTTTTGTGTGTCGTGAAACTCTCAAGGACATCTTTTCTCTGTTTCTCTAAAACGGCACAGTTCCCTTTGCTTAAAAGGGAAATTGTTTCAATTAGCATTACAGAGGTGTTTTTCATTTGCTTTTGACTAGCTTAGTTTTATCATTTGCTATAAAGATGAAGTGGGCAACACAAACAAGACTCATTATCATCACTGGCGTTCTGTGCTCTTAACTATCCGCTCCTCCTTCTGTGGACTATTTGTCTGTGTTTGCTGCCATCTCCCTCAAGATTGAATGCTTTGCATTAAAAACTGGGCCACCCTGGCAGCCTGACAAATGAAGGCAGTGGCATGTTTGGAGACACCTCGTTCAACAGTTATTGAAGTTGATAACTTATAATTTGCATATAGATAAGGCATTCTTACCTAGAGAAAATCTTTAGCATATAAAGTAGGATTGTGTGGCTTTTTTTTCTTTCTTCAAGCTGAATTGTACTGACAAAAGCTGGCATACAATTTGAAGGTGGATTGATTCGAAAGTTTGTGTAGCGTTTGGAATTTAGCAAAAGCATGAGCATCAGTGTGCCACTTGACAATGTAATTACAAATGACAAATACTCATTATGCCTAAAAAAAAATGCAAATAGCGAGTATTTTCTCTGTTTAGCAAGATAATATCTACTGTGCAATTACCCAGTCAGGTTTAATTCAGCCCATAAATACTGCTGCTCTGGGATGAATCATGCATGAATCAGCCAATGAAGTAATACGCAGTGGAAAAACTTGCACTCGTGCCGAAAGTGAGCGACCAAATATTAACCACTTTCTGGGAGCTTAAAGTTCCACTTTCAGCTGATATATTTAGCTTGATGCGTGTTTGTGTTTAATACTGTTGCTGCTGGTTTAGCTCGTTCACCGGTCCTCTTCTTGAAGCAGGAATTGCTCTCAAACATATAAATATATATATTACCGGGTGGGTTGGTAGGAATAAGAAGCTCATCAGACACTGCAGGGATAAGCCTGGCTAAGACCCTGTGAACTAAACATCACACTGTTAATGCAGGCTGCCATTTCATCGGCTGCCAGGGACGAGGAAATTGCCACCCAAGTGAAACTGTCAAAAAAAAGCATGCAGTTGAACAATTTCAACAGAACTGTTAAAACTCCAATAAAGTATGCTTTAAGTTTTTTTTCTTTATGTGTAAATTATTGCAATTCATAAAATACAACGATGCTATCATCAGGATGCTAAAGTGACAAGTCAGTTTTCACCCGTGAACGTTAAATACGATTAAAAAGGTCACAGTCATTTTATACTGCAAGTGCTTTGCTTGCTGTACGGCGCCTGGTTACACATGGCTTAAAACTCATCAGCAATTAGTCATGCGTGATTTGGATGAGTCACCTTAAGTGGCAGGTGCTACACAGACATCTATAATTCAGAAGCAGGTGAAAGTCATGAACGGTGTGCATTTTATTTCACTCGGGATTTGATCGACTGTGGGATTGTTATTTTGACAGTTTCAGACTGGAAGTGTAAAGTGTAGGAATATTCAAGAAACAGACAACAGAAAAGGAAAGGTTTTTGGAATCGGATGTAATCATTCAGAATAAGAAATAATTTATAACCACATTGTTTTTGCATGTGCATGCTGTCTATAGATAAAATGCAAACATAGCATCACCTACTGGTTTGTTGACTTTTACTTGGTGTTTTGTGACTTTTTGCGCTTCTCAGTCTTCATTCTTGTGAGTCAGAAGTGACTGAGAGCATGGAGTGGGTGGTTATCAGCTATCATCAGAAAGCCTAATTAGCGAGTTGAGCCCTTAAACTGTGGAAACACACAAATACCGACTCCTGCTAATATCAGAATCCACTTGAAAAACTTATGAGTAACATATAAAGCCCTACATGGACAGACTTCATATATATCAGAGCTCCTGAGACCTTATCACTCATGCAGAATCCTCAGACCTTACTTTCAAATCAGAGGCGATTGTGCTTTTGAGTTTGTAGCACCCAAACTTTGGAACAGCCTTCCTCAGCCTATCAGGTCAGCAGAGTGATTTATTTTTTATAGGTTAATTTTTAAAACACAGTATCTATTTGCATGTATGGAATTGTGTATACTGGAGTGAATATAGATCGAATGGTTGATTATGTGCCTGTATGTTGGAACATACACTTTTTATTTCAAACTGTAGGAACTTTGCATGTTTCTGGGCTTTTAAAACACAGAGTTGCAAACGTGATTTTTCCTTCATCAAACCCAGAGCACACACTCGTCCGGTGTCACCTCCGGACACCTCACTCAAAGTCGTCATTCTCCAGTTGATCAGACTTTTCTATTTTGCTGTTCTCCTTCTTCCTGATGTTACTGTCCACATATCTCACAGCTGCAGTCTAATTGGCCCTGGAAACAAAAATGATTCATGCAACAGGCTGGAAGCATGTTGACTTCATTTCATTTTTTATTTTGTTTCACACAGTAATTCGTTTCCTATACACAACCTTCCTTTCAATTAAAGTAACACTGTTTCCATGCATATAAACTTCTGAAGACTTGGACAGAGTTTTGGAACCAGCCTCCAGTGAATGTTAAAGGAACTGCAGATTTTGTTGCTTCAGTTGGGGAGGTTAGCACTTGTTTTTTATAATCACTCTACTTCAATAATACTTAGTGTGGAAGAAGGGCCATGCAAGTCTGCTGATCTGAGTGGTGGTCTACAGGAACCTAATGGTTCTGGGCCATAAGAACAAACAAAGGTAAACAAGAGGTTATGGGGTTCATGTGGCTACAGACTGTGGGTGATTAGAATAAAGACAAACTGCAACAACAAAACAAAAACCTCCAATTGTATTATATAAGCAACAAACTTAAAGGGAAACCAAAAGTTGACAATTCTTAAGACATACTCACTCCATAGTTGACATAGTTTTATCTATTCTTTGCCTCACTGCTTCTTGTCAAGTGTAACAGTCTTTTCTGTTCATAAGGTAGTTGTGAGAAAATATTTCAAATGGTAACTTTGTGGCTAACACTTTGTGCCACTGGAATAAACTTCTTTCTAAAAGCCTTAGGGGAAAATATCTTGTAAAATAAGAACTGAGAAGATGTTGTTGCATTTGTCCTTTTAAGATGTCACACAGAAAAGCTAATAGTTCTGCAATTTGCTAAGAGACACACACTCTGACTGACAGTAACAAGAATATTTTCAACACAAGCCCCAACATGTTGTTTGTGATTTCAGCTCCTCTTTGTGAATCAGGTTCTGTAACCCAGGCTGGAAATTAACTTGGATGAAAAGATAAAATGGCAACAAGAATTCAAAGGTACCACCCACTCTGAATTTCCACTACCGTAATGGATACCTTGAAATAAACCAGACTATGAGTCAGTGCAGCTGCAAATAAACCAACGAAAAACATCTGAAACCAAGAGTACAATTTGTTAAATAGATCAAATGGATTCATTTGTAATTGATTTATTAATTGGAATCTTAATTGAACCAAGTGCGTTTTAGGTTAGAATTCTTCATGACTTGATCGATTTTTCACGTGTTGACTGTACATTCGTGACGGTACACACCAAAACCAAAACCAGTCAAAACCAAACCATTCATTGGTGGATTAGCACTTAATGACATGTGAAAAATAAAAATAGATGTTCAGTGGACAAAATGCTTGGCCTGTTTGGGTTTCCATGCAGTCACTGAATCAGTGCAGACCAGGAGCTAAAGGGGGATTTAGCATGTGCGAAAACACGGGGACTCCCTTTCAACAGGAAGAAACCTCAGACAGAACCAGGCTCAGGAAAAGACATCCATCTTCCAAACTTGGATGGAGTGACGGGGGGAGATATGACAAAGATATGCGCTGGAGATGGCGCCGGTGAGGTCGGCTGCCGTCACGACTGCTCCGACCACTTTTTCTTTGTCTTTGTTTTTTAAGTTAGTTTTCAGCGTTTCTAAATCGGCACAAGACATAATGTGGATTGCACAACACTGGTCACTATATTCTTCATTTCCAGTTAATATTTGTACAGCTGCTGTTATTGTGTGTTTAAATATATATTTATTTATATTTCTTCATACATTCTTATATAGTTCTATACTGTGTATTGTGTTGTACAGTTATTTTATTTTCAACTTTAATTTATATATTTTATCGTATTCTTTCCCAGTTAAATGTACCCTTCATTCTAATTTGTGTTGTACAGTTATTTCATTTTTAGCCTTAATTTTTTATATTTTATTCCTTCCTAGTTAAATTTACACTTTTTAATTTTTCATATTTATTTCCTATCTTATTCATAGCCTTCATAGTCTAAGCATTTCACTGCATATGGTACTGTGTATGACTGTGTATGACTGTGTACGTGACAAATAAAATTTGAATTTGATTTGATTTGATTTGGAGAGAGCCAGAGTTTAGAATTATTTACTGATGTTTAAATGTAGAGTGATATGTGAGGCTGAGCCTGTAGCAGCATAACTACAGGACAGCTCAGGGTCACCTGATCCAGCCCTAACTAGACATTTGATCAAAATGGACAATTTTCAGCCCAATCTTAAAGCAGAGAGGTGGAACCACTCTGTACTCTTGAATAACATGATTTGTTTGTGAAGCAGTAGGACTCGAGAGTCAGAATACAAAGACTCTAAATGGAATCAGACCGGTGTCTGTGACATATCACCTTGATGATGCAAAACACATATTTCATATATATATTTTTTTAAAATGCATGTTTTAATGCCAAAGGAACCTTTAAGGACTAACTGTGTAGTTTAAACATCTTCCAGGACAACACATACTCATGTAAACAAGCATCCTGCCACATTTTCTTTTTTCTGTTGTGGAGTCTTGTAATTGAGCCTTGAGACAACGATCACTGTGAACTGGTGCTAAAAACCAGATTTACTTTCTGATTTTTCTTCTCTCATCCTTGCTCTTTCTCTTGATGGTTCAACCCTCTTGGTAATTGGCTGGAGAGGCACATTTTCATGCGAACGAGTCAGAGCAACTTTCTCCTGCCTTTCTGCTCAGTTGCTCAGCTGTTTTGCTCTTACTAATTATTACTTGAGTTAGAAAGGACTGAACACATGTAAGGAAAAACAAATATCAGTTAACTATCCTAAGTTATTACCATCTTGTATACCTTGTATATCATGTAAAATACTGCCACTTTATGTTATGTTTAATGTGGGGTTCCTTTTAATTGATTTAGGCTTATTAATGAGCATAAAAAAAGATTAATTGACATATATAAACGTGGGGTTTGATGAAATCTATGTTACATTCTCCTGATATCATCCAAACTTCTGGGACTGGTGCTCCTTCCACACTTGTTTGTGCACTTTTCTTCTAATGCATTCCTGCAAACCCATGTTTAACACCATGGTGCTGTTAACAGTGGGTCATTTGAATTTTGCAGAAATCTGGATTTAGAGAAAATGTGCATACAGTGCTTCAAATGTCTCTGTGGGCTAATTTCCTGCAGAGACGCTGAAATCAAAAGCGTCAGGAAGCTGATTTAAAATTATATTTTACACTTTTGTCTGAGCAAAGCAATCTAATGCAATTCAAAGTGTTAGACAGGTGGCAAGGCACAAATTTTACTTCTTTTACTCTGTGTGATATGTTGAGTGGCCAAAGAAACAATGTCTCTTCAGGCCTCATTTTATCACTCTTTTTTTCCCCCTGAGACTTTCAATGAGGATTTTATTGAAGTCTCAACAATGTTTGCTGCCGACGGTTTTGGAAAAGTTTCGATAGTTTCCCGAATGAAAAGGAATCGCTATGAGCCAACGCTTTCAAAGTGTAACCAGCTTAACTTCTGGAAAACCCTAATTTATTTTCTCTGACTTGTTCAGGGCGTTTTCATTTTTTACAGTCATATTATTTGCAGCACAGTTTTCTAATGTTCCATGCTTTGCTAATTCAATACAAATTTATATTACTGTACTTAAATATTTTGGCTGACATATTTCAGTACATGCACCTTACTATACAAGCTTTCTGTTTTTCAAGTAATCAGCTATGAAACTCACCAAGCTTTATATGAAGTCTATTTGAATGATTGCAGCTCCAAAAACGGTCAATAAGATGGAGACAATCTCTTGTAAATGTACAGCCGTGTCTGACATACGCTATTGGCTCATAACACATCTTTATAGCACAAACAGCACGACAGAGCCTCGTGTAACAATAAGCAAATACTTTTGCATTACTACCATTTTAGTTTGCACACTCCTCCACTACATTTTTCATTCCCTTATATGTTTTTTTCAGAGTTGATTTAGTCTAGTTAAAGCAGCCAACTCTGGTATAGGGAACGGCTATGCAGATAGAGGAATGAGTGGGAATGCAGCACTTTGCATGACGCATTTCACGTTCATTACTCCTTTCAGAAGTCTGCAACCGTGCACAGCGACTGTATGCGAGCACAGCTGCAGTTGCTCTTCCGGGCCAGACTGCTAAAGCTGTGGATGCGTTAGTGCTGTGACTCAGCTGCATTTGTAGTTGAATCTGTGGTGCTGTGTCGCTCCATACTGTAACTGCTCTCCGCTGTTCCCTTCAACATTACCCATGAAAGTCTTACAGTGCCAAGCACAGTTAGGACCTGCAGTTCTTTTATGAAACATGACAAATGTGTTACCAGTGAACCACAGGAGTTCAGAAATACTTTGCTTCAACACAGCACTCATTCAGCACAACAATGTCAAGGCTTCACACTCATACACACCTAATGTTACACCAAACTATTATTTTATAGACATAATCTACCAAAGTACAGCAACAGAAGTGTAACTTTGTCATGTCGTAGCTGCAGTCATGACCATGGATACACTTTGTCTCAAACCATGTCGGCACCAGCTGGTGGCAGAACATGTGGAACCGTTTCTATAGCTACCATTTTAACTATAATGCTACAGACATCTGATTAAGCAGAGTGCATGCGCTCGGGTCATACTGGTCTATTCTCAAGTTATTGACAAAACTGAATAACTGATCATATCGACACAGCTGAAAGAATCCACTTTGGGAGTTCCTGTTGGACGGGGGCTGACGTTACACCGTAACAGTCTGTTACAATTACCACAGAATCTGTTCCCTTATTGGTCGACTGTTTTACAGCATCAGTACATAAAAATCACTAATTACAAAAAGTATGTGTTTTGAGCCTGAAACACTCTCTGAGAATGCAAGAGAATTACCTCCAGCAATGTGTAAGTAGTTTTAAGTTTGATGGTAACGGTAGGAACTCCCGTCTATGTGTAGGATGCCTGTTTGCATCCAGCATGAGACTGTTTGAAATGAGATTTCAGAAATTCCTGAAGCGATTTATTATTCTCTTCCCCTTTTGACCTCTGAGCAGTATGTACCTCACCTCGTGCTTTCAGAAGATTCAGGATAAATTAATGATGCTTTAATTATTTAACTGAAAGCACACGGAAAACATGACTTGTATTTAATGTTTTCTGAAAAGGAAAAACTTACTGTACTGCAGCAAATGATTTACATGCACCATACTGATGACTCCCTCTCACAGAGTGAACAGGACCAGTCTTCAACTGGAGAGTCTAAAGGAAACAGGCTTAAAGGTGTCGGACTTCATTGGACTGACCTGAAATTTATTCCCCATCTGAGCTGCTGACCGGCTGCTGTGTGTCCTCAAACTATAGGGGAAAAGGAGCACTCACACTCTAAAGCTAGAACGGTATAATGAGGCGACCCGGGAACACTGGTTTTATTTCACAGCTAGGCTCTAAAAGGTTAGCCCAGCCCAATTAATTCTGCTAGTTAAAAAGGTCAAGGCTCTGTGTTAAAGGGCTTGGGAAAAGCTATACAAGGGCCTTTCACTGCCACCTCATTACTTAGGCTTCATCATACTTCATTATAAAGTCGTGGACATTGTTTAAACATGATTGGAATGAACCAAACGAATGGCCTGGACTTTAGCTGGAAGCTAACACAGACTTAGATTTGAGTCGTAGTCAGAGAGAACAGGTATTGTGTTTAGTTGAGGCTGATTGCAGAAACAGCAACGTCCTGTAAGAGCTCAGTCATTAGCCACTGATTTATGGCTTTTCTTAACAAATGGGAAAGGAAAATGGTGAACATAACACCACCTTCTCTCAGTTGCCTCACAGACCATTCTCATATATTTCTACATCAGTATGAAAGTACTTGTGTGCATTTTTGCAATAAAAAAAAAAACCCAAACAAAAGAATGTGCTAACCACACAACAGCTACACCTTATAGTGTTGAAAGAAAAAAATATGCATTGATAACATGGCGCTAATGATTCTTTTACCTCCTGTGTTCACCGTTCTGTTACAGCTGTTTTACAAACTGTAAAGACTTTTATTTTCTGTTGTAGAGAATCTAAATTCTAAAATTACACCAAATCTTTGCCTTTCCTTAATATTAAGAGAAATCCTGACCTTTGCCCAGAATACAAGAAGTGAAAGACCTTACCTGTAGTCCTTGAATTCACTACCAACAACCAGTTTCAGAGTTTTTCTTTTTTCCAATTTAACTAGGACACCCTATCCTCACAAAGACACAAGCCCAAAAACACACATGAAATACATTGGATGTGTAAAGACACCGGAGGCACCGAGAGATCTGGGTGGAAATCAGATCAAAGGGCAGAAGCTGAAATAATTAAGAGTGATCCCTCAACTGCCTATGAAAATGAATCCATCATTTTTCCACCACAATGAAATCCCTGCTGTGTACTCTCACCAAGGTTTGTTATCAAAGACCATTATAAAATCAGTAATTCGAGGGGAAATTGAAAGGAAAGTTGTGCAAACTGGTTAATACGTTGCTCCCAGTCCAGAATAAATTTGCATACAAAAGAATAATAGAGATCTAGTATATTTTTATGTGATGGAATATCTACAGCACTCACTTGGAATGTACCCGAACCCACTCGGTGTCACTCGGTGTCGTCCCACTATAAAGTGACCTGCTGGAAACAGCCAGGTGAACTAAATTAAAGGAAGATCAGAGGTGCAATTCAAAACAGCTATCGGTAATTACATAAACTGCTTGAAGAAGGTGAGGCAGATGCTGCCGTGCCGATCTTCTGTGCTACTTGACACCTACCTAACCACAATAATTAGCCAGAGCTGCTTAGCGACACACGGAGTAGAGAGGAGCCGGTGCACTATGAAAATAGGGAAATGCTAGAGGAACAAAAAGCTTTTTCTGGCAGACGCACAACATTTGTTCAAAGAATTTGAGCTCCTGTTACTTTCTGTCACTGCAGATTGTCTGTAAAGCACCAAGGATGAGCAGTCGCTCATTACATTTTCACATCCTCGGTCTATGAATGCCACAGTCAAACATTTGTTTTGGATGCTGTGCTTTTGCTACAGATTGGATGGAAAGCAGTTTGCAGTATCTCACGGTGCTCTGTTACAGTTTGAAAAAGCAAAACATTGACATCAGTTACCGTCTTTGTCTTCCTGAAAATCCTTAATTATGTCAGGCTTGTGACGTCTAGTTAGGCGCTTAAACTGTATTATTAAAGAAAAACAATATCAGGAAGGAAGTCAACACTGAAACTGTTCACTTACTCCTCCTACATTTGTACCAGCAGTGACTAATATTTAACATCTAGTCATTATCCCACATGAGTCTATTATGCAAGTTTCTGCTGAAGCAAAAAAAAAAAGGTAGCTGCTATGTAGTGACAGCTTTGTCTGTTTATTTTCCAAACTGTAAAAAGAAAAAAAAATCTTCGATGGAAAATATTTTTTTCTCTCTGTTGAGTGTCAGTAACCTTACAACAAGGGCCTACTGTAAAATAAGGAGAAGTATTCTAATCAGCTCCACTTCCATTTGTTACTGTTACAGTAATGTTTACCTAAGATTAGCTGAAAAGTAACCAGCAGAGACTGCAATGGTGTGACCAACACTGTCACAAAGCAATCGCAACTGGCTTTCTTGTCATTGTGCCCCCTCACTGAGCCTAAAATCAGCCAAACGCATCCCAGGGCTGGTCATCTGCTGCATCTGCTCATTCTGGCTTTACCAGCAGAGTGGTGGGGTTTGTAATTAGAAATAACGCTGCAACAATCAAGGAGATGGTACCTTTTTATATTTTATATGATAACTGCACATCGCTTCAGCCACATTTAAACTTCTCACATGTTTTTCCAATATGAAAAAATGTGAGAAGGTTCTGTCTTTCAGTGTGTATATTAAAGAAATATATAGTGCTGCTTCCTTGCACGTGCGCAATTACTCTAAAATTAGAAACATCCTGTCTCAGAGTTACAGTGAAAAACTAGTTCATGCATTTATTACTTCCATTATTGAGAGGAGAGTGAGGACCCAAAAGCAGACACACAAATGCATGATGGTGGTGAACTATAAGTGAGCCTTTTATTCAGGCTGAAGGCCAAGTGAAACACAAAATACAAAGGAGAACTGAAAAATGAAACCTACTCAAATATGAATGAATGAATGAATGAATGAATGAATGAATGAATACTAGGGCCACCAGAGCCTATTGTGTGCTGGAAAGTGAGACTGAGACAATATATGCACAGCTGGGTGATTAGGGGAAGTGGAGACAGCTGGGGCGAGCAAGACACAGGTGAACTAAATCACAGGAGATAAGACAAGGGAAGCAAAACTAAAGGCGAAGGGCAAGGAAGATAAACTATCAAAGTAAAACAGGAAGGGATAACTAAACAGGCAATACACAGACACATGAACGAACTTAATACAAGAGACTTAACACAGGAATAAACTGTGACACAGTTTAGATCAGAAAACAAAGCTAAATACAGTTAGAGGAGTAATGTGAACATTAAAGAACCGTAGGCTCTAATAATAAATAAACAATAGTAGAAAGTCTAAAAAACCCAAAACAATGGGTCAACTGACCGAGGACCATGACAGCCTTCAGTTGATCCAGGAAAAACTCCCTTTTAACAGGAAGAGACCTCTGGTAGACCCAGGATCAGGAAGGGATGGCCATCTGACTGGTCGAGGTGAGACACGCATGTTTAGGGCATGTTCCACCAGAAGGAGGCCCCGGTGCAGCCCCAGGACACGCTGAAGAGATTACATCTCTCAGCTGGACCCCGGATATGTTGGAGGAGGTCTGGGCTTTTCAGTTTAGGCTATTGCTGCTGCAACTCGGCCCCAGAAAAGTGGAAAAAAACTAGATGGATTGATGGATAGAAGACCAAGGGTATAATAGTTATAAATAGGTGATGCAGATGCACCTCACCCCCAATAAAAGTAATAATAATAATAAACAATGAAACAAAGAGGAGAGGATAAGAAAGACATAATGTAGGTAACACCAGAAAAGTCTTCCCAATTGCAATGTTGTATTTATAGTTGTGTAGACTTTTTGACACTTTTGATTATACCCATAACAGAAGACAACATAGATTTTAATTTTAATTATAAACACAAACTTGCATCATGTTTTTCTGAGCTGGAGCGATGAAATATGAATGAAGACGCATCAACAGCCAGAAATCATTTTGAAAATGAAAGAGTTGTTGTGCAATTAAAATGTCATTATGTAGTTAGTGTGCTCAACTCTGGCTGTGTTTGCACTGTTTCAGTGTGACGCACGGAAAGTCTCGACTGGTGGAATCATTCAGCTGATCAATAAAAGTATCTTTCAGTCTTTATTTTTTCCCACTTTAATCTAAAGCCCTGTGCGTCTGTCAGGATCTTATTTGAATGACTTCATGACCTGGTTGGTCAGGAGTGGAGCTACTGACAAATTTAGATGTGATCCTCTGAAGTTAATCTCTGGAGTGAGTCCATCCCACTTAAAAGTCATCGAACTTTATATACTAAACTGCAGAGTTTAGTATATAAAATTTTAATGTTCTCTTAATAATCTTCATGGTAACAAGTCCTTCAACTCCAGAATGGAGCTGTAAAGGAATTAAATACTTAGAACATATATTAGAAGGAACAGACTTTATTCCATTTGACAGACTAGTTATGCAATATGGGATCAACAAGAAAAGATTTTTAGAATATATATAAATTAAATCCATAGTAAAAAAGAAATTTTCGTGGTTTGGTCCCTCCTTCGCCATTGTGGTTGATGTGGAGGTTGGGACGGGTTTAGGGCGTCTGGAGAATCCCTAGGGACGTTATCCCTGGAGGGCTTAACCCAGGGGTTGTGGTCATAACCTGGTTAGTGGCTCTGGTTGCTCTTAGAGGGTGTTCTCCTTGTGGCTGCGTGCAGCAGGGCTGGGGGAGGGTCTGTGCTGGATGTAGGTTACTGGCCGGGGCAGCCGTGGGGTCTTGGGATTTGGGGGTGCTTCGCCTCCGTGCTAGGGCTCTGGCTGGGCCTTGGGGGCTTAGGTCCTTGTTGGTGTGTCGCCAAGGTTGTGGGCGGGTGGGTGCACGGGGGCTCAGCCCTGGCACAGGGGGCCTCTGGTGCATCGGCCTAACTAGGGGGCTCTTCAACTGACAGGGAGTTTATTCCATCCTTGCAGGAGTCCACTCTGCAGGTGGGGGAGAGTCATAGGAGAGGTGGAGAATAAACTTAAGCTGGGTGTCTACTGTCTTGTGTAGTCTGGGAGATGATTGAATGTTAGGGTAGGTACAGTTTCCTCTGCGGTGGGGTCGGGTGGGCTGCCCCGGGTCCTCTGGGGCTTGGCAGTGCTGCTGCCGTAGGCCCCGGCCTGGATGGGCCTGGGCTCCCTTGCCTTGGTGGGTGCCGAAGGACGGGGGTGCCTACTGGGGTCAGCAGGGAAGCTGGCCCCAGGGAGGGGCATCTTGCTCCTCCCTTCTTTTCCTCCCCATCCCCGGCTGCCTCCCTCTTCCCGCTCCAACACACCCACCCACACAAGTAGGGCCTTGGGGTGCGGGTGTGTCACCAGGGTGCAGGGGAGGCATCCCCCCCCCTCTGTCCCCTTCTGGCCACCTGTGCCTCAATTTTATTCCACAACTTAGACATCCACATTACTTACACTTTCATAACACACTGTCAGTTTTGGCCGGCGGTCATAGGTTCTGTCCAATAATATGACGCGAGACTGGAGTAAAAGACATCCATGGATTGGCACTTTATTAAAGAAGGAGCATGATAACAGCACAAAACACTAACCACAACTAAACAAAATGGCTTCCTTTTATACTCTACCTTTTCAGGTGAGTATCCGGAATAGCCCAAGTATGGGGGTTAACTAATCAACATGAAACATAACCCTCCACCCAAACAAACATACCATAACATTAAAGCACATCACAAACATATACATATTTCCAACACATACTATAAACAAACCAATAACATAAGCTTCACTCATTTCTATCTAAATTAAAACCCTCTTTAACCACACTCCCTAACCTGGCACACTGGTCTGCTCCAAGAGCTCTTAAACAGGTGATTGAGCCGCTTTCACTCTTTTGCTCCACATCCTGCAAGAAGCAACCAGGACAGGTGAGTACCTTTACAAGTTCTCATTTCACATATGTTTAGGTTATTGATAAATGATTAACTGCAAGCAGCTCTAACTTTGGCTCTTCTCCGACACAGGTAGGACGGCCAGTCCCACTGTCTCTTTTCTGTTACAAGCTGTCAATTTAATCGTATGTCAAATAACCTAATAAAAGACTCCATAAGAACTAATGTGTTTTCTTTATTACCGCATTTTAAATTCCCAATCCAACAATTTATTATTAACAATACCAACCAGGTAATGGAACCCCTGGTCTCCATTACACACACACATACATATAGGGCCTTGAGGGTGGGCACGTTAACGGCGTCCAGTGGACGGTCTGTGTATTCAACCCCTCCTCTGGCACCGGTGCCCACCTCTCAATTTTAAATCCATGTAGACATTGAGGATTCTCGGGAGGGGCCGTGCTAACACCTGCTGCTCTCTGGCAGCAGCACCATGCTCTCCTGTGTTTTAAATGCACCTTAGAACAGAAAGAAACACTACACATGAGCGGGAGGAGGGAGGTTTGGGGTCTTCACACACCTCTGTTCTCTGCTGGCCATCGGGGTGGGGGGGCTGGGAGGAGGTATTGGCCGTCTGATTGGGATCTGGGATGTGGGGCTTCCCTGCTGCTGCGGAGCCTGGGGCGGTCTGCTTGCCTCCACCCCGGGGGAAAGGGTAACATCTCCTGGGTCTAGGTGGCATTTCCCCCTCTGGGGGCGAGGGTACCTGGACCTGGGGTATAGAGTTTGTTTGGGGAGTGTGATTGTGTGTACAGTGTCCATGTATGTCAATTCCTACGTTGGGCGAGTGCTGAGTATTTGTATATGTGTGCATGAGGGTGGGAATGCATGTTTGTGTCTGTGTGTGCCTGTTTGTCTGTGTCTATATGTCAGGTCGGGTCTTAGACTCCACCTCTCTGGGAACTCCCAGGCCCTCCAAGGCCTATCTCCCCTCACCACACTCCCTGCCAGTGACTGATGCCCTCAGAGGTCGGTGCGTTGGTGGTTCTTGGTGTTTGGGGCTGGGCACTCAGGTATGTACCAGCTCACTCCCAGTGACTACTTTGTGGGGCCTGGTGCCTGTTGCTCGGTCAGACCTCTTTCGGGGCAAAGGGGGCTCGGTTCACTCTGGCACAGCTGGCTGCCGGCAGAGCCAGCGGGCACGCCACCGCAGCCCCCTCTGGCTTCTGCTTCGTGGCTACTGGGTGACCCCTCGTCTGGGGATCCTCAGCTCTTCCCAGGATGGTGGCATGGATGCCCCTCCGGTGGTCCACCTTGGGCATTCGCACTCTGGGGCCTCTGGAGGCTGGATCTCCTCCATGCCTGCTTCATGCCCTGGGGGACGGGGCTATGGCTCTCTCCATCCTCTAGCAGACCATTACATGGGGAAACCTTTTGAATACAAGCGCGCTGATCCACACAGGTGTGCACACGGGTGTTCACTGTCCATAAACATAAACTACACCTCTATTGGCTGCTATTTCCCAGCACATTGTGCGCTGCCGGTCCTGCTTGCTACAAAACAACATTCAATATTTAGCATTTACTGCTGTTTACACTTAGCTAGATTAGCGTGATGGTGTTGTGTTTAGTATGTTGCTCTGTTGTTTTGCTTGTTTTCTTTTCTTTTTCTCTCTACAGCTGATCCAGGAGATTTTATTTCCCTTCTTTCTCTTTTTAAGTTTCCTTTCTCACTGTCCCTCTTCCCTCCTGTTTTTCTTTTCCTTCATCTTTCTTTCTCCCTTTCCTGTCCCTCAGTCATGTCTGTCCCGTCTGTAACAACTGAAAATAAAATAAATAATAACAACAAAGGTCGATCAAATGGACCAATACGGCAAGGCCGTGATGATCCATTTGGCAAAGTAAATCTGTTGGGTCTCCTTGTTGGTCTTCAGACAACAATTCTGACGGCTAAAGAACCAAATGGGACAGGAAAAAAAACAAAAAACAAAACAAAAACAACCAAGTCCTTCAACCCTGTCACTACACGTGATTGGTTGTCTAAATGTTCTATTGATCACTAGCACGTTGGGTGTTTGTGTCACTATAGTGGTGCAGATGATAGGAAGCACATTAAAAAGGGGGAGAGAGGGTCTTGAGGAATAAGTTGAAGATATGCTTCCAGGTTACTTTGTTAAATTATGCTTTACTATCTTTCCCCATCCTTTTTACATGCTACTAGCTTCTGATGGGAAGGATGAATGGCAGTGATAATGAAAATGAAGACCTCTATACACTTTTGCAAGGAGGCCAATTTTATGTCATTTTGCATGAAGTCCAATTTTATGTCATTTTGTGCTTTGTGCCTACATTATCATTTGCTATGGAATAATACTATGCTTCTGCACTGTGGTAAGTCAGTTGAGCCATACAAAGCTGCAATTAGCCCAGCCCCTCTGGCTTGCTGACTCTGTGACAGACAAATTGTGTCATTTTGCTGAAATAAAAATATTTTTGAGGACCAACTCAAACCCAACCCAAAGATTTGGTGATATTTGCCATGGAAATGAGATGGACATTGAATAAGAGTTCTCTTTGGGCTCCAGCACAGTTTAAACGTCGGTCGGTGTCATTAGGAGATCATGGCTGTTGCTGTTTCTCAGTAGGTTGAGAGTGGTGCGGCTTGCCTCAGCTTGGCGTGACTATCCCCTGCTGTGTAGCTGTATGAAAACGTAGCAAGACGCATCTCATATCACAGAGGGAGCAGTTTAGACCCTGGCTAGTGGAACTGATACTAGTACTCACTGGTACTAAGTCCTTGGAGCCAGCCCCCGGCAACGTTTCAACCAACTGGTGTCTGGATACAGAAAAGTCCTTTTCCAGTGTTGACTAAAACAATACTCCAGAAATACTTAGATATTCATGACACTTGGAACATATTTTTATCATACTTGACTCTTTGCTTTGTGCGTTTAAAGGTAATTATATACAACAATATTAATTTATAGTGATAACAGTTCTAACGCTGCATTGCCAGTTATTGTTACTACATTAGCAGGACAGTTACGTCCAATCAGATGTGTTTGTTTGAAGGTCCTCGGTGTCACATTTCTGTCATCATCTGTTCGAATCGGCTAAAAACATGAAGAATCGTCTTCCAGATTTCAGTGGGGTCTCTGCCACACTTTAGTGTACATTTCCTTAAAAGCTTGTTGGCACCATATTTCCATTAATATTTATACTTGCGTATGAACAGGAGGAAAATATTTCAGAGCACTATTGGCTGCTTCTTTCAATTATCAGTGAGTCGCACACTCTTTGCACATTCATACACACACACCCACACGCAGGCCTGTCTTACCAGCTGCCACGAACCCAGTGTTTTTGTCCTTTCGTCAAAAAGGGCAGGGACTTTCACTCGAACAGGCCTGTGAAAAATATTGGATGATGAGAAAGGGAAAAATAGAAATTCTCGTTCCTTGGCTCCTCAGCCCAGCAGTGATTGCTGCTTGAATCTCGCTCTTTGACTCGGGCTTCCTACTAGTTAAAACTGCTCCAAGCATTTAAACAAGATCTACACACCGGGAACATCTAGTCAAGGGAAGGGGGCAACAACACGAGAGGAACTCGGGTGGAAAGAAAGGAGTTGTTTTGCTATTTTTTTCTGTTCTCTGTCACAACTCATGTCTAACTTGCAGAAGGATACTGTCAGGCATGTCAGTGAAATCACTGGCCATGGAGGGAGAATTTCTGTTACCTTTTATTTTGGTGTCTTTCTCTTTTGTCTGCCCCTTCCTCTCCCTGCGCCTCTCCTTCCCCTCCCCTTCCCCATGTTCTTTAAGACAGGAGAAAGCTTGAAACGGTGCACTGTCTCCTCTGCTCGCTGAAGCAGCCACTATGAGGTGCTTTCCACTTCACAACAGCATTACACATCAATTATTCAGAGGCCCTGAAATAAAGCAGTTTGCCTCTTCTATCTCTTAAGAAGGAAAGGGAGAATTGGAAATGAAAAGGCACAGAAGTGTTGACTGTTCCAACGGTCGTGCAATTAAAAAGGTTGCTCTTAAAGGGTTGAAAGACGAACAAAAAGGACAATTTCCTTTTAAAAATAAACAGATTCAACATCAGACAAAAGGGAAGAATTAATTACAAGTTGAATGTGTAGGAATCTCACACTGCACATGAAGAGGGCTTCGTTTTATTAATCACCAGAGTGAGACTCTCCATAGATACTGTGTTGAATAGTAGACTGGGAAGTTCTCTTGTATCTTGGGCAAGAGAAGAGATGTTCTGGTGTTAATAATTTTATCAATGAAAAAGCTCCTGGAAGAGGTTCATATTGACACTCTGTGAGATCATTAATTATATTAAAAAGAGTCCTGGAGTCGGGTCAGTTCTTTTCAATAAGTTCCTAAATTACTGTTAAAATTTCTCATAGAGCTTCAATAGACTGTTCACTCAGCAGCTGGATTATATTACCTTGATCTTTAGTATATTTTACCTTGCAGCGTCTTACAAACTATGATTTAACGTATCAGATGGGGCTGTTTGTAACTTGGTGCATGAAAACAATGAGTTCAAATTGGATACAATTAAAGCCGAGAGAAACTGAAGAATTGTTCAACCAGTCATTTATTTCACCTTTTAATCAATATCAAAAGAATAGTAATTAGTGTAAGTAATTAGTAAGTCAACAGATTTAAAAAACAAGCAAAAACATATTACTTGAAAAGATGAAGAGATCAATACAGTACCACGAGTGCTGGGTAACCTGAAATGATGCCCTTTATAACTTCACTGACAAAACAGAATAGATTCATATTTGTGAGGTGTCTGCCTTTTAAAAAATCTTTTGTCAGATAATGGAGAGATTGGCAGTCGGTGTGCACTCCAGAACAAAACAGGTCTCTTTCCTCTGTTTTCTTTTTTTTTTTTTCCCTCTGTTTTCTTGATTCAACCACAATGTGCTTATTGTAACTCTCAGCAATCGATGATATAGACTGCTTTCCAATTACAAACAGTGAGAATGTGCACGCTTATTTCTTCACTTTATTGAAGCCCCTGCATTGAAGCAGGTGTGCCTTTTGAAGAGATAAGAGCAGCCGAATGAGGCTTCTTGTACTTTGTATTTCTTTTACAGAGATTATGTGTGATTCGACACTGGAAGGGCACTTTAGAGGTGCATTATTAGACAGAAATACAACCAGGCTCTTTTGGAGTTTGGCTTGTAGTGAGGACTAACATCTGGCACATTTGTGTCCCTGTATTGATCGTGGCCATCGTCAGTCCTTTAGAAATCTACGGACGTGAAACCTTTCTTATAAATTGGGAGCAAGTGTAACATTTTTTGTCTGATCAGGTCACTTTTCATGAAGAATTTCTAAAAAATCACTTATACAGCCGTGTTTTTGCTTCAGTGGAACAAAATGAACACGTTGGTTGTACGAAACATGTGCAGCCACACAGTAGCTGACTCTGTAAACAATGTTGTTTTTGTTTTGTTTGAATTTATCAGTTTTTCTGTTTTCATTTAGAAAATGGATACATTTTTGCAAACATTTTTTATGAAACTTGACCTCTAAATTCAGTTTGTTCAGGTTTATGAATTAGTTTGAATATTCAGTTGTTCCTGTTTGTTCTGGATTTGCTTCATAATACTGATTCAGTACTGTGGAGAATGTTTCGGGAGGTGATAATAAAACAGTAATGAGAGCCTCTTTGTGTGCCTGTGAAGCTTTAAACCAGTCAGCCAAGCATTAAAATCACTGACAGGAGAAGAGAAAAACATTGATTATGTCATTTCAGCAGCTAGTTTCGGGTGTTGGGATATATTACGCACTAAATGAACCGTCAGTTCGTAAAAATGAAGGAAAAATGGGACGGCACAAGAAACCGAGTGACCAAAATCCCAATGGCCAAAGTGGCTGGGTCAGAGCGTCTCTAACCCTAACCCTCTTACGCCATGTTCCTGGTGTGCGGTGGTTCAGACCAGAAATAGTCTAAGGAAACAAAACTACTGTGTGGGCTCCCGTTAATGCAAGTTGTCTGGCATCATAATGCTTTGATGCTGTGATGGGTGTGAGAGTAGAAAGCATCACAGCCTTAGGCTGCATAGATGCAAACTGGGAACTGAACATGTGAACAGTTGAACTGGACCACCAAAGAAGAAGGTGGCCTGGTGAACCTAATGAATCAGGTTTTCGTTTACATAATGTGGGCAGGTGTGCATCATTTCCTAAGGGGAGACATGACAGTGAAGGCTTTTAACAGTGGTATAGATGCAACTTTGACACAGAACACCTACCTAAACACGATCTTTCAAGGTATGTGCTTGGTCGGCAACTAAGACTTCAAAGTATTGTCTTCAAACTTGGCTCTCAATCCAATGTGCTGCAATTTCTCAGATCCAAGGAGGACCCACCCAGAAAACTGACTAGATTTAAAGGACCTGCTGTTACTGACGTGTTCGTTTTTTCCCCCTTAAGGAACTACGAGAGAACTTCTATCATTTAAAAGATTTAATGTGCATCTTCTCCTCTCTCCGTTCATGTCCGACCTTGTCTCGTATCTGCTCCTCTTTCTGAAAAAGACAGAAAAACACCTTCCTCGTCTAGCCTTGATTGTTAGCCTACTGAAGCTACTTATTATCTAAGTTTGGGACATTCTGTTCGGACTCCCTTGGCCCAGAAAACATCACCCTGACTTGTGCAAGCATGTTTGCAAATCCCTCTGCACTTCTATGTGTCAATCACGATAATTCAATTCAGTCATAGCACAGCGTTTGACCCTTATCACATGGAGTGCCAACTCTTTAACGAGCATACAGCTTTATTCAATCGTTTTATTCATAGCACTACAGTTCGGTGCCTGATACTGCAGCACTGCTTCAAAGGTCTTGTAGATTCTATTCATGAACACATCAGAGCTGTTTCAGTGTAACAAGAAGAACTAAAACTAATATTAGGCGAATATAATGTCATAATTACTAAAGTATATGCAGATATACAGGATGTTATTTTTATAGTGAAATATAACAATACTTTCCCCCCACACTGAGTGGCATAAAAGATCCATTGTTGTCAGTGAGCACTGAATTTGGGGAACACAGTGGCTGAGATTCAGCAGATTGTAGCCAGACTAATTCTGGTATTAAAGTGTGAAGTGTTTCAAAGTGTTAAATGATTTGGGCTTTTAATGGAATCTTCATGTTTTCTCAGTGTGTCCTCATTTTCCTCTCACTTTGTCTACAGGGACCTGGGTTTGGAAGTACACACAAACATTTATAAAAATATGCAGAAAAACACATCTCAGTCCTTCATTACTGAGATTTTCAGTCACTTTTTATAATTTATTGTACCGTGGATTATTTATGCAGCGATGTGATGAAATGTGTACATGTATTTATTGTATTGTGAAATATTTAGTGCTGCATAAATTTAGAAATATGAAGGGTTGCCACTGCAAAATCAAACTGTTGCATCTGCTGGATTTTCTACAGTTGCAGTTATTCAAACTTGAAAACATGCTTATAGATATGACACAGAGGGAAGAGGCTGCCATTATCAAGCTACATCTATCTGTATGTTAATTTTAAAACGTCTTGGTCGTCGACACCTAAGTGAGAGGATCGTTAATGTCTTGCTGTGAAAAGGCAAACAGGATGAAGATGCCTCTTTGACGTCTGTCTCTTATAAAAATCAGCCTGCATTTCAATACATTTGAGAACCAAACATAGTAAGTTTGCACCAGTCTTTGAAATGAAAATGCTTGTTATTGGTTCCCTACTGGACATTAGTTCCAGCTAAACTTTGGTAGAAAAAAGTTAATAGTTTTTATACTAAGAAGCACTGAAGCGTGGAGGCAGAGGCCACGAGGTACGGCCGTGCAGCGCCAGTAATGAGTAAAACACTGAAAATGACTAACGATGTCCTCCTGATTAACTGTTATTAAAGCACATTAACATTAAAAGTTTTCTTCAAACCTGAACTCCTTTTCCTGCAAATCATTGGACGTCTGAGTTGGTAAATCAGTACAAGAAATCATTGTCATCATCATCAAGTTCTCCTGTACAAACAATGATGTAAGTTTTTTGTTTCTTCCCTTAAATATGAGGAAAGTCTTACTAAAGGACACTTTTGTCATTCCTCTGTTAGAATTTCTTATATTTTTAAGGTTGTCTTTATTTTCTGTGATCACCGTAAAGGTTGTCACTGTTGTGTTTCTTCGAGCTTCTTAGTTTCTGTTTTATTTTGAAGACCATGTTTAGCTTAGTTCATGCTTTATAATCTGGTTTCCATTTATGTTTAGAATTGTTTATGTTATGTTTCTTATTCATCAAAATTTATTTCATTATTTTCCTTCATTTCTGTTTCTCTAACTGCCCCTTAGTTATCTCATACATTGTGTTCTGTTTCCACGTGATGTTACTTCCTGTTTGATTTTGTAAATATCCTGTCTCTCGTGTTTCCCTCTCACTCAGTTCACTGCTGAGTCATGCTGTCTTCCTGCTGACCCATCTCTGTGAGCTATCTGTGTTTCTGTTTGGATTGGAACTACAATAAATGGTTTGTGATTTTGTTGATGTTTTCTGCTGGAGTCTGCATTTGGGTCTTCAACCTGTGATTATTAAACTGGTTATTAAATAAAGTATGCAACACAGCCAAAGTGGTCCGGACATCAGTGCTCTTCTTTCCTGCTGAAACACAGCGAGGGTACCTCTGTCATAACATAGTCTAAGGAGCTTGGAGAGAAAAGCGTCTCGACTTCTTTTATCTTCTTGAAGACGTTTTATCCGAGAAGCTTCTGAGAAGAATCCTCTGCCTAATCACACGAGCCGAGGTGTTGTTACGGCCCTAGCAGGGCCGCCTCCTGAAGTTGCCCATGTGGGCGTGTCCTACCAGCTCTCCTGCCTTAGGTGCCACCTCTTTCTATTGTACAGCTGACTCCCATCAGCAATTAAAGGTATTTAAGCCCAGAGAAAGGTGAGCTCTGGGCCAGAGTGCCATGTGAGTGGTTGCAGCTATGGTTGGTGTTTGCAGCTAGTGAGTTGTATTTTGTGATTGCTTGCTTCTGCTCGGTGGAGAGGAGTGTGTTTGGTCACTAAACTCTTCTTTGCTTTTCAGTTGACTTACCGATGCCTGAGTTTTTGTTTGTTTCCTTAAATGGTGATAGCGGCTTGCCCTTCTCTTATAGTTGAGCTATTAATAGAAACTTTAATAAAACTCTTTAATTTAACCATTTTGCCTCTGTCTCCTTTTTCTGATGGACACATCTTGTTACTTCCCCCTCATTGCCTGGACCCCTTTTAGGGCAACATAATGGTGTGAAAACAGGTGTGGGTCACAATCAGCCAAGGTTCCGGGTGGACCCACTGTGAAAGCTAGCCCCTCCCTATCATGTGATTCACTGAGGTTAAAGGGCCCAGGATGTGAGTGGACGTTAAGGCGTCTGGGGAGGATCTCAAAACTGAGGTGTTTTTTTTTTTTTTTTTTTTTCAACAGTGGACGTAGATGCTGCTTTCACTCCTGTTTCAAACCATCTGTCTTCTCTTTCCAAAATGTGGACACTGGCATCCTCAAAACACTGACCTTTTGACCTTTAGATGCAGATGTGCAGCTGAGTCTTGTCTCGTGGTAGTGGCTCTTCTATGTTGTGCCATGCGTTTATGAAGTCTCTCCAATGTAGAGGTCTGGGCATTCCTCGCTGCACAGCACAGCATACACTACGTTTTTAACTTTGTGTTTAGGAGTTTCTGCTCCTTAGACTACAGTGACGTGGATGACAGAGAACTGTTACAGGCCATAACATGTTTTATTTTTTCTTTCTTCCTGAATCATAATTCTAGAAATGCTGGCTAACTTCTAAAATGAATCAGCCAGAACACATCGCTTTGTTGAAGTTCGAAGAACTGCCCTCCTGTTCCAGCACCAAAAGTGGTCCTAAAGTAGGAGGGTAGTTACCTGAAATGCCCTGTTTATATTCAGCAAAGTTGTTTGTTTGGGAGAGCGGCTGCCTGTTGAAGACCCTGAGGTGCGAAGATTGATATCCTTATCCACTGATAGGGGAACAAACCTGCCACAGGCAAGCACAGCTGTGACAGCGACAAGGCACTGACTCAGCCATCGGAGGATCCAGTAGCTGCCTTAACCGTCAGTCTCTATTTAGAATTAAAGCAGCAATCAATAGAGCAGCCATTCACCCTGCCTCTCATGCCGCCTGCTTCCAAATGGGAGGTTTTAAATCTAAAGAAGCTGAACTTATAGTTTTGAAATTCTTCTTTTTATTTTAAATGTTCTTACATGCTTCTCTTTAACAGATGACATTTGCTGCAGTGATGGCTCAAGGCTGCTGCAATTAGTCACAAAAAAACAACACTGTTCAGGGGCAGATTTATCACCTGCAGTCTTCCTGAAGAAAAATAACACACAAGAGCAATACGAGTAATTAGGGTGCCTGATGTGATAGTAGAAACAACAAGCAATTAGTAGACTGATCCAGTGATAAGTGATCTAGAGAGAGACACGATGTGGAGCATTTAGGTGAAGAGAAAATAGAAAAAGATAACTCCATTCTGCTGGGTCACATACTTAAAGAAGGAAGATTTATTTACTTTCACTTTTATTTTCACATTTACAGATTTTAAAGTGCAGGAGTACGTAATGACGCTCTTAAATCAGACATAAAAATGTCATGTCGCTGTTGGATGTTTATGTACAGTAGCAGGGAATACACATTCATCACCGTACCACTCTGATCGGACTTTCTATTCTAGACCAGAAAATCTGGTCCTCAAATGCACAAATATTTACTATTGTGGGATTTGTATAAAATATGTGTCTACGACCTGTAAATGTTGGCACAGAGCCCTATACAATAGTAATATTAATTCAATTTTATTTATACAGCTCCAAATCACAACAACAGTCGCCTCAAGGTGCTTTATATTGTAAGGTAGACCCTACAAGAATACATTACATCAAACTATCAAACTATTACATAGTGTGATGCAATAGGTTCACAATAGGTGTGCTTTCTTTAGCTGCTAAAAACTCAACCAGGTTAGCTTTCTGCACGTCATTTTTGAGTTTCCATTTAGCTGAGCAGGTTAATAAAATGCTGTTTGTAGCTGATGGTGAAGCTGTTGAGAAGTGTGACAAATAACTGAACATCATGGTTACTATGGGCTCAAAGATGCCAAAACACCAGTAAAACAAGCCTCCCTGATCTGCACACCTGGAAGCTGTTGGTGATTTTCCACCTGTGGGTGAGCTGCTAATTCCTGACCGGTTACTTAAGGCTGAAGAGTTGTTTTCCTTAGTTGCTAGCAACACATATTTCTGCAACCACTCCACAATCAGGGACCCTGATGAAGCCCATATGCTGAAACGCGCTAGTCACTTAATAAAGTTTTTTCCTATTACTTTAAGTGTTGCTGGAGTATCCACGTCATTTTCCTTAAATGGTAAATGTATTTGTATAGCGCTTTTACTAGTCCCCCCTAGGGACACCAAAGCGCTTTACACACCCAGTCATCCACCCATTCACACACACTGGTGGAGGCTACAGTTGTAGCCACAGCTGCCCCGGGGCAAACTGACAGAAGTGAGGCTGCCATATCGCGCCATCGGCCCTTCTGGCCAACACCAGTAGGCGGTAGGTGAAGTGTCTTGCCCAAGGACACAACGACCAGACTGTCCGAGCCGGGGCTCGAACCGGCAACCTTCCAATTACAAGGCAAACTCCCAACTCTTGAGCCACGATCGCCCCATGTTGCTGGCAGGCTGGTAGTGTAGTGGTTTGGGGTTTTGTTTCACTTTTAGTGAGAGGATCTGGTTTTTTGGAGAGAAGCCTACGTAGAAAGGAGAAAACCTGTTTGGAAAAATCCTTTGGAGCCTTGTTTGCCCCAAACTCAGAGAAGAGAAACGAAACAATTCTCAAGCAAAACTTTACCGACTGTTCTGACCACCTGTGGCTGTGATAAACATGTCGAAATTTTACCCTGGTGTCCTCGGCTTGTGTCGAGATCTGGTTTGGTTCTGGACAATGTTTGTTCCTGTAGCCACACATCCAATCTTATTAACAAATGTGGAGATCCTTTTTCTTTAGACTAGTTATATTTAAATTTTACTCGCTGGCATTCATGAAACATGCTGACATAGCGATATAGTAAAATCTGCTTAAAAATATGTCCACCATTGGAAAAAGTAAATTCTAGAAGGACTTGCTTTTCTTCGAACACGCAGAAACGCTTCATCTCTGTGTTCACTTGCAGCTGTGATGTCACTGCCTCCAATGTGGCACCAGGCAGGATCTGAATAGTGCTTGCCTCTGAGCTGTGGCTGATCTTCAGATGTGTCAGGCGGCTTCCTTTCAAAGATCACATGACTGACAGCTGGTAGACTCTAACTGACACTGCATTAAAGCAGGGATGTAAACCCTTTTATTAATCAATGTCTACGCCTAATCTGTGGCTCATTCATATATCCAAAGCTAACACAATGTGACAAAGTTGCTACAATTCATTTTCACTTAGCAGAAATGCAGTGATACTCACTGGTGTGTGTACCCACGCTGATTCCTGATGAAAGGTTGCTAGGTTACAGGTTTCAAAAGGTAAATAATACAGAGTGATGCTTGTAGTGCTAGATCATGTGATACTGGGACAACGAGAGACTGTAAGTCAGTGTTATATTAATAACATCACTGTACTGTGGTGGTTAAGAGAAATACAAGGATCACCTAATGGTGAAGACTGTGACACAAATCATTGCTGCTTAAAAACCATCAGTCCTGCTGTTGGGATGTTTTGAGACATCGCATCCATCTGAGTATTGTTGAAGACCAAATACACTTCCATCAAACAGCAGCAGGTTTCCTACAGACTCCTAAAAATGATGACAAGGAGCATGACAGTGAGTCCAAGCTACTGACTCAGCCTCAAAGGTCCCCCGGTACCAAATCAACCAAGCCTGTGCACGAGCTAGCTGCACCCTGTCCTATTCTGTCCATGGAGAGTATACCACAGAGCCTACAGGACCCAAAGGACTTCCTGAAACATTCCTACTATCCAGTACTGCAGTGCAGTTCACAGAGGAGGGGAATAAGCCACAAGTATAGAAACTGAGTGACAGGAACGTTACTGGTATCTCTCAAACCACCTGGAAGGGAACAGTTACAAAATGATAAATGGAAAGATTATATCCCAAAATGTGACATGAAACATCCAAGTGAAGCCACTGACGATAGGGTTGGAAAATTAAAGCAAAGCCTTCGTTTTGCTGGGCTAAAGACATGAAAATACACCAACATATGCTGGCTTGTGCCTTCCTCAGGGTGTAGAAATGCACTATATTATCAAAGGTGTTTGCACATCTGCCTTCAAACACATAACTGGTGGCGTGCTTTCTACCACTGCATCTGAAGCTTTGCACTGTGCTTGGTGATGTAAGGCTTGGGTGCAGCTGCTTGGCCATGGAAACCCTTTCCATGAAGCTCTCTTTGCACAGTTTTTGAGATAATCTGAAGGCCACTGTCGCGAAATCGATCAATGTAGAGCAGTGAGACAAACCACGGAGGCCCCAGAAAAGTGCAATCAAACGATGAGTTTATTAACACACAGGAGAAAACATCAGCATATGTCCTCTGACCAAAATACATGTTGTGGCTACTTATAAAGCAGCAGATTAAAATAGGTTCCAGACATTAGTCACAGTTAATCGTACATCTTGTACATCTTTAATAGCTAAAAGCAGACATAGAACTTCTCTTTTCTATAACACCGTCCATACAAGGTAATAAACTTCAAGCCCTCAGGGTCTCTGGGGCTAATTATTGATCATCTGTTGCCAAGTAGAGTAAAATATAGTGAGACACCAAATGAGTTAAGGCCTCAGGCCTGACACATTCCTAGATTATATGTATTGTAAGCATGCATTGCAGTTATCCTTCTATGTTCTAGTTTCCCTCAGCATGGATCACCTGGACAGTCACGCCAGTGAAGCTTAAGACCCTTAATGAACCAAACATCAACTCGAAATAAGCACAGATATGCAATGTGTATAAAATACTTCTAACCGCACTTGTAATAAAAGTTAACATAATGGAAGGATCCTCAAATGGACATCTTCAATCAACAACTTTAATGCAGTATCAATACTGTGAGAAATGTTATTAAATGGAATAATGCTGTAAAGAATGTTATTAATGCAGTTATAATGATGCAGGTTATATGGCAGCAATAAAAGAATTTCTGGATCTCCACACCACCTGAAGTTTGGAGGTCTGTAGTGATGGAGACCTCTGCACACTATGCAACTCGGCATCCGCTAACAGTGCTCTCTGATTTTACGTGATCTATTATTTCCTAGTTGAGTTGTCATTTCACTTTGCTTCCACTTTGAGGTCTGCCCTAAGGTTAAAAATGGTGCCTTTACAGGACTGGTTTTCATGTTGTGGTTGATTTGCATATTTGTGTTTATCTTGCTTTAATCAGAGCCCACCGTTTCATCATGAAAACTAACCAACATTCAATGGCAAAAGTAAGACAGCAGCTATTTTATCACAAAAAGGAGAATCCCACGAATGGGATGACCAATATTTTATTTTCACTTGATCAATATTGTTCTTAATCGAGTCATTTTATTGGTTAGAAAATCCACCACAGTGTTTTACTCCAGTCACCTCTGACGAACTCTGTCCTCTACACTTGGCGCTTGCTACTTAATGACTCCCCGAGCAACTTGACTAATTATATTGTAAAAGAGGCGGATGATGCCCCTATAGAAGCATATGTCAGTCTATGCCCTACTATCAAAGACAGAGGTCAATTACAGTTGCGTGTCCAAGGACTCCCTATCATAGCTTGACCTTTCAGCTGGATGTGCGAGAAAACCCACTGGAGCCTCATCCAAATGTCACATGTTCCCTGACAGCACTTCCATTCCCCAGGTTTTTGGAGTATTTACTGTGTCCCCCGTGTGCATCGAGTGCATAGGCGTCATACTGTACAGCCGCGCACATGCAAACATAATAGCAAACACACACTTTAGTTTTGTGTGAGGCTATGAGATTATCTTCCAAAGAATAGCTTGATTTATCAAAACCACGGTACATGTGTATGTAATTCAGTCTTTACTGTAAATCGACGTTCAAAGTTAATTTGAACATCGATTTCATCAGTTGCTTTGCTTACGACCACGGGGTCACTTAAAGTTATTGTCACAGTGTTTTTGTGAAGCTCATATTTTAGCTTACTTAATGATATAATTTACAATCTACAGTAAATGGAAATGTTTGAAATGGCTTTTCAATTGAACGTTAGCCGCGGTCGTGGCAGATCAGAAAATAGTCTTACAAATATGTTTTGGAATTGCTTTTCTCAGCAGCGTTTAAGTAATCAGATCTTAATAGTAGAAGGCCCCAATAGAAACACTTGGAATAAAAGTGACAGCACAATCTTCTTGGAGGTTGAAAAGTGACTTGAAGTGAAAATATGCTCTGAGCAGAGGAGGCACATTGTGGAAAACTTTAGCTTAGCTTCACTATATCTGGCAAACCCCACTCACAGCTCACCACAACACTAAACACATTCCCACTGACGCACTTTGGTGTTACTTTCTAATTTGTGGCAGTGGGTTTTAGAAACACATGCATCTAATGACAGAGTGTGCAGTTTGTCTGCTTTCTGTAATATGGTGCACACAAGCAGGATTTAAAATGTATGCAAGTTTCAGTCAGTGTTATGAACATCAAAATGAACAACCTGATGAAAGAAGCCAAAGTTTTCTCGTTCAACAGAAGAAACTCTCTAATTTGGCTGGGAAGCTGGAGCAGCCGAGCCAACGCACTTTAAGCAAAACACATTTTTTCTTCTGTAGTCTTCAGCAGACTTGGGGCAGGGCAACATAGCGAACATCAACATGGATCAATGACAAACGGCTCTCTTAAATACGCACGCCGTCTTTATGACGACCGCGCTCTGTGAGGAATCGAAGCATCACTTACTCAGCATAAAGCAGAATTCAGCACTCGTGTCACAGCCGATTGAATCTTTGGCTTTCAAAGGACGACCCTGCTGGAAACTGCACTGATTTGTTTCTTTACGTTCCTGCTAGCCTGACAAGTTAGTCCTGAAAGTTTGCGGGGGGGTGCGACGGTTTTCCAGGAAAACAAATTTAAATGAAAACACAAACTGGCAGCAACAATTACATCAATTATCCTGCAGATTATGCATTTGAGGTGATTTTCTGGCAGAAAAATTCTGATATTGTTCAAAGGAATTGTAAAATTAAAATACAATGCATGCCAAAAATATTTAAACAGGACAGAGGTACGGTTAATAAATCGGTAAATAATAATGTATTTTTAAGTCAGAATCATTGAGGCTGGCATGATGGGCTGTAACCAGCACATTTGATGTAAATGTCCTCCTTGATCTTTCTTTGGCCGTCCGTTGACTCCAGGCTGTAAGACGAGATTCATCCACAGTAACCTTGTCACTGCTTTTAGTTCACCTAGATGGTCACGTTTGATCCTATTCTTAGCAGGTAAAGGTGTTGAAGCAGTGTGGGGGCTCACTTTAAGACTGATCTGACAGCTAGGCCAAGTGCCTGAGATGAGCTCTGTTAAGCTGAAGTGCAAGGCCAAATTTCTGTTGTCCACATCTGAATCAGCAGCATTGGATTGTTGATCCAACAATGGGAAATCAGAACCTTAACTGATAGCGGGTAAATGTGCACTTTTCTGCTCTCATGTTTATTTATTTATTTATTTTTATCATGTGGAGTTATAAATATTAGACAAGGTGCTTAGGTGTAGGGAAAAGCACCCAATCAATAAGACTGAGGCTTGTTGTAAAAAGGGTTTTGAAGTGTTTGCTGGAAGTAGAAATGTTACCTATCAGTTTTTTAACAAATGGTTATTCGACTTGCTGTTGCCTTCCTATCAGGTCAAAGCAGTCGGTCCATTCTCCTCTGACCTCTGGCATCAACAAAGCATGTTTGTACAGAGAACTGTGTGTTTTCTCCTTTTCTTACCATCCTCTGTAAGCCCCAGAGACGACTGTGTGGGAAAATCCCAGTAGATCAGCAGTTTCTGAAATCCTCAGGACAGCCTGTCTAGCCCCAACATTCAGTCACTTAAATCAGCTTTCTTCACTGCTGTGCTGCTCACTGTGAACTTTGTCAAATTCGTTGAGTTGCTGTCATGTACTTTGGCTGATTATAGCTCTGCATGAAGGAGCAGTTGAACAGGTGTGCCTCATAAAGTACATATAGGGTCCAATTTTCTCACTACCACTGATTTTGTACTGCTTTTGGACATAACTGAACCCCAACAGAGTCTCAACATTGACATTTTTTAAAAATATTATTGTCACTGCATGATCTCTGGATCACGTCCTCATCAGAAATGAGGATTTATGTCACTTTGTTATACATGAAGCACTTCTTCCCCCCACTTTCTAATGTATTGAGGGAGAGTTTTCATGTAGATGTAAATTTCCCTTATTTAAGTGATCGCTTTCTGAAGATGAATCCTTCACCACATTGTTTCGGGTCAGTTGTTTCACTAAAACCACAGACGTGCTGAAGGGTGCTTTCACACCAGCCCGTGCAAACGAACTCTGGATCTTGTATTCTGGTGTGAAAGCTGCCGTTCAAACTTTAGCTTAATGAGTTACAATCTGCTGAATTTGATTGTTACAGATCTCTCATGAAGATATAAATTATTTACAAGATTAACAATCTTAACATGAGCACGAGTACATTTCTTTCATCTTAAACATAAATAACTGATTGTATATTAAACCTGCTGTTTTTTTATTCTTATGCCCTATGTCATTAAAAAGTACCACAGAGACCAAACAGCATTACGCATCCATTCAGTTGTAATATCAGCAGGATGTCTGTTTTTTATTCTGTTTCTACCTGGTTCTGATCATTTGTATGATTATCTTGAGCAACATCTAATTCTTCCTGTTACGGCTAAAAGAAAGGGAGCTGCAGTGGGTTACTGTGAGTCACACGTATCAGATTTCCCCAGATGGGCGCATGCACCGCTGATGATTCTGAATATAAATCAGAGTTCAACACTGGCACCGTGTTTTATTAAAGTGGACCAAAATTAGCGTATTTTAAAAAAAAAACATGATTACAAAAAAGGTGTGAGAATTATTGCAACTTTTTCACACTGACAACCAATGTTCCCTCTAATGTTTCACGTGTCTGAGCGAACACACAAACTCCCTGAGCGTCCCCTTGGACCACTGTGAGCAACAGCAGACGTGAGCACTGTGGTCACGCCAGCGTCGAATCCATCCAAGTTACAGTTTATTAAAATAATCAAACTACAGCATTTATGTTAGACTACTTTTAATTAACTGCTTTAGCCCACATAAAATGAAAATTAAAAACAATCTTGTTCATGACCGGTGTAGTACGTTAAGTAAAAATAACTTGAACTCCAATTTTGAAAACACAACTTTATTTTCTTTTTTTTTTTCTTTTTTTTATAAAGCTCTGACTTGTATTATGAGTCTGTGGTCTGGGAGAGAGTCTGTAACTCTGTCTGCAAAATACAGTAAATAATGACCAATGCTGGGCAATTAATGATATAGTTACTTCTTCAAAAAAGTAACTGAGTTATGCAAACAAAGTTATTTGCAGCTGTTTACCTAAAAATGCAGCCAAGGCGTTTTTTTAAACAAACATTTCAAACTATTTACAGAACAATCAGCTGTTCTGCATCAAATCTGATGCCACACAAATTATTTGTGCCACTCCAAAAAATAATTTCTGTCCACTATGAGATGAAGGAGAACAACAGCCTGATACCTGCAGGCCTGACAGCAGCAGATGTGTCACTGCTGTAACACCTGTAACACTCAGCAGGCGCCTCATTGTTCTGACACACAACAAAACTACTGACTACACTACACACTAACTACACACTAACTACACACTAACTACACACTAACTACACAAGATTTGCCTAAACGTCTCAAATCTCTCACATCTCAAACACGCCGTCACTCCTAAAACTTCCCTTTTCCTAAACAACTAAATGCCATGTTGCCATATAATTTTTTTATTGGTCGACATGGTGCATTTTTCCACCAATAGGAAAGGGTGGGGTTCTTTGGTGTTGTTTTCCTTATAAAATGCTGTTTTTACCGTTTCTTCCTGCAGTAAATATAAACAACGACAGTATTCAGGAAGAAAACCAAACATTGCAGATATTTTTATCATAACTCTGGTTTTACGTGGCCGATCAACACAGTTTAAAAACTGGTATAAAGTCCACACTTTGTCCGTCAGTTGTTCCGTCTGTCCTGCTCACATCTCCAGTGGTTGTACACGTTGTCATTAACGTGGCTTCACTCCACATCAGCTGCTTTGCTCGCTAAAACACCGGTGTCGGCACATAAGGACGCTGTCATAGCCTGTCAACCACGTTGATCAGCTGCTTATATACGAATGTGAATCGCATCATTGGCTGGACTGTGGGATAAGGCGGCATCGTTCTAATCCCATACTGGAGCAGCCAGTCACTGACTCACACTGCAGAACAGAATTGTTAAAGTTTTCATTTTAATTTCAATTCAGGTTAGATTTTTTTTTCTGTGCACAGAGACTGTGCCAGTACGCGCACAGCTTAGAGGGAACATTGCTGACAAAAACAGTAGGGCTAGCTGTGCTTGTCTAGCACACAGTCATTACAGTACAATCATATTTCGATGCCTTCTTCCTTGAATTAAATCAAACAGACTATAAAAAGCCATCAGCGCTGAATATTTGATTGTTGTTTGAAAGTTGAATATATACATTGATTTTATGAGTCTTGAACATTGGTGGTGCAAACAGGCTTCATAATTTCAACAATGTAGCCCCAGTGCTACAATTCAGCCACATGTATTTAACTGTGTCTCGACACCCTGAGACATACAAACAGGTCTTTTGGAGTTCTTGTTGTTATTTTCTAATGTTGTATCAATGATCAATTTGTAATTGTTAACTTTTTCCTGTCAATTTCCAGTTTGTGTCGTTAGCAGCTATACGTCTGTCTAACTGTGACAGTAATCACATGAGATACTAGAGACAGGAAGTCGGTGTTATGTAAAATATATTTTATCCATTTAATGAAATATGCATGGTGTTTTTATATGCACATGATTTACAGCAACATGGTATGTAAATGAACAGTGTTTTATAATGTTACACAGTAGCATGGGCATAGCTGTTATATGACGGCTGTGTGCAGGCAGGAGTGGTGATATGAAGGACCCAAAATGCAGACTCTGGAGACAGACGTGAACTCAGAAGGGCAACAAAACTAGGAATAGAAAATACACTCACACAGACAGACCACACAGCTAGATAAGGGTAGATCACAACACAGACACAGAGAAACACAGGGCTTAAATACACAGAGGGAGCAATCAGGGAATGGGTAACAGGAGGGAAACACAGCTGGGGCAAATCAAGCCTAAGGAGACAAAGGAAGCAAAACCAGATACATTAACATCAGACATGGACTTTCAAAGTAAAACAGGAAACATAACACAGACTGAACTAAAGACACAGACTCACATGCAGGCACTGCAACAGAGGGAACAAAGACATGGGATCAGGGCAGACAGACACTGACTGGACACGGGGATAAAGCAACTAAGGATTACACAGAGACATAAACCATAAGACAGAACTCTAACGAAGAAACCAAAGAATAGAAATGATAAATAATACAATAAACTCAAAACCCTGGGTCAATGACCCAGGCATCCTAACAATAGCAGCCCAATGCAAAGTCTTGAAATGTGATCGATAAACCTCAAAGTGCACGAACACCTGAGTGTCGCTATTTTCTGTCTTATTTTTCAAAGATTTTGTTTAGTTTACACCCACAAACTCCTACAGTACATAAAGATGCTTAAAAAAGTGACATTCAATGCTTTTTAAATTAGATGATGAAGATTTTTAGCTGCTTGGCTGCAGGGAGGACAAAAAGAAGGACCGGCTACAGATCTGCAGCCCTGGTTCAGAGAGGACGTGAGTG
The DNA here is from genome assembly GCF_964374335.1 of Astatotilapia calliptera. Taxonomy (NCBI): domain Eukaryota; kingdom Metazoa; phylum Chordata; class Actinopteri; order Cichliformes; family Cichlidae; genus Astatotilapia; species Astatotilapia calliptera. Next base: position 2,394,053 of record NC_137427.1, read on the forward strand.
TCATTCTCAAGGACACTTGCTTTTCATAAAGGGTGGTCTCCCGTCGGTGTGTTCACAAAGACACTTCTCTAGGACATAAAATGGACGCTGCTCCTTTTTGCTCCTTCAAGATACAAAATACATCTTACTTGGATGTTTGATTGATTTGAAAAATTCCATTTGATTTATTGTTAAAAGGGATTAATAATTTCCACTCCATTAGTAAGCCATGGTAATTGATGAATGGCAGCATCAGAAGAGATGAGAAGTTTCATTCACTTTCATTAAAATCTCATTACATGTCCCTCTGAAATAATTCAGTCTTGGCAACTGGTCCCCGTTACAGAGTTGATCGGAGCTGCTTGGAGCTTTTCTTCGGAGATGGTCGGTTTAACAAAGTCCTTGTAAGGCAGGAGTCGAGAACGTGGCCTGGAGGGCGGTGCTTCACACACACTTTACCTTCTGATCTTTTACCAAATACATAAATTCAGGTTCTTGCCTAGAGTTAAAAAAAGAAGATTGATATAAAAGTTCTAAATGTTTGATAAATATATAGTTCGTGTGAGAAATCAGTTAGCTGAGCATGTATATAGACTCGGGGGGGAACTAGGCCCAACTCAGGTGGCCTGAGGTAATAAAATGTAGCTGAACATACATTTTTGCCTTCATCTATACAAAAAATCAAGGCCAACTGTCTGTTTGGATCAGTATAAAGTATAAGCTAAGCGGATCTTAATATCTATAGCATCTGTAGCGTAATAATGAGCACCATGACAGCTCAGTCTGACACTAGGCAAGGAAGCAAAAAAAGCATAAAGCTCAAAAATGCCACACTGTCAAAGTATTTTGGATAATTTGGAGGGAACAATACTGAACAATGCATACGATAAAACAGACGTGTACTGAGAACAGCAAGTAACTCCTGCGGAAATAAATCCTGCTTATTAGCTGAGAATGCTCCAGTGTCTTTACCAGCTCTCTGCAGACTTTGTGCATGCTGTAGATGTGACTGTGGGCTTTTGTGGTATTGCAATGAAAAGATTATATGAAAAGAATTTTCCAGAGCATTTCTCAAACAGCTGATAGAACAGCTCCAACAGCAAGCCAGGACCTTGTTTATCAGCTTTAATCTTTGGAGGGTTTTTAAAGACATAAAACACTCCCTGAATGACGGAGAATCATTTTTTCCTCAATGCAAAAAAGTTAAAAACAAAAATTCAACAAAACAAACACACAAAAATCCTTCAAATTCATGTACAAGCGAGATATTTTCATTTTCAGTGAGCAGATGGCATCCATGGCAGGACAGTATCCAGTACATATTCATGTGCTGAGCCAGCTTTCATAAAAGAAAAGTATGAATGGCACAGAAAGCCATAAAATGCGAGTACCTTACATATTGTCTCAATTTAAAAACCACTGAAGTCATTGCTCCGAATTAACCAAGCAGTGAGTGAAGGTGACCTGCCTCTTACTCTGCAAACATCTATCCAGCCTCCAAAATTGCCCTTGTTTGCTTTTCAAACAGGACCGCTGTCTGTCAGCAGCTAAAATCGCCATGGCAGGTGGGTCAAGGCACCGACATCAAAGAACACCTGACTCGTGTCTGATGCTGTGGGACAAGAACATGTTGGACACAAATGAGCCAACTGAGCTTAAACCTAAACTCCTGGGATTTCAGGAAGATAGTAAAAGTAGACACTATACAAATGCCTGGAGTCCTGCATACAGTCCAAACATAGCTGGCAGTGGAATCAGGTTTTTGGTTAAAAAATTGCAATCTGTGCTGACCCAGTTAACCATAGAGGGTGGCTGAGGATGTGGGACAGTAATGGCTAAACGAGACAATGACTTTGATCAGCGTAAACAGAACGTGAGGGGTCTCCTGTATTAAAATCCAGCATTTGTTCATTTGCTCCTGCGGCACGAGGCACAGATGTAAAAGCAAAGTCTGGTTCAGATTCAGCTGATTATTCTCTGTAGGGTTCACATCTTAACAAATTCTCATTCAAATTGTCATCCGCATCTGTAAATGTATAAAATGTAGCTATTTTAATCTACACCGACAGCTGAGTTGCTTCATACTCCTTAGATTAAATGTACACACGAGCTCTGCGGCAATGCGAAAGATTCGCATTACTCCTTACTATGAATCCTGCACTGGTTCCTTCCAGATCATACTTTTTTCACACAATGTGATGCATCTCCTTCCTCTGCTGCTGTCTTTCTCACACTGATATGATTGGGAATTTGTTGAAATTCAGGCAGAGTCCCCTGAGTTTTCCCTGATGGGCAATTTGTGGGCAGTCAAGATGATAGACAAGGACACAACATGCTGGATTGTTAATGAATAACCGTGCTGCACTTAGGCACACACCCTCTACAAAACACGCTCCATCAGAAAAACTCCCCCCCCCCACAGTTTCCCAGCACTATTTTTTTTATCACAGTTTCATCTGCGCTCTGAGTCCTTGATGCGCAGAAGGCGGTAGCACAGTATCCCAGCGCTCCCCTCCCTCCTTCTCTCATTCTCACATGCCTCTAGGCACTGCCTTATTTCCCCCCAAGGAGTGGTGCAACTCCCTGCCAATTCATCCCAATCCATCAGTGAGTGTTCTCCCCCCACTCTACACACACACACACACACACACACACACACACACACACACACACACACACACACACACACACACACACACACACACACACACACACACACACACTGCCATCAGACTGACCTGCCTCTTTTTCATTCTTTTTTCATTTTTCATGTTGTTGAGACAGAGACAGATTGGCATGCTGAGTAGGGACATACAACACAAGCATGGGAAATGAGAAGCCAGTGAGTGCTGCTGACTGGTTAGCTGTGTCCGTGTAAAATCAGGATAAAGTCTAATTTCACCTCTTTAAAAAGTAATAGTCAGAATAATGAGAACAATAGTAGCAAAGTGACAGCAAAGTTTCAAAATGACTTCATTTTCTGGTCTGCATTTTTGTTTTAGGACTCTCCCACATTAGCTCTGCATGCTTAAAGCTGAAAGCAATACAGATTTATCTTAAAGTGGACAAAGGTGCAGCTCCTTAGTTATTCCTCTGTCTGAAACAAGCTGTTTTTCCTGCTCTTTAAAGCCGTCTTTCTTGTAATTGGCTGTGACTTGAAAACAGAATATTTGAACAGCAGCTGAGTGTGTGTGTTCCCACTTAAAAAGCTGTGTATATGAGTTGACCATATGAGCGATATCTCTCCTGAGTGACGTCACACAGAGCCAAGTGTGTGTGTGAGTGTGTGGGGGGGAAGGGGAGGAGCAAGGGGGGGGGGGGGGGTTGAGCGTTTAGAGGTTCATCAATTCATGAAACTGTAACTAACTGAGCGGAACCATATCTGTAGGCACGGTGTGGTGATCTGAAAGAAATCCAGAGTGTACAAGACCACTAAGAGTAAAAAAAGGCCAATTTTACTGACGCCATGGCAACTATATGATATATAAGACGTGTGATCATTTATGGTAGGTGGCATACAATGACCATGTTGTATTTCTCACATCTAAACAACTTCAAAGAGCTGGAGGAGACTCAGCACCACGGACAGCGCCCAACTCTCTCTCTCTCTCTCTCTCTCTCTCTCTCTCTCTCTCTCTCTCTCTCTCTCTCTCTCTCTCTCTCTCTCTCTCTCTCTCTCTCTCTCTCTCTCTCTCTCTCTCTCTCTCTTCCGGGCGCACACTCGGCAGCTGGCTGCGATACAGCTCCTCCTCTCTCCTGTGTGGTGGCTTTCCCGACCAAAGATCCTTGGACGTGAACAGTTTCGCTGAAGAGCACTTTTCTTTCCTCCAGACGAGTAGACGGACAGCCAAGCGTCAGTTATTCCACATCGACCTGAGACAAAGGAGTTAAGGTGTCGGATAAGGTCTCCAACCGTCCTTCACCCCCCAAAAATCTCTGTCAGCGATGGAGACTTGGGCTGGCTTCTGCCCAGGCATGCACTTATCTCTGGGTATCTGGGTGATGATAGCCGCTCATACCCTACAAAATGCCAAGGCGGAGATAAGTTGCGCATCTTGCCCGACGCCAGTTCAACTTCACCAGGAGAAATTACAGCTGGGGATACGCGCCGACCCGACAGAGGAGCTTGCCACCCTAAAAAACATCCGAGTAGAGTTTAAGGAACTCGGAGTTACCGACCAGGATACTGAAATGGACGGCGACCGTGAGGCGGGGATTTCTGCCGAGGGTGCCCCCCAGTTCCCCCAAGATGCCAGTTTGGATGGAGTTAGTACGCAGGAAGGTGCACCCGGGTCCAGTGAAGAAAGTCGAAGCAACAATGATAAGCGAGAGACGGCTGAGGACTCTGCGCTCCGGAGAGCAAAGAGAAGCGGTCATGAGTTTGCCGAGTTCAGCGAGAATGGGTGGACCGGAGGGGCCGGCGTGGATGTGGGCTCTCCGGATGAGCGGGGTTCTATGTTAGACGCGCACAAACAAGGCAGGTCCGAATTCAGGTGGAACAGGGACGAAGGGAGAGGAAATACCCGCCAGGATGAGCCCAAGCTCACCAGCAGCACTTTCGCTCTGACTGGAGACTCTGCGCATAACCACGCGGTGGTCTACTGGTCCGGACAGAACAGCAGTGTAAGTACAGCCCCGCTTTAATATCGGCCCAGTTTTGTTTTCGTACTGGTTCCTGGTCACACTCCAATTTCACGCCAGCTGGCAGGGTGTGATATTTCCAGCAGCTCCGTGACGCGCAGAGCTCAGACTTTGTGCCGCGGAGTTTGGGTTCGCTGTTAACAGGTGCACCCGTGCAGACGCAGCCACAGACGCGCACCCGTGACGCGCTCGGGCTTGTTGTGCTGCACCGTATTCCGCCTCGACCTTTGACTCTACCGTGAATTACACACGACCCCCCCGTGTCAGTTCTTTCTTGTTTTCTGCTGTTTGGTGAACAAACACTGCGTAGTTTTACTCTCGTCAATGATGACTACGGATTTTATCGGGATTTATTGCCGCAGTGGGGAAAACATTTATGACTTATTTGTAGCATATCTGAGATATGCGAGTGCATGATTCATCCCTGTGACGCGAAGGTTTTCATCCGAATTAAATGTGGAGGAAAGGAAAGAGGGAGTCGTAAAAATAACGCAACCCTCGGTAAGTCCTCAAATTCTTTAGGCTATGTGTTTCTCCACTGGAGGACAGTTTGTGCTTCACCCGAGTCACCGAAGAATGAATGAATTAGGTTTACAAATATTTACAAATATCCATCCTTTAAATTAGTAATGAAGAAAAACATCCCCTGTTGGGTCACCACACAATTTCCAAAGCCGGAGATGAGGTTAGATTAGGTTACCCCCCCCCCCCCCCCCACACACACACACACACACACACATCAGGTTGTTTGGCTGTAGAACAACATACAGTGTTCTAATGTAAGGAGTTTGTCCAGGTCAAAGCCAGGGGGAGGCTGCTGCCCTGCTGTGTGAAGCTGTACAGCAGCGATATAGTTCCAGAGAACCATTTACCTAATTCTAAAATGACACTGACCTCGTCCGAGCCTATTTATGCATATGAAATATATGAAAATCCTGCCCTTGTTACACAAGTGGGCCCTCATAGGAAGAGAATAATGAGCCAAAATGAATGTAAGTCATTTACACAACCGTGTAAGCTCACAGGGAGCCGTTGGGCTCTTCTTTGTGGTTTCACAAGCTTAATTTGTTGTTATGGCTGCTCCTCTGTCTTTACTCCATTTGGAAAAAAAAAAAAAAGAACAGAAAAAATCCCACATATTCAGTCTTGTCTGAGCTGATTATAACATGGTGCATGAACTTGTTTTTTAACCCGCAGTGAAGACCGAGGCACTGTGAGGGGAACGTGTGTGTGTGTGTGTGTGTAAGTGCATGTGTGTGCGCTGGATGGAGAGGGTAAGGAGGTTATTGTGTGTGGCTGCCCCCAGCTTTAAATCTTCAATAATTATCTCAAAGACTTAGGCCACTGTTTCAAAGTCTCTTTCGCTTTCATGGCGAAAAAAGGAGGAAATCATGTCTGGCCTCAAGAGCATTGTTCAAAAGAGAGGAGATCTGTTCCTTAATCTTGATTTGCTTTTGGTGCTTGATCTGCTGATGAATGGAGGGGAGGGAACGAGCGATTAAGCTTCAAGTCTTTTAACCAATCGGCAACAGTGGTTCAGTTAGAAAAAGAGTAAGTTGGGCAGCTAGGACTAACTGCTTGGATGGATGACCAGGCTTATTCAGCCACTTCAATCTTGACTGTCTGCAGCCTCATTTATTTTTCATCTCTTTGAACTACAGAGACAGTCCTCACCAGAAATGTAACCACCTTTGGTTGCTTTACACACTCAAATTCTCCCGAGCTCCCGTTGGCCTCGTGGTCAGGACACAGGTAGGCGCAATATTGACTCTTACCTAATATTGTGTCGTCCTGCTTGTGCTGCGAAAATAGCTCTGATGTTGGGCTCGTTGGCTTAGGCCCTCTGTGGACTGTACTTCTTCATAACTTTGAGGAAATGATGGTGGAAAAATTGGTCTGCAGACCACTGCTTCCAGACTTTGTCTTTCAGTACTTTCCCCCCCATTGACTACAATATTTTGTTGACTTTCACAATTCCTTTTATCTTTTAAACTTAATACTCGTGTCTCTTTTACATTGATTGGTAGAATCTGTTATAATATAGAAACTAGGCCACCACTTCAGGCACATTTTGCTTGTCACATCTATTTATCATAAACCTTTTAAGGGTTTAGAAGACATGTGCTAAGGTTAGTGTTGAGGTCACATGAGAGGCGATGTCCTGCACACTGTCATCTGCACTGTTTTTAGCCTGAGCCAAAATCAAATATCCAAATAACAACAGCCAAATACTTGATGGTCAGAGACTGATTTCATGTAAACAACTGATGATTCTAATCTAAATTCAGACCAGAAGAGCCCTTCTCTGTCTGATATTTGGTAAGATTTATTAATTATATTTTAACAGTTAACTGCTATAGTATTTTTTGTCTTAATCAGGACAATTAGAGATTTTGATTTTCACAAATTTATATTTGATTGAAGTGCTGTCTTGGGACCTGCTTGCCCTTCCAGGAAAGGGTAGAGGTGGAGAAAGCAGCAACAAAGAGCTGCATTGGAGGTGGGTTGCAAAGTGGCTAGCAGATGTACAGCAACTGAGGGCCTATACAAGATGGCTGGATGATCTGTACAGTACAAGCTGATGTGGGTGTTGTGATCAGCTGGAGGACAAAAAAAGGACTGGCTGACCTAAAAAAAAAAAAGGAAAAAAAAGAGAAAAAAAGTCTACAGTAGACGATCCACATCTGAAAGTCATTTCCTGGACCCGATGTTCACTGAAGCGTGATCAGAAACAATCTCAGTGGAAGTGTGGCTGTCAAGAAGCCATTTTTAAGGAAGGGAAACAGGAAAAAAAGGTTATGCCAATAACACAAGCGCTGTGCTGAAAATCAGTTTCTTGTGGAGTGATAAATCCCCATTTGAAATTCTTGGTTCAAATTGTGAGCATGTGAAGAGGGAGTCAGCAGAGCGACACAGTGAGGCTAGAGCCATCTGCAAATCACAGCAGAGGCTCCGCCATGGTTTAATAGAATTATGAAAATAAAAAAAGTATTTTGATCCACCATGTAATATCATCTGGAAAGCATCTGATTGGCTTAATTTTTCAGCATGATAGTTAAAAGACACAGTGGAACCAGTCATGGATTGGCCTCCACATAGGCTGGATATCAATATTACTGAGGCTCTGTGTCATCTTAAAAGAGAACAAAAGACAGAAACAGCCAGAGATACGCTTTGAATGTCTTTGCAGAAGTCTGGGGAACTATTCCTGAAGACTACAGAAGAAAGTTACAGAAAGCTGCCTGAGACAGTTCGGGCTGTATGCAAGAATATAGGTGGTCATGTCAATAATTGACCTTTAAGCTCATTAGCATTGCACAAAGTCTGTTTTTACCTTACATACTGTATTCCCATGTAGATTTGCACATTTCAGTAAATCACTGCACATGTCTTTAGAGTTTCTTTGCAAACTAGCAAACATGTATGTGTAAGATGCAGTCATTGGTTGTTTTGATGTAATTATTTGATGTATTAATCTGAGTCTGATTATATGGTTATTAATGCATTCATTCATCCAAGTTACATAAAATTACCTCTATAAGTTATATATTGATCATAACATGAGTTTAACCATTAATAATGGAGGTTAGTAATGTCAATCTAACTAACTGATAAAGAGTATTAATGTAAGAATTCATATATTCTTTGAATTCCCTGAATGTTTATTTTTTTAAACATTTTCTTGGGTCATTCTTAACATTAAACTATATATGGCTGTTTAAAAAATAGACCTATTTTATACTTGTGTTTCCTTGTATATTTTTAATATGGGCCACGTGATTCAGTTCATGTCTGTGTATGAGAATAAACACCAAAATTAACAAGTTCGTGCACAGGTTTCGGTACAAAATGTGCAGCACAGTTTTTTACATGAAACATTTTGATTGTGAGATTTTTACTAACTGAATTTATTATTTTTAGGGAAGATGCATCCAAGCAGTTTAAAGCATACTTCACATTCAGTCTACTCAATATTTCCTTTGTTGAAATATTCAAATAAATTATAATATTTGAACAGAAAACGACTGCAGAAACCTGGATCCAGTAATTCGTCAAAGCCAAAGGCATCTGCACCAGGACCATCCGGATCATGTGGTTCAATGCAACCGGCCTCCAGGTTTAGCAGTTGTGGTCGGGCCACTGTTACTAAAACAGATGCAGAATTTTGTTGTCCTTTTTTTCTGCTGCTCAAATTTGGTTGAGTTGCAGCAGAGAATTTTTAGAACAGGCTCCATAAGATCAATGTTTACTGACTCATTGTTATGAGGCTCATATTTACTCTCTGTATAACAGTTTTGATTACGCAGGAGAAAAACTGTCTGCTTTGGCAGAGTTTTCATATCTTTCTCTGTTTTTTTGATGGGGACAAGAAGATTTATTGAATTTGAAAGTTCTCCCAAGTGTTTCCTCTCTATAGAGCCCAAGGTTATTCATTTTCCTCAGTTGTAGTAGTTACTGACTGGACCGAGGGACAGTTTGTCTGGATAAAATTAAAAACAAGCTGAAGATTTAAGTAGTTAATCAAAAAGCGGCCTGTGGTTAGTCAAAGATGGGTGCCACAGGAGGCCCTACTTGGATAAAGTTAGCAGTGGTTATGTCACATCACATGCTTCCCCGTGGCCTCAAGGAGATTCTCAGGGAGATAACTCTTCCTGCCAACCACCAAGAACCAGGCGGCTCAGAACACAACATGTGTTGATCACTGGAACCTTTTCTGACCAACAACTGAGCAGAGCCTGTGCCCCATCCAGTGACCTTTAGCCAGCTTCTCACCACGGACATTTAGAATTCCTCTGGATTAAATGAAAACGCACCACAGCTGGGTGACTGGTGTGCCATTTGGCTGACTAGCTGCAACATGGACCATAAATTCACAACATTTGTGCTTCAGAGACTTTCTCTCAGCCTTACTTCAGACAGATTGTTCGGCTGTGTCTTGCACTGCGACTACCTGTGGGAGGACTTGACACTGCTGTGGATTCCCCGGGGGTTGGTGGCGTGTCCACACACAGTGTGTCGTCGCGTGTGTCTTAATGTTTCTGTCTCAAGCTTAAGCAGGTTACATCCAAGCCTTAACCTTAGATATTAACTGGCACTGTAGTGGTAGCCATGTTGAGAATAACTGTGATTTCTAATATTCATGAACATAATTCCAATGATGCATTCCTCCGGTGACGTGACAAGTTCTTTCCTAAGTATTTTTGAGCCAGTGCAACCTCCCAGCCTCAGCAGTCATGGGCATAATGGCATTGTGACTGACAGCTGGAATACAAAATGGAAAGCTTTAGCAGTGCCTCTTCTAGTGTGATCTTGAAACATTCGTCTCTTCTAAGGGAACCTTGAGATCCTTACCCATCAGCATAATCTAAATGAATATATTCCTTTAAGGAAGCTGTGACCATAAGTACCGGCATCGGGACGCCGGCTTTCCGGCTGCTGCATCTCTGCTCCTTGATGACTGTTTCATGTTCTCTGACACACGGTGCTCCCTTTATTGTCCTCTGTGGGTTTTAAAGGGGTTATTGAAGAGTAGTATGGAAAATTAACATAACCCACTGTGGGTATTGCTCGACTTGAGTGGTCTTTAAAGTCGTGAGAACTCATGCCGAGGCAGGTCGTCCGTATCTGGCAAGTCATCAATAAAGCTGACTGCGTGTGTTTGAAATTCTCAAATCCCTCTTGAGAACCGAAGGAACAGTGCAGAAAAAAATGTCATGCAGCAAACACGCACACGCGTGCATTCTGGGTATCTATAAGACATTAAATGCTATTTCATTTCCTCTGCAGGGTATCAGATTCTTCCTGCACAGGATTCAGAAAAATGATCTCTGTTTTGAAAGAATCTTGCAGAAATGTTTTGAGGAGACTGCTTTTTGCACACTCTGATCCTTCTTTGCAGCACACTTTGTGAAAGACGGTTCTATGGACTGACCAACAAGGATGAAGCATTCGCGAGCGCCATCTCTGCTGCGAGGGGAGGTGATTTAGGATGTAGAGACAGGCCGCGTTCCCTCTCACTTTCCATCAGCCCATCCTCCCCCTCAGCCTAAATTACTGATGCTAATACATTATAAAGTTGTTTCTTTTCTTGCCTCTCTTGCTACCCTGGTGGCTGTCTGCTCTGGAGGAAGAAGAGGGTGAAAAACTAGAATATCATAAATAATGAAGCCCTTCCAGCGAGCCCCAGCTCCCTCGTCCCTCCCTCCACCCTCCCTCCTTCCCCTAATCCCAGTCTAATTAGTGTCTACAAATTTGTTTCTCATCTCCTGTTTTCTTGGGGTTTTTTGCAGTGGAAGTATGATGTCATGGCAAGAAGCCATGTGCCACAAAACATGAATGGCGAATGGGTCTTGACACTGGCCTCCGGAGCTAGACTCTTGGCTGCAGTTCCCAAACAGTCGGGGTCAGGCTGCCGCTCGCTCTTGACCTACTGATTTCACGCAGTGTGGTTTTAAAAGCATGTCGTGTTGCATAATACTCTCACTGGGTTCGATGTGTAGAATGAGTCACTAATGTATGTTAGGTCATTTCTCTTTTTCATTTCTGAATGTGATTTTAGCTCTGTGTAGAATAAAAGGCAAAATCATTTGCATGGGATGCGAGCACAGCTGACCATTTTAAATATATCCAGAAAAACAGGATGAAATGAATACACACATTCCTATCAGCAACATCTTACCCTCGTGACTGCATGCACAAAACTCCTCTTGCCAGAAGTTAACTAGGTCAGCACAGTTTTAGCATTTTCTAACTTCGGCTAAAGGTCACCAGATGCACTTAAAGGTGTCACATAATGTTAAAACTCTCCTCAGCGCGGAAACGCTGCCACATTAAGGAAGCCATTCAGGAAGCCATCCAATCAGGATGCATTGCACCTGCTACTGCAGCGCGCCGCCGATCTTGGATCACATCAAGCTGCTAAAAGGCTTTGAAGCTATGAGCATGTGCGGAGTAGAAACCCAGCCGGTTGAACAAGAGGCTTTAAAGGCTGCGTTCGCCAAACCTAATGGCCTCATTATGTTTCCTGTGTGATTGCCACGGTGGCTGAAGCGTTGATGGAAGCCAACTGTCTACGACTTCAGAGAGTTGTGTAATCATACGCTTGGCCACTGATCCCGGTCGGCAGTACAAGGGTGCCGACATTATTCGCACGAGTCAGAGAGAAGGGTGTGTGTGAAAGTACACGTGTGTTAACTAAACTGATGCATGCCAGTGTCACGATTGATTTAGTCTCATTTCTATTATACCCCGTGGCTTTTTACCATCTGGAACATGCCGAGCATTTGGGGTATCGTCTAAAAGCGGGGAGTAGCTTCGTCCCACTGTCCTTCTCCTCGAGCTGTGAGTGTGAGACTTTCCGGTCCCAGAGGCACGCCGCATCTTGACCTTATCCAGTTTTTTTCCGAGCCAAGTGCGATACCTTGTAATGTTGATGTCCCTTGCCATTTCCCAAACATGGGCAGGCCAGGGAGAGCAGCCAGGCGATGAACACATAATAATGTCAGACCACAGTGAAGCGATAGACCGCACGCTGTGTTTCTCTCTCCCTCTCTGCCTCACCGTCTCTTATCCTCTCTGTCCTGCTTCAGCACGGTCTGTTTCTCCCACACACTGATATACATTCATTAGGTCACAGATGCACAAAACTGCAGACGTCCAAACCCACACAGCATACCTAAAAAAGAAAGGCGTGTAGAAAAAAAAAAAGAAAAGACATGAGCACACACACACCCTCAATCAGTCTCAGTATCATGTCTCACTCTCAGTCAGAGTGAATGTGTCGTGCCTGAAGGAGGCTGTCATTGATGGAGACTAATGTTGACACATCACACCCCGGACCTGCAGTCAATTAACACATTGTCTAATTAAAGTGATCTACTGGTTTATCCATGAGAGATTGAAAGTGGCCGTAAAATGTGTCCACACTGCGTTAATTTTACAATCAGGTCCGCTTCTTTATTTCCGTTTGAAGTTTAATGGTAATAACCTGCTTAAACACCTCCTATTACCGACCAGATTGCGTAAGCATCTTTTACCCATGGCGGCGGGAGATAGATATCCAAATTCAGAGGCATCTATTTTCTGTTAATACCCCTTTCAAGCTGCATAAAATACTCCAGTACGTGACTGAATTTCTGACTGTCCACAGTGTTTGGTGTGGAAGTCAGCCTGAACGTTGCCCTTTAAATAAATTATCCTTCAGCTGACTATAAGTCGTTTTTCTCCCCCCAAGGTTTTCTTCTACTTCCTTCCAATGGGGAACGCATTACATTTCTATCAAACTCAGTAATTGTCTATTTACCCAGCCCCCACGCTGAGCGGCTTTTAAATTTTTAATGGCGCTGTAAGAGTTGTTTGGACCGCTTGACGGGTACGGCGCTAATATAAGCCTGTCTTATAAAGGAGCGTGTGAGTGGTCACGGATATCAATGAATTATTAATCCTCCGGCTCTTTTATAGGGATATTCTGTGAGGGAGGACCTGGTGCCAAAACACAAAGTACGCTACCTCCTCACAATCCTGTCGTGACAAATACCGTGAGCCTGAGGTGTCGCTAACGATCCCTTTGGTTAGTCAGCGAATAGAGGTGTCACTTACACCTCAAGGTTGTGGCATTTATTTCCCACTGAGGCCGGTTACAAAGGTAAGCGCTCATTATATTTACTGTGATGGTGATGTAATGAAACTCGTTACATTTTGCCTGTCCCCCTGAAGGTAACGCCTTTCACCGGTACACTTTGAGGCTGCACAGGACTTTGTGGTGAGCTGCATTACAATTAGTGGTGTTCCTGTTTTCATTATACTTTCAAATTCATCCAAGTGGCCTCAGAACCTTCCATTTCTATTGTCAAGTTCCACTTATTGACTTCCATAATGGTGCATTTAAAGACAGTTTATTAATAATATCAGTCTACTACATAAAAAGGCAAAACTCAATAGTTGATAGAGTCAGGGTCAGTTTGTAAGGGTATCTGGGTCTTTGTCCCAGTGTTTAGTGTGTTTTGGTTCTTGGATACTGTTTTATTTCGTTATGTCTCCTAGTTTTGTCCACTGAGAAGTTTAAGTAGTACTTCTAGTTATGGCTGTCTTAGTTTTTGGTCCTGTTCATGTTTGGTCTCGTCTGGGTTTTCCTCCCCAGCATTTCCTGCCTTGTCTTCGTGTCTTTGTCTAGTTGCCTGTTTCCCATAGTCACCTCTCTGTGTGTGCTCCCATTACTTCCTGTTTTACTTTGGTAGTCTCCAGTCTGGGTGAGCTCTCTGCTCACTCATCATTCTTGTGTATTTAAGTCCTTTTTCTTCCGTCCAGTGTCGCGTTCTCCCTCATTCCCCGCTTTGTGTCCTACTTGCTTCAGGGTGGAGACATTGTTCAAGTTGTCAGACAACAGATGAAGATTTTGGTGCCACTGGACACCAAAACCAAGAGAATTCTACCAACTTTCAGCATACTGTAGATCCAGCTGTATGGATTACTCTTGCGTACCTGAGATGGTCTCTGTTTTTAGCTTTTAGAAACTATGTTCTGCGATAGCACACCATGTCAGACAATGCGAGGGGAGCTGCTGTCACATTTCTTCCCACTGTATATTTTCTAAGGCATCTGTTCATGTTACTGCTGATAAAAATGCAACAGAGCAAACCCATTAGTGCCGATTTGTTTTGTCTGAAGCAAAAGCCAAAAAGGAGTTTTAAATAAACATCATTTATTGCAGCATTATTGCTGCTGATCACATTGCTTCTATGCATTTTTGTTTAAGGAACACATTAAAATAGTAAGTGGCATTTAATGTGTTTTTCAGCTCATAATAGCTTGGATCTCTGGGAGTTGGCACCTGGATCCAACAGACAGCAAACTGTTGCCACCTGTAATCAAGTTTGTTTAGCTAATGCACAGAGGAATGAGGCTGTGGCATTGTGCTGCTAGTCAGCGTCTGTCTGTTGTCAGCATAGAGATGAGAGGAGATTGTATTTGTCCACGTGCGCCGCTCTTGTTTGCTGCCAGGTATGGCTGCAAAGATTCTGGAAACTAGACTGCAGCCGCCTCAGGCTGTCACATTTGTAGTGATAAACGGCTTAAATGTGTGAATGTGTGTGCTTTGTGCATTTTTTTGCATCGTGCATGCACGTGTGCGTAACACAGTGTGCGTAACACAGTGTGCGTAACACAGTGTGCGTAACACAGTGTGCCCTTTTACAGAAACTATGTTCTAACATGCATTGATGCTAATGGATGTGAGCCTCAACTAATGCAGAAAATAATAATAATGAGAAGAAAACCAGTGAAAGAAGCTGAATTAAGAGTTGTTAGCAGTGGATTATTTATCCGACAAAGCAAAGTTGAAAACTTTGGTCTTTATTTTTCCCCCTGTGGGTCCTTTGTTCGCCACAGCTACGGTAAATAAATAAAAGTAAAACTCTGAGGTGAAAACATGCTGTAAATGGATATATAATCATATGTAGCAACACCATAATGAAAAAGAAAGTGCCGATGTCTCCTCTACTTTACATTAACCTCAGCAGCTAAATAATTTGTCTTTTTCTTGCTGCCGTAATGAAGTCGTCCCTGAGCGGCCCCACTCCGACCCTCAACATTCATTTTCCCATTTCCTGTGTTTGTTTCTTAATTCGCCGCGTCTTGAGTTAGGGTTGTACAAGCAGTAATGTTGAGTAATGAGTGGTAACAGGCACGCAACTAAATAAATACCCTTAGTCTGACACTTTTTACGTGCTCCGGCTTGTGAGTCTCTTTTTGCCTGCGTCAACAGCACAGTGATTTTCTGCAGTGTGGTGGCTCGTCGTGCTGAGAGCAGCACATAAAACGGCAGCCTGGATAAGGGCTTGTTCTTTTTTTAATGTAAAACCACCTTTTTTTTAAAATAATGAAATGAGCCTCTTGAATATTCACTTTCATTGCCGTTTCATTTGTTGATAAGCACATTTACTGATCTCGCAGTTCTTAGTAAGTTTCTTGCCCCAAAGTAGAAGCTTAAAGCTTTTAAATCCTAGTAATTCACAGTGAAGGTAGCCACTGTACTGCCCCAGTCCTGTCACAGCGAGACTGATAGGGAGCCTTTACAATCAATGGTGCTCAGTATCATTTCTGGTGTGTCATATACCTTCAGGCTACAGTGAAAATAAGGCGAGTAACAGTAGAGTTACGCTGAGACTGTTTTCTTGTGGTTTAGCAAAAGTAGCAAGCATTTCTCAAGAAGTCCGACACCAACAATGAATCAAATCACTAAAACTTAACAAGGTTCAGCTCCAGCGCTGACATCAATATAAATTAGCTACCAGAAAACTCTCTGCACAGCCTATTGGCTTCCTTCTGCTCATCACTGATGATTGCTTGGTGGTGGTACGATCATTTCCAAACCCCAAAGTTAGCAAACAGCTTAGGAAGGAAGTTTAATGTGCGGTGAATTTAAGACCACCCACATATTTGCTTAGAGAAACCAAAAGAGAGCTGAAACACCAAAATATGTCACAAATAGATTCTTTTAAATTTGTATTTGCATGACAGCTTTAAGCTGTATTTGTGGATGTCATGGAGAACTAGTCCATGCTGTGACTTCAATTCAGTTCAGTTTATTTGCAGCACTGTGCACGAGTTTGACGCAGGTGAGAAAATGCTGTAAACAAAGAATGCTTTCAAAGTGTTAATCATTTATTTTCATCAATCGACAAAATGCAGCGAATGAACAAAAGAGAAATCTAAATCAAATCAATATTTGGTGGGACCACCTTGTACCTTCTTCTAGGTCCACTTGAACACAGTTTTTGAAGGAGCTCAGCTGGTAGGTTGTTACAAACATCTTGCAGAACTATCCACAGATCTTCTGTGGATGTCACACTCGATGATGTTGAGATCAGGGCTCTGTGGGGGCTGTACCATCACTTCCAGTACTTCTTGTTCTTCTTTATGCCAAAGATCGTCCTTAATGACTTTGTGTTTGGGGTCGCTGTCCTCTGCAGAATACATTTGGGGCCAATAAACAATCATTTCTATTTCTGAAAGCATTCTTTGTTTGCAGCATTTTTTTCCACACCTGCCTAAACTTTTGTACAGGTCTGTATATAGCTCTAAATCACGACATCAAATGCCTCAGTGGGCTTGATTTCCATGACAGATTCATGCCTGATTTTAATTCAACTCTTCCAGGACATCACAAACAGCACTGAACTTTTCTCCAGAATCTCAGATATTTTCTTTATTTTTGGTTGAATTATTCATAATTATTAATAAACAAAAAAACATGGTCATGGCCTAAGAAATGAGTGAAAAAGTGGCCAAGACCTTCAGAAAGTCCGGAAAACTAAAGTTTGGTTATTTGGAAGCAAAAGGTAAAGAAATCAGGGGTGGGTCAAGATGTAAGCAAAGTCTGTGGGCTGGTATGAGAACAGCTGATCAACCAGGACTCCTGGCTGAGTTTGATTCATCGGTCTGGCAGAACTAATGCTGTGCTTAGTTAGACCTACGTTGCACCAGGTGACTCCAAATACATGCTAATGCTAAGTCTTTTAGCCACCTGCAGTCACATTCTGTGTCCATGTGTTCATCCATGGTGGTGTTATTGCAGCCCTCCTGAGACTTTCACCGGACTACTTTCAGACAGTGAAAACAAGGCTACATGTTGGCTCTGATTTAAAATCCAGGAGCAGACATCCAGTGTGATTCATTGTCCATTCAGACACAGCCCACGACATGTACATTTTGAGGGATACTGTAGGACAGTGGTTCCCAAACTTTTTTTGCTAGGCCCCCTTTGTTTTACAAGAAAAATGTTCGCCCCCCCCCTTCTCGCACGCACAAACACATCCTCCAACCACACACGCCCACATTTTGCTCCATTGCTGTTTATTTCACACCTCAAACATTTAGTAAACAATTAAGCAAATACAAGTAATCTGCAATAAATTGCAGGTAGTAATAAAATAAACGACTAACTAATCTATGCTACGTCCGCACCTACACGGGTATTTTTGAAGACGCAGCTGTTTCGTCCACGTAAACGGCGAATCACCGAAAACGGAGATTTATTAAAACTCCTTTTTTGCGTTTATGTGTGGACGAGGAATACAGAGTTCGGTATGTGCCTTTTTCACGTCACGCAGTGTCCAAGCTTTTGCTCCCCCCCCCTTTTCATATCGTGTTCCCCTGCAATGGCTCTGCGCCCCCCCTAGGGGACCGCCCCCCACACTTGGGGTCTCCATCTCCTACAGCAGACCTTCCCAAAGTCAATCAAGCTGTACACCCCTAGTGGCTACATCCTCATTTTTCCTGGTTGCTTGTCACAAGGCTAAACCTCCTGAAACATTTAGCCTCCCGATGGCATCTCCTTTTTTCTCCCCACAGGCTACAAATGGCTCCCAATTGAGTCACGCAGCATGTTACCAGTAGCAGCCATATGCCGAAGCCATTTAATTATCACAGAGGTGTCACAATATAATAGCAGAAGCACCAGCTCAGAGTTGACCTTTTCATGAGCGGAGCGAGCTGGCTCGCTGCTGACTCGAGAAAACTGGACAAAAACCTGTTGGACATCGGTGAAATCATCTTTAGAGTTGAATTCACAGCTAAACATACTTCACAGCGTGTCTCAGACAAAACAGCCGGGGAATAAGTTCATCTCGTCAGGGACGTCAGTACAACAAAGCCGGTTGACCGTGGCTCTCCCTTCAACAATGAATGTTATTGTGTAATCTTCAAAAGTAAGTCAGTTATATAAAATTTAATGAATTATGAATAATGCCCCATTTTCACTGTGGCCAGCCCAGACTCTGGCAGTATCAATTAAATTTGAAGGGAATAGATCTCACTTCAGTCCCTGTCTGATGTTGAACATGTCAGTGTAAAGACATAATGGAATTTAAATGAGACCGCTCAAATCAAAGTAATGATTCGCTGCAAAGAGAAAGGAGCTTCATTCATGCTGTTCAGTGTGGCGCGTTGACTTCTCACTCACCTTGTGTCGTTTCGTCTGTGCGCTCCTGTATTTGTGTCGCATCCATACATTCAGCTCGATTCCCACTCGGATATCCTTCAAATTGACACATAATTTGATAAGACCGGGTTGTTTTCTCGCTCACGGCATTTATCATTTTACCACTGATAAGTGCTACGAATGCAGATAGGAAAGTGGAAGCTGTGTATAATTATTAACATTCGCAGAGGTAGGGCCGCGAGTGAAGGCATCGCTACATCATCTGGACCAGCGAGATGGATGAGGGGAAGATGAACCGAGGGAAACTAGGCCTTGCTGGGAACCTGCAGAGTGGCGTGCAGCTCTGAAGAAACCCAGCCCAAGCAATTATTACATCGTGCCACATTAATACAAACGAACATGCTTCTTCACAGCAGAGAGCAGTTTAATCAGCTGTGACTGTGTTTGTATTCCTGTTCGTCTTCGTCCTATTTCTGGTTGCCTTTTGGGGTTTTTTCGGGCCTCTTAACACTTTAGCCCACCACATTTCCTGAAACACAGCGTAACAGTTGCGTTCAGTCATTTTTAGCAGGAGCGAGCGTTCTGTGTGTTCTCGTCGAACGAGCGTTCCTCTCAGTCTGCTGCTGTCGTTCCCGCCGGCAGCCTGGCACGGCATCCAGCTCGCAGCGAAGGAGGCCGACTCTTCCTGTCATTCCCGTGGTTCCACATTTGCCGCCTGCCTGCTGGCTGATCCTTAGGCAGTGCCTTTGTCCATCACTAGAGGGAGTGGGTAGCCTAAAGAATAATGCAATGTAATATGAGCCATAGGATGAGAGGAGCAAAGTAGAGTGAGTGATTATTTATTACCCTTACTTTAGTACTGTAGCCTCTCAGTGCACATGTGACTTCAAAGGACACGGCTACGAATATGCTGCATATGCACACTGTGCTGGTAGGATATGGCTGGCTTAATCACAGACACAAATGTCACGCTATCTGGCCGATGATAAGAGTTCGTGAGTTTAATTGAAATGAACAGATATGGGTTCAGTGTGTTTCTGTGTGTGACATAAAAGGGAAGGTTGGGGTGGGCGCGAGGGCACAGAATGTCAAATTAACTGGTGGAAACACGACAGCAGCAGGCATATGCTGAGTGATAAGGAGACACTCTGGCTTTCTTGGACCCTCACAAAGAAGCTAGTTCGATGCATGCTAAATATTGCAGCACATCTGCGACAGCATCTCAAATCTGCTCCCTCCTCTTTCCCCCCAGAAGTAGATCAGGCCCTGCTCGTCTCTCCCAGCTGCAGCCTGAGCCTGTTTGCTGCCCTTTCACAGCTCACTTGCCACACATGAAAATGTTTATGTGGCCCTAATTGAATTTAGAGCTACACGGTTTACCAGATAGAAAAGCATTTGTAGAGCCGGCTGCTACAAGAGAGATAATCCGGCTAGTAAAGATTCCCCGCTTCTGCAGCCCATCTCTGCTTTTAAGGCGCTTTAGTTTTAGCCATCGTGGTAGGAGGGAATTTAGGTGGAGCCAATTCTTAGCAGTGCTGTGCTTTCTGATATAGTTGTCACGGCGTGGCAGATTTTGCAGCCGTTTCATCCACTTTCTCATCCCTCGTTCCTCTTCTCATCAAAAGGTAGTACACACTCTTTTCTTCATTATTTTTAAATTTAAAAAAAAAATAATTTTCTCACTGGAAACCTCCAGGGACAGAAAAACAAAGTTAACAAGGAAGTGCTAAAAATTGCAGTTCCTCCAGTGGCCACTTCAGACTGGCTCCAAAAGGGAATCAGTCTCCAGACACTTATGTTGTTACAGTGTAGTAAAATAACGTTACTCAAATTACTATATTATTGTATTAACTGAACAAAGACTGTGGTTTGCTGTGAAGTTTGAAGTTTTGTTGACTGGAATTCAGAATTATATTTTCATGTTACCAGGGAACAAATATCTCTGTCTCACAGTTGCACCATAAGTGTGCCACCCTCTGATGCCACCCTCGAAGCTCAAAGAGACCATATTTGGACCAAAGTGGGTTTTTTTTCTGAGGCTGGTCACCAAAACTGATTCAAATAGCAGAAGTAACAGTGTGTCGTCTGCCCAAAATCAAAATTAAACTGTGAATATCAGCCCAGTAAAATGAATTGGTATATTTTTTTCTGTTCAACACCAATTCCAACAAAGCTCAAATTCTCTTTTAAAGAAAAACTGAATGCAATGATCTTCAAATGTTGCAAAGTTAAATTTGATCAATAATCAAATATGAAAACTGAGAAAACAAAGTTCATTTTTGAGTTTGATGGCAGCAGCACGAGGAGAGACGTTTTGTCCCGTTGTTGTCTGATAGACAATTCTAGCTGCTCTGCAGTCCTGCAGCATCTTTGTTGTAGTTTCTGTCTCGTGAGCCAAATGCTCTCATTTGGTGAGAGGTCTGGATTGTAGGCAGGTCATCTTAGCAGCTGGATTCTTCTAGGAGGAGCCCATGCTGGACTATGTGGTTTAGCATCTTCCTGATGAATATGGGGCTTCCCTGTAACAGACGTGTTCTGGATGGGAGAACATGTTTCTCTAAAATCTGTATGTACCTTTCAGCATTGATGGATCTTTAACAGGTAACATCACAGAGCACTAATACTGAGCCGGATGACTTCTGTCCACGAGATCAAAAACTGTTCTGACTTCAGCACAGGTTTCCACTTTGTCTCGGCTTTAACCGAGCTTTGGTCCAGAGACGACGGCGGCTTTTCTGGTCACATTTGGTGTTTTCGTTGCATGATGGTGCTTTAGTCTTAATTTGTGGATGGCATGGCGAGCTGTGCTTGCAGACAGTGACTCTGAGCCCATGCACTGATTTCCATGACAGAATCATGTCTCCGTTTTATCCATGGCTGCCTGAGGGCCTGAAGATCGTCCCTTGCACACAGAGCTTTTTCCAGACTCTCAGACTTTGTTGGTGATTTAATGTGCCGTAGATGATTCGATTTTGGAAGTTTTCAATTTTTTTTAGTTGCAAAATGTTTATCCAGCTGTTTCTTTTTAGTATCACTTACTTTTCAAACTATTCGTTGAGATGTAAATTCTGCCATGAATAGAAACATGGGTTTCTGGGATTTGCTTTCTGTTTTTTCAGAGTTGGGATCGTACAGACATGAACTACGTTACAATCGCAGCAGAACAGCATGTCCATCATTGCTTTAAGTGATGTTATAAAAACACAAATCATGGGTCACAATGCGTGAGCGGAGGATGTACTGTATTGTTTTGTTAAATTAAACCCTACGCTTACAAACTGAAACAAACAGCTTACTTATCTTTATTTCAGACGGATAGCGGTCACACAGGGGCACGAAGTTGTGGTGGGATTCCGTCCTTGACCAGTGGCGTCCCAAATATGGAACTTGCCACTTCACTATCTTTGGGCAGTTTTTTTCCTCACAGGTTATTTTAAGGAGTTCATGCTTTGCTTTGCTGCTTGGTAGCAGATGACAGAGAGTGACAGGAAAGGAGAAAGAGAGGAGGAGGGGAGGGACTGACATCTCAGTGTCTGCATTTGACACTCAGACACATAATAATGATTCACATGTTACACTCAGCGGTGACTTCATCATATAGATTGTGCAGCTATTGCTATGGTGACGTATCCATGTGCAGACACATGGTTAGGATTTACTTTTTCACATGCACTGATGCAAACCACCACATGACAAACACACATTACTCTAAAATGTAGCACAATAGCATTGGGATATTTTGCAGATAGTGTGTCGCGTCTTGTTTTCCCAAACATGGAGGCAGCTTTTCAGCTTTTTCTGTCATTACTTAACATGTCATTGCAATGCCAACCAACACACACGAGGCCCCACAGCAACTTGAGGTGGTTGAATTGTCAACACAGGTTCAAAGGTCAGTGGAAGCATCTGAGCGATGGCCACCCAGAGTATGAAATGGCTGATCTTAGGGACTGACAGACGATCAGTGACACATGGGAGAGAGGTGCGGTTACAGTGCAACCCAAATTATTCACAGAAAAATGTGAGTTAATAAAAGCACTGCAACCTGCTTATGCACGAAAATTAAAATAATCTAAATTAAAATCTTTCCAGTTATTCCACTTGGTAATAGAACATGTGCATGTTTCATAACTGTTAACGTGTGATTTCCCGAAATGACGAACTAATGAAGTGATGTGCTGAATTACTGCAGTCTGCAGCATCTAAATGAGGATCAAACCACGCCAGAGCAAATTTTAGCATCGTGGTCACATGAGCCCGTAGTTGGCTGCCTATCAGACATTTTTCTGCCATGCTTGTTTTCACACCTATGCAGTAAACGCGCAAACAACGAACACACTGTCTCTCTCTCTCTCACACACACACACACACACACACACACACACACACACACACACACACACACACACACACACCAAAAATTCTATTCAAAATAATAATTTAATCATATTTTCTTATCGGTTGGATATCAAAGACCCTTGATCCATAACAGGCCATGTTCCCTATGTCGGCTGTGTCTGCAGTACCATTGTGTGTGTGTGGTTGTGTGTAATAGGTGGGGGGTGGGGATCCATTTGAAAGAATCTGAATACATGGGAGTCTGGGGAGCATCATTTTTTGCTCTGCTGCATCGTGTCATCATGGAGTGGATAATTCAGCCGAGTGGAAAGTGTTCTATCAGGAGGCAGACAAAGAGCGCGCCAACATTGCCAAGCTCCCACTCAAACCTTAGATGCAACATCAAGCAAAGATTATAGATAATTAGAGCAGGAGCATGACTGGGAGCAGTCTGAAAAGGTGCAAAAGGAATGTAGTGGTGTAAAATACCTGTAGTTATCTGGAAATATGTCGAATCTGCAATCAGCCACATTTGTGCAGTTGCACTTTCACGTGTGCTATATAGTGTCTCTCCAACAGTTTGTGTGCGTAGGTGTGTGTGTGCACGTGCATACGTGGGGCCGGCATAGATGGCATACTCACAGTTTTTGTGTTATTGAGAGTGACATGCAGTGTGGGTGGATTCACAATTCGGACCATATCTGCTCCTCGGGCTCTGATGTGCGTGGTGGGGGCTGGGACCAAAATTACTGAAAGAGCCCACTCCACATTTCTTATTGCTCCCTCGGGGGCTGCCGTTGTAGTAGCAAACTTGTCTCACTGTGGGGGCGTGTTGTGGCAGGACGCAGTTTGAAGGAACTATAAAGAACAAAGTGGAAACTTGACATCGTTGCAATATCGCAGCATTTGCTGGGTGTAAATAATCCGCCGTGAATTCGGGCCAGTAAGCAGAAGACGGGCGGAGGGCGGCTGGCGACTGTGCATGGACCCATGGGAAACGTGCACGCTGCAAGAAAAAGAGCTTGTGTTGGGGATTGTGTGAAGTAGCCCCACCCATGAAAGAGGTCTGACTACACAAACCAACAACAGAGAGGGCTCGATGTATAAGTCGTTTCTTTTCTTCTATGATCTGGATTTAAACCTCTGAGCATCAAGTCTTTGCACTCAGGGAATTCTTTATATTCGTTTACCTTTTTATGGTCAGTATAGTGACATGTTGCTTTTTTTAAACAAACCCCAAGAGGAGAAAATAATTAATAATTAAATGAAGGTAGCATTGTGTAAAATTTGTAGAAAAAAAAAGCCTGTGGCATTTCTGCTTTTACGTAAATAAATGGTTCTAATGCTTCTGTTACTACTAATTCCCTGTATTTGCCTCTGAGTTATGCCGACAGAATCAAATTTAACTTGGAAACTGAGACCTATATAGCTTCTTTTTTTTTTATTAAAGTAAGTGCCACCGGGGCATATTTTCTCATGATTGGATTAAAAATTTCCATATTGTAATTTAATATTTCTTAGTGTCACAGGCAATAATAGATACAGAAAGTAAGAGAGCGCTGAGACGATTATGCTAAATGTATATCACTTGTAAGTAACATTATTTATGCCTCATTTAGTCCACCAGCTAATGTCCACCATAAAAACCAATTTCTGCCATGTGAACAGATTCCAAAAGGCCTAAGAGGTGGCATATGTTTCCCCAAATTAAAGGCCTGTTAGAGCGTGTGAATTGGCTGCGCTCTCAGCGACTCCCCAGATGGATGGAGATTTCCCCGAGGAAAGGAACTTAAACCATCTCCACAGCTCCTCCACCTCCTCCTCTCCTCTAAGGAACCTCCTGTCTGCTATGACTATCGTAGCCTCGCTACGTGACCTTGAAGATACCGCTTCCTCTCCATTAGCCACGAAGAATATTCGGAATATTCCCTTCAGTCTGAAAGAGGACACACCGCGGGGAACGGGATACTTCACCTCCGTACTTGGACAATGTTTTTAATTTCAAAGTCTCAGTTCACTTGTCTTTTAAGGCTGGAAAATGTGTATTTTCACTCAACGGGGACGTGGGATTAGCTTTTAAAAACACTGATATAGAGGTAAAATTGAGTTCAATGAATCTGCAGCCTTGCCTTTGGCACAGAGGATGATCGCTTTTTTGCCATCATGACTACCTAACAATGAAAATCTCAAAAATCCCCTTAGAAGCCACAGTTATAGCAATTAAAAACAAAGCATTTGTTCCCTGTAGTCTAATAATAAAGGCTGGGAGGCAAAACCATGGTGTATATTTGCTTCAGCCCCGGGGGAAGCAATTAGAGATCTGCTCCTGTTTTTAGATTCATGGTCATCCACGTGCACTCAGTAGTGATTTATTGATACATACAAACTGTGTTAATCTTGATTAGTAAACAGCCCGTGTGGTGAGTGGTGTCTGAAACCTCCCAGCGTGGATGGTGGATGACAGAGCTCCTCGGGCCATTTCCGTTTGGGTCTGGCAGCCCTATGGCAGCCGCTGGCCGTGTCTCCGTAAATCCAGTGTGGATGAGGGATGAATGCTGATCAATCAGGGTAATGCATTAAAACGGTCAGGCTGGAAGAAGATGGCGGCCGTACCTCCCCGGCACAGATATGAGAGCACTGTGTGGTCCATGCTGTCATTTATCCTTTTCTGTGGAAGAAAATATCAGCAACAGTGTTACTACATTCGATTATTATTCTCATATGGCGGGAAGTTTTCACAGCAGATTGATTCTGGAGGGAAAAAAAACAAACAAAAAAAATCACTATTTGCTCACAAATATACTGAAGAAAGAAAATCTAACAAAGAAAGGTCAAGTAGGTGATTGAAACCATAACAAGAACAGATGCGGTTTGAGCTACTGACATGTAAAATTACTTCAATGTTCATGTATGTAAATATATTTAGGAGATGCTGGCAGAGTGGGTGTTTCTGATGAAGCACTAATAGAATATTAATGAACTGTTGAGCTGTGAGGTGGGACAAGGTGTTTCTGGAGGAGTTCGTCTTTTAAAATGCTCATAAGCCAAAGAAGTGTTGTGGAAGATCTGATGTTACTGTTTGTGTAACCCTTTATTGCCAGTCGGAGTAGGCATGCTCCGTTTTGTGTAACTATTTTTAAAGCAAACCGGAAATCTAACCGGAGGAGTCGTACTTACATCTTATGCATTCAGCTTGTTCTAGGTTACGGTTGGCTTTGCAAAACTTGCATAAAAAGCACTTGCAGCAACAAAAACATAATATTCCAGAAACACGCTTTGCTGATCCGATCAGCTGTTCATAGCACTTCCTATGTTGGAATGGACGTCAGCGCGAACTATCGCATATTTACATTTACAAAGATATGCTGGTGTTTTTCAAATTAATTTGTGAGTTTGTGCCTTTCTGTATAATTTCTGGGATGCTTAGAACTCAAATTACACTGTTCATGTTGATGCTGGTTTTTTTTGAAAATTTACATTATAATATTTATTTTTCTTTTTCCTGCAGTTTATAAAATAATAACAATAATAATGGATTGGATTTATATAGTGCTTTTCAAGGCACCCAAAGCGCTTTACAATGCCACTATTCATTCACTCTCACATTCACACACTGGTGGAGGCAGCTACAGTTGTAGCCACAGCTGCCCTGGAGCAGACTGACAGAAGCGAGGCTGCCATATCGTGCCATCGGTCCCTCTGGCCATCACCAGTAGGCAAGTAGGGTAAAGTGTCTTGCCCAAGGACACAACGACCAGGACAGAGAGCCCAGGGATCGAACCGGCGACCTTCCGGTTACAGATGCGATTTCCAACCCCCTGAGCCACGATTTCCCCGTAAAAATTGGTGTATCTCCAAAATGAAACTATGAAGACACTCAAAATCAATTTCCTGTGATTGGAAACTTTTTGTGCATTTTTTTGCATTTAGTTTTGAGGGATAAACCTCTGAAATGTCATCAACTAGAAATATGTGTAAAAAAAAAATAGAAAAACAATTTTCACTTTTTTTCTAGTTTTTTTGCACTTTTTTGCAATTCATGCAGTTACTATGGACTTAATATTATTAAAATTTGGGATATAATGGTTGTATTGATGTATAGCAACTTGAAATACTCCCAAAAGTGACACTACAGCATGTAAAAGTATAAAGATAAGCTCTGGCGGACTTGGTTCTATGGAAGGTCTTAAAGGGTTACGGTATGAACACGATTTACATGATTTCAGGTGTTTCCTCTAAGACAACAACATCCAAAGTCCTTTTCTGCTTTCGTGGATGCTGTGGGTGGATTTTGCTTCAGCACAGTTAGCGCTGTTGCTTCACAGTGAGACCGTCCCGGGTTCTAATCCAGCGACTGGTTTGTTCCTTTCTGTGTGAACTTTGGTGTGAATAGTATGCAGTGTAACCCTGAATTGGATAAGTGGAAGAGGCTGGATCGACAGACTTTTCTTATGGTTTTTCTAAGGCTCCTGGGGAGACACGAGTGTGCAATCTGTCTTTCTACTAAGTTGACATTCAGGGAAATACGTGTGGTAACCTGATGATCTATCTAGTGCCACATTCATCCTATTATGTCAATTTCTAAGCCCTCATATTTGCAGTGTTGATACAGGAGTGTGTTGCATGGATGAAGAGCACTTCCACTCTAGGTAGACTTTCTATGGCAGTACTGAGCCAGTAGAAAGAGAGAGGTTGTAAAGTAAGTACGTTCTCATCATTTTTGACTGGAGCTTCTCTCCTGATGGATGATGATTGAGCGGGTGGAGAGGAAGATGAGATTTGTCAGCTGTAATCTTCTTTCTTTTCTCTGCTGAGCTCAGGTAAAGGACAGATAGGTGGCTCATGGACCTCTCTAACTGGACAAAGTAGAGCATTATTTATTTTCCTCCTTCACCAGAACACTATATGAAAAATACATACATGACTAACCAGTAGGGCTGAGCCATATCATCCCGTTCACGGTAATACCGATATAATGTTGGCCAATGATGAGAAAATGAAATATCAAGGTTCAAGGTTCTTTATTATTTGTCACATGCATAGTTATACAAGTATAACACACAGTGAAATGTAGTCTGACACGCTCCTCGACATGTGCAAAAATTGGGGGGGGGGGGTGTAGAGGAAGAACATTATATAAAAACACCCAGCACGCCCCTGCGGGTGGTTTATCCTTCAAGCTCGGGTCCTCTACCAGAGGCCTGGGAGCTTGAGGGTCCTGCGCAGTATCTTAGCTGTTCCCAGGACTGCACTCTTCTGGACAGAGATCTCCGATGTTGTTCCCGGGATCTGCTGGAGCCACTCGCCTAGCTTGGGAGTCACCGCACCTAGTGCTCCGATTACCACGGGGACCACCGTTACCTTCACCCTCCACATCCTCTCGAGCTCTTCTCTGAGCCCTTGGTATTTCTCCAGCTTCTCGTGTTCCTTCTTCCTGATATTGCTGTCATTCGGAACCGCTACATCGATCACTACGGCCGTCTTCTTCTGTTTGTCTACCACCACTATGTCCGGTTGGTTAGCCACCACCATTTTGTCCGTCTGTATCTGGAAGTCCCACAGGATCTTAGCTCGGTCATTCTCCATCACCCTTGGGGGCATCTCCCATTTTGACCTCGGGACTTCCAGGTTATACTCGGCACAGATGTTCCTGTACACTATGGTTATGGCGTTCCATGTATGCCTTGCCTGCTAGCATCTTGCACAGGGTGCAAGATGCTAGCACATATATATATATATATATATATATATATATATATATATATATATATATATATATATATATATATATATATATACACACACACACACACATATAGTATATACACTGGGTGAATGTGCAGTAGTAGCAGCAAGCAGGTGAATTCTGTACATTAATATGAATAGACATCTGACTATTTTACAGGACAATATAAACATATTTAAAATTAAAGGAATTGAAATGTACATTGTGCCTTGGTTTAGTGTCTGGAAGAGTCCTGTCTCAGTCAATTATAGATGATGTGAGAGGGCGGGTGTGTGTGTTTAGGGCATATCGTGATAGATTATGGGTAAAACGCGCATGCGCAGTGTCTTTGTTTTCATACGCACATGGCGGAAAAAGCATGGCGGCAACGGAGAATGAGAAGGGGGAAAGAAGATCGTTGAATGAAACATGAACCAGAACTGGTTTGTAAAAATGCTGCAGCTTCACTGGTGTGGAACTGGTTCAGCTTTCGTCCGTCAGATACACAACCAAGCACTATTTTTGGTAGCGCATGCTAGCGGGCCGTCGTTGTTACCGTGTTGCTTGGAAAATACGGCGCACTTAAAATCAATCCTTTGATTTTTCTGAAAGTCGACAGAGCCCCTTATAATCCCGTGTGCCTTATGTATGAACTCTGGTTGTGTTTACTGACCTCGAAACGACTTTATGTGCACGGCGCTCGAAAATCTGTCAAATGTTTCAGTACGACTTTGCTAAGCTACGAAGCCGCACTGCTTGATGGATTGTCGGAGCATTACGGCTGTCGTAGGCGGAGCCTCGCGGAGTGATACGTACTGTGCTTCAACATAATGTTACTGTATTGTGTGTGTATAACCTCTTTTTAAGTTTTGTGGATATTATACATGGTTATGCTGAGGATATGTCGGCCAGTTTCCACTGGAAATGCCTTTTGGTTAAACTGTCAGCGAGGAATTTGCATTTGCACTGTTAAATTTTTATATAACTTTAATGCACATAAAAAAACAGCTGCTTGTTTAAGTGAAAATACATTGATGGGTTTTTTTTGCACTAATAAAGTTGTGGAGTCGTAAAGTATTTTGTCTAGTCTCAAATATATCGTCAGTTATATCATTATCGTAAATTTTCAAATGTATATCATGATAAATATTTTTGGTCATATCGCGCTGCTCTACTAACCAGGCATTTCAAAGTGGGAAAACCACGTTTGCATTCTGACTGGCCCACAAAAAAGGATTTCAGACTTTGCAGGCAAAAAGTTGGAGCGTGTCATCTTTATTTTTAATACAGTATGATAGATTCTTTATGATGGAGCTGACATTCTCATTTGACCTAAGGTTAGAGGATATGACGTTCATCAAAAGCTAAAATGAAAAGATCGACTGATTCAAGTTGACATTTTCCCAAAACAACAAGAGTCAGGATGAAATTTGTGACTTTTCCAAGTTTCGGAGCAACTCAAAGACTTTCAGAAATGTTTTTCAAACAATCATACGTGTACCTGATCATGTGCTCCAGCACCATTTACAGGTAATCACAAACCTTTTGTGACCGAGTTCTTTCTGCAGTTTCTACTGGATGATGAGAGCCGATTACAGCGGGAGAGGGTGATCTGCACTAGTCTGGTTAGTTATGGATGCGATGCATAAGTGCAGGCCTTCGAGGGCGCCGAACGGGCTGCCATGTGACAGAGCATGTGGCTGATGGCGTACAGAAAGACTGGAATTCAGCGGGGGGTAGAGATTGTTTTGAACTGTAGCGCTAATTAACAGCCCTCGCACTGAAAGAAACTCTTCTCTGAGCCTGTCTAATCAAACTTGCGCCCGCCCCTTCTGTCTGCCTCCTGATGTCTTTTTCCTTTTTCTCGCTCAGTAATTTGCTCAAGTATTCTACCCTTATCTTTAGACTTTTAATCCATGAATGGTGGGGAGCCAAATAAGGGATGCTATCCAAGCATTTTAACTAATGACCATCAATTGAGCAGAGCTACAGATAAGTGACAAAAACAATAAAAAAAACTAAACCTTTCACCAATGAAGTGATGGTATTCACTGTTCTTTTACACTGAAGCAGTTAATTTTGCTGGCGTGGTTTTGGTCCATTAGTCTCTTTAGAGGGAAGCTTCAGATCGTTGCGTCGAGTGATCATCTTTGTCCTGAGATGTAATCTTTGACAGTGACAGGAGCGCTGGCATCTTCCAGGACAACCTGTGAACTCGTCGGCTAGTCCGCTGACTTAGCCTCTGGAGGCAGCAGCTTTTGGGGTGCAGTTAAACATAACAGGCCTTTGAGAAGGATCGGATCATCTACCTTAAAAATCCTTTGCACGCAATGTTAAAGGTAACCCAAGTTAAAGATTTCATAGCGTTTGGCCTCTCTCGCTTTTTGTTTTTTGGCCACCCAAAGATAGTTTAAGGCACTTTCACGTGGGTCTGACTCCCCAGAATCTATGTTCATCTCGTCTCTACTTTATATACCATCTCACAGTATGTGGAACCCCTCTGCATGATGGCAGTTTGACAATTTTGTAATATACCAAAACTTCCAATAGTTACAGCTTCTTTATGCAACAATAATGGTAATTATTATTTCAGTTCAATTCAGTTTATACAGCGCCAAATTACAACAACAGTCACCTCAAGGTAGACCTACAATAATACATACAGAGAAAACCCAACAATCATATGACCCCCTATGAGCAGCACTTTGGCGACAGTGGGAAGGAAAAACTCCCTTTTAACAGGAAGAAACCTCCGGTAGAACCAGGCTCAGCTCTTTAATCTTGAATATTAATATTATAATTCCCCATGCTACCAAATATAAAATCTCAGCTGAAAATACATATCAGAATAGGTATGTATTTTAAATAGATGAAAATAGATATCATATTGTAGACTTTATAAAAGTACGTTTTATGTTTACATCCTAAATTGTTGACACAGTTATTACTAAAGAGTTTTACACTGGCTCAGTGTCACCTCCCACCCACATTTCATGTATGTAGCTGTAAATATTTGATAGAGTTACTAAAGCGTTTGCTGTATGCAGTCTTTAGAAATCTCCATATTTCATGGTAGTTTAGATTTTAGATAGCATTTTGTTAATACCTATGGGCTGCTGAACTCGTAGGACACAAGACTGAAGAACCAGCTGCAAACAAAGAGAAACCAAAGGCAGTAATTGCACCGCTCATTATTTACTTCTAAGCCACAGATTTCCAGTCACCTGGTGGTGTACTGTGGTGAAGGTGAAGTGTTTGAAGCTCTTTGTTGTCTGCAATTAGACTAAACGGCGGGAGCTGCTGCTGGCTAGCTGTTGTGCTTGTTGGTTTGGATGAGTAGAGACTGTGTGTGTGTTTGTTCATAAACACAGACAGTGTCGAGTTTTGTTATGAGCTGCTACTGATATCTTGAGATCATAAGACGGTCAAAAGGTAAAAGACTGTTGGCTTCACATGCTGCAGTTCAGCTGCTGAAGAGTCACAGGTCCTGTCACTGTGCTACAGATCAACATGGCAATTTCACCTGAACAATTCATAAAATGAAAGTGGACTTGGCTACACTGGTTATAGCTTTGAGCTTTTCCTGAGGTTTATGCTGGGACTTGCTTATTTAAGATCTCATTTCATTGTTATGCAGACGACTCACAGATTTACCTGCCAATGAAACGTAAATGTGTGAGTCTTCTGAAGGTGTTACTAGATTGTTTGGAGGATGTTAAGGCATGGATGGCTTTAACCTTTCTTGATTTAAATGAACAGAAAGCAGAGGCCTTTGAGTTTGGTGTCTGTGAACACTACAACTTTGCCCCCCCCCATTTTTTTTAAATGAAAAAAACAAACAAACAAAAAAACAACCTTTGCGAGGAACTGAGGAGGAATTTTTGACGCTAATCTAATGTTTGATAAACATTTGATTAATGTTGTAATCAAAACTAGTTTCTTTCCTCTCTGGCTACTTGCAAAAGTGAAGCCATTCCTCTGTTTTAGAGACTTTGAGAGAGCTATCCACGCCTTCATTTCATCTCGCCTCGACTTTTGTAAGAGTCTTAATTCAGGTGTCAGTCTGTCATCAGTTAGCCGACAGACAGGAGACTACCAAAGTAAAACAGGAAGTGACGGGAACACGCGCAGAGATGCAGACAGATACACAGAGATATGATAACATGACAGAATGAAACATGAGGAGGAAAGCAAGACACAAGAACCCATAACAAATATAAACACAGATATGTTATGATTCTTTTCTTACATTTTGTCCTGTCGTCCTATGTTTTCATCTCTTTTGATTATCTTAAATGTACAGCACTTTGGTCAACAGTTGTGCTATTTGAATAAATTTGACTGCTACATTATCGTTTTTATTGGATGCAGCAGGTTTTGAATGATTGTCCAAGTGTAACTTTTTGCTTCTTCCTTTGTGCACTTTCCAACAAATTTCAATTCCAACAAGTCTGCACGCAGGGTTTGGAAGATGTTGTGTATTTGCTGGCATATGCACTGCTCTATACAGCGACTCCTGCACTTTGTGGTGTTATCCAATCTCCAAATGCTAAAATTGTCCTTAATATAATATATGCTTTCTTCATATTACATATCATAACTTGCACACTGGCGTATTTTCTGAGCAGCAATAACCATAAAATAATATATTTGTAAACAAAGCCATTGTTGGATTCATTAATTCTACGTTGTGCTTTTGTCATTTTTGTTTTCTCTGCTGAGCATCAGCTTAACTGCTCATGGCTGACTTGATCTAGAGGCTGACTTAACAATTTGGATGTTTTTTTCTTTTTTCTGAGCAGGTTCAATTCCTCCAAGCATAATGTTTGTGTGAGGAGCCACAATCTCTGTGCCTGGGTAATGTTCCTGCTTAGAAGCTGCACTTTTCTAAAGCTTTTTAATGACAAGCAGGGTACAAAGAAATGGTAAAGAAAATAAAGTGCCAGATTAAAAATAAAATAGAAATATCACAGACGGTCATTTTTTTGTGGTTGCGTTTAAGTTCTTTCTCTTTTTGGATTACAAAGCTGGTCGATGTTTCATAAGAATACTGTTGAACAACCAATCTGTGCAAAAATCCTAATTACCAATTCGCTCCGTTTCTATTGTACTTGCACTCATTTGGCTTTTATTGCTTCACCAGCTGCCAAGTGTAAAAATGCCTCCTGATAGCAAAGTGCTCTATAGGATGTATACAACGTTAACTCTTTTCTCTGTTCCTTTCGATGCTTTTCCTCCGTGCCTTCACTGAAAGCCATTGAATAAAAGCAAAAATGGTTGCCAACAAATCTTAAAGTGAATTCTATTCACATCTGCTGGACAATAGATGCTGTTCTTCAGCTGGGTATTTGAGCTAATCTCTTTGGCCTGTTGCATTATATCACATAAAAACGTTGGAAAGCGAGAGAATCAACCTAAATGACGCCACCATTTAAAAACTTCACAGCAACAGCAGCCTCCTGCTGCGTTTGCCAGCATTAAACTTTTGAAACGCACCATTAATATTCACCTGGTGTGTCTCAGCCCATCAGTAAATAAACTTGACTCTTTGTTTGCACACAGTATAAACGGATATGTCAGTTTTGTATATTTTTGGAAAGGCTACTCGAGATACTCTATAAATTATACAGTGGGTGCGTGTTTCCCCATGTTGTGCTCCACTAGGAGTTTGGCGTCACATTGCATTTGTAACCCCGCTCTCATCACTGACCCATTTTTGCCTTGGTTTGCACAAACTGCAGCGGCCCGCAGCGTCCAGCTGACCCAGTAACTCTTGGGACACCTGGCCAGTGGGCCTCTGGAAGCCGGACAAGAAGTGTAGGGCCTCAAAATCATTGAAAAAATACAGAAGCTTTGAAACGGCTCTGATTTAAAAGATTAAGACAGAGAAAAACACCTGATGTAAATTTTTATTCTGAGCAGTGTTTTATTCAAACACACACATCCACACATGTGCAATAACACTAAGTGCAATAATCTTTTCTGGCATCGTTGTATTTTTACTCAGTTGTATATAGCATTCGTATTCTATTTTTATCTTATTGTATATTTTTATTCTATTTTATTCTACTGTATATAGTATATTATTTTATTCTATTCTGTACAGCTGTGTACTGTATTTATTCTTATTGTATTCTAATTTTTGCGTCATAACTTTTGCACTGTCCACTTCCTGCTGTGACAAAACAAATTTCCCACGTGTGGGACTAATAAAGGTTATCTTATCTTATCTTATCTTATCTTATTAAATCTGATGCAATACTGAACCACTAATATTTCAGCCCTGATGTTTTTCAGCATTAAATTCCTTCATTTTCAGTCTGTTTCAGCTTTCATGCTGTTTTATTCATCACAAGCACATCTACATGTTTTTTTTATTCATTATAAAAAGACAAACACAACCAAAAGAATAAACATAATTCCAGGATCCGAGATGCTGGCGGATGCTGACACAAACACGGGTTAGATAATTTCATTGTTTATCTCAGTGTTTTAAATCCACTCTAAGCAGTTTCAGAAGAAGATCCATCGCTCCAACCGGGGTTTCCCTGCCTTGAATCTTGACCTTATCCTGCAGTAATCTCTTCATGCTGCGTTCCAATTTGGCCACTTCGACCTCGTCCACCTATTCTGCGCTGGCTCTCCGAGAGAACTCGTTTGCACGGTGTGGAAAAAGGTCACCGTCTCCGAAGTGGCATGCTGATGCAGACCTGTCATGTTGGGGAGTCGGCGAGGCATTTTATTGCTGTAAGATGTGAAAAGTGTCAGTACTTGGACAAGCCCCTTCGTTTAGTGCGACCTTCCACACGGCAATATCAGTGCTTGGCAACACTTTGGTTTTTGTCACAGGGGATACATATGGGCAAGGGCACAGTGAGAATGAGCTCTCAGAATAGTCGAAGGGCATGTTATGTCACGACGTTAATTGATGAGACTAACTGATGACATAATGTAATGATGGCAGACTTCCATGCCACTTCATCACCTCTAGCTTATGAGAAATGCAGGGAGAGTTTGCGCACCTACAGCTCACGGAAAGAAAAACTGAAAATAGCGCACACACATGCAAACATTAGCAAAGAGCACGTGAACACATATGCACGCTGTACGTCCTCCCCTCATGTTTCTCTTGCTGTTTCCCCCCCCCTGATCGTACTATTGAGAATCGCCTCTCGGTGCAGCCGTTATTTAATAAAACATTACCGGTCAGCATATTATGGCGAATATAAAGCAGAATTCAAAAGAAATTCCAGATTGTTCGTTCCACACAAAAGCCACAACTGGCTTCTGTTAAACTCTGCAGCGCTTTGCCTTTGGGCTTCTTTTTTGTCTCGTCTTGTAGTTTAATTAAATCTATAAACATTCACTCATAAAATCCCCCCCTCCATATTTAAAGCTTCTTCATCAACAGTGCAAACTTGAGGCTTTGTGTGCTTTAAGCTTGAGGGGTTAATTTTTAATTTTGCTCTTTGTTATGTAGACCAAACAGAAGGAATGCTCCTTAGAGAGCCCGGGCAGAGATGGGATGCGACTCCTCAGGCCCTGAATCCTAATGACTTGTAAATAAATATATAATGTCATCACTTCATTAATTGTACCGCGGATCCCACAGCGAACGTGTTTCCTCTCACACTGAGTCACCCCTTCTAACCACATGGGGTCTTATGCGAGTTGCCAGACGACTGTGTGCGAGCGTGTGCTTCTGTGGACACAAACTCATAAATCTAGAAGCAATGTTTCAGCTGAAATCAATAGATTTATTATAGGGTCTATGTTATGTGGCATCAATCAATTGGAATACTGTATTAAACCCACACAGATGAGTCATAGTTCTTATCGCCAGGAAGAAACAAAGGCCAACTACTGGATGCAACAGCCTGCATGTCACTCTGTAGTCATCCCACACTCCTTACAAATTAATAGAGTCATGCCACCTAGGTATGTGATAAATGCGCAGTGCATTTCTCATGATATAATGATCCACGAAGCGGCTTAAATATGGATTGTTTGCTTTTCTGGCCGGGGACGGACAGACTTTAAATAGCCCAATTAGTATTCTTGGCTGGAAGGCAAGACAAAGCTGGCAACGTCTGTCCCTCAGTCTGGAAAAGTGCTCCTCCATTCTGAAGATACAGCTTTGGTCTCATGCTTCAATGGTGGAACAGACTGTACACACAGACACAGATGAAAGTGGCGATGTGAAGAATTCCTTGATGGAGAGTTGCTGGAAAATCCCCTTTTAATTCAGTCTGATCCCGGGTATTACACTCGAGGAGCTTTGCCAATTGTCGTTTAGCTCAACTTGATTTTCAGGTATTTAACACTCTTAGAAGAAAATCTGCATATTTCCAACACAATTATAAAATGTCAGTGTTATGCATTTCACAGCCGCTGATAATGAATGGATGCGTTTAACGGTAGCGTGGATTAGCTTCGTACTGGTGGATCTTGGTTCCCAGCTTGAGCCGGTGCCAATACATGCGTGCGAACGGCGGCTGAAAAGGTGCTTCACGTGCAGAAAGATAAAAAAAATACAAAAGTTCTGAGTGACAAGACGTACGTGACAGCATCGCATTTTGATCTGGATTCAAAAGGAAAATCAGATTCCCTTTGGTTTCTTTTTAAGGAGAACTCTTACCATTATCAAGTAAATGTGACAGTGGATTAGAATAAAACCAGTGAGTTTTAGACTGGTTTCACAATCTCCCGGGAAAAATAAAGGATTGATTTGCAACAGTGTCCATCTTCCATTGGAAGTGATAGTGAAAATATATCTCAGACCCTTGTTTTTCATGATTTTTTATTTTTTATTTTCAGCAGTTGGTCCATTACATATGATTCCAAATTGCCCCTCCAGTACCAGATGTCTATGGATGATCTTTAAAAAGATGTTTCTGCCTGTTTTATATTGTCTGTTTTACCCTTTTATTATTTGTTATCTTATGTGCAGCACTTTGTGATTCTGTCTAGAAAGGTGCTATAGAAATAATATTTTATTTATTTATGTTGCTTTAGGTAAATAGAAAAAAGCAAAAGGTTAAAGTCAGTTTTTTCAATCTATTAAGAAAACCTGGTTTCAGCCAGAAATTTACCCACTGAGCACTTTCCATATTTCCATAAATATAGAATAAAGCTAAATAGTACATGGTTGTCAAGGCGCGTGTTGAACTAAATTTGATGTATAAATGAAGACCTTTCAGACGTCTGAATAGCAGCGAGTAATTGTTTCAGCCATAAAGTATCAAGCTGCTCTCACAAACGAGTGTGGCTCGGTGGTGGAGCAGTAACCATTGTTTCCTCGCAGCAAGGTTTGGGTTTGAATCTGCCGGTCATCATGCATGGAGCAATAAGCGTCACCATCCATTTATTCATGAATACGAAGTCTAAGCTGTTCACAAATGACTGAGCTGAAAGCTGCTAAAATCCTCTACGACGCTAAAAGGAAGCACACAAGGTTCGCAAACACGTGTTTGCCGTTCTGCTCAAAACATTTCAGTTCAAGTTAGTGTTTAACTGACTGTTTAACCAAAGAGTCACCTTATATCAGTTTAAACTGTACTCATTATGTGCATTAAGATGTTGGCTTTTCTTTATTCTTTAATTAGACAAATTAATTCTGTAGTAAATTAGCAGCCTACAAACGCAAAATGAACACAGTAAAAGTGTGTTGATGAAGACGACTCAGAAACCAAAACATTTGGAACAAATACAGAAACGTTCGCATTCATCGTTACCCGCCGACCTCGTGTAATCCTATGCAACAAGATTTGCAGTCCAACATCACAAAGGAGGTCAAGGAATTCTGATACATGAGGCAACCCTCAGCTTGACGGCGTACACACATTAATCTCAAGTTTAATCAACTTGTCCTTCATAAATCCACCTTTCTTTTTGCCGGTTGCTTTAATTTAGACCTAAGGTGAACATGCAACTTCAGGGTCGCGATTAAAACCCACGGCAACTCCGAGAAGCAAGAATGTTTGCCTTCAGCTGGTTATTAGTGTTTGCAAAGTACAGCCTGTTGGCTGTCTCAAGGTTGAAGTGATGTTTCTTTTACTATTAGCTCTGCCGCTAGTTAGCAGGGCAAACGTAATAGACGCATTTAGTGGGTTTTCATTAAGCTCGCTCGTGGGTAAACACGCAGCCGAGGCCACTCTGGTGTGAAGCTGAGCACAGGGCAGAAGACATTTTTCTGTCTGTTTGACCCCATTTGATCCTCCGGTCACCTCACAGGATAAGGGCATTTTTTTCATCATGCATGGCAGAACAATTGCACACAGAGGACTAACTATAAGCATAATGACTCTCTGGGCTGAATTCACTTAAATTGAATTCCACAGAATAATCACCCCACAATATAATGAGCCATTACACATTTACAAGAACTGTCTCATTCATCTTCTAAAAGGCCTATTAATTTGCCCGTAATGTATTATCTTTACCATCAAGTTTAAAATCAGGAATTTGTTCATGAACATATAAAAGTTGCCATTATGTGATGTTAGAAATTCAACTCTTTATTTTAAAGACATGACCCTCTTTGCTTTAGCTTTGAAGGTAATGCAAAAAAACTGCATTTACAGAGCTGCACGAGTAGGCACCAATAAAAACTACTAAATATATACATTTAATATTTTATTGGTTTTAAAGACATCAAAGGTCTCCT
Source organism: Astatotilapia calliptera (assembly GCF_964374335.1). Classification (NCBI taxonomy): domain Eukaryota; kingdom Metazoa; phylum Chordata; class Actinopteri; order Cichliformes; family Cichlidae; genus Astatotilapia; species Astatotilapia calliptera. The sequence continues at coordinate 2,433,341 of NC_137427.1, forward strand.
CACACGGAACAGCAGTGTGTCCTGTTTCGACTAGTGTGCTTCCATGGAAAAATGTGTCTTTGCCCTGGAAGCTTGATTGTGGATTGATTCCACTGGAGCTGATTTAAATACAGGCAAAAAGAGCAAAATCGTTGGCTCTGACCTTCTTGGTCCATGGGCAGGATGGAGATGTAGTACATGTGATGATAATGTGGAAAATGTGGGTTTTGTTTCTTACATTGTTGCTAAGTGACAAATACTAAAATGATGTGTTCTGCCCCTTAAATAAAACAAAGTTTACAAGCAGACTGTAGCCACTCAGCTTGCTTACTGTAGTTTAGCATCAGTGCAGCAGTAAACAATCCTGCCAGCGGATGTTTTGAGATTTTGTGTTAGTGTATTTGTGTGTGTTTCACCATGCCTCTGTGCTGGTCTAAGTGATGTGTTGTTTAGTTCTGGTTCTTTAATGGAAGTTAAAGCTAAATGTTAAAGGGCGTTGAAGCTCCTTTGGCACCCCGATGAACAGTTTCCACTATGCGTTACATTTACTGTGTCTGTTTTAGTTATGTTTCCCTTGTTTGTTTCCTCTTTGCATCTCAAAAAGGCTGATGAAGTTGATTCTGTGAGTGAGACATAATCGATGCTGTTTAAATGCCAAATGAAACCAAAGACAACTAATTTATTTGTGGTTCACTTACAGAGGGCTCGATGACATGAGGAAAAAGATGTTCTTAAAGTAGCTTAGTTGCCTGAAGCGCTCTCAGAGAATCAGGTGCAGATTGTGTAGCAGCACTTCATATGAACTCTACATTACATGAAGCGTGAGATGAGTGGCTCAGTCTCTTTGCAGTCTTTCATATATGTAATCTGAAGTAGTAAGATGATGTGAGTTCCCTGACTGCTTGATTAGTAGACTTGCCTTGACTGGCTTTGTCGTTTATTTCATACAGTTTGTGTTAAAGAGCTAAAACGTTCTGCTGAGCGTTTAGTCACTTCTGTTGAGTTTCCCACAGCTGTTTGAAGGGAAAATTGATAAAAGGCTTTCATGAGGCGGTAATTAGGCATGTGTTGAGAATCAAACTGTTTAACTTTTTTGATAGTTTGTTGCCTCCGATTTCCTTTTGACACAGACAAATAAACGAGGTGACAAATGAATGGATGGCACCGCCCAGTGCCACAGGGCAGTGGCTGTAAACTTTCATAAAGACTTGGCTTTCTCTTATGAGTGAAGGAAAGAAAGACAGAATTAGTAGAAAGTACATGACAAAAGAGACAAAGGCTGATCTATACACAGGAAGAACCTGAGAGCCTCAGTTGGAGTCGGACATGGCTTGGATCTTGAATTCCATCCTTTATCCAGCAGACAGCGCAATGATTAATCTCACAAAAGAAAAGGAGTCTCATTAGATACTAATAATATGGAGGCAGATTTATTATTAGATCATTAGATCATGTCCCTAATATAACAAATCCAACATTATTACCACAGTTGTGCACTGTACTGATCCTGCTATCATGATATTTCTGTTTTCTGTGGCACTTGGACATTTCTACTTTTAATGCACGAAGCTAACGTGACACAATTCCTCATCTGTATTTTATCTGGCTTTGTAAAAACCATTCCACATATGAAGTGAATCTGCAAAACATGATCGGCAAAATAAGACCGAACTGCTGCAAAATGATCACAGAACAAGTTTCTTAGAAGTAATTCTGCCTCAGTCACTGACTGGCACCTACTATTTGTATATATTCATATTTTATTAATTAAGTAACTCATTTTCATTTCAGTCAGTCTGGTAGCATAACAATGATGTAAATAATATGTCAATAACAATAAAGGTTATATAAAACCATGGAAGCCTGTTTTGGTTCCATAATAAATGTGCTGGTGTTATGTCAAACGGTGCGTTGACACACTGGGTTTAGGTACTTGGAAGCAGATCAGTTCATCACATGTGGTTGCTTGGAAAGAAACACCTGACATAACAAATGTCATGTTTGCACCGTGCTGGGTCAATCTTTGGGGGTCTAACTCAAACTGCAATCTTTTCCTAACCTTAACCAAGGCAGTCAAGTTCATCAGGCTCATGTTATCTGCTGAGGATCAGCGTCTGGCTGCCGAGCTGGGGTCGGCATAGACTTGACTGTAGGTTCTTGGGTATTTTATGTTAGCATGCTGTCTGTGCAGATGTTTGCAAAGAACCAAAGTTGTGTTAGCAGCACAGTGTGGTTGTTTCTTTTCTTGTTACAGTTTGCATTTTACCATCACGCTTGTTTTTTGTCTGTTTTGCAGTAAAGGTAATGTCCACATCTCGATTGTAAACCGCTGCACCGTCCTGCATTTCCTGGACACAAACTGAAATCAGCTGATTGTAGTGCAAGTGTGCAGGAAGTAAAGTGCATGCATTTTTTTTTCTATACACCTGGTGTGCAAATAATCTTCAATGCGAGTAATGGCATAATTGTAATGTAATTACGGAATTTAGTACAATAACACATTATATTACTGCATTACTGAAAAATGTAATGTGATCACAGTGACACATTACTTTGTAACAAGTTACACCTAACACTGTTAGTGAGTACTAACAAAGCAAAAAAAAAGACCTTGTAGCTCTTTGATAGAAGACTTTTATCTCTTCCTATTCATTTTTGTAAGCGAAAGGACACCTTGCATGTCTCTGTGACACCAGCAGCACAGCAGTATTTGATGTCCTGGGGGGAGAGAATAAAAATGTGTTGAAATTAAATCAGGATTAAAACATTAATGAACTTCAGGATTGATAGGTAGCAAGAAGAATGCACAAGTCCAGAGTCCACTAGCTAAATACACCACTAAAAATAGAAATGTAAAACCCACGGTTTACAAAAGTCAAAGAACCACATCATCTACATCAGGGGTCGGCAACCTTTCTGATGATGAGTGCCATCTAAAATTTCATCATATGTGCCATATGATTGCATTAGCAATAAATTTAATAATGCTCTATATTAACGGTTACACACTATATAGAACAACTTTATAGAATTATATTTGTTTGCAGATGTTGGCAGCTATCAGCGAATAGGTTTCAGCTACTTTGAAACAAAAAAAGACTTTTTATCCATAACAGCAAATGAACTGTACAACAGAAAATGCAAAGGCTATTTATGGTCTCCTCAAAACAATGATAAGAAAAATAAACTGGGCCAATATGGCATGTTTGTTAATACAGAGACGCACATGTTAATATGATCTTTGGTCTCCCACTCAGAGACACGGGTCTCAGAGTGTCCAGCGTTCAGACGACTACCTGAGGACTCGTGTGAGAGAAAATCTGCTCACACAGACATGTCGAGCCAAACACTGTCAATAAGGCCTCTGCAATGTTCTGAAGACAGTTAAACTTGTCAGGTAGTGACGTCCAGCAGGTGAACATGCAGCTCCATGAACACACACAGCTGTGGATTCCAGCTGCGTTCGTAGTTCTGCAAACTTTGACCCCCACAGAGTCGAGCTTTTCAGTTCAATCAGCTGCATGTCGATGTCCTCTGTGTCCAGCCAGTTAATGCGAGACAATCCAGCTGCTCATTAAAGCTTCTGGTTTGATTAGAAAAGAAAACATTGGTCCAAACACCTGAAAGTCCTGAAAGCACATTGTGAATTCTGTCTCGAGTCTATGGATGTATCCGTGTATTTCCGCGGTGCTGATGCTGCGCTGTTCAGTTCACCTGACACTCGTCCTCCTGCCTCTCCTTTCCCTCATCCACCTGCTGGCCTCTGTGGAGGCTCCGCCACAGCCACCACCAAACAACTGAGTTATTTTTACACATCTGTCAGCATCTGGCCAATCCACCACCTTTCATTGTTTATACCATTACTGAAAAAAAAAATCCATCTGCCTGTAAAAACAAAAAAATCACCATCGGCCCACCAAGCATATGCCCAGTATGCCTGATGGCCAGTCCAGCTATGGTCGTGCCATCAGTTAACCCTTCATGCCCAGGGTTTGCAACCCCTGATCTACATCATTTGAAGACCATGAAATGAACAAAACGTGGAGGAGAACCATCATATTTTCACCTTTGACATCAAAGTCTTATGATAACAGTTGTCTTCATCTTCACTCTTCATCCCTTTTCTAGGTTTCAATACTCACCAAGGCTTTTTTCTATTAAAACTACATAAACACACGCAGCCCATTCTGCATGTGCGAGATGTTCTTAAACTGCCACGCTGTGTCTAATGTGTTACATTTAAAAGTTCGCATGCTGAACACCATTCAGGCTTGTGCTGCTAATTGGTTTCCGAGTTAAGAAATCCCTCTTTCACAGTGTGCACGAATCCACAATCATGTTAGGAAGCGTTTAGGGAATAGAACAATTTTGAAGATAGTTTCTTTTTGTTGATTCTTTTCCGTCCTTGGAGACCAGCTGGCACGAGATGTCAAAGCTTATCCTCAATATTAGGCTTGAGAATAATCATATTTGGTATTCTGTGCTGATGAAAGGAGACATGAAGCAAGGCCCAAACTAACTCACTCGATGTTATCTTTCTCAGCATGCCTGGATGAATTGTGAGCACTCAAGCTCTCCCGCACTCGGGCTTTCTCGTAAGGTTGTTAAGGAGGCGGAAATCATTATTTCATCAGCCAAACGATATCACTCTCCAGGTGAGGACAGTTTTCTGCAGGCGTTTTAAAGTGCTGATAACCTTTGGAAAATTTCCTAATTACACCAAATCCAAAGATATATTGGATCTATCAACTAGTAATTCCCAGTTCAGACCCAACAATATCCCTGAGCAGTCATTACTATGAGCTAGTGGCAGCTCACATCTGTCAATTCTGACTGACTGTGAAACAGAGAAATTTAGAGGGAGAAAAAGAGACTCCTGTAGTAGTTTTGGAGGCTTTCTTTTAGCCATCTCAGCTATTACATGGCCCATTTACCATACAGTGTGATATTGCCTGCTATGCTTCATTTTGGTGACACGTGCCCTTGTTGTGAACCGTGGTAGAAACTTCTGACTTTTCTAAAGATAAAATCACGAAACATCTGTCGACGTATCAACTGTGGTCCTAAATTACTGAGCGCCTTACTGACTTCTAAAGCTGCATCATTAAAACTAGTCATGGAGTCAGATTTACTATGCAGTCAGTCAGTCAGTACTTCTTAAAAAAAGAATCCCGAGGGAATGATACTGTAGACTGTACTGCATCCATCCGCTGTGGAGGGCGGCGTTCGTGCTAAAAACAAATACACTTCTCATGTCGTAAGGCACTTTGGACAAAGTTGAAAATGGTCCATATGGTATCTTTCCATCTGCTTAATGGTCAGTCAGAGTATGGGGCAGTTTCTCAGGGAGTGCTGAATGCTGTAGAAATGTGTTCTCGATGTGGATGAAGAATGTAGAGAAAACAGCTTGAAATTCTGTTTATATTTATTGAGAATAGTTTAAAGTTGAATGGAGGAAAACACATTCCACAACTTGGAATGAAAATTGAGATGTACAATGTACCCTTTGTATTCATTGCATTCATATCAGCTGACCAAAGATACTTTTGGCTTGAGGCCCTTGTTTGAAAAGACGGATTAAGAGCAGACAGTTTTCCATTTCTATTTTCCAGTGTGCATTTCTGTTTCATTGCTTACAAATGAAACTAAATCTCTCCTTTGCATGTCGTCGTAACTGCAATATGTCTGTATGGGATAAATGGCTTTAATGAGTTAGTCTGTTTCAGTTGAGTTAATTACACTGTGGTACACTCTGCAGGTGCCTGTGATAAAACGCAGTATTAATCAATAAATTTGTAAATAAATAAAAGCCAAGTTTGTGTTGTGCTTCATAGCTCAGCACCTGCTTTGTTTTTACTTTCTTTTGTTATGCAATGAATAATTATACATACATAAATGCACTGTATATTCATGTAACTTATGACTAAATGTGCAGATGAGGAACCATGTGGGAAACATACATATCAACACAATCGTTCTTATGAACTGTGTGAATTTATTGCCATTGTGGTTTAAAAAAGAACAGGAATCGAAAGGCAAAAATTGCAAGTATCCCACTCTCGCTCCCATGGAAGCAATCAGAAACCAAACTGGGAAACATATGAGCCGATTATGTTTTTGCACTGCCATCTGTGCACAGTTCCCAACATTATTAACTATGTGGAGGCAGGCATATTTATAATTGTAGTAAAGCTCTAGGTAAGTGTACTTGACTCTGATGGGATAAAGAAGCGACAGGACTCTGGCTTAAGCCATAAATTCATGTGAAACTATGCACACGCTTACATGCTTGGTGCAGCTCCTTCTTACCAGACTTGCAGTTTTTATTGTCCAGGTAACCTCTGAAGTAAAAGAGATGGTTTTTCTGGTGATACAAGCAGACGCTGCAGATGGATCATGCAGATGTGGGTTTTACAGTGTTTGACTAGACTAAGTGATAAGAGTGTACAGTAGTAAGTTTTTAGGGCACCGACTTCCAAAAGAATCCTAAATATGGGATGTGGGGCAACATCAAAGACCTCTTATAGTTTTACGTAAACCTGAGAATAGGAGTTATATTTTCTGACATTTATAATGAAGAAGAAATCCTTTAGATTCTCCACTTTTCTAGGTCAGCAGTCCTTCTGAAACAGACTAGACATCGACTCTGATGACTGCTCTGTACAACATGTCTGATTTACCCGAAGCAGCTCGCAGGTGAACCTCAGGTGGATTTGATTGACTCATTAGAGTCTCATTCAAGTAAATCCTCCTTGATATAAATGAATGTATGAATGTGAGAGTGAATGAATAGTGGTATTGTAAAGCGCTTTGAGGGGTCCCGAAAAGCGCTATATAAATGCAATCCATTATTATTATTATTATTAAATGCAGCCGTACCGCACGTTTCCAACATAACAAAGACAATGCATGGCACTTTAAAACCTATTGTGAGCAGAGTAAAAGATGGATTCGGATGGACATTTATTGTGTAACATTTCTACTCCAATGTAAATGGTAGTTTTGCTCCATGTCTACTAGACAGTTGTCCTTTTTTTCCTTATTAGCTGACACGAGTGACAAAATTAATGAATTATTACTGCTTAAGGATCAAGGGGAAAACTTTGCTGACCTTTTTTTTTTAATTATTGACCTTTTCATTAAAAATCCCAAACCATCAAGCACCCTAACAAAGTGCTTTAGGTTGCTCAAACCTAACCAAAAAATACAAGCCATACTTTAGTTGCTGCCTGTCCGGTGTTTAAGTGATGACGTATGAACCCTGCTTCCGGGTCCAAACGACTCTGGATGTTGTGTTTTTAACATGTTTTAATGCTTTGTATCTTGTTCTATTTAATCTGAACAAGCCTCTAAAAAAAGCAGTGATCACTGTCGGCCTCTCTCGGTTTTTATTACCACTATTCATTTTATTTTATTTATTTTTTTTTTTGTGTCCCGTTTGGATCTTTAGCCATCAGAATTGTTGTCTTAAGGCCAAGAAAGATGCCAAGCGGATTTATTTTACCAAGTGGATCATCATGGCCTTGCCATATTGGTCCATTTGATTGACCTTTATTATAATTAAGAATTTATTTTATTTTCAGTTGCTACAAACGGGACAGACATGACTGGGGGATAGGACAGGGAGAAAGAATGAAAGAAAGAGAGGGAGAGAAAGAAAACCAAAGGGGAGAAGAGACGGTGAGAAGGGGGGGAAGAAAGAAAAAAACAAACAAAACACCTGGATCACCTGTATGGAGAAAAAAAACAGAGGAGAAAGCAAACAACAAAGAGCAACATAATAAAAAAAACACCACCATCACAATAAACTAGCTAGCAGTAGATATCAGTAGATACTAAATAATAAACCATGTTGTGCAGCACGCAAGATAGACAGCGCACAATGTGCTTTGAGGCAGCAGCCAAGAAAGCTGTAGTCCGCGTCTGTGAATACCCGTGTGTACACCTGTGTGCATACCTGTGTGGATCAGCATGCTTGCATTCCAAAGGTTTCTCCATGTAACGATCTGCTAGGGAGTGTGGGGGGGCCACAGCCCCGTCCTCCAGGGCATGAAGCAGGTATGGAGGAGATCAAAACTCCAGACATCCAGAGGCCCCCAGAACACAAGAGACCAAGGAAGACCAAGGCTACGTTCACACTGCAGGCGAAAGCGCATCAAATTCGATTTTTTTGACCCTATGCGACCCATATCCGATCATGGTGTGACAGTGTGCACTGCACAAATCCAATATTTTCAAATCCGATCTGGGTCACTTTCGTATGTGGTACTGAATCCGATACATATCCGATGTTTCAGAAAGTGACTGCTGTGTGAACGGTCATGTCGCATTAAATCCGTCTTTTACGTCACTGACACAAGACAGACGCCAATTATCAGCGCCAGAGAAGACATCATGAACGCTTCCTGGCCATCCAGTGAAACTGCTGGGAAGACAACGTTGGAGAAACGTTAACATTTTATTTGTACTGCATAACCTGAAGGTTCTGACAGAAATCTGCAACTATCCTTTGAAGCACCGCTCCTCTAAAACAGCAGTAAGGATCATTATTAGGTTATCTACATTATTATGTAAATAACAAAATAACTTAAAGCAAAAATCGGGAAACATGAAGTCCGAAGTCTTTATATTAAGGGCCATCAGTCAAACAATATAGTTTGTTCTGGGTCTAAACAGAGCACGTTGTGTGTGACGTCTTCTTTTGTGCATGCGGGCCGCTTTGAGCGTTCACACTAGAGCGCGTTTGCTGTCGCATTTTATTTGTAGTGTGAACAAGCAGACAAAAAAATCGGATTTGATCAAAAAATCAGAATTGAGCATCAAGACCTGCAGACTGAACGTAGCCCAACAGAGGGGCAGCCGCGCCACTGTCCCAGAAAGAGCTGAGGAGAGTCCCACCACTATTCATTTTAAAGCTCAGCTTTTAAACCCTTACGATGTAACTACAGTCCAGCCCATCCAGCAGTATATTAATGACTAACCTTATATTACAGTTGTTCTCCTGACTGAAGTTTGGTCCATTTACAGCATCCTGCCATGTGATTGCATTTGTCCCTGACCATCGGGAACCCTTCACGTTAACTTTTATCGAGTGGAAAAAAGTTAGCCTCCAGCTTCACTGTGCTAATATTATGCTAACATAGCTGTGTAGCTAGCAATCACGTAGCACATGATTATATACTAGCTAGTCCAACTTCAGTTACCCTACAAACGTCACTGCTGTTTAGTTTTCCATCTTCATTTATGTTGGAAGTGATAGCAGAGCAGTACGTTTGAATTTTTCAAAAATCTCTCAGTCAGAACATGCTATATCATGTTTATAGGTGGAAACTAGCGAGCTAACTTCCTGCTAACTTTGAACTCCGTTAAACTTCATAAATTCTGTTTTCATGGATGCCTGGTTGTTAAACTTAATTATTACACCTGGTAAAGCAGCAGAGCTGATCATTTATTAAAGATGAAAGAATTTAGACAATTTGTAAATCTCAGTGATGCCGCAGTGTTCGTTTGACTTTGACCTGAAGCAGATTTTGGACCTGGAAACGGTTAATGATGTCAGACATAAAGACCGGATAATCCATGTAGTGTTTGGTCTTTTTCAGTCTTTTTTCGGGATTTAGAGGAAACCGAGATGGAGAAGCGGTGCATGTCCATCCCCTCTGAATCTTGTGAACGTGTATAAAAAGACAACAGTCCAGTGTGTGTGACAAACACTCAGTCACAGCATTTAGCATTAAGCTGCCACATCAGTGCCGTTGAAATGACAGGTGCCATTAATGCCCACTCTAGCGTCTGTGTTGTTAGTTTTATCCTGCTGAGAATGTAGCATAGAAATGTCACGCTGACAAGCTGTTGATGGCCTTAATAAGGAAATGATCTAATTGCAATGACTTTCACAGTCTCACAGCCTCTGTCCATATGTCCATTTTGAAATCCCCCTGTGGAGTGACAATATGTAACAGCAAATTACTTGACTATTAGAACTGGATGTCATGCTGGCAAGTGGCTTATTGACTTAGAGAAAGTTTCATTGATGAGAATTGAAGCAAGTTCTTAAATTGAATCCTTGAGTGCCTCACAGAATGACACAGGAGGGAGAATAGAAAAGCTCTGCAAAGCTTCGACAAAGGTGACGTGCATTTTTCTCTTTTAGGAATGTGCACTCTTGCAAGAGGTCAGGGCAAAATGTTCATGGACCATTTACTCCTGAACACATCAGTTCCAACATGCCATCTGTGTTTTTTCTCCAGGAAGAGATGAAATCCCAGAAAGCACAGTAATGTGACAGAGGGAGAAATGTCCTGGCAATGTTTTTGCGAGTGCAGAGCTGAGCATAATTAGATTCCAGACATCTACAGGGAGTTACCAAACACACAGCTCTAATGTCATCATGACTGGGCCTCTGTTAAGGCCAATGGCACTGTCAACAAGCAGTTTGTGAAAATCTTGTGTTTTTAATAATGCTGAGGATGGCGCACTCAAAAGATCCGTATTGAAAGGTGAATATAGCAGAGGAAGATAAATGCTACAAATTAGCCGGAACTTCAGCCAGTTGGTTAAACATTCAGAATCAGACTGAAGGCTCCCAGCAGATGTTGGGAGTAGGGATCAATACAAGAGTTTTACATCTGTCGGTCTGCAGGACTGACAGAGCTAAAATCTAAGCTGTATATAAAATTCAAATGACATCATCCACTTGTTTGTGGGTCCTATTTCATCTTTGGATGAGAGAGCTGAGTGCTGGTTAGCAAGCAACACAAGAACCTTGACATGGACACTGATAGGGTTACCTGCTAATTAGTGACACTTAAAATCCTGCACTTTGATCACAGACTCCTTGATCACACTGTTAATACAATTACCAGCGCAGCACGTCACGTTATTTCTTAGAAAATTCTATTAAAAATCTTCCAAAAGGCACCAACACATACAAGGTAGGGAGATACAGTTCAGTGACATCAATTAGCTGAGGTGAAGCCAAGCAGACAGCTAGAGGGGTGTTGGTGTTTATCTGCCAGTCAAAGAAACTGCGCCCCTCATAACGCAAACTAGGTCTTTATAATGTTTAATGCAAAAAAAAAAACCAATAATAACTCCAGTACAGCAAAAAACAATTTTTTTTACTGTAAATGTCTGTGCTGTTGATATTTGTGGTTCAAAGGTAAATGTATTGACCCAAAAACTGAGTGGATTGCATTTAAATATAACACATACATGTTTTTCTCTGTATAAATTAACAACTAATGTCTTTTTTCTCCCAGTGATTTTTTTCTTACGTCAACATTTTCAATTTCCTTTTACACTGGTTCACAATTAAATGTCAGCAAAGGGTCAGCAGTCTTTTGCTTTCTGTGTGAACTGGCAAATGCTAACGTTATAAGCTAAGATTTCAAAGCAGAGAAACGTTATACCCGCTAAACTTCACCGTTCTCTTTGTTAGGATGTTAGCATATAGCCGAAAGCACTGCTAATCATACACTGCCAGAACAGCCTCGCAATAAGATTGTACACAGAGTCTTGCTTTATTAAACCAAGGGTTAACCCTGTTACAGTCGAGTCAGTTGAAAAACTGCTGCTAAGTACTGGAGGGAAGAATCTTTTTTCTATGTGAAAGCGTGTGAATAATAGTCATTGCCCTAGTGAAACATGAGGCAGAATCATAGTCAGAGAGTTGAGGGTGGGTGGTGTGCAGGGACAACTCAAGTGAAAGAGGGAAAGAACAAATTGGATTACACTTCAGACTTGTACTGTGGATACAGATTGTGTAACAGTTTAGGGAAGCTGTGAGGAACCTCGCCAGTGTATTGTGGGGGAAAAGCAGACAGCAGATAAGAGGGGGTTTGAATTGAGGCAATCAGCACTGAAGGACCTTGTTTGGGGCGTCTCTGCTTCTTGTTTTCATTAGAATGCGAAGCAGCAGATGAAGTCTGGGGCCCAGGAAGTGGGAGTGACACAGAGGGGGGAAGAAAATAAAGGTGGTGAGGGGGGAAAAACAGGATGCCAAGAATGCTTGTTGAGGATAAGGACGAATGCTGGAAATGACAAAAGTGGGTTGCTGTGATGTGGTGACAAGTGCATCAGAGATGGGGATGATGGAGGGAGAGTGAGATAAAGAGAAGGAAGAAAAATGACTCGTCTTAAATTTTGGATTTCTCTGTGCTCAGCAGAGCAATTAAATCATTTTATTGCGACACTGCAGATTCTTGGAATCGACGATGGCAGACACTTGCTGTATGTTTTCACCATATTGCATAATGGAAATGTTTGTGTGAAGGTGCAGCACTGTATTTCAGCTGAACGCATGACTGCTGCTCACACTGCTCTTTGAAGACAATAATGGAGAACAAAGGGCTTCCAAATGTTTTAACTGTGCAACCTCAGGGCAGGATATAGTGAACAATTTCATCAGTTTGGATACTTTAATTCAGGGACATACTGTGGATACATGGGGTGTGATAAGTAGAGACACCAAAGCTTTTTTCCTCAGTGTAATGCATTCTTTACTGCTTTGCTGACATTCAGGCCTGAGGCAATATTTAGTCATTCCATTAAAACGGAACACAAATGGATGGTTGTGTAGTTTTTGCATCATTAGACCCAAACTCTGCCACCGTCTAGCTGCTGTGTGCTAAAGATGCAGATTTCCTTCAAGAAAATTAATTTCAGCGTGTGAGATTACGCTTGTAGCAAATATATGAATAAAAGATGTCAAAATATAACAGAGGGAGATTAATTACTCACTTTTTACCTTAGTTTTTCCACTTTATTGTTCCGCTTTTGAGTGCTACTATCATTACAATTCTTTTAGATTTTCCAAGGCTGCACAAAAGCAGAATGTGAAATACTTGGTCAGCCATTGGCACGTGGTCTTCACATCTGTTGCCATACACTTTGAATTTAGGGATTTAAGTTGCTAACGAGAACGGACCAAAGTCAGTCTGGTCACTTTCTCGTTCTTGGTGAAGACCCTTTCACATTTAATCCATCCTCTAATTGTTTTTTCGAAACTCAGACCAGTCCAATTCAATATTTCTTTTAATTCATAATATCATACATAGATGCCATGAGAGTGCAGTGAAATGTTCGCGCTAGGTTTGCAAAACTGCATCTGAAAGAACCGCAGACAAGACCTAAGTGAAAATGTTTGGCTACAATGCATAGTGATGGGGTGCTGATTCAGGTTTGTTTTGCAGCCACAGCACCTGGACACGGTGCGTTCATTGAGTCAACCGTGAACTCCTCTGTGTACCCAAGGATTCTAGAGTGAAACAACAGGTCATCTGTCTGACAGCTAATATGTGGGTGAAACTGGGTCACGTCACAAGACAATGACCCAAAGCACAGCAGCAAATATACAGCAGCCATCCATTCATTCTCTTTTGTTTATCTAGAGAAGCATCTTGGCGGGGAGCTGGAGTCTGTTCCATCTAGCATGGACGCGAGGAGGAGTAGACCCTGGACATGTCTTCAGCTTCACATAGGGCTAACACAGAGACACAGACAACCATTCACAGCCTATAGGCAATTTAGAATCACCTATTAACCTTACCCCACTAACTGCATGTCTTTGAACTGTTGGAGGAAGCCAGAGTACCCAGAGAGAACCCACACAGGGAGAACATGCAAACTCCAGAAAGGCCAGATGGGGAATTTGAACTGAGGGCTTTCTTGTTGTGAGCCAACAGTGCTTACAGCCCCCAAATCTACGACATAATAGCTGAAAAAGAAAACAATCAAGGTGCTGCAATGCCCCAATGAAGGTCCAGACTTCAACCAATTTGGCACGATGTGGTGGGACCTTGAATTGTCAGCTGGTGCAAGATGGAACTTTTGTTTGATTCTATTTACTTTACACATTTTTAGATGTCTTATTTTTGCATTTTTGTCCAGCGTTGCATCCCTGCCTAGATGTCTTCTCTTTTTTACTGGCTATCGAGTAAATAAGAATAAATCCCACAAGGTGTTAGTTGATACTGCTAGCAGCATTGTTTCTCTGCCACCTCAGCATGCTTTGATACTGTCCAATTCTGGCTATATTTCTTTTCTCTCTCCATTCGTGAATAAGGTTATGGAGTTGAGCTCCAAAGTCACCTAAAGTGCCCCTCCCCATGAAGATGGCTGTCAGTGCCCTGTCTTTTCTATCATTATTTATATCTGGTAAACAGTAAAGGGGACTAATACTTACACGGTATGCTTTTACTCAATTTCAGCACTCAAAGTGTTTATTTAGACTACATGGTTTTCAAAAGCAGCACTCCAGTGAGACTGCTCTGTTAAAAGTCTATAATGAACTTTAGAGACTTCTGACACCGGGCTTTTGTCCGTACTCAGGTCGGTTGACCTCAGTGCTGTTTTTGATACTGTTGACCATCATGTTTTACTTAATAGCTTTGAGGTTTTGCTGGTATTTGTGGGTCAGTGTTTGACTGGTTTCCCTCATATTTATCTGACAGAACCTTAACTCGCTGTTAGGGTGAGCAAATTTTCTTTTACCATCTGTGGGATTCCACAAGGTTCAGTTCTGGGTCTGTTATTATTTTCTTTCTATATTCAGTCTTTTGATTTCTTCTCATTTTTATGCTGATGGCATTCACCTGTAGCTTGATAGTTGGTGTTGCATCCCAAAGTAACTGTGTGACTGCCTCTTCAACAATTACACTGTTTTAAATTCCAACAAGGCAGAAGCCGTGATTATAGCTCCTCCAAAACAACAATGAAGAGTCACTCGAGCTCTTGCTTCCTTTTGCTCATCTGTTAAGTCTGACATTCATAATCTTGGTGTATTATGTGATTCTTCTTCCATTTGCATGCAAAATTTATTTCACATTTCTGTTTCTTTCATTTAAGAACCATTTCTGAATAATGGTTTCCTCGGGTGAACTGTTGTTCATGCATTGATGTCATTGCAGCTAGATTATTGTAATGCCCTGTTTACTGGCTTGGATAGATAATCATTTTCACACCTTCAAGCTATACAAAGTGCTGCTGCCAGACTCCAAACCTGTTTTAGTCGCATTAATCCTGATTCTTAGTCTTTACATTGCCTCCCAGTAGATTTGAGAAATGGTTTCAAATTCTTGTACTTAAATACAGCGCACTAAATGGACATTTATCCAGGCTTTCTGTTTAAATTCTTACTGATATTGCACATTAGTTTTTCAGTTTTACATTTATATTTACTGTTTTTTTATGTTTCCTTTGTATTTTATTTTGCTCATTCCTTGTTTTTATTTATTCTGTTATATACAATTTTGTAAATGCATGTCTCTAATAAAAAAAAGCATTACCTACTTAAGAGATGTCTGCATTAAAACATGCTCCCAAACCTCGGAAAGAAAAGAAGAGTGGCCCCAGATTCCTTCACATCGACACCGATACAAATCATACAGGAAACGATCACTTCGAGTTATTCCTGCTAAATGTGATTCTACAAGATATTGAATCATGGGGTGCACTTAGTTTTTCACAGTGCAGCATAGAGTCCTGTGCAAACTGTGATTATTTTGGTGAAAAACTGTGAGACGTTCAGTGATATTCCCTCTTTGCAAAAACGCCAAAGGGTAGCATATGGCAGAAACAGCTCAGAAAGCACATATATTTGATTTAATGTGCTGGGACAGTGCAGAGATAGAGGATACCCTCTGGTGGTTTGCAGAGGAGAACAGGAGGACTCTGCAACCAGTGTGATAGAAGCCTTTTATCAGAGGATGGAGGCAGGAATCCAGAAACGTGTTAAAGAGGTTCCAATGGAGTGCTAGCAGGAATCTGGTCAAGCAGTGAAATGGCCTGAGTGACATAAAGGAAACAAATGTGCCCAAAAATAGAGCCCCTGTGAATGGAGCACAAAGGTTAATGAGCAGAGAGATGCTCTGTAAGAGACCCGATGAGAGAGGAGAGGAAGAAAGATGGCTGCATAGGGCTCAGAAGTTCACAACGAGCGGAGACTCCAACCTGTTTCTATTGATTTTCCAAAATGTCGTCGACTAACGTGGCAGCCTTATCCCACTCGGGTGGAAAGGTTAACAGGGTGAATTTACACTCTAAAGAGACTTCTTTGAAAAGCAGCAAAAGACTCAATAAGGCGCCTCAAGGCCCTGTTGTGTTTTTGATACTACATGTCAGGAATACATGAAGCTGTATATTCCCCTGTTTATGGGCCAACAATATGTGAACACCCATGATTATGTTTGCTTATCATTCTGACATTTAAGCTAAATTCACTTTTATTTCTGCTTGAATGCAACGTCACTCCCGAAGAGAAGGGTGTCTCAGACGTGTCTGCACCTCCACTGCAACAACTGCATTCCCTCTTTCCCCCTTTTCTGTGCACCATGCAAGTACAAAATAAGGAAAGAAAAGAGAGACAAAATAAACACACACATCATGCCGCCTGGCAAGATACACAACCTCTCTCACCCTTGCGCGAAGGTTCCCCTGCAGAAGTAGTTGCCAGATTGCTGGAGCATGAAGCACTAACAGCTTTGCCCAAGGCTAACTTCAACCTTTTGCAGCAGAATGGAATAGGAGATGTCTGGTGAATTTCTCATTGTTTATAGTCTCATTTCATGAAGAGATTAAGAGTGAGTCTCTTGGTTGGTGAAACAAGGGAAAAGCAGGGAAGCGAGAAGATCATTTACTTTTCTGACAAAATGAGCTTTCCTCTTAAGTGAAGCTGTGTGTGATTTAAGGGTGGAATTTAGCCAGAAGTAAGGCATAATACAGAGTAATTGTACCTTCTGCATTTCCTCACTGTCAGAAAATGTTGGAATTTATTTATACCAGGAAAAAACCTAAAACTGAAAGTGTAGAGCTCATTCACAGTTATTTCTCAGACCCTACAGGAGAAGGTAAGTATGTCACAGAGGCTTTACTCATTTGTGCTTTCAGCACAGAACAAAAGCTGAATAGTAATCAGTCGGAATGTCTTTTACAGTAGACTTCAATCTGGAATTGTTTGTGTGTGAAATGGTGTTTTTATTCCTAACGACAAACTACCATTTTCCAGAAACCAGTGTCAAAATGAAAATATGAAGTCTCAATTTATAGATTGCAGAGGAAATTTCACTGGCTTTAAAATAATAAAACCAAAGAGGATGTGAGTGCCGGCAAAGGGAAAGCAGTTGGATCATGCAAACAGTCTTCTGTTCCTTCATGTAATCCCAGACTGACTCTATGTCCGGATCGGGCCTCTGTGGCAGCCGTGCCATCTGCTGCAGGACTCCTTGCACCTCTTGAGGCTGAAGATAATTCTTTATAGCTCGGGCTGGAAAGCTGGGCTTGTTGACCTTCTGCAGAATTAAATAGTTACGAATTTGGATGCATATTTACTTCAGGAACAACATGTGTGAGAGAGCAGCCAAAATCTGCACGAGAGTGACATGAAAATGAGTGGGAATGTGGGAAAAATGAAAGAAATGGTGGTATATCCCTTAAAGCCCCCCTGAGAGAGGCGCTGATGGACAATCCACCTTTCCACCCCAGGCACACATCAAACAGACTTAATGAATACCTCACTGAGAAAGACCTTTTCTCAGGTTAACAAAGAGGAGAAAAATGCAAAGGAGCTGAAACGTGTTCTTCCAAAGAGACTGGATGAGTTAAAGAGCAGCATGCCTTCATTCAGCCCTTCAGAAAACTGAGCCCTCATCAGGTGTTTGTCTCTCAATCTCTTTTTTCATAAGCTGGCAAAGATGCTTTGAATTTCCAGAAAGGCTCAGAGCTGCTATCATATTGTTGTGTACTTGTGGAGTCGTAATGATGTGGCGTACTCCTCTTGATGCTGTTGTTTTGGATGTTTTACAGTCACACCGACTGTTTGCACTCCGCTCTGTGAGGCTCCCCGTCTGCCTGTTTTCCAGACATGGAAAGCAGGTGTTTGACAGCTGATGGGTCTTACTCTGCAGAGAACACCCGGCTCATCTCTCCTCTAATGAGCTACATGAGACGGATTGTTTCTTTATCCTTCATTTGACTTTACAACAAAAGTGAGTGTCTTAACAAAACTGTTTCGCTGCTGACGGGATATATTTACCTCTTTGAGGTAGCAGAGAGACAAGTTGCCTCGATAAGGTCTTTGAAGGTGGCTTAATGATTTTCCTAAATTAATGTTTTGGCACTTCCACCGTCTGGCTGCCGCTGCGCTTTGCTCTGCTTTTATTGCACGTTTTAGTTGCTGTGTGTTCAGTTTGGAGAATCACTGGCATTTAGGTAGTGTGAGAGTTATTGGGTGTAGATGTTGAAGAAACATGGAGTATTGATTATCGCTGCTGCAGCCTGTGTCACTTTTGATAATACCAGCACCTGAAATGTTGAGTGGTTATCAGGGTTTTGTTACGGTGCAGTGCACTCTGCTATTCTTATACAGAAGTGCAGCTCATTGGCACATTGCAGTGGGCCTTTTGTCAAACCCGGGACGATCACATATTTTCATTGAAACAAATAAGTCAAAAAATATAATATAAAGTAAAGCTCTGGCGGACTTGGTTCTACACGAGTAAAAAGTCATTTCTTCAGTAATTATGCAAAGGTCATTATGTTTTTTAGTTTAGCTCTATCAGGACGTTATCAAACTTGCACAACTGATTTCTTTGAGCCACATGCTGCAGACATGACACCGTCATTCAAGTTCATATGGAGATTGTGATTGCACACAGTTGCATAGGTATGTTTTTTTGGTCTATACCAACTCCAGAGGGAAACATGGACCATTAGCTGCTAAATGCTCCACCATGTTCACCAGCTAGACTGTAACTGTGTCTGCCTGTTTGTTGGCTGAGCTGGTAGTGTACAGTGGGTTAATAGCGCTCCTTTGCTAAATATGAGAACCTGCTGTGACTGAAAGGAACAGCGTGAGAGCAGTGAGAGTGAGGTTGTGTGGCACAAAGCTAGACAACAAGCTGGAACTCCCCATAAAGCTCTGTAAGTCGTTTTGCAGATCAGATTTCTGTGTCAGAACATTCGTTCATAGCTGCCACACTCAAGTCGTATGTATTTATGTGTTCATTTTTTATTACATTTTCCCATCATTTTAAGGTATTTCCCAGGAATGTAGAGTCACAATAAAAAAAATGCAGCTACAGTATACTGAGGTGCCCACAGTGGTGCATTTACATCAATATCCTTTCAAGGTGGACTAATAAAGGCCTGTTTGAATGGCATCCCAAACACAAGAACAGCTCCGTCCTGTTTCTTTGGACAGTTTTGCTTTCGATGCATTAGACTTGCTTTTTTAGGCCAGTGTCAAACAGCTGTGAGGAGATTCCGAAAAAAGGTGAGATATGTGACTCAAATAAAAAGATATGTACTTTTATAATACATGTACAAAACAAAAGACATCCTTTGCTTGTACAGAATATTATCATAAGAGATGCTTTTTGAAACAAAATTCAAGCTGAATGAACCAATAGTCAGATTTTTTATTTTTAATCTCAAATTTTAAGCCATTCGAGCTCATTGTTGCCTCAAAATTGATGTGCTGGATTTGATTTTAGGAGAACCTGTTTGAAGGACTCAATCTATGCTTTATATTTACTCAGTAAGTCAACAATGTGCTTTACATAAGAACGTGTTCATTAATAATTCACAAAGAACTCCTTCGTTTTCTCTTGGCTGGAAAAAAAATAGTTAAAAGTAACTTCAAAGACATGAATGTGATATATATATATATATATATATATATATATATATATATATATACAGTGGGGCAAAAAAGTATTTAGTCAGCCACCGATTGTGCAAGTTCCCCCACTTAAAATGATGACAGAGGTCAGTAATTTGCACCAGAGGTACACTTCAACTGTGAGAGACAGAATGTGAAAAAAAAAATCCATGAATCCACATGGTAGGATTTGTAAAGAATTTATTGGTAAATCAGGGTGGAAAATAAGTATTTGGTCACCTCAAACAAGGAAAATCTCTGGCTCTCACAGACCTGTAACGTCTTCTGTAAGAAGCTTTTCTGTCCCCCACTCGTTACCTGTATGAATGGCACCTGCTTGAACTCATCATCTGTATAAAAGACACCTGTCCACAGCCTCAAACAGTCAGACTCCAAACTCCGCCATGGCCAAGACCAAAGAGCTTTCGAAGGACACCAGGAAAAGTATTGTAGACCTGAACCAGACTGGGAAGAGTGAATCTACAATAGGCAAGCAGCTTGGTGTGAAAAAATCAACTGTGGGAGCAATCATCAGAAAATGGAAGACATACAAGACCACTGATAATCTCCCTCGATCTGGGGCTCCACGCAAGATCTCATCCCGTGGGGTCAAAATGATCATGAGAACGGTGAGCAAAGATCCCAGAACCACACGGGGGGACCTGGTGAATGACCTGCAGAGAGCTGGGACCAAAGTAACAAAGGTCACCATCAGTAACACACTACAACGGCAGGGAATCAAATCCCGCAGTGCCAGACGTGTTCCGCTGCTGAAGCCAGTGCATGTCCAGGCCCGTCTGAAGTTTGCCAGAGAGCACATGGATGATACAGCAGAGGATTGGGAGAATGTCATGTGGTCAGATGAAACCAAAGTAGAACTTTTTGGTATAAACTCAACTCGTCGTGTTTGGAGGAAGAAGAATACTGAGTTGCATCCCAAGAACACCATACCTACTGTGAAGCATGGGGGTGGAAACATCATGCTATGGGGCTGTTTTTCTGCCAAGGGGACAGGACGACTGATCCGTGTTAAGAACAGAATGAATGGGGCCATGTATCGTGAGATTTTGAGCCAAAACCTCCTTCCATCAGTGAGAACTTTGAAGATGAAACGAGGCTGGGTCTTCCAACATGACAATGATCCAAAACACACCGCCCGGGCAACAAAGGAGTGGCTCCGTAAGAAGCATTTGAAAGTCCTGGAGTGGCCTAGCCAGTCTCCAGACCTCAACCCCATAGAAAATCTGTGGCGGGAGTTGAAAGTCCGTGTTGCTCGGCGACAGCCCCAAAACATCACTGCTCTCGAGAAGATCTGCATGGAGGAATGGGCCAAAATACCAGCTACTGTGTGTGCAAACCTGGTAAAGACCTATAGTAATCGTTTGACCTCTGTTATTGCCAACAAAGGTTATGTTACAAAGTATTGAGTTGTATTTTTGTTATTGACCAAATACTTATTTTCCACCCTGATTTACCAATAAATTCTTTACAAATCCTACCATGTGGATTCATGGATTTTTTTTCACATTCTGTCTCTCACAGTTGAAGTGTACCTCTGGTGCAAATTACTGACCTCTGTCATCATTTTAGGTGGGGGAACTTGCACAATCGGTGGCTGACTAAATACTTTTTTGCCCCACTGTATATATATATATATATATATATATATATATATATATGTGTGTGTACGTATTATAACTGCCAAACCAGCAGCACAGACAAAAAAAAGTAAGAATACACAGTAGGAGGCAAGGACAGGATGGACCCTATTATTTTCAGTTCATTCTGTCTTTTCTGTTATTTTTTTTATATCCGAGTATTTCCCTAAGTGGCTTGCTCTGTATCTTGTCTATTAATAACAGGAGGTCAAAAGAAGCGGGACAGAGAGAGATGATTCCAGGGAGGAGGAATGTTATTCTAGAGAAAGCATATGGTGCTCTAAGCACACATGGAACCTGAGGAAGCTGAGCCTGAACAGAAGATGATGGATTATACCGCGCAGGCAGGGAATGGTACAAATAAGTAACAGAAACCAAAGTGGGGTAGGAGTGTGCTCGCCATTCCAAGGGGTGATGGAGTTTGTCATGTTGTTGACGGCAGAAGGTATTGTATAAACTATCCCGGCTCCAGTAGGTGTTTTAGTGGAATAGAGTTGAATTATCCATTTAGTACCAGAGGGGGAGTTCATGACCTCTTCCTCTTCCACTCCCCCGCTCCTCCATCAGCCGCCCACAGTGGCAGCTGCGGTCAAGGTTAGCTCTGTGGCTATTCTGCGTTTTCTGCTCGGCTGTTTGGTGAGCGGACTGAGAGAGGGAACTCTGCCAGGCAGGTTTAGCCTGAATATTCTCTGGTACCGAGATGCTTTCAGGGCAGACTTTCATAACGCAAGAAAATGATCAAGATTTTTTTTTGTTGCCATGGCGCCTGCACATCTCTATGTATGAGTATATCAGAAAGAGATTTTAAATTGTACAAAGAAGAAAAAAACACAGCAGGAGGGCTGTACAATTTGAACAGGAACTAAGAATCCAAAAATAGATGGGTTTTCTTCAGCCAATAAAGCAGATAACACAGAGAAAAGCTGTGTTTTATAGAAACAGAACACAAATTGGTAGCTAATCAAATGGTCATCAGTACTTTTTTCTTTCATTGCCAAGAAGTTAGCTTTTCATCAAGCAATGAGATATAGACTGTTTTGAGAAAAAACAGATAAATGCTCCGCTAAAAATGGTGCAGCACAAATTTGCTTCGAACACTCGCAGATTTCAAACACCTAAAATGATGTGAGCAACCACGAGTGACTGTTGTAGATTATCAGCACAGAGGATGTAGGTTGTGTTTTTACCGTCTTTAAACATTTGTGCCTCTAATCTTCATCAGGAGACAGGCTGCTAGCAGATGCAGTAATGTAGTCCCTCTTTTTTAAGGCTAAGAGTTGTTGCTGTTCCAGGATGTTATTCTGCCACACATCAAGCCTAAAAAATCAAAGTGTGAAAAGCAGTTCAGGGGCAAAGTTTCACCATCCAGATTCCTGGAGTTGGCTTTCCTGTAGACTCACACATTCAGGTCAAGAAGCTCGACTGTGGCTGAATGTGTGGGTGAGATGCTGATTTTATGTCACTAGAAAAGCGACACAGAGTCTTGCTGGTTGACGTAGGCACATAGATCACGGGTCAAGAGCAGCAACATTTTAATGCCATGCAGGATGACACCTATTGAACATGTGTAGGTGTTGCTATATTGACAGGAAATCAATAATGAGTGTGCCATGAATATACTGTTTTACTTCATTTTTATTTATATAGCACTGAATCACTACAGCAGCCGCAACTGAACAACTGAAACCTTTCCACCCCAAATTGTTTGTGTGTGTGTGTGTGTGTGTGTGTGTGTGTGTGAGTTTGCTTGTGTCAAAATTGGGGACTTCTGTCAGCTCACACACCAGTCAATTGGGGACACCTCTACCTTTGGGGACCAAAACCACCGTCCCCAATTAGATTTACCTCTAACAACGTTCAGCATGCTCTAACATATTTTAATCCAAAAATCTCACCTGTCCCCAAAAGTGACATTTTTTAGATTTTTTGTGTATGTGTATGACATTGCCCCCAAAAATTTTTGCAATCTGTGTATAACTCTATGTTGCCCCTAGTGGAAGTGTGTGAAATTGCAAGAATTTCCACTGTCCCCAAAAGTGACATATCTTGGATTTTTTTGTGTGTGTATTACCTCTCCCTAACCCTTATATTATTATAGTGTAAGATTTCTTTTAATATATTGATCTTTTTTGAAAATCTTATTCAACATTCTTCTGTATGAATGGTTTTATATAAACAAACATTTGTTCTCTTGACTAAATAATAGAAATCAGTAGACTATTTAGTAGATTATATTTTTAAAGGGTAAAGAAGACACTAGAAAATACAAAAGAGTCATATTTCACGTAATTATGATATAAATAGTTTTAATATTTTTTAAAGAATTATTTGGCATGATGTGAAGCAGATGCATGAAATAATGGAGCACTTTAGGTTCATATTTGCTTTCTGAACTGCAGCTTGACATAAATTACTCTAAATTCTTGATACTTTTAGTGCAAAATATTTAAGATGTTTCTTGAATTTCTGTTGGATGGTGCAGGGATCCAAAATTTGGTGAAACAGCTGAGCTAAATTTAAATTTCAATGTTAATACCTAAAAAGCATAAAAAGTCACAAGCATATGGCATAAAACTTAATTCTCACCAAAGTTTCTTTAAGAGCTGATCAAAAACTGTGTAAGACAATGGTCATTACATATGGATCATGACAGAAAAAAAAATTATATCCTGGATACAAGTGGGAAAGATTAGCTTCTGTAGCATGGTTGACTGGGTCTTAGAGATATGTGCAGAGCTTGACTCAAGTCAAGTTCAAAGTCAGCTTTATTGTGAAAACCCACATGTACAGATGATACACAGGAATTTTAAATTGTAATGCTCCCACGGTCTACAGTGTACAGTGAAAACCTTAAAGATAAAAACAAAACAAAAGTCCTATGTACAACATAATACAATGAACACTAGTGTCATACAATCAGAGTGCTTTCGGGAAAGAGTTTGTGTGCAAGTGGGGGTGGGGCAGTAAGTCAAAGGGCGATGTTTAGAGTTTTGTATGTCTGTCGGGTGGGGGGGCTCAGAGGAAAGAGATGAATGCAGGTCTGGAGTTCGTGTGTGTGTGAGAGTGAAGAGGCACAGAGCAGGGACAGCCTAAAGATAGGGGAGGTGAGGTAAGACCTCTATGTCACCATAGGCCTTGATCGCAGCCATAGAGGTGTGTGCAAGCAGCAGCATGTAGAGCAGCTTTAAAGGTATGAAAAGTGATTCAAACTTTTTTAGTTTTTTATACCTATATCTTAAGGGTTCTGCTGACAAGTTTCAGCATTTTCTGTTTGAATGTAAGAAAGTTATTTAGTAATAACTGCTAATACTGGCTTGCTAGATGTGCCCTTGATGATTTGGGGAAAAAAAGATTCGAGCTAATTAGCCCGAAAAAGCTAGCCACATATAAGTTACACATTCAGAGCCGTCTTGGATTAAACATCAAGGGATGTTTGAATGAACCAAACATTCAATATTTTAGGGGATTTAATTTTTTTTATGCTTTTATGATTCTAAAATAATAAAGGATGTTTATTAGCATCCTTAAGTTTTTCATGTGCAAGCTAACAATGAGGATTATCTTGTTAATTAAGAGAGGCTAATGAAACGGAAAAAATAAATAAGCTTTATAAAGAGGAATATTATGCTATTTGTTTAATTTATTTATTTATTATTCTGAAACAAAGAAACATAAATAAACTGCAGGATTTTGAATGTCCCCATTTAGGTTAAAGTGGAGTGTATTTGTGTTAGAAACGTCCCCAAAAGTCATAAGAATATGGCATACTAGTGACTATAGTTGGATATAGTTTTGTATTTTTTTTTTTTGATATCATGTCCCTATTTTCTGTATAAAACTATCCATGAAGTCAGAGAACAATTTATCAATGATTCCCACACTCAAGTAAGGGCTATGTTGTAAAATCCTTCATTATGTCTAAGATTTGAAAATATGGAACAAATACCAATCAGAATGAGGATTAAGATAAAGCAATCCATCCCCCACATCATTACACATACCTCAACATATGCATATGTTTAATAATCAGAGTTCATTGTATTTACCAGTTCCAGTTATTTACCAGTTATTGTATTTTTAAAAATAATGTCATGTCCCTTTTTCAGTATAACTCCATGCATGAAGTTCGAGAACAATTTATCAATGATCCCCACACTCAAGTAAGGGTTATGTTAAAAAAATAACCAACCCCTTCATTATGTCTAAGATTTAAAAATACAGAACAAATACCTTAATATATGCGTGTGTTTAATAATCAGAGTTCATTGTATTTACCAGTTCCCTAAGGAAAGTTTCCCATTGAATGTCCCCATTTAGGTTAAAGAGGAGTGTATTTGTGTTAGAAACATCCCCAAAAGTCATAAGTATATGGCATACCTATGACTATAGTCGAAAATGTTTTTGTATTGTTTTTTAAAAATAGTGTCATGTCCCTTTTTCAGTATAACTCCATACATGAAGTTCGAGAACAATTTATCAGTGATCACCACACTCAAGAGTTATGTTGTAAAATCCTTCATTATGTCAAAGATATGAAAATATGGAACAAATACCAATCAGAAGGAGGATTAAGATAAAGTAATCCATCCCCCAAATCATTACACATACCTCAACATATGCATATGTTGAGGTATGTGTAATGAGTTCGTTGTATTTACCAGTTCCCTAAGGAAAGTTTCTCATTGAATGTCCCCATTTAGGTTAAAGCGGAGTGTATTTGTGTTAGAAACGTCCCCAAAAGTCAGAAGTTTATGGCATTCTAATGACTATAGTTGGATATGCTTTGGGATTTTTTTAAAAGATGTTATCATGTTCCTTTTTTCTGTATAAATCTACCTATAAAGTCAACAAACAATTTATCAGTGATCTCCTCACTCAAGTAAGGGTTATATTTGTAAAATCCTTCATTATGTCTAAGATTTGAAAATATGGAACAAATACCAATCAGAATGAGGACAAAGATAAAGCAATCCATCCCCCAAATCATTACACATATCTTAATATATGCAGATGTTTAATAATCAGAGTTCATTGTATTAACCAGTTCCCTAACGAAAGTTTCCCATTGAATGTCCCCATTTAGGTTAAAGCGGAGTGTATTTGTGTTAGAAACGTCCCCAAAAGTCATAAGCATATGGCATACTAATGACTATAGTTGGATATGTTGCGGGATTTTTTTTCTAAAAATAGTATCATGTCCCTTTTTCAGTATAAATCTATCCATGAAGTCTGTAAACAATTTATCAATGATCCCCACACTCAAGCAAGGGTTATGTTAAAAAAAAGAACAACCCCTTCATTATGTCAAAGATTTAAAAATACAGAACAAATACCAATCAGAATGAGGACTAAGATAAAGAAATCAATCCGAAAAGTAGTTACACATACCTTAACATATGCATGTGTTTAATGATCAGAGTTCATTGTATTTACCAGTTCCCTAAGGAAAGTTTCCCACTGAATGTCCCCATTTAGGTTAAAGAGGAGTGTATTTGTTAGAAATATCCCCAAAAGTCATAAGTATACTGTACGGCATACCTATGACTATAGTCAGATATGTTTTTGTATTGTTTTTTACAAATAGTGTCATGTCCCTTTTTCAGTATAACTCAATACATGAAGTTCGAGAACAATTTATCAGTGATCACCACACTCAAGAGTTATGTTGTAAAATCCTTCATTATGTCTAAGATTTGAAAATATGGAACAAATACCAATCAGAATGAGGACTAAGCTAAAGCAATCCATCCCCCAAATCATTTGTGTTAAAAACGTCCCCAAAAGTCATAAGCATATGGCATACTAATGACTATAGTTGGATATGCTTTGTAATTTTTTTAAAAATAGTATCATGTCCCTTTTGCAGTATAAATCTATCCATGAAGTCTGTAAACAATTTATCAATGATCCCCACAGTCAAGCAAGGGTTATGTTTTCATTATGAAACATATGCATATGTTGAGGTATGTGTAATGAGTTCGTTGTATTTACCAGTTCCCTAAGGAAAGTTTCTCATTGAATGTCCCCATTTAGGTTAAAGCGGAGTGTATTTGTGTTAGAAACGTCCCCAAAAGTCATAAGCATATGGCATAGACTATAGTTGGATATGTTGCGGGATTTTTTTTCTAAAAATAGTATCATGTCCCTTTTTCAGTATAAATCTATCCATGAAGTCTGTAAACAATTTATCAATGATCCCCACACTCTAGCAAGGGTTATGTTAAAAAAAGAACAACCCCTTCATTATGTCTAAGATTTAAAAATACAGAACAAATACCAATCAGAATGAGGACTAAGATAAAGAAATCAATCCGAAAAGTAGTTACACATACCTTAACATATGCATGTGTTTAATGATCAGAGTTCATTGTATTTACCAGTTCCCTAAGGAAAGTTTCCCACTGAATGTCCCCATTTAGGTTAAAGAGGAGTGTATTTGTGTTAGAAACATCCCCAAAAGTCATAAGTATACTGTATGGCATACCTATGACTATAGTCAGATATGTTTTTGTATTGTTTTTTACAAATAGTGTCATGTCCCTTTTTCAGTATAACTCAATAGATGAAGTTCGAGAACAATTTATCAGTGATCACCACACTCAAGAGTTATGTTGTAAAATCCTTCATTATGTCAAAGATATGAAAATATGGAACAAATACCAATCAGAATGAGGACTAAGCTAAAGCAATCCATCCCCCAAATCATTTGTGTTAAAAACGTCCCCAAAAGTCATAAGCATATGGCATACTAATGACTATAGTTGGATATGCTTTGTAATTTTTTAAAAAATAGTATCATGTCCTTTTTGCAGTATAAATCTATCCACGAAGTCTGTAAACAATTTATCAATGATCCCCACAGTCAAGCAAGGGTTATGTTTTCATTATGAAACATATGCATATGTTGAGGTATGTGTAATGAGTTCGTTGTATTTACCAGTTCCCTAAGGAAAGTTTCTCATTGAATGTCCCCATTTAGGTTAAAGCGGAGTGTATTTGTGTTAGAAACGTCCCCAAAAGTCATAAGTATATGGCATTCTGATGACTATAGTTGGATATGCTTTGGGATTTTTTAAAAGACGTTATCATGTTCCTTTTTTCAGTATAAATCTACCTATAAAGTCAACAAACAATTTATCAGTGATCACCACACTCAAGAGTTATGTTGTAAAATCCTTCATTATGTCAAAGATATGAAAATATGGAACAAATACCAATCAGAATGAGGACTAAGATAAAGCAATCCATCCCCCAAATCATTACACATATCTTAATATATGCAGATGTTTAATAATCCGAGTTCATTGTATTAACCAGTTCCCTAAGGAAAGTTTCCCATTGAATGTCCCCATTTAGGTTAAAGAGGAGTGTATTTGTGTTAGAAACATCCCCAAAAGTCATAAGTATATGGCATACCTATGACTATAGTCGAAAATGTTTTTGTATTGTTTTTTAAAAATAGTGTCATGTCCCTTTTTCAGTATAACTCCATACATGAAGTTCGAGAACAATTTATCAGTGATCACCACACTCAAGAGTTATGTTGTAAAATCCTTCATTATGTCAAAGATATGAAAATATGGAACAAATACCAATCAGAAGGAGGATTAAGATAAAGTAATCCATCCCCCAAATCATTACACATACCTCAACATATGCATATGTTGAGGTATGTGTAATGAGTTCGTTGTATTTACCAGTTCCCTAAGGAAAGTTTCTCATTGAATGTCCCCATTTAGGTTAAAGCGGAGTGTATTTGTGTTAGAAACGTCCCCAAAAGTCAGAAGTTTATGGCATTCTAATGACTATAGTTGGATATGCTTTGGGATTTTTTTAAAAGATGTTATCATGTTCCTTTTTTCTGTATAAATCTACCTATAAAGTCAACAAACAATTTATCAGTGATCTCCTCACTCAAGTAAGGGTTATATTTGTAAAATCCTTCATTATGTCTAAGATTTGAAAATATGGAACAAATACCAATCAGAATGAGGACTAAGATAAAGCAATCCATCCCCCAAATCATTACACATATCTTAATATATGCAGATGTTTAATAATCAAAGTTCATTGTATTAACCAGTTCCCTAACGAAAGTTTCCCATTGAATGTCCCCATTTAGGTTAAAGCGGAGTGTATTTGTGTTAGAAACGTCCCCAAAAGTCATAAGCATATGGCATAGACTATAGTTGGATATGTTGTGGGATTTTTTTTCTAAAAATAGTATCATGTCCTTTTTGCAGTATAAATCTATCCATGAAGTCTGTAAACAATTTATCAATGATCCCCACAGTCAAGCAAGGATTATGTTTTCATTATGAAACATATGCATATGTTGAGGTATGTGTAATGAGTTCGTTGTATTTACCAGTTCCCTAAGGAAAGTTTCTCATTGAATGTCCCCATTTAGGTTAAAGCGGAGTGTATTTGTGTTAGAAACGTCCCCAAAAGTCATAAGCATATGGCATAGACTATAGTTGGATATGTTGCGGGATTTTTTTTCTAAAAATAGTATCATGTCCCTTTTTCAGTATAAATCTATCCATGAAGTCTGTAAACAATTTATCAATGATCCCCACACTCTAGCAAGGGTTATGTTAAAAAAAAGAACAACCCCTTCATTATGTCTAAGATTTAAAAATACAGAACAAATACCAATCAGAATGAGGACTAAGATAAAGAAATCAATCCGAAAAGTAGTTACACATACCTTAACATATGCATGTGTTTAATGATCAGAGTTCATTGTATTTACCAGTTCCCTAAGGAAAGTTGTCCACTGAATGTCCCCATTTAGGTTAAAGAGGAGTGTATTTGTGTTAGAAACATCCCCAAAAGTCATAAGTATACTGTACGGCATACCTATGACTATAGTCAGATATGTTTTTGTATTGTTTTTTACAAATAGTGTCATGTCCCTTTTTCAGTATAACTCAATAGATGAAGTTCGAGAACAATTTATCAGTGATCACCACACTCAAGAGTTATGTTGTAAAATCCTTCATTATGTCAAAGATATGAAAATATGGAACAAATACCAATCAGAATGAGGACTAAGCTAAAGCAATCCATCCCCCAAATCATTTGTGTTAAAAACGTCCCCAAAAGTCATAAGCATATGGCATACTAATGACTATAGTTGGATATGCTTTGTAATTTTTTAAAAAATAGTATCATGTCCTTTTTGCAGTATAAATCTATCCACGAAGTCTGTAAACAATTTATCAATGATCCCCACAGTCAAGCAAGGGTTATGTTTTCATTATGAAACATATGCATATGTTGAGGTATGTGTAATGAGTTCGTTGTATTTACCAGTTCCCTAAGGAAAGTTTCTCATTGAATGTCCCCATTTAGGTTAAAGCGGAGTGTATTTGTGTTAGAAACGTCCCCAAAAGTCATAAGTATATGGCATTCTGATGACTATAGTTGGATATGCTTTGGGATTTTTTAAAAGATGTTATCATGTTCCTTTTTTCTGTATAAATCTACCTATAAAGTCAACAAACAATTTATCAGTGATCTCCTCACTCAAGTAAGGGTTATTGTTGTAAAATCCTTCATTATGTCTAAGATTTGAAAATATGGAACAAATACCAATCAGAATGAGGACTAAGATAAAGCAATCCATCCCCCAAATCATTACACATATCTTAATATATGCAGATGTTTAATAATCAGAGTTCATTGTATTAACCAGTTCCCTAACGAAAGTTTCCCATTGAATGTCCCCATTTAGGTTAAAGCGGAGTGTATTTGTGTTAGAAACGTCCCCAAAAGTCATAAGCATATGGCATACTAATGACTATAGTTGAATATGTTGCGGGATTTTTTTTCTAAAAATAGTATCATGTCCCTTTTTCAGTATAAATCTATCCATGAAGTCTGTAAACAATTTATCAATGATCCCCACACTCAAGCAAGGGTTATGTTAAAAAAAAAACCTTCACTATGTCTAAGATTTAAAAATACGGAACAAATACCAATCAGAATGAGGACTAAGATAAAGAAATCCATCCGAAAAGTAGTTACACATACCTTAACATATGCAGATGTTTAATAATCAGAGTTTATTGTATTAACCAGTTTCCTAAGGAAAGTTTCCCATTGAATCTCCCCATTTACGTTAAAGCGGAGTGTTTTTGTGTTAGAAACGTCCCCAAAAGTCATAAGAGTCAGGTATACCAATAACTATTGTTGCATATGTTTTTGCAATTTTTAAATGTAGGTATATTTCTGTATTTAGTATTAATCTACCCTTGAGATCAGTGACAAAACCGTTAATGGTCACTGATCGTTAATGACGATCAGTTAATGATCACTGTACTCTGGTACTATATCAATTCAATTTCATTTATGTATATCCTTTTGATTGTCCTCATTCAGGTTAACGCAGTGCATTTTTGTTAGAAATGTCCCCGGAAGTCATAAGAGTCATCTTCTTTGGCAGTTTTTAATTGTCGCTTGTCTATTTGTTATTCATGTTAAATCTACTCGTAACATCAGTGAAAACTAAAATTAAGATATCCATTCTAAAATCGTACAGCTTGTCTTATCACTCACAGATCTTTAATACTGTACTTATTGGTGCCCTGATGTAAAGGATATTTTGATTGCTTCTAATGTAGGTTAAAGTATTGTGTTTATTAATAATTAAATTAAATCTTTTATGATAGGTTTGGATAGTTTCTGAAAATCAAATGAACTCTTGGTAATTGTGTTCAAATTATCTGTGTTAACAATTCATAGGTGAAATTAGAAATTTCTTTTAGTTTAAATAGAATATAAAAACTAGTTTAACTGTCTAATGTTTGCCTATTTAACTGATGTTTATCTACTCAAGACTAACCAAGCTGAAGCAGCATCATGAGAAATGCCTGAAATGTAAAAAAAAAATTGATCTGCAAAATCCAGATTCCTCAAGCAATGAGATTGAGTCTCTTCTGTCAGGTATGGAGCCAATAAAAACACAATAGAACAAGAAAACGGATCAAGATGAAGACAGGGGACCAGGGACTTCTTCCCAGTGAACATATTTGGAAGCAAAGTTCTTGCCTTACAATTTGCTGGTAACAAACACTCAATAGTACAGATGATTTTTTTTATCCAAGTTTCTCTGCATTAATGATGTGCATATAAACTCCCAAAACAACACAGTAGTAATAAATGCAGTCAAAAATTTAAATTGTTCTGTGGCCGAGACATTGGACATAGTTTTGATTTCTTCAAGATAAATAGAGACCTTAATTATTGTTTAGATTATTGTTAGATTGGGTAGTTAACATTACATTGTACTTTGAAGGAATTGCCTTTAAGGGAAGTATGGTCCCCAAAACTGACATAAAATAACTTGTGTATGTGTGTATTGCTGAAGACCCCGAATGGAAGTAAGGTCCCCAAAAGTGGCATAAAATAGTTTGTGTATGTGTGTGTCGCCGAAGACCCCAAATGGAAGTAAGGTCCCCAAAAGTGGCATAAAATAGTTTTTTTTATCTGTGTATCGCTGAAGACCCCAAAGGGGACATTAAACATTCCAAGTCCCCAATGGGAAGGTAAAAATACTGTCTGGACAAAAGTTGCTTAAAATTAAAATCTCAAGTGATTTTTTATTTCTGTGGTCTTGGAGGAGTAAAACTGAGTTGCCAGCTTGCTTCTAAACCATACAGAAAGTGGTGTCCCCAAAGGGGGGGAGTTAAGATATGCGACCCCAAACGGGACTTAAGCGAGTATGTGTGTGTGTGTGTGTGTGTGTGTAACTGTGTTTACATATCTTTGTGGGGACCAAAAACTGGAAGTTTACTGTACTTGTGGGGACCAATAGCCCTTATGGCACAGGTGTCGAACTCCAGGCCTCGAGGGCCGGTGTCCTGCATGTTTTAGATGTGTCCTTGATCCAACACAGCTGCTTTAAATGGCTAAATTATCACCTCAACATGTCTTGAAGTTCTCCAGAAGCCTGTTAATGAACTAATAATTTGATTCAGGTATGTTGAAACAGGGTGATATCTAAAACCTGCGGGACACCGGCCCTCGAGGCCTGGAGTTCGACACCCCTGCCTTATGGGGACAAAATGCCGGTCCACAGAAGTTTGAAGACATGTTTAAGACTCAAAATGCGGTTTTAGTGTCAGGGTTACAGTTAAGTTAAGGTTAGGCATTCTGTTTTGATGGTTGGGAAAAGCATTATATCAATTAGATGTCCCCACAAAGATATGAAAACATGGTGTGTGTGTGTGTGTGTGTGTGTGTTGGTTGGTTTTCTTTTGTTTCTCATCTAAAAACGAAAGGTCAGCATCACAGTTTCACGCTTGCAGTGGTCTTATCACCTGTCTCACACAAGGTCAGGTGTGATTGAAAAAAAAAAAACTTCTGAAAATTAGCCCACAAAAATATGAAACTGTAAGTGATGTAGAAAGATCTCTAGCTCAAGAGAACGTATGATGAAATGACTAAACACAGACCACATTTATAAGCATGTTCAGCTGATCAGCTATAGTGCAAACCAGATTTCCCCTTTTGAATGATAAAGATTAGCTGTACCAGCTGCAGCAGTAACTTAACTGAGGGGACTCGTGTATCATGAACTGACTGGATTATTCAAAAGTGCATTGTTAGCACACATGAGGTTTTGCCAAGTTCTGAACGATTCTGTCAAAACACAAAAACCTGATTTAAAGTTCTTCCTCAAGGTCACCGTGTGCTCTGCGGTTTCATCAAGAAACCTTCTCGGTGAGGTAATCATAATGCTTGATTAATTAATTATGAGGAAAAAGAATTATGAAAAAATTGCAGCTCCAATTTTCTGAATCACATTTTTTATGTGCCTAAATTAAGTAAAGTGTTTTAGTGAATGACTCAAAGCAGGTGTGATGGATTGTATCCATTTTATGGTGTTAAATAAAATGATGACCATTATTGCCATTCGTGACTATCTCGTATAATAAATTAACTTAGATTTTTACACAACCCCTAATAATCAGTGCTGTATGACTGAATGTGTGGCACCCATCACACCCGACATGACAAGTTTATGGTGCAACATTAAATGAAAACAACTGTGGAGAAAAGTTCACATCTGCAACCAAACGTAGATTTAATTCATTTATTGGACAGAAACAGCAGAGCTAAATATCACTGATAGCACAGATATTAAATTCCATCTGGAAAACGTCTGCTCCAAAATCTGTGGTTATAACATCCTTACATATCCTTTGTGATGTATAACACAATGTCTTCTTTTACATTTCAAGCCTCAGATAATTCAGGCGCTGTTTGACACGATCTCGTGATTACTGCTGACGTGTCCTTCAGAGCTGAGCTGATCAGCAGACATTTTTAAAAAAGAAACCTTATTGTATATGCACTTTTTTGTGCTCCTCATCAGCCCAGCACAGCCTTTACAAAAAGACATGGTGTGCAGGTCCACCAGTGCTTTTCTCTTTTAATCTGCAGTTTCTGATCAGAGCGAATAGGCCCTTTGAAAAGATGCTGCCAGTTTCCCATGTGCAGATGATGTACCATTAGTGAGCAGAATGATTGATTTCTTAAAGTGGATTTGTGGTGCTAGAGAAGAAACATTTACCCCTCAGGCAGAGAGTCAGTATTAATAAAACATTACAGGGAATGAATCGCCAGCTCTCAGAAACCAGAGTGTTTAATGACTGTTTTCCTCTCACTCTCTTCTTACATGTTTAAATGTTGTTCATTGAGAATTGTTAGGCTCCTGAACTGTTGGGAGGAAAGCAGGCTAACTTTGCAAACTTCAACATCTGACAGAAAGTTTCCAGTCTCAGGTGGTGTCATGTTGACGGCATTCCCATTTCATTTCCCATCACAATCTCCTTTCCGTAAAGTCACTTGTAATTCTAGTCATCGGCGGTGCCAGTTTCAAATGTTTCCATTAAATCTGAAATGGTAGGAAATTACTGCCAGTTTGACGCATTCATTCAAAGCCAGGGGCTGATATTCCAAAACTGCATTACTGTTTACCCGACCGTGATTTGGACTTAATTAACTGTGCTAATATTTCAGATGTAATCTGTATTCATTGTCCAGACTACTCTCTCTTGTTTGTTTGTTTGCATGACAAGCACCATCTCATTTAACAATGAGACATCCTCCCCTTGCGTTTCCTTTATTTTAAATATAGATCAGGCATTTGTTCTGTGAAATGTTGCATTTGATGTTACTTTGCTGGCTTATATTGTCGTCCATTTCTGGAGAATGAAAGTTTTGGAGTGAGGATTGCTTCACTACACACCTAAATATCTTCAGCTTGAACGGTTGTTGAAAAATGATCCAACATGCATAAAAGACAAAATAGACAAAGCATGTAATCTTTCTAATCATTTGCCACTTACATCACAGTAACAAAGGAATCCTTCTATCCAAAAATGCCATTTCAATTATTCTTGATTTGTGCTACGTAGTCTTCGAGGTGGGGCTCAGCAGCCATCTACATTTCAGGGAATTTGGAGCTGTGCAGCATTCTGGATGCCTTTGCATTGATGTCAGATTGATGTGAAGAATAAAAAGTATTTCTTGACTGAATAAGCAACGTCCTATACTCTTTCAAGAAGAACTGATCGACTGTTCAACGAGTTGAAGATTTAACAATATGTTGGCACTTTCTCTGTGTTACTCTGGCTTAAGCACTCCCAGGGACACACACAGGAGACCTTCTGGGAACTAGCACTCTTGTCTGACACCCTATCAGTCAAGAGTTCCTGTCCCTGATCTCTATACAACACTAGAAAGGGCTGTCAGCTAAGACTATCCAACCTTGTATAGAGTCATCTCCAGGCTAATCTCCTCCACCACCAGCACCTGGAGCTTTCAAGTGACCTTGGCGATCTCCCCCAGAGGTCTGGCTCAGCAAAGACAGCAGTGAAAGCTTTCATTTTTGTCT
The DNA here is from genome assembly GCF_964374335.1 of Astatotilapia calliptera. Lineage (NCBI taxonomy): Eukaryota > Metazoa > Chordata > Actinopteri > Cichliformes > Cichlidae > Astatotilapia > Astatotilapia calliptera. Next base: position 2,469,543 of record NC_137427.1, read on the forward strand.
GTCTCGATGGACAACTCTGTAAAAGGAGACAGCAGCGCTGTCTAAAGAAGTTCCACATCATTTCACAACACAACACTGTTTCCAGAAAGGGGGCAATCAGTTCATCTACACTTTCACTCCTGTCCACCAGTAGGTGGCGTTTCACTAGCCCATGCATGTAACCATGTGGGCGATAGCAGCCTTATTTTGTTCCTATGAGTAGAGTCTGACAAGGCCATCGCATAAAGGCCTCACCACAGGCGCTCATCTGTGAGCTCTGCTGCTCTAGGAGGGAGTACTGGTGTTCCAGCTCCAGGTGGGGTCACTCTTTCCCACTTAAGCTCATTTACAGAGGTCTATGAATCACCTGCCCCCCCCCTCACTTGGGACCAATTTGTCTTCAGAAAACCCACCAAGAGCTTTTGCCCCAGATGCCACAGCTCCCAGGGTAACTAGGCCATGCAAACAATTCCACATTGATAAGGAAGTGGTGGTCTTAAGGGACTGAATCCCCACTAATAAGGTGATTTGCTTTTCATTTGCATTCATGAGGATGCTCAAATCTGTCTTGAGAGCGAAAAGGGGGATAAGCCAGTGTGAAGAAGAATGCCACAGGTTGATCACAGCATAATGAGGAAGTGCGGGAGTGGAATCCGGCAGCCTTTAATAGAGGGGATTTGAGTGAAGCCTGCAACAATGTGCAGCAGCTGGCTAGGTGCCACCTCCGTGCATTAAATAAAGTGCACTTGTGTGCTCTCTTAGTGGGGTTAACAAGGCACTCTCAAGTGAATCAACATCCCCCAGAGAGAAGAGAGGCTCATTCAAAACTAAGCGTTTCCAAAAACTCAAAGTATTCAAAGGTAAAAAAGCACAAGGAGAAAAGCAGAAAAACAAAACACACACACTTGGTTTCCATATCTTTGTGGGGACATCTCATTGATATAATGCTTTCCCTAGCTGCTTACCCTAACCATCAAAAATGAATGCCTAATGCGAACCCTCAGCCTAAACCTAACCGTAACCTAATTGTAACCCTGACGCTAAAATCACAGTTTGAGCCTGAAAAATGCCTTCAAACTCGTGAGGACGGGCACTTTGTCCCCATAAGGAGAGTATCTGTCTGACTTACTGCAGCCTCATAAACCCCCTAGAGCTCTTAGATCAGGTGATCTTTTGCTCTTGGCTACACCAAAGTCGAGGCAGGTTCATAGAGGTGATCGGGCGTTTGCGGTCGTGGCGCCTAAATTGTGGATGATTTACCTCTCCATGTTAGAAAGCCCCGTAACCTCAATCTTTTTAAATCCTATCTCAGAACACATTTTTACTCATTGGCTTTTAACACAGCATGAGAGTTATTTACCTATTTACTTATTTAACTGTTACTTGATATTCGCTGTTTTATTTTGATGCTATTTTATTTTGTTACTTCATTTTATTGTGTAATTACTTTGTTGTTTTAATTACTACTATGTTTGTACAGCACTTTGGCCAACACTATTGTTGTGATTAAATGTGTGTCAAATATAAATAAATAAACAAAAGAAACTTCCAATTTTTAGTCCCCACAAAGACATTTAAACACACATCAAATCTCTCATACATTTGCAGTTCTATCTTCTACAAATGGAAAGGATATCTTTGGTAACAGGTTGTGTTTTCGTATCGTAATATCAGCCATCCTGATCATTCCTTCCCACACATCCTGGTCTTGGTAAGAGATCACCATGGTGATCATCCACCAGCACCATCATTAACTCACCGAGATGCACCTTAGACTTTGCATATTAATTGCTTATCAATTAAAAAAGCCACTCTGGGAGGTGGACGAATCATGCTTCACTTAACCCGCCCCCACACCCTTGCACCTTGCCTGTTATCTGGTGTCCTCTGTAAACCTGCTGACTGACAGTGGCATCCTTGTTTGAGGCAGGGATTAGTGACCACCGCTGTCAGAGGTCCAGTTTGAAATCATTGCCCAAAAAACCAAAATCGAGAAGAGAATGCAAAGGGATGCAATATAAACACAAAATGCAGAAATAACTAACAAATTCACTGTCCATAAAACATAAAATAATTGTAATAAGTGGTGAGGTGCTTTATTTAATTACTGTTAAAACAACAGGATGCTACAGAGTATACTATGCCATAATCTAAGTGGTACAATTATTCATATCTCAAAGATAATCTGTTAAGACCATCCATTTCTTTTTTCTTTGGTTTCATCTGCAAAAAAGACCCAAACATCACTCGGGTCTTTAAAAATACTCTGACCCTCATATCTGAGTATTTGCTGTCGGTGTGATATCTTCGGCTCTTGTTGTACGTCACTCTCCAGTGGCAACTCATATATAATTAATTATGGACAATAATGTTGTTGTTGTCCATAGCCACAAATATCTATTAATGAAATAAATGTATGTATGTATTGCCTTGAATAAATACATATAGAATGGTTGTTAACGATAAATGTATTGTCATGTTTTCATGTCATGCTTCTAACATTTCAGTGGCACATCAGAGAAACTAAAATTGATACATTTAGATTGTGACTCGATGAAACTGATATGACTAAAGATTCTTATTGCCTACAAAAGTAACTGATCAGTGTCTTAAACTTTGCTGCTTTAGCCTTTTTTCCATACAGCCTCAATGAAACAACATCAGACTGAGACCGAACACAGAACATTTCATTCTTCTTTTGCATCGGCAGCTGAATGTGTGCAAATTCCAATTTACAGCTGCTCGACATCCAGCTGTGTTATTGAGATAGCCCTCGACAGGTTGCACATATGTTAACATAGTCATATGACAAGTAATAAGACCTCTAACCTGTTTAGGACCAGATTATGTGTTCGGCATAATTTACCAAGGTGCCAGGTACAAAGACACATACTTTCACGACACAAACGTTGAGCTTTTCGTCTTTCATAAGGTGCACAACTATTATTTCGAGATCTTGCTCTGACTTCTGCATTCACACAATCCGATGCACTCTGACAGGAAATGACATTTGGCCTTTTTCCAGATGTTGTACGTCAAATGTAAAGTGACCACATCATAAGCCTCGGGGTGTTCAAAGGGTTAAAGTAAGAGGGCTCACCAACACAGCTCTGCCTCCTTGACACTTTGTGCCTCCCACCCCTCCACTCTCTCCTCCAGCTTGACTGAAGAATTACTGTATTTGGTGCAATTTGATGGACTGCTGAACTGTGAATATGCTTCAGCCCCAGACAGCTGTCTTGCCCAGAGTAAAATGTGATGGATGGGCAGGAGAGCAAGGGGGACATATGGAAATGACCGAGCATGAAAGGAAAAGAAATTCTGTGCGCCTTTGTTTCATCAACCCTCTGACCACACACAGGCACTGGGTTTCTTTTATCCCCCTTTCACTGTTTCAGCCTTGTCAGGATTTTTATTTCACTTAACATCTGCCTTAATTTCCCGCATCTCAATCAGACTGAAATTCATCTAGCAAATGCAACGCTTCTCTTTGGGAGACCCTTATACTGATCAAAACAACCTCATTAGAATGCATTCATCACACCCATAGCGGCATCCGCTCTGTCTCGCCAGGCAGTGCCGGGTCACAGAGGCGAGCTGGGTGGTGCTACGATGACAGCAGCTAAAGATTAGGATTGACAAAGTGGATCACCAGTGCAGATAGAGTGGCAGCTAGACATAATTTCCCAATAACTCACCATAGTTGGCAACGTCTTAGTCAGCAGAAGGCCCGCAGGCCATCAATCCAATCTGTGCAGATTGATCCACTGAGTGTGTTCGCATGTGACTGCGTGAAAACAAAGAGGAGAGATAGCAGAGCAAAGAGAGAGAGAGAGCCAGCATCTGAAAGGCATGTGACCGCATGCATAAGGCTGGCAGGATGTTGAGACAGTTTTGTGTGGTTTTATTGTGTGACAGTGCATGCGAGCAAACCAGTGTGTATCTTCCGTGTCATGTGCATCCAAAAAGAGACATGCTGGAGCTGGTGGGTGTCAGGGAGCCTTCAGCGGAGCCTTCACACGGCATGTTAAAGCTGAAGGGGTGACTGGGGGCTGTTGTGTGCGTGCGTCTGTGTGTGTGTGTTGGCTGTCTGAAAGGTCACTGGCTGCTCCAGCCCCCGACAGACTCCTCTGAGCCGGCTAAAAGCACTGAAATGCAGCAGAACCTGACAGATGCTCCTAAATATATAATTTTCCCAGAGAAGAAAAACAGATTCAAACAGGAGTCGGATTCATACGTTGATACAATAAATAACGATGCACAACAGGTTTCTGAGTACACAGCAGCTTGTTTGCAGACTCTAAATATAGTCTGTATAATGAAGAGAGAGGAAATGTTCTCACACACACGGATGAACAAATGGACACAAGTGAACTAAATATAAATAAATGAGGAGCTACAGTAATATCCGTGTTCATGTTATAATGGGTACATGAGCGTATGACTTGCCAAAGCAGACGAAGACGTACATTTAGATTTTTTTCATGAATGTATCATTTCTGACAACAAACCCAGAGTGGAAGGAGGTTTTATGTGTGTATACCATCTTTATTTATAACATGAAATATTAAGTACACCTGTGTAAATTCATACCCACAACCTGTCCAATGCTGTGATGTATCATCATCAGTAACTGAGGAAGCTGTTGTAACTCTCCCTGTAGGGCCTGTGGCAAAAATTCAGCTGAGGATTTTTTTTTCCTTTGAGTGGGCACGCTGCCATTTTAATTCATCAAGTGTATTATGGATTTTTGGACATCTGCCCACCCAGAAATGTGGGAAGGCTTAAGGTTTTTAAGGAATTACCTCATGACTATATTTCCAAAAGTACATGGACACTCCAAAACTGCACCCTCGTGTGGATGATGAACATCTAAAGTTCATATGTCTGCACTGCAACAATTACATGACAAGAACAAAATATATAATAATATAATACAGTTGAATGTGTAGCATGCATACAGAGACATAAAATGTAGCATAAAATCAATGTGGAAGTACAGTTTTCAAACATGTGCCTCCTTCACATCATCACCATGAAATTCCCAGTTTTCAATTTTGTTCGATTATTGATCAGGTTGATATGAGTGTGTCTTCGCCCTGTGATGGACTGGTGACTGGGCCAGGGTGTACCTCCCCTCTTTCTCTACAACAGCTCCAGCAAATTTGCAACCCTCAGCTGGAAAAAAAAATTGCCAATCATATATTCTTACAAGGTGCAATAAAAACATAGTGCTGCATCATCACCACCGGTAAAGAGCAAAAAACTCAACTAGTGTAAATTTTTTCCCCTTAAAGTTATCCTTTAGGACGATGTGCCATCTGTTAATTATCTCACAAATCTGAGCTGGAGGGTTGGTACAAAGCAGTCTTAAAGGGGTTCAGACCAGTTTAGACAGAAATTATGTGGAAAAATGTGAAGGTCATGGCCACATGATGAGGGCACAGCTTTGGCCCTGCCTTCACCCACCCCCTAATGCCCTTGATGCACATGGAACTGTGCTCGCTTTGTCAGTTCTAAATGGAATAACAGACGTTTTCTTTACATTTAATTTCTTACTGTTTGCACTTTCTAGGAAATACAATCAGGAAGCAGTGTAACATTTTGCTCAATTTACCATCACTATTGGACTGAAAAGACAATCTCCACAAAGATGCTGTGAGCATATAGTGTCTCAATGCGCCGGTATGATGATGATGATGATGATGATGATGATGATGATGATTATTATTATCATTATTATTATTATCATTATTGTTGTTGATGGGAATCCTGAAGAAAATGAGTAAAAGTACACCAGAAAAAGTACAAATCTTTCCTCACGATGTGTGAGAGGGTTACATTTTATTAGAAAAGCTCTCCACAGAGCTTGGTGGCATGTATCAGAACCAAAGCCTCGATTTAAGGGAGGATTTCAGGTCATAGTAACAAAACACACATTTCCAAACATGATTTGAGTTCAATGTAAACTTCTTAGCTTTCAGCTAGCTTCCAGAGGCTTTATTTAATTGATTTTTACAATGACCGTAAATCCCATTTTCCTGGATTTTTAGAGAGACACAGTTTGTGTGTTGACGCCACATAAAGACACGAGGATTCATGACATTTCCCAACAGCTATGTTAAATGTTTTGTTTGTTTTCTCCTGAACACACAGCTCTCTCCTGTTTACCATAACTCAACAAAGCCCTTTGGGCTGACAGACAGCAGTTTAGAACTTATTTTTTACTAGTTGAACATAAAATGAAGAAATTCATGACAATATTTCTTCCCTCAGACATGATATTTGTGTTCTGAGGCAGAATTTTGTCACCTGCCAAAGTGTCGAAAAGAGTTTTGGTTTTCTGCATCCTGCATTCACATGTCAACCTGTGTGTGTGTGTTTGTACGGAGAATAGTGCTGCTTCCACACTAGGGATGTAGGAATAGACTCTAAGTGCACTGACTCTTTGTTACTGTTGAAAAATGAATGATCTGCAAGTTCTCAAAGTCACATACTGGCCTAAACAAGTAGCAAGGTCCAAACTGCATTGATTTGAAGTCCAACTTAAGTTTCTGAGAAATTACGGCTACTAATGTTTTGAATGTTGCTTGATGGTGTTGTTGTGGTTTGTTGTTGGGTTGTAGATCAGCTGAATTGAGCCCCAAAGCGAACCCCATTTCCATCTCCTTCCATTATCTGTCACGAGGGAAGGCTTAATGCTACATTTTAGCTCAGCATGGACTGGATCAGGAGCAGCTGATAATAATTCACTGCTGCCACTTCTTGTCAGATGTTGTTACCAGTGTTTGCATTCATCCCTGGAAAGCTTCAGTGGCAAACCTCACATTATCCAGTGTTACACAAACCTAATGGCAGCCAAAACCACAAAGGCTGCTTTTTTGTTATGGGCAGGGAAGTTGCTTTTATTCGGATGACTGGACAGCATGCTGGAATGCATTAACCAAGTGAATATATAGTGCTCATCTTAGTAAAAAACATAAAAAAGTGCTTTCAGCAGACAACGGCTAACCTATAAATGACCAAGAACGATTCCAGGACTCAGTCTTCTGTTCACCTTGTTTTGCCTCCACCAAGCTTTTGGTAAATGTCCCAATATGATCTCCTATAATCAACTATTGGCTTGAAATTTAAAAAAAATAGACATAATTTTGCAATAATACCTCATTTACAGTAAAACATGTGCAAACATACACAGAAACCTTGTTTTGTATACAATGTTTATATAATTGTGACAAGCTTGAAATGTAATATTTGTTCACTTTATTCTTCAGCACAGCCTGAACTGTGTTAGCCAGTCTTGCAGTTTCTTTAAGCATCTTCGGGAATAGTTCTCCGGGCTTCTTAAAGGGAGTTCAAAGCTCTTCTTTAGATGTTTCTGCCTTTTGTTCTGCTCTCTGTCAAGATGATCCAACACTGCTTCAGTGATGTTGAGGTCCAGGCTTTGGGGAGCACCACTCCATGGCTGACAGTGCTTTATTCTGTCTGGGTATACTTAAACTACATTCGCACTGTGTTTGGGATCATTGGTATTCTAAGCAATAAAGCCTATGGTAGGTGTTTCCAGATGGTATTTAATGATGAAAATAAATATTTTCTGCATTCATAATTCAATCAGTCCCCAACAGCACAACCGTTCCTCTCTTGTAGGGTTTTTATTGTTTTTTACAACCTCGCCACTTCTCCACTTGTTCAGTTTCTTCAACTTTTTAAGGACACACCTTGCAGATCTTGCCATTGTGGGCAAACTGCAGTATATTATCTTTGGCATTTGTCATAGATTCAACTAGCAGACTAACTAACAGCATGCCTTAATTTAAAACAGGTTCTTTTCTAAGTTGTCTTTTATGTGTTGAAACAACAGAAGTTAATTCCTTGAGTTAGATTCTTATGATTGAATAATTCAGTGTTCAATGGCCCAGAAACAAACAAACAAACACATAAATGAATCCACTGAAAATGGTAAATGGTCCGGCACAAGGACTGGACCGAAATTTAGTGACAAAGAGAAACTTTGACCTTTGGAAAGCTGGAGAATTATTGCTCAAGATCACTTTTGGTAGTAAATCTGACTCCCAGCAAGCAAAATATAAAGAAATGAGAAAAACCTTTCTGGAGACCCCAAAGAGCTCACGCTTTGCAGCAGATAAAATATCAATCACTGCTTCTACTCATTATTAGTATTGGAATAGAACCTGACAAAGTCCTCTTAGATTTCCTCAAAGTCCTCCTAGGATTCCGATTATTGTTGACAATCTGTTTTTCCTACCTGTCAGATAATGTATCTGCAAAATAACTTGAGGTAATCTGTGGATTATTTCGTGGCTTCAGTGGACCCAGACTTTAGGTTAATTGTGTTAACGATGGCTGCTGTATAAGAAAAGCTATTGGTCTGTAATTTTTGCCTATAGGCAACTTTGACTTGGCACAAAGTATGTTCACTTTTATTACACTTAGATGTAACGTGCACGTTTGAGGAAATGGAATTTCACATTGTTAAATATCACATTTGGTCAGATCCAAGACAATCGTCAGCATAGCTGTAGCTCCGAGCCTTTCTACATGGGACCCTTCTTCCTTTAATTGACCACAAAAGCCATCACAATCTGCAGCTAAGGTGCCAGATTTAATTGAGAAGAGATGTCAGCTTCAGGATTGGAAGTCCGCACTCCAGTGGTCTTCAGAGCTTGGTGAGAGTCAGCAAAGTCAATGAAAGCTCTGAACTTTTAGACAGCATGAAAGAAATGAAAGCAGGCAATAGAGATAGGGGGCAGGAAAATGGCCAAGAGGGGAAAGACGGCAGGAAGAAATGCAGGGGAGAGGGGAGGGGTGGAGAGAACAGAGAGGCAGAAGAAGATATGTCCCTTTTTAACCGTGAGAGAGTATCTGTGCTGCTGAATTGCACCTGATTCACAAAGTGCAGACAGTTCTCTCCTCTGAGAGAGTTAGGACCTATAATCCTTGGAGTTGATAATGAGAGCTCAACCTCAATGATACATCAGCCCAATGGAGAACTTAACAGCAAAGGCATCCTTCTTCATTGCAAAATCCTGACACATTTATTACCTTGCTTTTCTGAGGATCCCTATTTATAGCGTATGCTGGTTTGGATAGAAAAAGAACAGCAGCCAGGAGAAACAGCTGAAGAGCAAAAGTTTAATACTATAGCACAGAGTGAAGTTCCACTTTTAACATTTCGATTTAGCTCCGTGCAAAAGACGAGCATGAAGGAAAACACTCCATAAAACTATGTTGGTGTCTTCACAGTCATGAATAAAAATGACTTTCCCCCCGACACACACACACACACACACACGCACACGCACACGCACACGCACACACACACACACGCACACGCGCACACACACACGCACGCACACACACACACACACACACACACACACACACACGCACGCACGCACGCACGCACGCACACACACACACACACGCATAAGCCATCTTATTTTGCATTCAGAAGGCTTTTCTGTAATGCTGATCAATTTCAAAAAACAGAAAAGATCAAATGGATAGTCATTCCTACCTTGTTCTTGTTGATCTCCCTCTCTTTCTATTTCTTCCCATGATGCAACAACAACAACAACAACAATAACAGCAGCAGCACGAGTAGTGCAAGATTGCTTTGCCTGGTGCTTTTTTGGGGATATTTCCCCATCTCAGTGGCTTAAGAAATTGGAAATTCTTGGGCAGCATTCACTGTGTCTCAGGGGCTGACAGAATGTGCTACTCTTTTGTAACGATCACTTCGGGCTTCTTCCCTATCTTCCCTATCAAGCTGAATATCAGGAAAAGCACACAAGCAGGTCCTGATCGAGTCTCTTAATGAGACCTAATGGTCCTAATTCTCTGCGTCAATACAAGATCCTTTATTTCCTTTCTGCAATCAAGGCAACAAAGTAGATTCTGCTCCTGCAACAACAGGCGGCGTGGAGTGGTTTTTGAGCTTTTCATGCTGAGAACAAAGATAACTCTTCAGATAGGATTCTGCAGCATGGAAATGATACAATATTTAAGGAACGTGCTACGAGAACAATAAGAGAAAATCACATTTACTTCAGCAAACAGAGAAAAGGTTGCTAAAGATCAGAGAACTACAAATAATTATATACACAACAATATCAACCCTTTTATTAGCAAATTACAAACATACAGGTAAAAGCATGACTGTCCCATGTTGGTAATAATTCTAATAAACCTGACAGGCAGATAAAACTGTTTTGAATAAGTGTGAAGCTGAAAGATTATTTTGCTAGTTGGTTCTGAAACACTCTGTGTGGGGTTTGAAATTTCATATCTTATTTCCAGCGAGGGAACTGCTGACCTCAGTGACTGATAGAATTGTTTACCACATTATTTTCAGGTATTTGATCCATATCAGGTCGCAGAAAAGCTGGTGCCAATCCCTGGACAGATCACTGGTGCGTCTCAGGGCCACCACAGAGACAGGTAGCAGTTCCCACTCGTACGTGCTTTAATGATTATTTCTCTTTCATGAACAAGTTTGTTCTTAAAGCCGACTCCATTCTGGGGCAGTGAATCTTAAGCCGCTCGTGCTCCGCTCGGCTGAGAATCATTAAAGCGGCGGTTGGGACTTTCAGTCAATCAATTAATTAATTAAAACAGATTATTATGGATTTCAAAATCTTTTTTAGTTTTCATATGTACCCATTTTCAGTGATGTCAGCTTTAATAGCGGGAAATTAACGTGACATATAATTATTTTTCAGTAACCTACATTTGACAACAGCATAATAAAACTGGAAACTCTGTTTTTGGTGTGCCACCCCAATATTTGGCCCCCATATGGCCACCCGTATGAAAAAACACTAGAGGCACCCCTGGTGTATCATCTTTGATACGAGATTTTTTAGATTTTAACCCCGAGCCTCATTGATGTATTTGAGGAATAAATTGCACAAAAACTATACAAAATGAAAACTCATACATGTAAATTGATATCTATTTATTTTTCATTCAGAAGGGGCAGGGATAGCTCAGTAGGTAAAGTGGTCGCCCCATGATCGGAAGGTCGGTGGTTCGAATCCACTTAACGGCTACCCTGAGTTACCCCTGAGCAAGGTACCGTCCCTACACACTGCTCCCCGGGCGCCTGCTTAGTGGGCTGCCCACTGCTTCACTGAGTGAATGGGTCAAATGCAGAGAAAAACAAGTAATTTCCCCATGGGGATCAATAAAGTATCCATTATTATTATTATTAGAAGGTTCAATAAACACTCCAGTTTTTAATTTTTTTTTCAACATTCAGGGTTAAGGCTGATAGTTAAGTTGTAAATGTCACCAGAGAATGGCACTGGTTCCTTACAGAGACTCCAGGAAGTCAGTGTGTTGGATGTTAAAATATTTTCAGCCCTGAGTCATTTCTGAGGCTTAAAAGTGCTGTTTAGCATACCTTTGAACTCTGGAGTTGGCTTGGCAGTTTCCCTTTGCTTCCAGTGTTTATGTGAAGCTAATTGATTTTCCACCTTTACCTCAAAAGTTAAAGCGCTGACATGAGAGCGGTATCGATCTTGTCTAACTTGTCTAGAAACCCCGATACCCAAATAATCCAACGTGTGCATTACCAACCCGTTCTCGTTCCTCTAGTGTCACATATATATGACATTTAATCAACACCTGCAGCGTGTCCCTGTGTACACAAGGTATCCTTTAGCGATGGTCTGGTCTGTCATTTAAACAGCAGTCTCAGCCAGTCTCAGCCTGGACGTGAACCATGTTCTCCTCATTGATGAACCTCTAACACGTAACTACACAAGGCTGACACAAACATTCACTGTCATTAACTGACACAACTGTTTGCTGTTTACAAAACCAGGCAGAGATGCTCCACTGTTGTAAATCATTTTAATACATGCCCAAAGCGTAAATTATCACTAAAAAAAGGAAGATGTAATTAAATTTCTACACAAAGAACGCCCCGCCTGAAATCATCTGATTCGCTCGTGTCGATATTCCAACATATAAAATCCGAGCTGTGGATGAATTGCACTGCTGTAGGTAGAAGAACGTTTGACTGCTCATAAAACACTGTGTGCTGGGAACACCAGTCTGATATTGCTGCATTGAATTTTTCATGCAGCTGACTTCTCTTTTCCCTTTTTACCCTTGATAAGGAACTCATGTCTCGTGTTGTTGTTATTCTTACAAAACTTCATTATAGATTGTGATCAATTTCCATCTTTCGGGCACATTGTGCATCACATGAACACAGCGATCCTGGCACTTCTAATCCATTTTGATAAGTCTGCTCTTTTTTTTTTTTCAGCAGCATTCGGAGACAGAATGAAACGAGCATAGAGGCTCATCGTCTCCCTGCTTCTATGCTCAATTAAATAACTAAGTGAAAAGTGTGATGGTCAAAATTAGAGCATGAACCAATCCAATCAGGCTTTTATCTCTTTTTCTCCAAGGCTACTGGGTGACCTTTTCCTGCTCTAATCAGTTTACAGAAAGTCTCTCACAGCTGCACTGAAGCCTGGCCTGATATATAAAGGCTGCTTCAAATGTCTTTTTTATTCTCCTATGTGAGAAGTGAATCATTCAAGCAATGCATGATTTTAAAAAAAAGTATCTCTTTTCTATGCTGTGAAAGGAAATGTTAAATTATTAAATGAGACAAATCAGAATATCTTGTGAAAATGAAAAAAAGGTGATTTTTTTAATCTTATAAATGTAATGATAAATTACATTTAAATTTTGAATTGAACTCTAAATTCTTATGTCATTGAGATTTTGAATAATGTCCCTAGAAAAGGTTATTTGGGGAATCACCAGTAGGGCAAAAAGCGGTCGCCTTGTTAAAACCTCAGCAACACCAGCAGCCTTTTGGCATGACTGCACATTTAAAATGATGTCAGGTTTGTTGGTCGAGAACGGTTAGGAAGAATCCCCCCCCCCTGCAAGGAAATAAGTCAGTTACAGTGGACGCACTGCAGACTGAAGGAGGGAACGAGGAGTAACAAGTGTGACATTTTTGTCTGATATCACAATGGGGTTTATTTCTCTTTGGAACCAATTAGGAAAGAATAAGAATTGTTATCTCATGAGTGTAAAAGTTCCTTTTTTTTAAAAGGTAGGAAAAGAAAAGAAATTGAAAGAAAAAATGTGGTTAAAAGATTTCGAGCTGCAGGTGTATTGTAAACTGGAGGAGGAGTTTAAGTATGACAGGAGACGGGAGCGGGAAGATCGACAGACAGATTGGTGCAGCGGCCACAGCGATGTCGTGGTGAAGACAGAGCTGAGTGTAAAAGCGAAGCTCTCAATTTACCGGTTGATCTAAGTCCCCACCCTCACCTATGGCCACGAGCTGTGGGTAGTGACCGAAAGGACAAGATCGAGGATACAAGCGGCAGAAATGAGCTTCCTCCAAAGGGTGGCTGGCCTCTTAGAGATAGGGTGAGGAGTTCAACCATCTGAGAGGGGCTCAGAATAGAGCCACTGCTCCTCCACATCGAAAGGAGCCAGTTGAGGTGGTTCGGTGAGGTGTTCCAGGCATGTCCCACTGGGAGGAGGCTCCGGGGCAGACCCAGGACACGCTGGAAGGATTATAGCTCTCGGCTGGCCTGGGAACACCTTGGTGTTCCCCTGGACAAACTGGAGCAGGTGGCTGGGGAGTGGGAGGTCTGGGCTTCTCTGATTAGGCTGCTGCCTCCTGCAACCCAGCCCCGGATAAGTGGAAGAAGATGGATGGATGGATGGATGGATGGATGGATGCATGGATGGATGGATGGTGTATTTTAAGTTTGGCTCATTTTCATTCCACAATCATGTTGCAGCCGTAAGGAGGTATTCAAGCTGACTGTCACGTTATCCTTCTTTATTAATGATCAAAGACTTTGTTAAAAGATGGACACAGCTCGCAAGCCTGAAAAGTGACAGCAAAATTGCCTTAAAACTGCATTTTTCTTCTCACATCAAATCAAATCAAATCACTTTCACATGTGCAGGTACACTGGTACAGTACATGCGAGTGAAATTCTTGTGTGCGAGCTTCACAAGCAACAGAGGTGTGCAAAAAATACAATAACATAAAACAAGCAAAATATAAGAATGGCTAAATCTGAGAGCAATAAATACAAGTACAATATAAGAGTGTATGCATTACTGGATGTGTATACTAAATATGTTTTTCTACGTGTGTGTGTGTGTGTGTGTGTGTGTGTGTGTGTGTGTGTGTGTGTGTGTGTGTGTGTGTGTGTGTGTGTGTATACATATTTTACAAATTAAATAGAGTAAACAATAAATAAAATATATATAAATGGACAGCAGGAGGTGAAGCCTCATTAGCATATAAGGGGATGCTAAACAGAGTATACTTACTGACTAAAGACTTGTCCGTCACAATTTGTTAAGCATTTGTGAGATATGGTTTCAAAAAGCTAAGATGGCAGAAATGTCATTTACATCTTTTGTGTATTAAATCCATACTTAACACTTTCACTAAGCTAATTCGATCATCTCAGCGAGCTGAGGATCTCTCTTAATGACGCCTCTCAATCCTCAAATGATAACATTATCCTGTAAAATAAAAAGCTGTAAACTTGTTAAACATGCTTATTTTCTTTCTTGCAGAGAGTTATAAGAGATAATTGACACCACCTTTATATCTGGAGCTAAACCTGGACTTGCCACCATGGTACTGCTGCAGTAAATTAATCAGCAAGTCCAGCTCTATTCAAAGAATATATTATCCACCTACGAGCACGTCCAGAGCGCTCTAATCACATTACTTCTTGTTAGTTATATCTGTGTGATGCTTTCTGTTTTGTTTGGTCTTCACAGATTAAAATAACTGCTACATGTTTTTCATTGTCTTTTAAGAGAATGGTCAGATTTATGGTTTGTAGTGTGACAGACTGTTTGCATCACTCAGGCTTAAAAAAAGCCCATCTCTAGGGTACCACATTTGATCTGAGCTGAAAGGTTGAGAGGAGATCTCGTATACCCATAACGCTTAATCCTAGTTAAGGTAAAGTAATAGATGTTAGTATCATTGTACATCCTGGAGTAATTCATCCCTGCATCTGTTCAGTCGGAGTAAATCTTCCATTTGCCACCAGTGTTTATTTAGGGTTTTGTTCAGCACTGGCAGACCATGGATGGCCTCAGCAAGGAGTCCGAGCTGACTCTCAGAAATGAGTCACTTATAAAGGCTTGGCTGTGAGGACGTTGGATGCCAGGCATGTCAAAATGAATCATGCCATGCAACACATGGCACCAACTGTTTTGCTTGTCGGGCTACTGTTGTTGGCACAAAGTGATGCACTCTGCCGGTGACCCGCGATGGCACCGGATGATAAGCTGAGACATTCAGGCTTTCTGAAGCTCCAGTCCGAGCACGTCGAGCAGCGCTGTCTCTCTGGAACGTCACCACAGTGACAGTTTATGCTTTCTGTGGAACTATGCAGTCTGATGGGGCTGTTTCACAGAAATGGACTGAGCTCTTTTTTTCTTTGACAATAATGTATTTTTTTTTCCATGTCAGTGGTTTTCTCTGAGTAGAAAAAAGTTTAAATCCAAGAGCAGAACACAACACTACAAAAGGATCTGCATAAGCTGCCAGTTTGTTTTCCAGTCCTTACTACCTCATATCATGTGTCATTTTCCCATTAGGTGCATAAATCCTCTTTACTTCATCCCATTCCTCATATTTCTTGTGGAGTGCCATCTTGAATACAGAACAGGAAGAGTTTTCTTTTCCTCCCAGGACAGCAGCATCGCTCTGGGGAGAACAGTGTCCATTAGCTGAGACGCCACAACAACAAAAAATCTTTTGATAAGTGATGTTCATGTTATATCAGCGAAGTATTTATCATCCACAGTTTAAACTGCTGCAGTACCAGCACAGCAGTCCATACTGACACAACAACAGATGTGGCCTTTGATTCATTTTTTTCTTGTATATTTAAAATCAGATTAGCATTAATAGTGAGACAACGACTTTTACTCACATGGTTCTAAATGTTCTCGTTAGAAGAAGAAAGGCTTCGGAAAGGCTTGGAAAGAAAAGCGTCTGGACTTGTTTAAGTTTCCTTGAAGACGTTTCATCCGAGAAGCTTCTTCAGTTCTAAGAGCAACTGGTGAAGAGTCCCAGATTTAAGCCCTATGGGAGTGTCCCCGGGTGGGTCGTGGGCCCCCTATTGATCCTCTACCTAATCACATGAGCCAAGGTGTAAAAACAGGTGTGGGTCACAATCAGCCAAGTTGCCAGGTGAACCAACTGTGACACCTAACCCCACCCTATCATGTGATTTACTGAGGTCAAATGACCCTGGATGTGAGTGGGCGTTAAGGCGTCTGGGAAGGGATCTCAAAACTAGATGGCAGACAGTTGGTGTGGTAAGCCCCGCCCTCTGTTCAAAGATGGTTGTTCACAGTGGACATAGGCTGTATCCCAATTCAGGGTCTGCAGCCTTAAAGGACGCAGCCTCAAAGACCGCTAAGGCCGGAAGTGCGAGGCTTGTGAAATGGGACGGTCTAGCCTCCGTTGCGCTGCCCAGGTTGCCTAGCAACCATGACAACCATGACTAACAGCTGGAAACGTGTCATACAGCTTTGTTTGACAGAAATGAAGGAGAAAATCTTTTGTTCATTTGTTTGTTTCTTTCTACATGAGCTTTGATCATTCTCTGTAAGATTAAGCTCAGCTATTGAACGGCGTATATTTTAAAGTAAAGGCTTTAAAACCAAGTTAGTACAAACGTCACTAATGTCACATAACTTTGCCGACATGTGGCCAAAAGGAATGTTTAATGTTCTTCGTTATTAAACATTTGCACATAAATAAGTGACATAATATTCAGTACTTACTTAAAGTTCACTCTTCGGGCGCCCCTCATCTGCCGTTTTTTTTCGGCAAAATTATCCACCCCCACCGCCGCGCTATGCATTCTGGGATATGTTGGGCCACGAAGTCTACACCGCCACGTCCTTAAAATTCAGGGAAATGAAGGACGCATTTCAGGGTCGCATTTCGAGCAGCCTTTGGATTGGGACAGCCTTCGTCGCGTCGCTGTGACGTAATCGGCCTTAAAATGCGTACTTTAAGGCTGCACACCCTGAATTGGGATACAGCCATAGATGGTTTGAAAGAGGAGTGAAAGAAGCCATCTGTCTTCTCTGTCCAAAATGTGAACATTGTAATTGTGTTTCCAGGATGCCAATTTATAACAACTAAGGTAGAAAATGTATCACTTGAAAAGTAATTACTTTCAAATTTAGAAGCTTTCCCAAACTCATGGGTGTGAACCTCACTGTTGTTATTCATATAATAACATAATCGATTGATTTAAGTTAAAATTAGAAAAAATAATATGGAAGCTACTTTGTAGTATAAACAACGAAATTATACAATAAGTGAGTTTGGAATAAAAACACTAGTTTATATTTGATGAAGATCTTTACATGTTACCTGCAAAACACAGACAACTGGGAAATGTAAAAGTTTAGGAGCAAACCTCCTGTCTTGACAGACTGTCAAAGGGCTAAGGAGGATAGCATCACAGAGCAGGTAACATTGCTATAAAAGTGCTCTAACGTACAGCGTTTTTCTTCAAAGTACAGAAACTGAGGTTTAAGGTTTACAGAAAACAGAAAGAATAAGTGATGGAGCAAAGACCAGCACACAGTTGGCTTTTATCTGTGCTGTCAAGTTTCCTCACCCCTTAAAAAAAAAAAATCCTCTGTGGCCTTGAATGATCCCCCAAACATGGTCGATCAGCCAGGTGGAAGGCATAACGGTAATGGATGGTGCACTGAAGTGGCATCAGCACCACACCCCAGTGTCTGCTAACCCAGCATTGTCACAGCATATGTCAATGTAAGCAGCCCACGAGCTATCAGCATGCTGGCTTGTGTCGAGCCAATCCAACGGATCAGGCGCTTGATGGATGGCATAATGTCCCTGATAGGACGACATACTGCAGTTTTAATTATACAAAGCTCACTTCTCAGCCTTTTAGCGTTTCTGCAGCATTGAGCTGTGCACACCTGTGTTCGCTCATGATATGCTATCAGCGACTGAGCAGTTCTTTGTGTTCTTTCCCTTCTCATTTCACCCCTGACGCCACGCCATCACTATATACTGTTCAATGGAAAAATGTCATTAAAAGGAATTGTAGCCTGGTGTTAATCAGCTGTCCTCCTGCCCCCATATTGTGTCACCTCAGTGAAGATTTGCAGCGACAGTTAAACTCTGTCTCACTACTGCTCTCTGTTCCTGCTGACACCAGAGTGGTGAACATTAGTTCAGAGATAAAAGATTAAGGCGACAGAGTCTTTTTCCTGTTACTCGTTTGCTGAATGAAGCAAAATATGTTTCTGCAATCAGACTTGATGTGCATGTGGAAACAAAGAGAGAATGCATATTCAGGGTTGCTGTAGGAATGTACTTGAATAAAGTGTAATTGCACATCCACTACAGTAGGTGGCAAGGTTTTTTGCACCGAGCATGCACACACAGCAATGAGCACGAGATATGAAGTTTAGTAACAAACCCTCAAGAAAAATGGAAAAAATATTTAACAGTGATGAAAAGAGACGGAGATAACGGGACAAACTAAAGTCTCCCGAAAGCTAAGACACGGAAATATGACGATGCGTGTGCAGCGCACAGCTTCGATGTGACTACGGCGGGAGACAAGTATGGACCGGCGCGCCTACTGTGTCAAAAAATGTTTATCTGATCTATTTTTCTTCTTTGTTTTAACTTTAATCTTAATAAGGATACAATGTTATGCAGAGATGTAGTTACAATAACGATTTAATAGACAAATGATACTATTTATATACATGGGGTAGAGTGGGCGGGGCTTCTTCTACCTTTTTTTTTTCTTTTTCTTTTGCCTGTCCCGTTTGGCTCTTTTGCCATCAGAATTGTTGTCTAAAGGCAAAGAAAGATGCCCAACGGATTTACTTTACCAAATTGACCATCCCAGCCTTGCCGTAATGGTCCATTTGATTCACCTTTTATTGTTTATTTTATTTTCACTTACTGAATACGGGACAGACTTGACTGGGGGAAAGAAGGGGAGAAAGAAAGAGGGAAAGAGAAACAGCTGAGAAGAGGGACGGGGGAGAAGGGCAAAAGACAAAAACCAACAGAATGGGCAGAAAAAAAAAAGAAAAAAATGCATCTATCGATCACCTGGATCACCTGCTGAGAAAGAAAAAAGAAAACAAGCAGAAGAGAACAAGAGTAACAACATCACAATGATATATGGGAATATGACAGTAAATACTAAATATTAAACATTATTGTGCAGCACATAAGATCAACAGAACACAGTGTGCTTTGAGATAGGAGCCAAAAAGGGTGTAGTTTGTGGGTGTGATCACCCGTGTGTACACCTGTGAGCATGGACGCGCTTGTTTTTAAAAGGTTCCTTCATGTAATGATCTGCTAGAGGGTGTGGGGGGGCCACAGCCCCGTCCTCCAGGGCATGAAGCAGGTATGGAGGAGATCAAAACTCCAGACATCCAGAGGCCCCCAGAACACAAGAGACCAAGGCTTCTTCTACCTAAAGGGGGTGTAACAGAAAATAACTGAGAAGCACTGCTGTTGAGGAAGATGACTGATTAAATTAATGGTAGCTGGAAACGTGTAAGGCGCCCTGCTGTTGGAGTGATTATACATTTCTGAGGATCAAAGCTAATTAGTTGTGATAGATATAAGAAATATTTCTCTCTGTCTAAAACATCTATGAGAAAGGTTGCTGCGATGAGCACATGGCCCCTCCCACTCTGACTCCCATCTAGTTTCTCACGTCCTCGTTCACTCGTGATTTGTTTTTCACACTAATTCTCAAAAAAACTGGCCCGTTTTTGTCAAAAAAAGTCTAATACAGAATACATTTCACAGTCAGACGTCTGTCACTTCTGATCCATAGACCATCAGAACACCTGGTTCTTTCTGGCAGGAAACAGAAAATAATTCTGTCAGGAAAAAACCTCCATACTTCTTTTTAAATTGAACTAGAACTTTAACCCTCTCGAGGTAGGCGTTGCCGATTTGCAACAGTTAAAAACTAACAACCTGATTACCCCACATACATATTTTATGAGTTTGTTTTACTCCGAAGTACCACTGCAGGACGTGGTTGTGCATTAGCAACAAAAAGTTTAATTTGAGCCTGAGAGGGTTAAGATTAGGTATACTACTTTACATTAAAAGCAAACTAGTATGCATACTTGCATATACAACCTAATAATTATTATTAATTGCCAAAGTAATGAACAGATGGAATGATGGATGATATTTAGTATGGTCTCTGTTAAGTTTTAAAGGGAAAGTTCACTTAAGAAATCCTATCTGGCCAATTCAACTGCTCTGAATTGTCTGAAAAAGGGAATAAAAAGCATTGGCTGTGTGCCGATTGGTGCCGCTCCTTACATGTAGCATGCAGCAGGATATTTGATTTAGAAGTATCAGAGTCCAGTTAGAGTATGCAGGGAGACATGTGACACTGAATCTCTGAATTCCCCAAACAATAAAACTCTGTTTTCTTGCTTGCTCTTTCCAGCATTATGTACATTATGTAAAAACACCATTAAATGTCAGATCAGACTGATACAGAAACTTATGTCTGGGAAAGATCGGGGACACAGTTGTGTGTTTCTAAAGGCTTGGAGCTGTTGCCATTTTGTCTATTGTCAGTTTAAATCTGAATCTGAAAGTGTGCTTCAGTAATCATGTTTGGAGTATGTAAAAGCATTGATGACCTCTAGGTCAGCAAATGAGAAGAATGACCTAATTTTGACTAAATAACTCAGCTAAACAAAAACACTAACAGCTGAATGTAGGTTAAAATATCGTTGGATAACAGCGCCGGCTCAGACGAGTGGTTGTTTGCCGTGCTGATCATATTCAATTAAAACGAGTAATTCAGAAGTGGAAATTGTTTTCCATCCAACCATCCGGTCTTGTCTAGAATGAATGTAGCATCTGTGTTGGGCTTTGCTGTGACATATAGTCATGTATCATCTGTATAGCAGTTAAAATCAATTGTGGCTACACAAGATAAAACAGGAAACAAAATAGAGCCCCGTGGGGCACAGAGCACAACGGGGGCATTGATTTCCCAACATAGCTGCAAAGAACTGAAACACTTTCTAACCACATCACTGATGCCCACTCTTAATTACTGTGTGAAAGCATCCTTTAGGAAACTCTTTAAATGATTTGTTTAGGCCTTTCTGATGAATACTCGATTGGGATGTCAAAAGTTTGGAAGTAGCTTCAACATCCTGGTGTCTTGTTCTACAACCCACTGCTGAACAACGCTGTTGGAGTAGTGAGGAGCTGCTTTGCTTTGATGTTCAGGTCAATGCTACCTGTCCAGGTAACATCAACATGAATCCAAGCACCCAGTATTTAAAAGCTGAAACTTGCACAGTGGGAATATGATCCCATGTTGTTCACTTCACTTGTCAGTGGTTTTAATGTAGTGTTGGGTCTGCGTTAATAACTCATTTCATCTCAGACCTTTATCTTGATACGTTTCCCTTTTTTCCTGTTGGACGATTCAGCTGTTACATTCTCGTGAACAATACTTTACATATTTACAGGACATACTGAGCAGCATCTGATTACTGATAGTCCAAACTCCTGTGCCACAATCTATTTTTCAACATGATGTTTTACTTGCTTCCCATATACACAGCAGCTACTGCCCCGCTCTCTAATTAGTGAACATGCAGGGCTACGTTTTCTGTAAAAATAGTTCCCTCAGAGAAATGGAAATTCTTTGAACATCTTCCAGATTGTCACAGTGGGTTCCCACTGAATAACCCTCCAATGTATTTAATGATAAGATGTGAAAAAACTGACGGAGTACAACAAAGAAAACTGAACTTATTTGCTGCTCTTTTTTTAGTGTCAAAGATAAAGTGCTATAGCTTTACATTTGTTCCTTTTTGTATAGTTAGTGTTGGCTCATGAGACTGTAGGATGTCTCTGTGCCTTCAGTGTGATGCGTGGCTAGTCTGTGTCTTTGTGTCAATGAAATGACGCTGCTTCCATTTTTCTATCTGTCCTCCTTTGTTATATAGTATAAAAAGTCTACACAGGCTTTGTTTTTTTGCACCCTTGCTTGCACCGTGATAAGCGCTAACCTCCAGTGCAGGCTTCACGGCCAGCCAGATAGCGTTTGCTTCGCTTGACTTCCTCCAGAACTGGCTCGAGAGACAGATGCACTACGGGAAAGAAAAACGGGCAAATAGGAAATCTTAATGGTTGCTGTCCTGCGTGAAAAAAGCCAAAAATAACCCGATGCAAATGGAGATTATTAATAACATTGAAGCTTTGTTTCTATAAAACCAAGCGCTTTGAAGAGAGGAAATTATCCCTGTGCGTCTTTAAGATGATGTAGATTTCCTTCTGAATCTGCAGATATTTTTAGAGTCTAATTAGGTGTTGAAATGATGTCATAGTGTACACCTTGGAAATGTCTTTGTCCAGCAAACAACATCCTGGGATGCTTCAAAGAGGATGAAAAAGATGCCAAGAGATACTTGAAAATGCTGCTTGATTTGAATCTTACAAACTGTCGCTGCTTTATTTATTTACTTCTTAGATGAATTATCTGACAGCACAGTCATCATTCAAAATGGCAGGAAATGTTACACCCAGCCAGCTAATGGCAAAAGCAGCAAAAAGTAATGCAAGCAAAAGAAATTGGTATATTTCAGGATTTCCATATCACCTGTGCCAGAATATTTTTGCTTCTGACAAATTATTAATCCTTTCTGAAGCATTTCTCTAGAATAAACCGTGGATCCAGAAGGGCTGTGGTTCTGCGAGCATTTGCAGCTGCTTCACAGACTGTGGTTGTTATGGTAACGTTTCTATCTTAAGTCTTTGAAGCTGAGGTGGGATATAGTGTGCTCGTGTGAAATAGCAGCACCTAAAACTTTCCTTTTGCTTCTTCGGGAGGGGGGGGGGGGGGGGATGCACAGCATATATGACAGGTTTATCTCAGTGTGTGGGAAAGGTTATTCCTTCCACAGTTTCAAAGTCCAGCTGAGGTGATAAAGCAGATATGCTCACAGTCTCTCCCCCCGTGCAGACTGCTTGATTGGTTTATCAATTGACCTTTATGCCACCTTGTAGCGCCACATTGATCCTGGCTTGTTTGAATGCCGTGTTTCCTGCTCAAGCTGAAACTTTTTGTACCAGGAAATGCAAAAGGAACCCAGTGAAGAGCATAATCTCAAGTACCGCATGAAAAGTAGACCTTTAAATGCAAATATAGAAGGAAAAACAACATAGATATTATAGGTGAAGCTTTCTCAGGAAAATGCAACAATGCAAAATATGTCATTGGGGTTGCACATGAGCCTGACGATCACTCTTCTACACATTTTCAACCGATCAAATATTCTGATGTGGGCAAAGCCCGCTGCCCCCCCCAAATTTTTAAAACCCTACAGAAGTGAAATGCTCCTATATATCCATCAGTTTGTATTAAAAATAATTACTGGGATGAAAGGTCAATGAAAACTGAGTTTGAGCATAAAAATCACAAGTATGAACCAAAATATATGTAGAATATTTACAACCTGTCCAATTAGATGATATTCTGTCTGTAGGCTTTTCACTAAGGACACACACACACACACACACACACACACACACACACACACACACACGATATGCTGGTATTAAAAAAAAAAGTATTTATTGATCACTGCAGCTTTAAAGATCAATTAGCTGTCATCTTACACAGCGAGTGCCTAATGAGTGCATAGTGATTAATCAAATTTGAAGCCGAATGTTAGAAAATTGATTAGGAATGACTTTAAAGAGCAACAACGATATGAAGGAATGAAGAGGTGTTTTAAGTAGCACACTAAATTCACAGCCATCACTACAGTTTGACAAGCACTACATTTAAAGTGATTTTAATTAGGCATTCTGTCTATATACATCTCAAAGGCAATGCCTGTCTGCTCGGCTCAGAACAATCAGCGAGAAAACAGAAGGAGGAAAGAAAACAAAGCAGACATGGAAAAGTAAAAGAAATGGGTGGGAGTGGTGTTGGTGGGGCAATCTGGATGTGAGATAAGACAGAAAAGATGAGAGTGAAGGTGAGTAGCAGACTCTTGGGCACATTAGGAAGGGAATATGAGAAACTACTGGGAGAATAAAGATAAGAGGTATGGGCAAGAGGGGTAAGTAAAACCACGGAAGAACAGTGCAGATAAACAGAGATAAAGGGGCTTTAGTTTGGAGGAAAACACAAAGATTCGGCTGGTGAGGGAGTCAAGAGAAAGACACAAGAAGGATAGAATAAATGAGAAAAGAGAAAGAGGAGGGGAGAAATGATTCAGTGTGCAGTGGAGACAGGAAGCATGAGAGGCAACATGACAGAGAAGGAGACAGAGCTGCGAGGGAGCAGAGTGAG
The DNA here is from genome assembly GCF_964374335.1 of Astatotilapia calliptera. Lineage (NCBI taxonomy): Eukaryota > Metazoa > Chordata > Actinopteri > Cichliformes > Cichlidae > Astatotilapia > Astatotilapia calliptera. The sequence continues at coordinate 2,493,959 of NC_137427.1, forward strand.
TGATGTCCAGAAGGGGCACAGTAACACAGTCTTCTCCCCGACGTGGCCTTGATGAAACTACAACACATCAACAGCTACAGCATACTCTAGTGGTCTGCATTTACATAAGCAAACAACTCATTTTACATCCTAATTCCCTTTCTTTCATCCACTCCTAATACTGATTAGATAATTGCAAAATTCAGAGGGGAGCCTCAGCAGAAACCTTGGTTTCTTTGCTGTTATACTGGGATGGATGTTAAGACCCTTTAGCCTTGAACAGATTTGAGTGTTTTCCTTGTTCTCTTTGTAGCCAGCGCTTTCAGGTGCATAATGATGGATTTGTGTGCTCTACATGCACATGTGGTATTAGCCTTGCCTGCACTGCATGGTACAAATAGAGGCAGAGTCAGATACTAAAGGTGCGTCTAACGTCGGTTCAAGTGCATTCCTTCTCACATTATTTCAGGCCGATGTGGAGGTCTGGCACTGTAGCAGTTCTGAGATGGCTCAAGGCTTTCTGCCACACGTCTGACTTGACTTCCAGAAACCGTGTACAGATGCTGAAACCGTTAAAGCCAGTGACTCACCTACAACTCACAGAAATAAGAATTGGAATTAAAAGAAATGGATATTAAAATAGGTCAAAACATTTAGCTGTCGTGTTACGGCTGTGGCAGGCAGAGTTAGGTCTCAAACACACGGTTCAAACAAAAGGTTCGACTGAAAAAGGCAAAAACGCAGAATATTACAACAGAGAAAAACAAAACCAACACTGGAAACTAGGAAACACAGAGCTAGGAGTTATCAGGAAACACAGAGGAAACCCAGAGCAATGAGGCAGTATGACACGACAACGAACAGAGGAAAACACAGGGCTTAAATACACAAGTCAGTAACGAGTGAGTAAAGGAAACAGTAAGGCAACACAGCTGGGACTAATCAGACATAACGAGACGAGGAGAAAGCAGAACTGAATACACTGAACACAGGACAAGGAACTATCAAAATAAAACAGGAAACATGAGACCATCACAAAGGCAGGGCAGGGGTGGGCAACTCCAGGCCTCGAGGGCCGGTGTCCTGCAGGCTTTAGTAAGTAAGTAAGTAAGTAAAATTGTATTTATATAGCACATTTCTAGATAAGAGATCACAAAGTGCTTTACAAGGTATAGGCACAGATTAAAAAGACAAAATACAGTCAAAAGTTAACAAAATGCAATTTTAAAAAGATGTGTTTTTAGCTGTTTTTTAAAAGTAATCAGTGAATCAGCAGATCTTAAGTTCTGAGGAAGAGAATTCCACAGTCTGGCGGCCACAGTAGCAAAAGCTCGATCACCCCTAGTTTTCAGTCTCGTATACTTAATAACAAGTAGGCCCTGACCACAAGACCTCAGAGACCTACTAGGGGCATAGGGCTGTAAGAGTTTAGATGTGTCCTTGATCCAACACAGTTGATTCAAATGGCTAAATGGCTTCCTCAACTTGTCCTGTAGTTCTCCAGAGGCCTGGTAACGAACTAATCATGTGATTCAGGTGTGTTGACTCAGGGTGAAATCTAAAACCAGCAGGACACCGGCCCTCCAGGCCGCAGAGGGAATATGAAACAAAGAGACAAGATGTCTGTGAAGGGTCTCAGTCATCCAGGTCATCGCAGTCTAAGGTTCCCATAGTCCTTAAAATCTGGGACTGTCCATCAGTTGCTCTTAAAACTGAAGAAGCTTCTCGGATGAGAGGTGAAACGTCTTAAAGAATCCAGACGCTTTTCTTTCCAAGCTCCTTAGACCACGGAGACAAGAGTAACTAAACGTGGAACACGGGGAAGGCACAGTGAGAGAAAACTAGAGACTAGAAACTAAGAGTATAACACACTGAGGCAAATAGGGAGAACATGAATGACACTAAGAATATTAATCCAGGACCTGAAACACAAATACTGGGTTGTGATGTTGGGTTTATGAATGAGTGTAATACTGTCTGTTCAAAGTTGAGTTTTTTTCCCCATATTTTCTCAATAGAAGTAGTTTTTTCTACAGAAGACGATAAAGAAAAGGTTATTGATTACCATCAACATTGATTACCATAGCTGTCGTATGTTAACTTCCATAACTTCCAAGACTTTAACTGAACAAACACACACATCCACACATGTGCAATAACACTAAGTGCAATAATCTTTTCTGGCATCGTTGTATTTTTACTCAGTTGTATATAGCATTCGTATTCTATTTTTATCTTATTGTATATTTTTATTCTATTTTATTCTACTGTATATAGTATATTATTTTATTCTATTCTGTACAGCTGTGTACTGTATTTATTCTTATTGTATTCTAATTTTTGCGTCATAACTTTTGCACTGTCCACTTCCTGCTGTGACAAAACAAATTTCCCACGTGTGGGACTAATAAAGGTTATCTTATCTTATCTTATCTTATATGACAATCTGAAAATGATCTATTGGCTGTACTTGTGACCTGATCCATTGACCAGAGGGGTGAGTCTACAGATACTCGTCCATAGTGCCCAGCCTGCTCTGTCATTAGCGGGATAACAAAAGCTAAACATGACATTTGGGGCCAGATACTCTCCATTGTTGCCCCACGTCTTTATTTCAACTCTGTCTCCATTTATGGCCCATACACTGTATTTATCCACTTACCATTAAGTCGATGGCTTCATTTTCTGCCACAGTCATTCCAAATTGCGACAAAGAATTCAGTGTTTTTTTGTTTTCTTTAGCTCAGCCTTGATGTCAAGTTGTAGTTCTGATGCTACCAGATGATATTGTGTCTCATAAACAGCTCTCACCAATTGACAACGTAATTGCTCAGCCGTTGACATGCTACTGAGAGGCGGGGTAGCTTAATCACTTCTAGATAATGATCGGTTTCAGCTGCCATTTTAGTGTCGACCATCCCGACGTTTGTTTGCAGACTAAAAGCTTGTTTTCAGATGTGTGAGGCTGTCAATACTGGAGTACCATGACATTTTGAAATCAAAGCCACAGAGAGCTTTTTGTTCCAACTGCAGCGAACAAAACTGATGTCTTTGAAACAGTTTGAGCCAAAGTACAAAAATGTCTGAAGAGCTGTTTGTTGGAAGTTGCACGTGGTTTGGAAGCAGATTCCATGTGAAATCTTTTGTTTTGCTTTAATCTGTTACTTTGATGCCAGTCCCAAGTTTCTGGGAAGTGTTAAAAAGCACAATTAAGAAAATGATATAAATTGTTTGCAGAGGAAAGATCAAATCTCGAATGTTGTCTGTTTATTTTCATTTGCTGTTCTTATTTTCAGAAAGGTTGGTTTAGGTAAACTAAAAAAGGCAAGTTGAACCCACCGTGTCTTCCTTACGATGAGTCCAATGTAGATGCCAGCAGCGTTAGCTTTACCATTCCTTGTAATTACTACATTCAGCACGAATGAACACACACGCACTGCTATTTATAGAACGTCAGGTTTAATTTAGACTTGATATGCTGCCTTGTGTTTTTACCTGACATCGAAGGTGACGGCTCTTCAGGTCACGATCACAATTAATCTATTGCTCCGCAAACGCTTGAGATTTTCTCAGAAAAGCAATTAATAGCATCATTGGCATGCTATGAGCTGAGCCAAAATTCAAGACTGTGTTTGGAACTTTGACTCTGTGGATGACGAAAGGGGGACATTTAGTTCTGCTAATAATATGTTTTCACCACAGTTGGTTAATTGCTGAGGCAACAAGGCAAATCCAAAGGTAATGTGACTGACATTTTGATTCTATAAGCACGTCAGCTGGGGACTCACGAGGGGAGAGTGCACTTCAAATACAGACACCCTGTCAAACGTTTCTCAAGCCTGCTGCGGTTTTGTCCTTCCAATACACCCGGCGCCTCAACAAAGACCGTGAACGCTCGCGAGCAAGTGTGTAAATAAACAGTGACTGGTGTTTTTTGAAATCCACATGCTATTCTTATCCTGGGCTGAGGCTTAATGCATTAAACATTTTTTTTAACTCTCTTTAACGCTGGCTGAAAAGATGTTTTTGAGACACATAGCAAGATTTGCTTTAGAAATATTTGAAAGGACAAAAGTACTTTCTTTGTTTGTTTGTTTTTTCTGCCAGTTGTTCAATGTGAATTTCAAATTCAGACTGTCATGTGGTGATGAGACAACTCGTGTCTGTGTGTGTCACCCCCCCAAGCGGACACAGCCACACATCTCAGAAGCACAAAGCCCACAGAAGCACGAGCATGCAGAGATCTATGCATGTCTAGAGTGGGAAGCATGAGTGCTCTTCTAACAAAGATAATCATGTTAATGCACACAAAGACCAAGTTTTGCGATGTTGTGGAGCCGAATGGCAGGAATCCATCTTCTTCCTATGCAGCACTGGCCTCTCACTGGACTGCAATCTTGTTTGGCCTGAACTGTATGTTCGCATTGTTAGTAGGAGGACCCCTTGGGCATGTGGCACATCTTCACACAAGCTCCATCCAACGACTCTGGTGAGCGACTGGCTCGTTCATAGGGCTTGTGGGGAGCGTGAGGCTCGGCCAGAGGTGGAAAGGTCCTTGAAGTCTGCGGGCCTCACGAGCTTCACGAACACAAGTACTACAGGAGGTCAGGGGAGCCAAGAAACTGGTTCTTTACTAAGTTCTGCTTATCTAGCCTCAATTGCTGACTTCTGTCAAAAGAGTCAAGGCCACACCTCCTTCACCCCCTCCCAGCCAAATGACTCAAGTCAGGCCTGTCAGGTTGCTTTAAACAAGCAGAAGCTTGTTGCAGGGAGGGGAATGCTAACAAGAGACATGGATGCTAATGAGAAGGAGCAATAGTCATTTAGTCAGAAGGAAAACAGTACAGCTACGAAAAACACGTGTGCTGACGGGTGAAAGTAGCATCTTATTATGTAAAAGGAGCTTGGCTCCCGGTGAGGTCGGGTCAAGTGTGTGATAAATCCAAGACAATTGCAGGAGCTCGCTCTCCTATGAAAGAAATCTTTTGACTGCGTTCTGTAACCCAGAGGTGAGCATAAGTAGAGGGACCAGATGGTTAAGTATAATGAACAGTGTTTTTTCCTCCTCTGACATTACAGCCCAGCTGTCCCTGAGCAACAGATTTATGATCCTTTACTCTAGCGTGGAGTATCACAGCTGACCACTGATCCTGTCACAGCAAACTAGCCCTTCATCTTGCGATGTGCTCTGAGGACTCGCACAGTGCTTATCATAGTGCCCTGCCTGCTGATTATCTCTCCAAAAGAGCCCAGACCAAAGCTGTGAACACAGAGACTGTTGGATCAGACTTTTCCACAGGGGCAAGAATGTCAGCGTGCTCCATCAAGTTTGAAGTTTGAAAGTGGCAAACACCGCTAATTATGCAAAGCACTACCTAGCAACATGCTAACACTTCCAGGGCCTTGTAGTCTTTTCCTAACCAGTGTTGCAGAGTATTCAAAATACCATAAATGTTTTTTTTTTTTTTTACAGTATGTACCTTTTGAGGGAAGAAAGACCTTTCAGCAATCACCTCAGGGATGCTTCTTGTGTTAAAACTTATTGATTTTTGGGGTCATAAATGATGGGATCATAAGGCTTACAACTGGACAATAGCTCTTTGAAAAGGAGGCCCTTTTAATCTCTGCATTAATTTTTCACCACAGGTGACAGCAGCTTAAGCTTGATAGGCTAGACAGTCTTCTCCTCTGCGACATCTCTAGGGATCCTGAGGTGTGCTCAACCCAGACAGGGCACGTTATAACTGCGGCATGTAGTGGTTCTTCTCTGGGGTCTTCTGTCAGTTTGATTTCAAAATAATATCTTTCACAGTGATAACATTCTCTTGTTTGATATCATTAAAAAAGCTAAAGCTACTTAAATCTGCATCTTTTTCTTTGAATGTACTTGGAATTACAGTATATCAGTAACTACTGACGTAACTAACAACTCTTATAAATGAAACAACTCCAAGCTACAGTGACTTTAATAGCATTGTGATTCATTTTATTTGCATACAATCACTGTGTTTGCAATCAGCAGAGCATTCTGAACAAACTGATGTGTGTCAACACTGGACTTGGAGTGTCCAAGGATCCATCAGCAAAAACTGAATTCAGTAAAAACTCACAGGCAATTGGGGCGACCGTGGCTCAAGGGGTTGGGAAGCGTATCTGTAACTGGAAGGTCGCCAGTTCGATCCCCGGGCTCTCTGTCCTGGTCATTGTGTCCTTGGGCAAGACACTTTACCCTACTGCCTATTGGTGTTGGCCAGAGGGGCCGATGGCGCGATATGGCAGCCTCGTTTCTGTCAGCATCTGTGGCTACAACCGTAGCTTGCCTCCACCAGTGTGTGAATGCGAGAGTGAATGAATAGTGGTATTGTAAAGCGCTTTGGGTGCCTTGAAAAGCACTATATAAATCCAATCCATTATTATTATTATTATTATTAGTGCTCTGCCTCTTAAGCCATCCTAAATCTGGGATGCTGTATTCATGCATTAGTCGCCATTCTGCTACAGTAAAGAATTCATTAATCGCTTTGTCCGCCTCATAAAAAGATTCTAACAATTACATTCCCTCTTTTTCAGGTGATCCTGATCCTAACCAAGCTGTACGATTTTCATATCGGCAGCGTCACTGAGAGCACACTTTGGAGGTGAGTACAAGAGACTTTATCTATAAAATATTTACAAGTAGATGATAGAGCAGGCCGATATGACCGAAAATATTTATCATGATATACATTTGAAAATTTGCGATAACAATATAACTGACGATATAACTGACACGAGATAAAATACTTTACAACTCCACAACTTTATTAGTGCAAAAAAAAAAAGAAAACACATGAATGTATTTTCACTTAAACAAGCAGCTGTTTTTTTATGTGCATTAAAGTTATATAAAAATGTAACAGTGCAAATTCCTCGCTGACAGTTTAACCAAAAGGCGTTTCCAGTGGAAACTGGCCGACATATCCTCAGCATAACCATGTATAATATCCACAAAACTTAAAAAGAGGTTATACACACACAATACGGTAATATTATGTTGAAGCACAGTACCTATCACTCCGCGAGGCTCCGCCTACGATAGCCGTAATGCTCCGACAATCCATCAAGCGGTGCGGCTTCGTAGCTTAGCAAAGCCGTACTGAAACATTTGACAGATTTTCGAGCGCCGTGTACATAAAATCGTTTCGAGGTCAGTAAACACAACCAGAGTTCAGACATAAGGCACACGGGATTATAAGGGGCTCTGTCGACTTTCAGAAAAATCAAAGGATGATTTTAAGTGTGCCGTATTTTCCAAACAATACGGTAATAACGACGGCCCGCTAGCATGCGCTACCAAAAATAGTGCTTTGTTGTGTATCTGACGGACGAAAGCTAAACCAGTTCCACACCAGTGAAGCTGCAGCATTTTTACAAACCAGTTCTGGTTCATCTGTTTCATTCAACGATCCGCTCTCGCTCTTCTCATTCTCCGTTGCCGCCATGATTTTTTCCGCCATGTGCGTATGAAAACAAAGGCATGCGCGTTTGACCCATATTCTATCGCGATATTTCATTTTCTTATCGTTGCCCAACATTATACCGGTATTACTGTGAACAGTATGATATGGCCCAGCCCTAGTAGATGGTTTGAAAGCTGTGGTGTGGAGTCGAAATAGCTCTGTGATGATGTTTTTGGCTATTTGATAGTTTAATATAAGCAGCAGGCAGCTAATCTGAGAAAACACAATTTGTGTTAAAATCACAACACAAACGTTTCTCCGTTCTGGCCCTTTAGTTGTGCCCTTTTACACCTTTGAACCATCAGTGTCACATTTCCCACCCATCTGCGATCCGTCTGTCCTGTCCTCACCTGCTCCTCTGCTGCTGTGAACACACTGTTCTAGTGTCGTGCACAGTCATACGGGGCACTCAGGTGGAGAAGGTTGTTTGCCATGCTCTTGTTCTGAAATATTATCTGATGTACTCAGCTTCTTCACCCCGACTGGGAATAAAATAAACACGCATACACACAAACTCGTGAGACAAGAGCGCTTGTAAAAAGGAAAAATACACTGAAAAAAGGATGGCTTACACATCCCTCGTGAGCTGAAACTACATGTAGGCTATTTTCAAATCTGGATTGTCATGACGTGTCACATTTTTCAGGAAAACAATGTAAAGGTCCTCTCAGGTAGGTGACCTCGCCAGTTCTGTCAAACTTTCTGCAGATGCCAAATAGGTGTCATAAGAGGAACCGTGTCTGTGGTTTGGAAAACACAGGTGGGACTCCTGGGGATTATTTCTACCACCTGTAGCAATGACTTAACAAAGCAGAACTAACTGTCCCAATTTGCTGATTTTTTTAAACTTGATGTTATCACTGGGTTTTACCAGACTTGATTAAAGCATTCAGGAAACGGACGTATCAAAAAACACACATGATTTAAAATTGGACAACATCTTCTCAGACATGTCCAGATGGCTTCCAGCACAGCTGCTATTTTTAGATCGGTCCGTTGAAATCCCTTCCTGACCTCTTGCACTGTGAACTCTATAATTTCACCACAAACAGCAAACTGGTGCAGAGACCAAACATCAACTTGTGTTTCCAACTGGCCTGAGGTTCTGCACTGTAAATGGAGCTCCCCCGGAGACTGTCAGTGCAGGATGCTACTGTAATATCCTGAGGGGGGTTCAGCAAAACCTGAATGCCTGAAAATAAATAAATCTGAAATGATTTCCACATTTTCTGGGATTCCACCATTTCCCTTGTCCGCTTCCTTAAAATGAAAATGAAGTTGAAACGATCACACTGGAGGTGATCCAGTTCCCATTACAGAGGCACAAGTGCAGGGGAACATGGAGATCTAAAAATGGCAGCCATGCTGAAAGCTGTCCAGAGGTGGATGAGAAAATAACCTTGAGCGGGACATTAACCAAATTTAAAGCATTTACATTTTTTCTTTTTTTAATTTTTATAGGCAAACTGTTTGATCCTGTGTGTGTGTGTGTGTGTGTGGGGGGGGGGGGGGGGGGGAGTCTAATGCACTAAGGGGAACTGAAAACAAGACTCAGAGATGCTAAGTGCTCACTTGGCACATCACACGAGTAACATTTTCTAGGTTTGGGTTTGCTTGCATGTTTTGTGGCCTGCTGCACATGCTCAGTAGTGTTTGCCACAGGTTCATACTACGGCCATACACTTTATATTGTGAAGATGTCATAGAAATGACTTTTGTTGGTACTGAAGAGGTCTTACAGGATGTGTAAGCTCCATGGATTTAGAAAAATGTATGAGCTGTCCCAGTTTGCACTTTAATAGATGCCTCTCTTGTGATTGGCTGTGAGACATATGCATTTTGTTTGTGTAATTTTCAGCACACATTCCTAAATTATAGGCTGGATGCTGACATGAAGTCTATCAAAACTGGGAGACTTGTAGCTCGGCAATGACGTGAAGGTGGTAGGATTTAGCTAACGGTATTTTTGCATGTCGTTTTATTCTGCGGTAAAAGTGGAACGCCCTAATGGCTGCCTTCACATCGACTGCAAAATAAACCGTTCCAAATGAAAAGTTGTTTGTTCAGAACTCTGAGACATTCAGCTTTCTTCTTCAGCTCAGATTTGCGTTTTGACTCGCCCGTCTCAGCAGAGAGACTGTGCTGAACTTGAGTTCAAACCACAGCAGCTTCGCCTGAAGAGAAACCAGCGATATTCCATCTATATGCATTTTTCTTTCTTCACAGATTTCAGAGATGACAGTCCTTTAGAGCTGAAAACATTTACACTTCTGAAGTTTGCTTACTCTGTCCAGCTTGAAGTGGTAGTTTGGCTGATAAGTGATGTCTGTGAAGGTTCTCAGTCATCCAGGTCATCGTCATCACTCATCGCTGATAAGTGATGACAAAATGACTGCTACTCATTTCTGACATTTAGACACATTCTGTATAATTTGGCAGAGGTGGGACCAAGTCATTGTTTTGCAAGTCTCAAGTAAGTCTCAAGTCTTTATCCTCAAGTCTCAAGTCAAGTCTCAAGTAATGTCAGGCAAGTCAGAGTCGAGTCTCAAGTCACTGGTGTAAAAGTCCGAGTCAAGTCACAAGTCTGAAACTTTGAATTTCAAGTCCTTTCGAGTCTTTAAAAAAAAAACAACGAAAAAATAATGTTGCAGTTATGCTAAATGTAAATATTAGACCATGTAATTTTTAAATCTGTGTTTTTCTCAACACATGACAAAATAGTGAACTTAGAAAATATACACAAATTGTGAAATTGCACCTCTTTAAAATGCAGCTCAATTAAACCTAGCTCCAAGAATAATTTTCACCGACAGTTCTGAGATAAGCTGCATGTTATTCTTGGATGCGGTTGTAGGACCAGCTTTAAAATCGCATGACAAAAATATCATACACATAAAAAAAAACTGTATCACCAACGTAGCCTGGAAAACATTTGCTAGTTAGATGAAGTCAGCTATCTCATTGTAGCATATTTATATGCATATTTATAATCATACGGTTCTTGGAGTGAGTGCATACACTCATGAAGTTTAGTAACTTCAGGTCACTGCAACAAGCCCAGGTACAGTTTACCGACGGATGGGTGCAGGACCTTGAAATGCACCGTGTAGAACGAAAGACCATCGTACGTATCATAAGTTTACCAGTCTCACAAATTGTCGTCATAAATACACATTCATTAACTGTTTATTAATAGGACCTTTGAGCTCAACGGTAATTAATTAGTAGTGGAAATAATTTCTGGTAGCATCACAGAAATGTAGCAGTGACAATAATACTGTATGCTGTAATCGTACTGGGCAATTAGTGATACAAAAAACCTGTTTTATCCTGTGAATAAAAGTATATGTTTTTGTCAATGTACCACAATAACAGAAGCGAAACGCAATATTGTGTCAGGATAATTTACTATTTATGCACAATAAACAAAGGAGCATAGCGCGACAATTTCTGTTCAGCGCCAGACTTGCTTGTAACCTATATCACTAATTATGTTATGAAAATGACGTATTAACTACTAAAAGACACTGACCTTCGTGTAAATGCTTGGAGCAGACTAACCTGTGAGCTGGAGGGTTCTGGGACGTTATATTTGATCTTTGAATGGCTGCAAACCAGGCCATCCGTCGCGTCTTACTTCGGAAACATGGCTCGAACAATTTCTCTTCAACGACGTAATCCGATAACAACCGATCTCTTTACCCGTCGGCTTCCCGTGGCTGTCATGCGACCGGCTATTGCAGTTAATAATACAACAGCTTCTTGACATTTTTGTGTTTCTTTTTATCGCTGTATAACTGATTTCAATTGAAAGCCTGCGTGCGCTACTACCGCTTGCCACGAGTTCCCAGAATCCTTTGCGGTTCTACCCGTGAATGACGTCACATTTTCAATCTCTATATAATATGCATGTTAAATTTTATATTTGGGGTAAAATATCAAGTCTTTTCAAGTAAACCGGTTCAAGTCCAATTCAAGTCCCAAGTCATTGGTGTAAAAGTCCAAGTCAAGTCACAAGTCTTAGAACATTTTTTCAAGTCAAGTCTAAAGTCATAAAATTAATGACTCGAGTCTGACTCGAGTCCAAGTCATGTGACTCGAGTCCACACCTCTGTAATTTGGATCCTGAGGCAAAACGGAGCAGTGGTTTGGTGTTTGAATAAGTGCAAAGAAAAAGTAGTCCCTTGATATCCTGCGGTAAGCTCGACCACAGAGGCTCTGGCTGCAGATGCTATCGTGTTATCATATGCTACTTACATAATAAAATTATAGTTTTGTGATAAGACCCTACTGTCTGCTGTAGAAGTATAAAACTCCAGTTACATTTTCTTCTGTTTAGTTCTGTACGAAAGCATTGGGGAAAAGGGGACACTGCATTATGTACATAAGGTACAACTTCCTATAGTCTTCATTGCATAAACATCCCCAAACATATGCCCTGTAATAACAGCCACAGATGGCAGAGAGCGAACATAATCTAACCATAGAAGAAGTAAAAAACTGCCATTCCAGCTTAGAGGACACGAGCTTGAATGCTTGTGATTTTTACCGACACCATCTTGGTGCCTTAAAATCAGACCTGACAAGAAAGCGGTGGATCTGACTGAGAAAGCGAGGCCTCGTGCAACCTCCTGCAGTTGTGATTTGTCAGTCACAAGCCAGAAGAGTGTTTACTGAGGCATCACAACAAGCGAGGAGTAGACGTCCAGCAGCGTGGGCATCAGGACTATCGTCCTTTGTTAACCAGCCAATTTCTGCACACGCGGTGACTGAACTAATACAAACCTTGACACCGCTGTAGTTAATAGTTGAATTCTATAGGTGAAGATTTATTCAGGTAAAACAACATGAACAAGAAAAGCGTTTGGAGATCAGCATTAATGTCCCCTCACATACCTACAAGCAGTCAGCAGCTAAGAGGAAGCTGAAGAAAGGTACTTCTCGAATCGCTCAACGATGAGAAATCTGCCTGTTTTGTGTCAGCCCACACCCATGATGGGCCTTTCTTGTGCCAGCTAATTGAGATCCCAGCTCTGATACAGTTTGAAGAGGAGTAGCCACGGAGAATGTTTATCACTTTACGGGAAGATGTCCGAAACGGCAAGACTAACGCTGTCTTTTTGCAAAGGTCAAGGCACTGCCAACACCTCAAAGTATCGCCTAGTCAGTCTGTCAATTTTAATGAACACCCTGACCTTAAACAATGAGAGCTGATCACTCTGTCTCTGCATAATTTTCAAAGCAGCCTTCATATGTGCGTGGCGGAGGGGAAAGAAATGAAGGCGAGCTGTTCGCTGTTGACAATAAATCAACTCAGCAAAACAGTTCTTCAAAGTTTTTCAGCCTCTCTCATCTGGTCTCTGGGGTTTTGTCCCTCAGTGGATGAGAATTTATCAAATATGACAAGCCCTGTACTCATTTGCAGGTATTCAGACATGGGTAAATTAACGCCAACAACAAAGTCATATTGTATTTCCCTCCTATCGCCATTTGAATTTGACATTTCCTATACTTGTACTTTTTGCAAAACAAGCCTATGCAGCAGTTGTTTTCTCTGAACTATGCAGTGAGTTTACTGAAGTTGTGCACACGGTGTGGTTCTGAATTACTGAGCTGGAAAGCTTCAGGATGAGCTGATGTTAATCTCTTTTTGTGCCACTGCAAAACACAGTGAAAAAGTCAAGTTTTATGTTGTGCTCAAAGCAGCTCCCACTCGTATATTGTTGTAAATATAAATTAAGGTTTAAGATGTTTAGCGCAAATTACATCCAGTGGACAAAGTATACTTTTAATCATTTCAGCTGACCTCACTCGTGACAGAGTGCCAACTGAGCTGTTACAAGCACTCATTTACTTCCTGGTTCAAAGTCAGCTGCTGTGATTTACTGAGCTGCACACAGGATAAAAGTTTTAAAACGTGTACTTATGTAACAAATACTGTGCATGTGCATAAAAATTAAAAGAGAATATAAATCACATTATTACATAAGCATTAATGCTTACTTACACTTGAGGGTCAGACCAGCTGAGTGAATCAGCTGACCAAATTAATGGTTGCTTACCTGATTAGTGAAGACCTATTATGAATCTTCAGCCGGCCATCTTGGTGTCTTGAATACAGACGCAACGAGGGAGGGTCAACTCTTCCCCCACAGACCTTTGTACCACTAACAGAGGCATCGCCCCCTGCTGGTCATTAGAAAGACTGCAGCCTTTTCACAGTAGCTTCACTTGTCACTCCCAGAAACGTTGCCATATGCACAAAAGTCCTGGGCTACACCTCCACCACATCACTTTGAATTCAGCTGTTTTCATTCCCGTTGTCACACGTGTATAAAAATAAGCACCTAGCCATGCAGCCAGACTTTACGAACATTTGTGAATCTAAATTTCTACAGAGCGATATCGATTCATTAAATTATTTCAACAACCACCAAACAGCTAAAACAGAACATGAGAGCAGGGAAATGGATTCCACCCAAAGACGTAAACACAAAGCACGAACCCGATGCATCAGAATCTGTGAGATGTCGGCTTTCTCACCCGGCGAGTACACGGACACGCAGTCGGTGCTTAAAGCCGACAGCTCACAGATTCTGAAGCTACATCTTTTGTCTCTCTCCAACCAAAATTCACTGAAGCAGCAGCAAAAGAAGATTCAAACTATGCTTCACAATTGATAAACATTGTCATTAATTCCCTCTTATTTTTGCTGTTTTGCTTTCACCACAATAAAAATGACACTTCCTGCACAGCTCTCTCTCTCTCTCTCTGTATTTTTAAGAACTGTTTCCCATCTCAAATCTGTTTTCTGCATCATTCATTCGCTTTTTACACTCCAGTCTATCATTGTGTACAGTGCTGTCGACCGCTGTTCTTTTTTACAAGAAATTGTAACTTTTTAAAATGATGCCAAATTGTATAACGCAGGTGTTAAGATTAGCACAAAAACTGTGTGCTGGGAGCTTCACGGCATGACTTTTTCAGCTAATGTAGGAGTAATGGGATGGCTGTTCAGTGTTTTTGTACATCTCGGGTACCTCTGCGTACTTTTTAAAGTGTCGTTTTGGCTGACAGGTTACCTTCACTTTCTAAATGGGGAGTTTAAGTTAAGATCAGATGACTGGAGATTTTACATGCACCTATTCACAAACTGCATGAGGTCTTAAACTGCATTATTCCTACTTTTATAAATCGCTGATTACAGTTGAGCTCACAATTTTGAGCTGGATAGGCACAAACAATGATGAATGGTTGATTGCAGCTGCTAATATCATCAGGAGTTTGTACTGTGGGGTGTCTATTAGCCATATCTATGGGCCTAATTATAACTGACAAAGGTCATTCAGTGGGATGATTCAAACATTCAAAGAGGCTACAGTTTCTAAATGACAATTCAGAAAAAGAACACAACGCAGCTCCACTTCTAAAATTGAGATGCCAGTAACACTTGTATTAAAGATAATTATTTATGTGGATAACGAGTGGGCCTGCATGTTGACTGATAAGGGTGACAAATTAATTTTATGACAGCTAGATATGCAGCTTTGAGGCTGTGATTGGACTCTGTCTGTCAAATGTTTAAAAATGATGTCACTGAAAATCCACACGCACAACTGGCGTTATCATTTGTGCTTCTAGGAGCTTTTTCTGTACGTTTGACAACGTAGTGTTGTGGATGGCCTTAATACTTTTAACTTTGTCTACAATGAAAATACCTCCCGGCTCAACAATTATTATGTTATCTCTGTGGTCTGAGGTAGTTCAATCAATATCTGTGAAAATGAACAACTTTCTCCCAATAGACCTCTAAATGATAACACCATACCACCAATAAACACGTAGCGACTATCTGACTTTTGTCATTTCATCCTCGGGGGAACAATGCTGTAGTCAGTTCTATTTCATTAGGGAAATTTTCACACCAAACGATGAGGCGTTTGAGTCTAATTATTTTGATTTAATTGGTCTTATTCATGCCTTCAGCAAATTAACGCTGATCTGATAAAACAAAAAAAGAGGCATTCTCTTCTCTCTTTTTTTTTTGGTCCCCTATTAACATCCTGATTACAGTTGTAATGATGTTTGGTGTGAAGAAATGTTCATTATGTGAATAACTGCCTGAAATTAGTGTCACTGAAAATGACAGTGATTATGAAATATTAGGCAAAAGTTAGATGGTGGGTGTGTGTATGTGTATCACTAGTTGCTTTGCAACGTGGAACACAAAGGTCTAAAGGGGGGCGTCACTAATTTAACAAAAGGTCAGAAATAGTCATGAGAGTAAAGTGTCAAACCCCGTCGTGCTGATAAGAGGAAGCTAGGAATGGTTGTAGAGGAAATATAGGATGGTGTTTGAGCCAAACAGTCGAGTTATATCAACCTCTGTTGCTTCAGTTTGACCTGTCTCTGGTGGTGTGTCTCTGGTGACTCACATGTACCATGTAAGCGGAAGAACTACTGTAAATCAGTGTAACACCCTTTTAAAAACACGTGCTGGTATAGGATGACTTTGCATCGACATACTGGGGAACATTGGACCTGCACAGGAAACGATGGTTTCTCCAATCCTCAGTGTTTTTGATCTCACCATTTATGTTGATACATCTTGGGTTGTAGCGGTAAATTCCTGTGAAATTAAAAACTAAATGAAATGATTTCCACTCATAATCTGGAAATAGTGGAAAGGGACCGGAAATATTTTCCACCTGTGGTGTGGAAAGCGTTATTGGCGGGGATCCCCTTGTGAAACTACAGGAGACCATCAGAAAGATGAAGAGGGAGAGAGAGATGAGTCTGCATTATCAGTCCCTGGCTACAGACTCCGCCTCTCCCACTGTGCCAAGATGGGGTCACCTGGGGTTGAAGAGTGACATCCTCTCAAATTGCATCATTTTGCTGAGCATGCTCATGGGCTATGTGATATTTCACAGGTCAGTGCCTATAATAAGGGCCTGGCTCTCTCAGAGAGACCCACCTGATGTCTGTGACCTTTTGCAATTGGACTTGGTATTTCCCTCAAAACCTCAGCAGCCAGGGCTCACCAGAACATTTCAGAAGCAATTCCTTGAAAACTGAGCGGATCAAAGTGTTACAGCTACTGTAGGATCTACTAAAACTGAAGAAAAGACTGCCCAGTATGATGGATGAACAACTGCATGCGGTAAATAAAGGATAGTTCAAGCTGGACTGATCCAAGTATTCTGTGGGATGAATAAGGCCATTCCATTTTAAGCCAATCAAATCTGTCAAACCTTTTTAGAGTTAGCTGCGTTTTTGTACAATAGCTTTGGTATATTTTACAAAACCTGAAAAAAGGACATTTTTAAACTATGAAAATGTTCGAGTAATAAGACAAAAATATGTTTTCTCAGCATTTTTGAGCTGTCATAACTTAAGCACACGATACAATCATAAGAGATTTTCAAGGCTGGACAAACACATTTAATCTCTGTTAAACCGACAAACATACCAGTTTGCATCAGCTAAACTTAATATAAGAAGCAAGAAAATCTGTGTTTCAAACATTCATTTTTTTTGTTTTAACGATGCCTATAGGCAATAAATGTTACACCTTTTGAATCATGTTTATTTCCCCTTAAATGCTGCCACATTTGCAAGGAAAACATGTCTCTGGGTTGAGCAGCATGGGTGGTACCCATGAAAAACTCTGCCAACGCTGCTACTGACTCTTCTTGGAGCTTCTGATTGGCCATCAGGTGCCTGATTGATGCCTAGTTAGCAGCACTTGTGAGCACGGAGCCTGCTGCAGTGGTCAACTGGTGTCTGCTCCATGCATGCCATGTTTGAATAGGGCCACAGGACAACTTCAAGCTGCTGTTCTGCAAACCCAAGGTGTTAACCTCAATCCTGGGATCAAAAACTTAGGTGTGCAGTTTGTGCCAGTGACCACCACAACTATTGGCTGATTTGCAACAAATGCTGGTTGACGCTATCCCACAGCAGCTGTTGTGGCTGTGCGTGCTACT
The DNA here is from genome assembly GCF_964374335.1 of Astatotilapia calliptera. Classification (NCBI taxonomy): domain Eukaryota; kingdom Metazoa; phylum Chordata; class Actinopteri; order Cichliformes; family Cichlidae; genus Astatotilapia; species Astatotilapia calliptera. The sequence goes on from NC_137427.1 coordinate 2,511,426, forward strand.
GAGGCCTTCTTTTGGTAAATCGATAAACTGTTAAATTGTAAATACGTCTTGTTTCTTCAGACTTCAATCATCCAGTACAATCAAAGACACCAAACTAGAGTCAGCAGAATAAAATGTTTTGCACTTTCATGGGTCCAGCTCACATACTCAGCTGCTCAATCTACAAACACACTGTAGGCCACATTTAAACTGTGCCACATGCATGCATTACAAGAGGATATGTGTTTATTGAAGTGCTGTCAAAATTAACAGCATCACGGTAAAAGCAATTAAAATTTTTAACACAATTAACACATCTGGAGTGCAGAATGACTCAAAATCCCTGAAATGTTTCTGTCAACTCATTTTGGGCAGTTTGTCCAAGTAGAGTTACCTTCGCACATGCGCAAACGGGCAGTAGATCTGGTAGTGACGGGCAGCTGAACCAATCAACTCAATTTGGAAGATGATAAACCAACATCGGCCCCCTCGATGGGAAATTTGAGTATTAAAAAAATAACAAGATGGAACAGTCGACCAACAAAGTATTATGCACATTGTGCAAGAATGATCTTTCTTTTCACCGCAGGACTTCCAGCTTAAAATATCTCATTGACACAAAGCATACGTTAGTCGAGGATGCTGCTCGGACTTTGGCTAACGCGTCACCCAGCTTGCCACAAACCACTCACGGAGCGTCGGGGACTCAGTAAACATTTGTCCCCTCTCTCTCTGTCACTCTTGGGGAGGCACTTCAAGTGCTTGAGATGAGGAACCAAAGCCGTGTAAAGCACGTTCTCAACGATATTAACAGGTCTGCTGTTTGTAATTCCACTTGGCAATTGTGTCAGTCAGTTTTTTGTTAACATGAATGTTCAATAAACATGTTAAGTGCGTATATTTTCCCTTTTTTTCAGAGTCTGTTTGCTCATGCAAAAAGAAATGTAATTAATATCGATAAAAAATGAATGATATTTAATCGTGATTAATCAAAATTAATCCACAGTAACCCTGTGATGAATCCGATTGCGATTAATTACAGAAAACTGAGATGAATTAGTTTTTTTTAATCTATTGACAGCGCTAGTTTATTAGTATCACCATCTAAACCCCAAATCTTTTGTTTGGCACAATATTTTCTATAACCAACTTTGAGCATTAAAATCATGGGATATATTAGAGTTTCAATAGCCAGACTTCCCCAGTGTTATTGTAGGTGATGTAACGTAACATAAATGGGCTTGATCAAAACAAGTTGTAGCATATGACAGCTCTCACCCTTGACTGGGCCCATTAGTAATGATAATAATCACCAATTTTAACCCTTAACAATATTCACAAGGATTAGATAAAGTTAGGAAAAGCCTTTGTATTTATTGCTGATTGCAGTTATTTAAAGAATAAAAGTGCATTGGTTTTATCCTGGTTGATAGGTTGTTCACATGCTGCTTGTATTCAGTGTTTTCCGTGTTAGCATGCAATCCATGCAGCTACAAAGATCACAAATGTCTATCAAAAGCCCAGCACACACAACAGGCTATTTGTCAGACTGAACTAGTTAGACTGGTTCTTTCAAAAGGAGCTGTCAACCTGGAGTGAACGCAAGCCAACAGTTTAGCATATCATACAATTATGGAATTTATGGGAAGAACTGGAAGCAGCCCAAAAGCCCGCTGTGTGATGTGTGTTATTAAAGAGGTCATTTATTCTGCTCTTTTCTCACAATATTTAAATGTTCCTTTTTAATTACATACTCTTGGGCCTTTTCTTCACATCCTGAAGCATGCACTCGTTTGCTTCCTGTCATAACAGCAAATGGTGGATTTCATTATGAAGCTTTGCTTTGGATGCAATGGGGAATTTCGTAATTGTTATTCAAGTGCATTGGCCATCCCTCTGAGATTTGAGACGGTTCCCTTTTTGTTTTAAGTAATTTAATTTGTAATTGTAATTATTATGATGCAGGACCCATGTTTCTGTCTTTCCTGCAGCTTCATGCAGAGGAGGAAGTGGATACTCCTCAAATGCACGACAAACAGTCCGGCGTTTGTCGGCAGCAGCGGGTAGCCTCGCAGCTTTCACCACAGCGCTTATGCGAAATGACACAAATATTTCCACGGAGGACAACATTATGACATCATTCGCCCACAGCAACACGCTGGACTGTGCTGGCGTGCTGTAGCTGGTGGTCCGGGTGCTGTAGTGAAATACACATTTTGTTTTGCGCTGCTGGCACTCGCACAGGGGCCGGTTGTATGGTCAGTGGCGAGGCCGGCCACGGGCTCAGATCCTTTGAGATTACGGATGGGCTGCTGCCAATGCTGAGAGACGCTGCCAGGACTGCTCACTGTGTGTGCAAACAGCACACGAGTTTATGCAGCACCCAGGAAAAGTTGATGCTTGGAGGAAAGTTTATTATTCATTTCTACCTCTTTCTTACTTAACTTGGTAAAACTTCACTTTCACACGTCTGAGTTATAAGTTCCACACGATTGGCTCCGGAGCTGCTTATCAGAAAGAAGAAAGGTAGCAGATAAAGGCACCGCAGAGTCGTGAGGGATAGCTCCCACTCACCTTCTAGGAGAGCATCTTTCCCCCCATTTCTCATTGGAAAAGGAAACACAACTTGTATTTACCCCTGCGCTGCCACAACAGGATGCACGCCGGCAAATGAACACGCGATCAAACAAAAAGAGCGTGCTCACACTTCTTACAGCCCTGCCTGGCTTTTATCAATTCTACTTCACCAAGTCTCCACCAGAGAAACAGCTGGTGTTCTGCTAAACACTTGTATCTGTGAGTCGTTCATCCCCGCCGAGCAACTTCTACACTGACAGAAAAGGAGGGAATGATTTAATATTGGATTCTGCATACGCAGTACATGATGAGCATATTTCCAAAGGAGTTATGGCAGATATAAATCAAAAGTTTGTTTGCAACCTTCATCCGTTATGTTGAAAAAGGAGCCGGGGATGCTCATGCAGGCTGTGGAATACATATTAAAATGGAGAAATATTTCTATCCTCGGCACTTATATATTCAAAAGAAAGTGCTGTCCCTTTATTTTTAGAGCATCTCAGTACATTTGCAGACAGATCATTACGCTACCTCCGACTGCCATGGGATAGATGTGTTTGTGGAAGTGATGCCTGAAAGCACACCTGACCCCCATGTCTGTCCCCCGGGTCTCTAACAATATGCCTGTGGGTGTGCAGAGCGGGGAAAAAAGCGAATAAAATAGGACAGAATATGAATTTAATTTAGGTCTACTGTTTGCTGGGCTAAACAGCAGTTTTAATTTTAAGTGTAATTTGTTTTCTAGCATTTTTGTTTGCTGTTAGCATCAGTCATTAAGTATGCATGCAAACATTTTATTAACCCATTAAAATTAGAAACTTCTGGGAAAATCTTTTTAAAATCTATCATATGCAACATAATGAAAGCTACTATTTTAGGAGGTATTTTGCTGTATTAATTAAAAAGTTTTCAGTATGCAACATCAATTTAGCTAAAATATAAATCCTACTGATTTATCATAGATTACCTCGTTAGAGATAGAAATTAACCTTCCTAAACTTTTTCCCCCATTGATTCTGTTCATCTTACCAGTTCAGGCTCAGAAGTGGGATGGACCCTATCCCAGGGCAAGAGGCAGGGTACACCCTGAACAGGTCACTAGCCTGTAAAATAGAGACACAGACTACCTTTCATACCTGTGGGCAATTCAGTGAATGTATTTGGTGATTAGACTCCTATGAGCCATCATGGCAGAACTGAATTCCAGCAATGATGGGATTTAAGACACGACACCACAGAGTCTAGACCCTGGTGGTGGTAAAGATGAAGACTAAGGCTGAGGTGTCTGAGGTGGAGATGGGGAGCAGGTGGGTTGGATGAAAGCGAGTGTGAAAAGCCGATTTAAACCACGCAAACCTGAGACTGATTCGCTCAATGAAGGTGTGAGAGAAGATGATTGGACTACAGTATTGAGACTGACTGCGTGGGAAAGTGGCAGCAAAACACCGTGAAACAAGTGAGAGCCTAAAATTAGAGAATGCATTTGAAGCACTTTATTTTTGTATGTGCAGCATTTTTACTGAGATACTTGAACGAGGACAACTTTTAGCCAATCAGTAATCCAGATTTGCACCACAAACCTCTGAAGTTTTCGCTGTCTAAACCTCAAACATCAGCATGTCATCTGACACGTTATACAGGTAGGTTTCCTTTCTCACAACAACAAGAAGAAGAGAAAGTGTAGTCAGTTGAATCTGATCGGCTCCATGTTGGATTTATGGAGCTTTGAGCTTCACAGACACTGCTATGGATGCATTAATAATGCACTGAAAGTACTTACATGTTGTATGCATCCAGTCTGTCACTTAAGCTTTTAAAATCTTCAGGTTTTCTTTTGGAAGCAGAAAAATGTTTCTTGAAACTCACATGTTTCATGAGCATTTTCACTTGAGAGTTTCGCTTCTTGTAGACACGTAGCCTCACTCCTGCTTCCTGACCCCAACATGTCAGTTATCATCTCTCACAGCCCCCCAGAGACACAGTTGAACCAACCTACCGGCCACTGTGGTGTGCTGCTGCTCTCTAACAACGCAAACTGTATAACTATAAACTGGCCATCCAATTGCTGTTTTCCAGGCTCTCTCTTTCCATTAATAATGAATAGAAGTCATTTCTCGTTGTGCTTGCTCTGGCAGCATTGCAGGGTTGAAAAATACTCCCCCCCTCCTAATCCTGCACTCTGACTTTAAATCACACACAGTAGAGTTGTGAGCGAAGCTGATTTTTGGATCATCTCAGAGCAAACAGAGAAGTGCAAAAAGGGGTTGGCTAAGGTAATCTAAACCATGAGACAGAACAGGTGGATGTCAAAAGCACAGTTATCCTTTGTAACCCAAAGTCCTTCTGGAGCTCATGAAAAAGTCAGCATGTCTGGGAGGAGATTTTAAAATTTTTATACTTTATTTAAAGATTTATTCTGGAAAAAGCATTCTAGAGCGGGGCGAGCGGGGAAGGGGATGAATCAGAGGTACTTCCCTACCCGCTGTCGGGCCTGGATGAAGAACACGACCTGTGAGTGCGATACATAACTAACGTTGTCACCGAGAGTGATCTTTGAATGTCGGCACTTCTGTCCCACTCCGGATGTTCCTTTAAGGTATTTTCTCAACACTGAATTTGTTCGGCGTGTTGCAGTGCAGTGATGCGGGCAGGGCTACATTTGGTAAGGCCTGATGTCAGCGAGGATTCTGTGAAGATTTTTTTTGCCATTTTTTCCTCAGCTTTTCTCCACTTTTTCCTTTACTCTTTGTTTCCACATATCACACTCCAGCACATGGTTGTTATGTGAAATCTTTTGTTTATATACTGCAGGATCGCCGCCGACTTTCGCAGCACTGTATTAACAGCAGCATGAATTCTAGGGCGGTCTGCAGGCACATTTCCTGTTTTCTGTTTGTTTCACACATGGCTTGTTTTTGTATTTTCTTTTCGACATCACCCACTAACGCAGACACATACATAAACACACACAGAACGGGCGCACGTATAAACTGGTACGGACATGAATGCAATCGTTAATCTGTTGAAGGGCAGATAGACTTTGGTGTACAGTGCTCGGTCTTTTGAGGTACCATTATTTTTGCCACGCTTCATTGTCCTCTGCTCTCACGTGTGTTTCACTGACAACTCGCGCAGAAACACCTGCAACTACAGTATCTTCCGATCTCAACGTGGCAATTCTCCAAAGTCATTTTCAATTATGCTTCAGTGGATTTTGCATTAAAGGAGAGAGTGCAGCCGTTGCCTTAGGTGAAAACATGGAAAGAAGCGAGCATTTGTGTGCGCGTGCCATGTTTTCAGCGTGAATGTGTGTGTGTGTGTGGAAGTTTGCACAAGAGTGTAGCTCGGGGTGAGTGTATATTCCATAGATAAACTCCTTGACAACTTGTACATTATGACTCTCCTCGCTGAGATATGCTTTGCTGATGGAAGCAGTGATTAAAAACTGCTGGATGCTTGCTGCCTCTGCACAAGACGTGCTGCAATACACTCTTCATTCTTTATTCTCTTTTAGAGCTCGTGTAATATCACCGTTTTTATTCACCGGGCACGTAGCAAAAATAAGAATGACTTTATTTCTTCTTCCGTGTCTTGACTTCAAACAGTGTTTGTTGATGGAATCCAGTGGAAAGTTTTACGTTGATTTCATTTATTATACAGTTCAAACTTTATCCCCCACAGTGTTGTGTTATTTGCAGGTAAACACCATCCTGTGCTTAAAGCACAACTTTTTCTTCCATCTGTAAATGTGGGCTCAGATCTATATTTCAAGGTCTAACTGGGTATCTCTATATAATCCATTTATGTGATGCAGCTTTTTTTTTTCCTACTTGGAAATATAATACTTCATCTCCTCACCCTACACTGAAATTATTTAAAATAAACAAACTTTAAGTATGGTTGTATTAAATGATCAGAGTTCACAGTCTACTTAAACCTTCTTTTTTGGACTCTGACTTTCGGTTTCGTGCCAAACCTGGTGGCAATTTGTAAAAACTAACTGGAGTATGAGAGCTGAAAGAGCACCATAATTTCTAGGTATTGTCTGATTCTTATATAAGCAAAACTTGTGACAGAATCAGAATGATTTGAAAAAGATGATGTCAAAACATTTAAAATGCATCTATGTGAAGGTTCTCAGTCATCCAGGTCATCGTAGTCAAAGGAGCTTGCAAAGAAAAGCGTCTGGACTTCTTTAAGTTACTTGAAGACGTTTCACCTCTCATCCGAGAAGCTTCTTCAGTTCTAAGGTCAAATGGTGGAGAGTCCCAGATATAAACCTAGTGGGAGTGACCCCCCACAGAGGGACAAAAGGACCCCTGATGATCCTCTAATCGCCTGAGCCAAGGTGGGAAACTGGGCGTGGGTCCCAATCAGCCAGAGTTTCGGGTGTGTTCATTGTGAAACCTGGCCCCACCTTATCATGCGAATTCCTGAGGTCAGATGGCCCAGGATGTGAGTGGGCGTTAAGGCGTCTGGGAAGGGATCTCAAAACTGGATTATAGATGGCAGAGAGTTGGTGTCGTAAACCACCGCCTCTGTTCAAAGATGGTCGCTCACAGTGGACATAGATGCTTCTTTCACTCCTCTTTCAAACCATCTGTCCTCTCTGTCCAAAATGTGAACATTGGCATCCTCGAAAGAGTGACCTTTGACCTTTAGATGCAGATGGACTGCTGAGTCTTGTCCTGTGGAGGTGGCTCTTCTGTGTTGTGCCATGCGCTTGTGAAGTGGCTGTTTGGTCTCTCCAATGTAGAGGTCTGAGCATTCCTCGCTGCACTGTACAGCATACACCACATTGTTAAGTTTGTGTTTTGGCGCTTTGTCTTTCGGGTGAACCAGTTTGTGTCTGAGTGTGTTGCTGGGTCTGAAATGCACCGGGATGTCATGCTTGGAGAAAACTCTGATAGGGGATGACAGTGTTGCTGCGTCTGTCCTCCTTATCCTCCCTCGCTGGTGTCTGGTCTTCTTTTCTGTGCCTCTTTTCTGACTTTAAGAACGCCCATTTAGGATAGCCGCACGTTTTGAGTGCTTCCTTTACATGTGTGTGTTCCTGCTTTTTCCCTTCAGGCTTAGAGGGAACATGTTCTGCCCGGTGGTGTAGGGTCCTGATTACTCCAAGTTTGTGTTCCAGAGGGTGATGGGAGTCAAAGAGGAGGTACTGGTCCGTGTGTGTGTGGATACAATTTTATATAATCAATTTCAGGGCAGCATGGTGGTGCAGTGAAACTGTGGTTAGCACTGTTGCCTCACAGCAAGAAGGTCTTGGTTCAAAGCTGCCATTTGGCCGGGCTAGGGTTAGCCCAGGGTTTACCCCCCCGCTCTTTGACAGCTGGGAGGCTCCATCTCAACCCTGATGTGGATGACTGGATGAATGGTATATGTAATTATATACATATGTGACACCATGATTACATTCAGTATCAAAATTATTTTGCAGATTGTCTTGATGCATGCTCAATCACACCGAAAGGTTCATCTGGATGTTTTCAGAGGGAGAAACGTTTCGACACTCGTCCAAGTGACTTCTTCAGTCTCAGCTGACTGCAGGTTTCCAACCTTATAAACAGTATTTTGCATAATAACTGAAACTAGCTCACTGAATGAACACTGGGCTTTGAGGTCATTTCCTTGATCTGATATGCAAATTCTCATGACCATTGATCAACAACCACTGATCAAAGACCACTGATCAATGGCCATGAGTACCATTCACAGAGAGTTGAGGGAATGGCTGCAATCACAGCATTGTAAGATGGTGACAGATGTACCCTTAGGCCCCTCCTCGATTCAGAGATGGTCTTTCCCTTTTCACATAAATGGCCTCCTTGACTCTGCGCTCAAACCAGCGTTCCTTGCTGTCCAGGATGTTACATCCTCATCCTTGGAAGAGTGTCCACTGGCCTGTAGGTGTAAATAGACTGGTCTTTAAGGTTGGGGAAACCTGCAGTCAGAATCAACCTTTTGGGATATATTTCCTTTGCTGACTTTACAATGTTTGTTTTTTGTTGACATTTTCAGAAATGTAGAAACATAATTGTATGTCTTTTGGTTAAGAGACAGTGGTGTGGAGTGGGGCAGGATAATAGAAAAACATTAAATATGCACCAGCAAAAAGCCATTATACAAGCTGCAGCTTCTGTTTCTGAAAAAAGAAACAAGTGGAAATATGATAAAAACTGCAGTTCCTTAAATGGTTGCTTGAGTCTGATTCCAAGAGTGAGTCAATCCCCTAGACCCCCATGTTAAAAGACCCACCTTTACAGCAACATGAAATATGTTTAGAGCTTGGTACAAAAATAGCTTTAGCCTCTCTAGCTAATTACTTCTTCATAACAACGTTGTAGTGGGTGTTTTTTTATTTTTTATTTTTTAAAAAGCTCATCCACTTTAGTTTTATTAAAGCTTAGAGTTGGATCCACATGAAATAAAAACAGCAGCTCACAAACTGCAGAACTTCCACCTTGGTACGTGGTAGTAACATTTCACACCTTCACCACAGTTAAACCATCAGTATAGTATCTGGAAAGGGCTGAAAAGATGTGAAACTATGTATAGATATGCAGTAGTGCCTAATCTGAGACACAAGCGATATAATACATTTGCACAGATACATCCCTCGGTGCAAACATCCAACATGGAGTATGAATAAAAACACATAACTAAATAAATTGCATGTGTTGTTAAGCAAACTAAATCTATATTCTATTTTTAAAAATCTGCTGATTCACAGACTCATTCCAATTAACTCTATGATACATCTCAACCTTCAGACTCTTGGTATGCAGCACCAATTATCACTGAATTACAGTTTTTCCCCCTGACTTTGTTCTCTTTTCCTTCCCTTGAGGATTACATATTTTTAGAACAACTTAATCTGAAATGGTTGGTGAGGGAGGCTGCTTTAAATGAAACCAACATGGCGAAGACAATTGTAGTTACCCTAACGCTGAAGTATGACAACAGTGTTTCTGCCTGAATTCTGTCTGGAGCGCCTGCTTAGTGTTTCGGATTAAAGCGCGTATTAATCCACTGGTTGACTGAAGCAGTCTTGGCTCCAAGAAACAGACTAATTGCCTTGGGCAACTCATGCATCCATTTATTTTCAGTGCTTGCTTCTTCCTGCTTGGCCTAACTGTGAAACTTGAGCCTTTTTTTCCATGTCTCAGAATAAATGGCAAACAAATACCCAGGACAGGTCGCCAGTCGCTGCAGGGCAATCGCACAGAGACCTTTTGGTCTACAACACAAGCAGTTCTGACCCAGGGCTCATTGATCCTCAATTCATCTAGCCGTCTATACTTCTACTGTAGGTTAAAACTGGGACAGATATCTTTGAAACACACTTTGATGACACTGAATCCCGACCTGTAAACAATAAACAACAATCAGAGAAAATTAGCTAGACAAACGACATTATTTTGATGCACAGAACAGCAACGTCACAGAACAACATGTGACTTAGGCATGACGATTGATGAGACCAAGTCTGGGTGAGCTGGTGTTGTCCATCTATTTATGCATGAAAACCTCACCTAACTCTAGCACTTCTTCCTCCTTCTGTGGTCTTTTCAGTCTAAAGCAGGAACATGTGGCAATGTTCCTGATGTTGTGAGATTCTTACTGCCAACTACAGAAAAAGCTCCAGCTGTTAATGATCTGTTGCTAACTGTTTTTATTAGTCTTTACTTTCTTTACAGTGTCCAAGCCTAAAACATCTGTATAAACTGGTGGAAGTAATCTTTATGTCTCACTGGGAATAAACTAGCTGCTACCTACAGCACAAAGACTGAACAAGCTTTGGTGCAATCGCTGTCTTAGTCTATCGTAGCCATACTTTGTTTGCCTTAATTATGATGTTTTATAGCACCACAGTCTCCCATAGGACTTCATTAGGACTCAAATCTGGTGAATATGAAGATCAATTGCCCAGAGAATTCCTTTAATCTCTTGACTGTCTTTGTTGTCAGTGTGTATGTAAAATCTAGATGATTGGGGGGAAAAAATCAAACTTTTCAATGAAATTTCTTTTAGTTTTAACCTATAGAGAAAACAATTCACCTGAAAGTCAACAAAGAAGTTCCTAAAAAGCAGGTTTAGCTCAGTGGCCTGTCTTTGGAGTGGAGGTACATTAACCAGGGAACCAAGTTCTCATCTCAAAGCATTAAATACTGTGTTCCACAGATACTTACAAGCTTTCCTTTGGTCTCAGTGGGTTGATACACCTGCAGCATCAGCAGCAGAGTGATTTGATTTTTGAGTACTTATGAGATAATGTTAAGTTCTGGGGTTATTATTAGTTCATCTTAGGTGTTATCTCCTCGTCTATGTAGGTTCCCCATCTGTCTCTCTCCTCTGTGTCCCTCTCCCTGTATCTTTTGTCAAGCTAGCGACAAAATTGACATTGCAATAACAAACTCCACACATCCTCGACACATCCTTGGGCCATTTAAAAGTGGTTGCGATGCGCTCAAAGGCATTAAAGAAAGAGTCAACCTCACTTTCTCTGAAAGGTGGCACTAAAGCAATTTGCTTGCTTGCATCAAACTGATCAGAGGAGAATGAATCAGGAGGTTTACTCACAATTTTACTCACTGGGGTAGAGGTAACAACGCGTTGTCTGGAGGGATCCAGCTCCATAGCCCTTATGCGGAGATGCATAAGCTCAACTTCTTTGGCTTTAGCCTCAAGCTCCACCTCTTTCAGGCGAAGGGCGAGCCTGAGATCCTCCATACCCAACCCTGGTAATTGTCCAACTGGGCTAACGTTTGGGACCTGAATGGCAGCAGGAGCCTCCGCCCCTGGTGTCATCCCTCCACTGGCAGCTTGTGGGATGGTTGCAGCAGCTTCTGCTCCCACATCCACCACCAAACCTCCAGTCGCATCAACCGGCCGAGGTTTCAACTTCGCAATTACCCCTTTATCCAACAGCTGTGCTGTCAGACACTGCTTAATTTCTGCCTTTTATTGATCCAACGTATCCATGGTGGGTTGTTGTGCAAAATCATCCACGTCAAAAGTCATTGTGGCTATTTTACCCCCAACACTACAAGAAAACTGCCAACCAAAAACTGTAGGCAACCTACAAAACACAATGAGCAAAAAGAATGGCAAAAGAAAAGAGCGGACGAGCCCCCACTTTGTTACCCCCCAGTCTAGGGGTACAGGAACGTAACATAAGAGTTAAAAAAGGAAGTGACCCCGCCCTGGGCCCTAAAACCATACACAGAAAAAACTATTTCTTGGTGAACGGTGGTTTATTTGTGTACACTGAAAATGAAGCTCCGGGGTGAACAAAGGCCAAAATAACAAACAGAACAAGCTAAGTCAGGAGAGGTGCTGCTTTCTAAAACCCTATGTGAAACAAAGGACAAATGCCACACTTAACTCCCTCACTGAAATAAACAGGAGAAAACAGTACAAGGAAAAATAATAAGGCAGCTCACCCTATCTGTTTCAGTGCTATTTACAATGTGCTATTTACAAGTGAAAGCTAATGTACACACTATATACAAAGCTCGGTAAGTCACAAGAATCTCAAACATAAAGGTCACAGGTTTTGGAAGCCAGGGTCAGGTCTGCTGCTGCCGCTGGCAGTGGCTGCCCAGCACAACTGCTGGTGAGGGATTCTGAAAAGAGCCACATGATCAGGAACCAATCAGCCGCCGTCAGCTTTTCCAATCAGGAACCTGCAGAGACTTAAAGACAGAGCACAACAAAAGTACACAGCCGGCCAACAGTGTCCCAGGTCTCTCCATGTTTCCTGTTTTATTTTGAAAGTCTTGTGTTTACATGTTCCGTGTGTTTCATTTTATTTCCGCAGGTATTTCCACTTCCCTCGTTACCCTTCTGTGTATTTACATCCTTTGTCTCCCTCTGTCCAGTGTCAGGTTGTCTGTTTGTCTCATGTCATGTACTTCAAGTCTCAGGATTACTTTCATGCTTTGGTTCAGGTTCATGTTTCTCATCACAGTTTGTTAATTATGATATCGAACAAAAAACAAACAGCTCAGTTTTTCTTATACTTATTTTTGTTCTCCCGTGTCTGCTTTTGGGTTCACACCTCAAACACATCGGCCATCCGAGCCGTGACATCATCATTAGGGAGTTGAAGGAATGGCTGTGATATCTTTGTTTGTCTTTTTGGGGGTTTCTGATTTACTTTGTTTTCATTGGCTGATTCTTCTTCTTCTGTCTCATCTCATTCAATCCTTACCATCTCTGTCCATCACCCCAACCTTCTGCATGGCCTCCTTCACTACATCCATGAATCTTCTTTGTGGTCTTCTTCTTTCCCTCCTGCCCTGCAGCTCCATATTCAATATCCTTTGTCCAGTATATCGACTATCCCACCTCAGCCTTGTCTCTCGAATGTCATCTCCAAACCTGAGCTGTCCCTCTGATATACTAATTTCCAATATTGTCCATTCGGGGCACTCCCAATGAAAATTTTAACAGCTCTCGCCTCCTGTGCTTTTGTTAGTTTCACCGTCACCAATCCATGCATCATAGCGAGTCTCACTACCATCTTGTAAACCTTCCCTTTCACTCTAGCTGCTAACCTTCTGTCACAAATCACCCCTGACACTCGTCTCCACCCACCCCACCCTGCCTGCAGTCTTTTCTTCATCTCTCTTGTGCGGTGTCCTCGGTTTTCGATGATTGGATCAAAGTGTTTAATCTCGTTCACTGTCACTATCTCTGCTCTTTGTATCTTCACTGTTACAGGTCACCTATTAATAACATTTTAGCTTACTGTGGTTTAGGTTATAACGCACCATTTCAAAACATCACACTGAAAAATTAAACCTAGCAAGTGCTTTTAAATGTAAAAGGGTAACAAGAGGTTAACAGCTTCATTAGACCACCAACCAAATGAAGCTTTATTCCACAGCTGCTCTAAATTAACAGTATTGATAATTGACACTTTTTATATGTTTCTTTAATGGTTAATCCACCACAAGCTCTTTAATTAAAGATGTTTTTTAATACTAAATATTTATTAAAGTTCACTGTTTTAAAAAAAGGATGGAAAAAAAAGAGTAAAACACATTATTATTTGTTGATTAAGAGGCCAAATTACAGGTATTTCTTATTTCTGATCACTAAATGAGTTTAAGTGGTTGAACATTTTGATTAATTTTGGCTTACTAAAACATTTGTGCTTTATTTATGGTGAATTGGGAGTTAAACAGCTGCCTTGCTTTGGCCATAAACACAGTATGTCACAGCATAAATGCAAAAGAGCATCTTTTTCTTAGTTTTGAGATGTGAGCACCTTTGAGAAAACAGCAATATTTGACTATTTTGAATAAGAACTGGCTTGAAAAGCCAAACACAGGTGAAGAGACAATCTCTGTATTTGGTTTGTTCTCACAATACGCATGCTAGGCCCCTCTGGCCCAAGTACATTTGGATCTGCTTTCTTCTTTTCACACACATCCTCTTGAAACACCCAGTGAGGTTCATGATTCTTTGTATTTTGTGGCTAAATTGCATTTGCAGTGACACGCTCCATCATCATCATTGAGGAAACATCAGACTTTTGAGCTGGGGCTTGGATAGCGGTGGGGGTTAATGATGGGAATTTCAGCTCTGGCAACGGCTCTGTTTAGTTCTTTCCGTGGTCACCCAAAGTTCCCTTGATACTATCCAGAGAGTGAGCTTGTGTCGAGGACCTATGGCGAGAGCAGAATTGGCTTTGTCATGCCCCAAGAGTCTGTCCCTGGAACAAAAGACCGCAACAATTCAGACAATTGCAGTGGAAATGTCTGCGACTCATTCAGGCGTCTCTACCTCTGACCCTTCAGCACTGCATAGAACGCTTCGGTTCACCAGCGCCGAGAATGTTTTTCGAGCGCATCAGTCAGTGAGTGTTCCGAGTCTTCGGGCTTGATTTTGCTGCAGGGTTCTCTGCTGAGAAAAATTTTTCCTATTTCTTGACTTTCTTGCTCTCTGAGGCTTCTGTGTCTGCGTTGGACTCATTTTCTGAGGATAACTGAGTTGTTGCCATTTGGCTTTGGCAGCCACCTGATGATGCTTTTATGTTTAGACCCTTGATGAATATTGATTTGGTGTTTTCAGTTCTTGCCGGGTCTCTTTGCTGTTGTATATGTGCATGCATACATTCACAAACAGATTGAACTTTATAGCAAGTAACGCAGTGTCAGGTTTACAAAGAGTCGGATAGTTTTTTGTTTTTTCCTTTGGAACTGCACTGCAGCAGACTTCAGTTTCCTTTAATTCCTGTATGCTTCAGGGTGATGTGCTTTGTTTGTACAAGCTTGAGAAACTAAGATGATTTGGTTGAAGTTTTCATCCTTCAGTCTCCACAGTCTTTGAAGTGCATGGCTTTTTTCTCTGTCTCCCCAGAGCACGGTCAACCGTGTTGTACACCAACGCTGAATTGTTCTGCTTTACTGGCAGCCATCTGGCAAAACCTCACAAACATTCCCTAATGCAATTTCTGTCTGCCTTTTATTCCAGTCATTTGATGTTCCCACACTGTGATCCTCAGCACTGCATCTCTTTTTATGGCTCTTTTAAAAAATGGAAGGACTTCACTTTGTGACCTCCACTTTGTGACTGATATAGAAGATTCCATTTCAGTATTTTCCAGGATACATGTTTGCCTGGCATACTTAGAAAATCTGGGATTTTCTTTTAAAGCTTTAAAGTATAGAGGCTGACAGAGGCCTTGAATATTGTGTAATCGATTATGCTCTCACCAGTATAGTAAGTCTGTTTAGTCAGACTTACAGAGAATCCTGCACTCAGGAGAGTCTGATGTAACATCCTGAGTCAAATCTGCCTTAATCTCCTTTACCGATAGTCACAAAAATATCCCAAGCTGCTATCTTTCACCACAGGCCTGAAACAAGCATTAATTCCACAGAAACTGCACGACTCAACAGAAATGGAAGCAGGTGTAAGAAAGAAACTTATATTGTGCTTCAAATTGAAAATTTGTTGAACATTCAAAATAGCAGCAATAGGCAGTAGTTGTCTTTCTTTCCTGGATTCCCATTAGACACCGTCTCTGGGACTATGCCTCCTTTTTCTTTATTTTTCTTTTCTCATCTTACCAACAGGACGAAACAAGACGTACAAGCTTCTCGGTGGACTGAACCAACAAGGGGAGGGGAAACCAGATTAAAACAAGTGTTTTGAAATCCAGAAGTTCAGATAAATATCACAATCACATTAATTATCTTCAGACTTTTACTGAACTCAAAAGCTGGACGCAGATTTCATAAAATGTCATTTTCTAGCCAAGAAGAATGAAGTTGTTCAACCAAAAGAGAATTGGCAATTTCGAGTGTCTGTGGTCTTGTTACTGCTCACGGACCTCCATCAGCTCAGTCACTCGTGAAACATCAGGGAGTGTGTTTATAGGATTGGGGGGGAAAGGAAAATGTTCCTTTCAACCCATTTGCCCCCACTGTGTTCTCCATCTGATCACCTGCAATAACAACCTGTGATACAAAACATTTGAACACAGCTCAAACTCGTGTAAGGCACCGCAGTGCCGGAGACTAATTGTTTTTAGGACACGGTGAAAGCAGCTTGTGCTTTAGTCAGTTCAATCAGTGAATGGAGCTTTGTAAATGTGCTTGTATAGTGCATGGCGGGTGGGGGTGGGGTGAGGACTGCCCTGTTACACCAAAGTTACCATTGTAGACTGATATTAACTTTTTTCCCTTTAATCTTAAGTTACTACAAGGAAATGTATCTACTTAACTAGTTATATGTATCTAAAGTTTCACCACCTCAGTGATAAAATACAAATTCTTCAATGTATAAAAGTATCAACCAAGTCTTACACGCCTATGGAAATTATTTTATTAATAAGATGATATGGTATGGTTAGCGTTAGCCAACTGAAACTCTTTTTTTAATGTTACATGGAGGCTGTGATTTATCTGAATAAAAAGAATTTCAGTTTCTATACATAAATGAGGCTCTTTTTTCTGCATTGATATTAAATGCTTTTACTAGACATAAACAATGAGGTGCAGTATCTTGTAGCATACCTGGACAGGCTCAGTCTCTAAAAAAATAAGCAAACGTTGTTTTACTTCACTGAATGTTCACCTTCCAATAGAGCTCAACTCCATGGTTGCAGCTGTGCTGCAAAAGGCAAATAGGAAGCAGCGTGTCTCCTCAGATATGATCCTTTTGGGCTATCACTGCAAAGGATGGCAGCTGGATTCATCTTGCTGTACAGATCTACTTTCATTATGACCATGCTGAAGGTGATATCTGAGCCAACGCTAGAGTGAAATCTATAAAATCCATCATTAATGGGTCATTTTTTCCTCAGTTCCACATACTCTACATCTATACAGCGCTGTGAAGATGCATTTGCACCTTTGCATCTTTGTCACACAAGTTTTAATTCAATTCAGTTTGTTTTTATTTATATAGCACCAAATCACAACAACAATGATTTATATTGTAATGAAACAAAGAAGAACCCAACAATTACATGACCTCCTGTGAGCAAGCACTTGGCGATGGTGGGAAGGAAAAACTCCCTTTTGACAGAAGGAAACCTCTGGCAGAACCAGGCTCAGGGAGCTGGTTGGAGGGAGACATAATCAGTGTCATTAGGTCATGAAACCAATGTTAACGACAGACAAAGATAACCTGAGTAAACACAAAATGCAGTTGATGATTCTTTTATTGAGGGAAAAAATATCCAAACCTCTTTATTAATTCATATCATTCATATCATTAATTAACTGTGATTTCAAACATGTTTTTAGAAAGCTGACTGACTTAGAGGTGAACACGTTTGAAAGGCAAGTGTAAGGTTTCACACGGAGATAAATCCCTGCATTCAGTTCATCTTTGCGTGATATCAAAATTTGAAATCAGTCTGATGACCTGAATGTGTGACAAATATGCAGAAAAGAAATCAGGCAGGGACAAAACAAGGCAGAAGAGGCTTCACATCTATGGAGAAACAAAATGTTCTCAGTGCTTTCAAGTAATAAATAAATTCATAAGTATTAAATACAAGCAGCCACTGAAGAGAATCTTAGACACAATGTGGCTTTTAAGCCGGACCTCTATAGAAACAATATAAGTATTAGGTCTATTTTAGTGAAACAACACAATGCAGTAATTGATGTACTATGAAATGTAAGCATGGATAATCCTCTCTGCATCACTGAGAATCCTTAAAAGTACAGCTCAGGTCAAATTGGACTTGTCAGTTCCTGAACACTTAATGTGATTAGAGGCGCAAGGACCGGCCAAATTTGGCTGAAAACACACTCTGAGCCTATAAGAAATACTTTCAGTTCGCCTTAATTTAATTGCACAAAATGTGATTGTGCTTGTCAAATCACAGCTTTAACTTGACCTCAGCTGAAGTGGCAGGCAGGACCTGCAAACTTAATTTAACTAAAATATAAAATAAATAACTCTTCTCTGTACGTGCTATCTCCTAGACCAGGGGTGGGCAACTCTAGGCCTCGAGGGCCGGTGTCCCTGCAGGTTTTAGATGTGTCCTTGAACCAACACAGCTGATTTAAATACCTAAATTAGCTCCTCAACATGTCCTGTAGTTCTCCAGAGGCCTGGTAACAAACTAATCATGTGATTCAGGTGTGTTGACCCAAGGTGAGATCTAAAACCTGCAGGACACCGGCCCTCGAGGCCTGGAATTGCCCACCCCTGTCCTAGACCCCTGCAAAAGATTCACCAAGGTAATCTTGATGGCAGGGCCATTCGATTTAATGAATTAGGCAGCATGCAGACTTTTCATGAAAGGTGGTTCTAATGAGTGTATTTTGTGTGTACATAGTAAAAAGCATGTGCCTTTAATTTATTATGACACATCTTAAGAGCATTAAACGAGGATTAAAAAAAAATTCTCCTTTTCAGATGCGTTTGGTTCCAACTTTGTTAACATGTTACTGCCACTACATTTCAATAACGCAGCAGGAGCGTATAAAACCATCCACCTGTTCATTTGCATGAATGGCATATAAACAAGTCAGGGGGCCTTGCAATCAACACATTGCTCAGTGGCCCCATCAGTGGTGAAAAACATCTCAGTGCATTTGTCGCTGAAACTAGGTTTTATCCCAGGTTCAACAGCAGTAAGATACATTTTCTAACATTTTAGGAAACTTGTGAAACCAGCACATTTCAGATTTTTGCAGTTTTTGCAAATCTGAGAAGTGCTGCATTAAAATGCTTTAACCAAAGGGACACATTTTTGGTACCTGACGCTATCTGGTTGCTAGAAAGCCTCAAATAGTTCACTAATCAAGTCAAAAGTCATTCAGGTCTGAGCAGGCTTCAGGTTTGTGTAGGTCAGGGGTTTCCAACTCCAGGCCTCAAGGACCTGCAGGTTTTAGATGTGTCCTTGATCCAACACAGCTGATTTAAATGTCTTGAAGTCCTCCAGGGGTCTGGTGATGAATAACTCATTTGATTCAGGGTGAGATCTAAAACCTGCAGGAAACCGGTCCTTGAAGCCTGGAATTGGACACCCCTGGTGTAGTTAAACAGGCCATGTGGAGATCAAATGATGTATTGTATTTTTCTTTGGCGTTTTTGGCTTGCTGGTTTGTTGAAGTGTTGAAAGAGATATATTTTATTTGCCATCGGCATATCATGGCTACAGTGAAAACCCCCAAGAGTTGGTCATTAGCATGCAGACAGGGGTGTCCAACTCCAGTCCTCGAGAGCTACTGTCCTGCAGCTTTTAGATGCATCCCTACTCCAACACAGCTGAATCAAATGGTTGGATTACCTCTTCGGCATGCCATCAAGTTTGGCAAAGGCATGATAACAAGCCATTCATTTGATTCAGGTGTGTTGGAACAAGGATGCGTCTAAAAGCTGCAGGATGGTAGCTCCCGAGGACTGGAGTTGGACAACCTTGCAGGAGTAGAACATGAAAGGATGGAGACCCTGATTAAGACCTAAAGACCTTAATACTCTCACAAGGTCTCAGTGAGGACAAATTCTAGTATCCTTCTTTACAGAAAGAAGCTGGATTACAATTTTTCCCTTTCAGGATATAGTTCAGAGTAACAATTGGGCATTCCTGTATTCTGGACTCTAAATTGCTGTCAAGTTGGAAACGCTGTATCCCTATTTACATTTCCCATCTATGAACTGGTCTAAAAGTATGTGTGTAGCTTTCTTTTGTCATCTTGTATAATAATCAGCTTATTTTCCTTTCATAATAATTAGCCTTCTTGTACAGAGCGTGAGTCATCTGGGAGGTCACAGCTAATCATGATCTGACTTTCTCCTGTTGGCTCATCAAAGATATTATCAACTTGCATTGAGATGACTAGACGATGATGATGATGATTGCATGCTTGGTGTGCGCTTATACCAAGACCAGCGTGCTGCATGTTTTAACGTTACTTATGCATTCTCCGACGGTGGAATACAGAGTCTAAGCACATAGGCTCACAGCTCACGCTCCAAATCAGGATCATTCTCAGTGCAACACTTCTCCCCACACCTCACCTTAATATGCTGTGGAAACGACGCTGTCCATCTGACTCATTATTGTGCTTTGTAATCATAGCAACTGCTGTGACTCTCAGGCATTCTGAGATGAATTAGAATGAGAGACATCTCTTTGCAATTTCCTTGAAAGCCCGTTCCCGCTGAAGGAACACAAGCTGGACTGAAAAAGGAAAGAATCTGGAAATAGGTATCATCTTCACTTTCCACATAACTTGAAGTAGACTGCAAATCCAAACGGGAGATATGCGGCAGAGGTGTGTGGGTGCTCCTTTCCCCACAGAGAGAAATCCGGGGTATGAATATAGCTCCCACGAAAAAAAAGAAAAAGCCAGAACAGGGCTGTAAAAGCTGTAATATGCTACTTGAAGGCGGATTTGGTAGTTACTAGTGATGATGGATTCATGTGGAGTTTCTAGGGACTAGGCTGGCTAACAGGCTCATTCCCACTGTTAAATTATTAAAGCTGGAGGGTTCAGGAACATCCACATGTTTTTGCACTCGTCATATTTTATTTCATAGTAGTCATCAGGAGAGAATTAATTATTTATAGTGCCAGGTCCCTAGACGTTTTTGAATGGATCATTTTCGTTGGCAGCTATAGATGATTGGTTAACCTTCTCTTGTTCTATTGCCAGAGGTTTCGGTCCAGCACAGAGCAGCTATATAGAGTGGCATACCGGCCTTTATCCTGCATGTTGTGTTACCATTGCGTGTGATATCGCATTCCTTTTCATCGCTTGCAAATGAAATTTATTTGACACGAATTGCTCAATGTCCCAGGAATCCTTCATCTGTTTGTTTACTCATGCATTCAAACTTCCAGTGGGGTTATCCACAGCAGTGTTTTCACGCTTCCGACGGCTTCTTCTCTTTCAGATCCACCGATTACGGCTCCACATATGAGAGAATGAATGACAAAGTTGGATCCAAGACTGTCCTAAGTTACTTATACGTCTGTCCGTCTAACAAGAGAAAGGTGAGACGTTCATTTATCACAAAAGTTGCTCATCAGTGGAAATACTTTGACATGTTTTCCTTTAATGAATTGGGTATGATTACATTTGCACAGGCCTAATTCCATCAGTACAACCTGAGCCATGTCATACTCATCAGTCTGCTCTCCCGAGAGCCTTCTTTTCAGAGAAAACTATTTCTATTCACTAAATAACTCTAATGTCTATTTTGCCCGTTTTATTTTGGTTTCAGCACTGTCAGTGGAACTTAAGACAAATTTTAGTAAAAACATTGTAATTGGCACGATTACTTTATTTCTTGCTTTGGTTTTTGTTTTCAAAGCACATTTTTTAGGAAAAGCCAATAAGAAAAGGGCACTGAGACTCACAAAGATGATTTATTTAGAACAAATATGAAATTCAGACTTTTTCATCACTACAACGCAAAACTCTGAATAAATAAACTATCAAATCCTTTACTCCCCATGAAGAAATATCATGTTTATATTGACACTAGTTAAAATATCTATTAGGATTTCTATAGCTACAACTATAACATCCCAGTTGTTGCACTCATATTTACTGTCGATTTAAGTACCTGACTGCAGCTTAGAGACTCATGTAGAACTGAGACCACCGAGCTGTGTGTGTTGTGCACTTAAATAAATAAGCTGATCTGCAGGGAATTTAAACACATCATGGTCACATTTTGAATCTAACCGGATAAGAATTTATTGCTTAACAGATTAACGTGCAGGTCGCCTGAAGACTGTCCACGACCTGTTTAGACCTGGTAGGATTAGGGCCACATCTACTGCTGTTTGGCAAACCCAAATGGAAATATTATAACAGAAGAACTTTGAGGAGACGCGATCTGAAAGGTACCATCATAATTGGTTGTGTGATGGATGTTTAGAGGTTAAGAATCTGTATTGAACTTGACAAATCATAGTTTTAAGCGAATCAGCTCATTTTGAGGCTTTTCAATGGGAACATCAGCAGAAAGTCTTGAGGTTTATTGACAGAGACAGAATACAGACAGAACAGGTCTGTTTGGTAATTGAAAGCAGTGTTTATCTTTGGAGCAGCTGCCTGGTTTATATGACATACCTCTGTGGCTTTTACAGGTAGGATTAAATCAGTGCTCATTGCTAAATGCTGTGTTTACAAGTTGAGGTATTAAATAGAATACTAGGTAACATAGGTTATTCGATATTATTATTATTATTGGCATCTGAAATTGAAAATCTTATGTGAGTTTGCTTGTGGATAAAATCGTCTGTCTATTAGTTAGGAAACTATGTACAGTGAGTCCTTGCTCTATAAGAATGTTTCTGGCAACAATCTAAGTGGAATTTTAAGAATTTCAAGCCCCCCAAAAACAAACCCATGACCACTGCCAGCTGCCAACCATCTGCCAGTGTTTTTCATTTGCCAGAGAGTTCTGTCAAGCATTGATTTTTATTGTTTTCTGATAATCTACGAATATGTTTTTCTATCCATCTGTCTAACTCCAGCTAAAATGAAATGTGCTAATTAATACCCAATCATTTAGGGTTTTGGTCATTGTTCTATCTTTAGGGTTACAGGTCATGTCTGTCAAGCAGGAGGGATATTAAATCCCTACACTTTTATATTGAGATCCAAAGCCTTTAGCATCAGGCTGCAACTCTGATATTCCCTCATGTGTTGAACATCACGCATCTGGTGCTCCAAGCAAAAATTTGATAGGCAAGTGAAATCATAGCCAAGAGTGTGCTCCAAGCAGCAAAGCTACAGTCGGAGTCTCTTCGACCTGTAGCCTAAAGGGAACCAGAGCTGTTTCTGAATCCATGTGTTTTCAGTCAATTTACAGTATTCTGTACATAAATATATATCGACCCAGCTCTCTCGGCACAACGCGGCAACTACCGTATGCATATGGCAAAAATAAAGTTTGGAAAGCAGTAAGATGATCAGTTTATCTGGTATTTATGGCCGGGGACAATAATGCTGTTTACGTGGAGCTCGACGGGCTGTTAGCTGGAATAACAAGTCACACTTTGGAGTCGCAGGTTAGTACAGATAGTTAAAGTATGTTTTATGTGAGTCATTATTTTGTTTATTATTATTATTATTATTATTATTATTATTTTAATAGTATTGTACAAGAGTCCTATTGCCTTTTATGCCTTTTTGCAACTGTTACAGTATGAAGAATAACATTTTAGATTATTTTCCATCTAAGATGTGAAATTCAAAGTAAAGACATCGACAGAAAGTTTGGTTCAATTATGTAAGGTCTCTTTTACATAGACTGTCTAATGATTATGCATGTAGAACTTCACATTATCTAAAGAGCACCACTGCACTATCATCACTAGTCATCTGAAGGTACTTTATATTATAAGGTAAATATTATAAGTCAGCTGTTTGCTGGTGGGCTCCCTCCTGCAGCTGAGAACATTGTTAAGAAGGTTAAACCTAAGCAGGAAGGGTTTGGCCTTAATAACAGTCATAATAGGTTTCACACTGTCACAGTGTTTATATGTTAAATCAGTTGTCGCTATAAAATATTCACAAAGGCTTCTTTAAATGCCACCCAGGACCGCCGAGACCGTAGAACTGAAAATTGTTTTCTTTAAAACATTTAAACAGTCAATTCAAAGTAAGTTTAGTCAGAACTGAGATTTTCCCAACAATATGATTACGTATCCTTGGAAACAATCCTTTTGTCTACATTGGCCTACTTGGTTAGACTCATGTGCGGCACAAACCAAAGCGTGACGACAGGCCGTGTGGAGAACGTGCTCGTTGTTGTGGAGGTGCTCGGGCTCATCAGCCTCACTATGCCAGGGCCGAGCCAAGGTACTGACCCTGAATACGTTTGCGTGCCATGGGAGTTAATAGGATCTCCAAGAGTGTTGAGCTAAACCACGTGAAGGTGAGGAACAGATCATAGCCGATGCTGATTGCTCCTCATGACTCACTCCTCCTCTCTGTTTATGTGGAGAAAATTTAATTCCACATCAAGGGCATAGCAGAAACGTAGTCCCTCAGGTTCTCTCTCTCTCAGGTTGCTGATGTGACACACTTTGTGTTATTCGGCTTACACGAGAAAAAGAAAAAATAACACGTGTACTCATGTAAACAACTGATATTAGTCCTTGTTTTTTTAATGCAGGTTTGTAACGGCGTACGTTGGAAAAAATCTAGCAATAATCCAAATGTTTTCCCAGTTTCATTCTGCCTGTGGGCTGATTGCCTCTTCGACCTCATCTATGGCCTAATTATTTTGGTTTACCGTCGTGCATGTATGAAAGTTTGCCTGAACACTTGCTTTATTTATCTTTTGCCTCTTGCATCCGAGTCGTCGTGTTTAATGTCTGCCCGTGTTCTATAAAAAAGCCGTCTGGGTGCCCAATCAGTCACTGTGAGATACAATCGTCTGCTGCCCTCTGAGATATTCCTTCAACCACAATAAAGGCGCCATTATATGTTAACTGCTTTTGTTTTTTCTTTTGTGCTTACATTGTTTTAGAAATAAGGTGAAGCTGTGACCTTTTACAAAGTCACATTATAGATTTGAATGATGGTAATGACATTTAGTGCAGATCGCTGAAATTGACAGCTGCCATGAATCTTCTTGGCTGTATTCTGATGCTCACCATGTGCTAAATCCTTGATCGAACAGCTCATGGATTACGTTAAATTAAAAATAAGGACGTGCACTGTTAAAATGCCATTGAGGAAGCGAGACAGTGAAAACATGATAGCTAAATGTTGGCGATTAAGTCCTGATCCATGCTTAATGAGCATAGTGCTGCGACAACTGTGTTAAACCCTCCCGTCAAACAAAGACTAAGCTCAATTGATCTGGCGTGATGCGATTCATTTGCTGCAGAGAGTCTCTTTTCCTCCCTCTCTGATCCATACCTCCACATCTCATCATCCGACAGCTGCTGGCTTCCGTCTTGGTGCCATAGCCCATGCACAACTCAACGGCAGGCTGATAAAACACAAAGGTTATCCCTCCGACCTTTATCGATTTCGTTTTGTTACTCTCCTCACTCGCCCACTTCCTCACCGAGGCCGAGTGGATGCTGTGAGGGAAATCTTAATCACCTCTCGCTAATGCTATCGGTCACTGGGATTTTGGAAGTGAATAATTATTGTTTGAGGCTGATTTTTTTAGTAGGCAGGAGAGAAATTGGCTGCTGTTCCATTTCCCGCCTTTGTATTGGCGTTGAATTGGTTCTGGGTTCTTTCTAATTGCAGAGGTGACAGACAGAAAGGGCTTGTTACGATAATGTCTGAGGTTGGGAAGTAATGTGGTTGTTTTTGCACGTACAAGGTGGTAAGTGAGTAATAGAAATGTGAAAATGCTTTCTGCGACTGGCTCCCGATAAAATGAGAGGCCCGTCGTGAGCCTCTCTGAATCAAGGCTACAGGAGAGATGACCTAAAATGCTGCAATTGAAAGCTATAGTTGTACCAAGAATACGTGACGCTCGTCGCTCAGCTCAAAGCTCGAGCTAAAGACGAGGGTAGATTTTTGTATGAGACATACAATGTGTTCAGACAGGCTTTTCTTTCCTTTAACTGAAAGTCCTGACAGGTGACTGAAAATGTAAAACAGACTCTGCTGCTCACAGCAACATGATGAAATATGATTACTGCTTAAAAACTGTAAATTACATCCGACAAGCCCCAAAGACTGTTGCAGATATCAGGAGGCCTTGGCATTAGACAGTGACAGGTAATGAATGGCAAGATTGGCGAGCCCGGGCCAATGAGAAACCCAGATTGAGAAAGTGCTGCCTGTTTATTGGTGCTTAATGAAAAACAATTTATCTAAATCACCACCGGGGAGGGTTCCCGGTTAAAGCTCTGGAAAGAAGTCTAGCTTTTCTGTCAGTGACAAATGTGCTGTTGTTTTTCCAATTCAAATGGAATTGACGAGAGAAAACAGCCGTTTGGGCTGTGAGCGCCATCGCTACCCACCGTTCCACCACACAATTATAGTGGAGGTGTGGGCATTGTAGTGTAAGCCAGATAACAGACTAAACACTGCGAGAGAAACATTCAGAGCTGCACTACCTCATGTTTTAATTTTAACGAGAAACACGGTAGATTGGTTTGTACTCGGCTCTCTGAGAACGTTGGAGTCAAGCTAATTTTTCCTTTTTATTTTTTACTTTTGTGGAGCACAGATTAGCCTATTAACCCCGTTTCCAGCTGCAACACGGGGCGGCTTTCAGAACCAGGTGACCAACAGGACCAATAAGCAGTTAGCTGAGAGGCTATGTAAGCAGAAGCACTAGCAGTCAGGCAAACAGTGTTTTCATCAGGATTTGGTAAGAAAAATTAAATAGGTTTTTGGACTTACCAGTTCAATTTTACTGTGTGTGTGTGTGTGTGTGTTAACAAATTAGCAGCCGTTTCTTAAAGGTGAGCTATAAAACATTTACTGCAAACTGTTCGGCCGAGAAATAATAAATATTACAAAGACTTGCATGTTGCTTTACATATTAGCAGCATGCAAGTCTTCGCAGCCAAGCAAACAGTATTAATAAAGACATTAAAGATCAGATGCACAATATTTTCTTCATCTTCATTGTACTGTTGAAACACCCCCGATACCTGTGATGCCGTTGTGAATGCTTTCAGTGGGTCCTGTGGGTTACACAATGATGCCTCAGACCCCACAGGCTCTTTGTTTTCATGGGAGCACTGCATCAGCGCAGAAATGTTGAGGTGGGCTGTACGTATCAAATGAGCAATCCACACCAATGCAAAACCCAGATTTCCCAGCATAACTCTGCATGGTGTTAATGTTATGGCTGATTAGAGCATCCACACCTATCCTGTGATGAAGTGTGTATTGATCAAGATTAGTTACCCTAAAAGTGAAGCATACAACAAAACACCTTTATTTATTTATTTGTGTGGAATCATTCAAATCCCTGTTTATATAAAAGTAAACCAAACTGATGATGGATTCATTTCAGATTCTATGAGTCAAAATAGTACCATCCCTTTTAAATGCTACATCTATGCTAACACCTTCTTTTTATTCAAGGAGGAATTCCTGTGAACATTTTATCTGCTCCCACAAAGACTCCAAATGTCATTAGCTGAAAGAAATATGCATTGTGGAATCCCTGTTCTTAGTGAATACTGTAATAACTGTGATAGCTCTGGTAGAAATATTCCAAGCATGAAATTAGGGCTTCTACTACTGTGGAGCTGTTAAATTTGAAATTAGAGTTTTATTGGAAGGAAAAAATGACATGCTAAAGCACCGACTGATAAGCAAAATAACACACTGTATGTGCAGATTCATGCATGGCTGCTCAATCACTTGTTTCTACGGCACTTAATTGCAGCTAGACCACAAGTGGCGTCACTTTACTGTAAACTATTTGGACAAGTCGTTCCAATGATCAATTTTTCTGATGCCACCTACGTGCTCGAATGTGGTTGTGTTTTGGTTTAGATGCCACTTCCCTCTTTGCTGCGAGCAACCTTCTATTTTGGAACGAGACGATGAAAATGCCGAAGCGCCGCCTCAGAAAAGCTGCAGAACTATGGCAACGCAAGTGCAACAGTCACAGTCAAGAAATGAAGCTGGAAATATTCCAGAGCTGTTTGCCAAGCATAAGCCCGACGTGTGCCAAAATGCCGAGCCTATTCTGCTGACACTAACGTCTCTCTTCCACCTCTTCTCATCTCCCCATCTTTCCACCTCTTTGCACAAAATTTGCCCTTTAAATCCTTTCTTCTCCCATCTTCAAAAACGCACACCTTTATCCTTCACGTGTGTGCACGCCCTCCTCCTCATCCTTTTCCTTTTCTTCCCCTCCCCACTCTCAGATTATGGTGTTGACAGATCCGGAGTTTGAGAGCAGCGTACTCATCAGCACTGATGAGGGAGCCAGTTACCAGAAGTACCGCCTCAATTTCTACCTCCTGAGCCTTTTATTCCACCCCACTGAAGAGGACTGGGCCTTAGCTTACAGTCACGACCAGAAGGTGAGATCATTGTCATCTTTTTTCTGTCCTCACCTGTAATTAGCTCTTTGCTCCTTACTTGCAACCTTTTGTGCTGCTCACATACCATACTGTAGGTTTTTCAATTTAGCTAATTACCTGATGGCTTTTACTCACCCGATGAATGTAATTTAAAATTATTTAGCTAGAATTAAGTGTGAGGCCTTTCTTTGAGACACACTATTATTACAAACCCTCTATTTCTATATCCATCCTTTAATATTGTCACAATCCCCTTGGTTAAATTGTTTGTTTTGCATGAAAGCTCTTCAGTGGTAGCAATAACGGTGCTAAAAAAATCTCCACTCTCAACTTTTGTTGAACTGAATTGTTAAATTCTCCCCATTACTAACTAACCCTTCATGTAACATGCGCCACAATCAATACAAGCACAGACATCCTTTGTCATCTGTTTTACACTACCCCCCAAATCACTGTAAAGGCTCGGGTTGTGAAGTGTGTGTGACAGCAAATTCATATTTGCTGAAAGCGCTTGTAAGAAAACTAACAAACAAGTAATTTTTAATTATGATAATAAAAATGTTCTATCTTTATGGAGCCCCGCAGGGGACATGGGAGAAAAAAAAAATTAAGACTGACTTTTGCGAAATCTTGCAAAGCAAACTCGGGATCTCGCAAAACTTTTGCGAGATATCGCAAAACTTTTAGCCGCATTCTTTGGACACCGGCTCGAAGCCGACCGGGAGGTCGAGGCACGATGTGCCGGGAAAGCAGTGTTCCTCCCGGCTGTAGTAGGTCTTCTTCGGCCTTTGGCCTTCGACCTCCCGTTAGCTTCAAGCTAACGGGAGGTCGAAGGCCAAAGAATGCGGCTAAAACTTTTGCGAGATCTCGCAAAAGTCAGTCTTAATTTTTTTTTTCTCATGTCCCCTGCGGGGGCTCCGTATATCTTTATTTTCTTTATGAAAATAATCAATCCAATTCTATAACGAGCAGCAGAGCGACGCCACCTGTTGGTTAGAGTCCCACATCAAGTGTTTTTGCCTCAGTGTCTCTCATTCAGCATCAGCATCTGTTTCCAAGACAACATAACTACCATATGAACTAATCAAATAGTCGGGTGAAGTCTGGGATCTACATCTGCAAAGTTGGTCATTTACCATTTAAAAATGTGTATTTATGATGCTAAAGTATATTGTGTTTCTCACACTTTTCATGTATCTTGAGTAGCTAGCTAGATCGCAGTCATGAAAAACAAAAAGTGTGCCTATCATTGTACAAGCAAACCATATGAAACAGGTATATGAAAACTGTCTTCCATTAGCCACAGCCACATGGTGAACGTGGCCATACTGTTTTGAATATAAGGAATTTATATCATGAAACGGTAAATTCATTATGGAGGTTTTTAGAGAACAAGAAAAACTATTTTGGTCGTATTTTGGGCTGAACCTCAATCAGGAAACAGCCCCAGTAGGAGAGCTGGCTGTGCCTAAAAATGAGTCTCAGCCTGTAATGATTCTCATTTCCCACTCGAGTCTTCATCATGGTGTCACCTTCACTGAGCTTTGTCACACAGTATGTAGCTCAGCACAGCTTCTTCACGCAGAGCTCCAAGATTGTGCACAGGAAACAGCTGCCATTAAGGTCAGTGACGCTGACCTGAGAGCCAAAACGATCGTCCTGTAGGACGGGACTTGGTGCAGGAAGGTGGTGGCTGCACCAGGCCGCTCAACAACTAATCTTTCTAAAGCACGCTGCGGGACTCAATGTCAAGCTGAAGTAGAACTAACAAAAAAGTAAAAATAAAAAAAGGTGATTAAATGAAATGGTTGAATAACTTCAAACTAACGAGCCAAGCTGACTTTAGCCTTGGATGATTTTGAATTAGGTGGAAATTTAATTACCAAATCTGTCCTTTTATATCTTTAATATAAAACATCTGTTATATGTATGAGTGTCACGATCGCTGGCTTGGGCCTTTTCTAGGACCAATGAGATAATCTGCATCCATCTGTCCCTCCACAGTCCACGAGAATCACTGCTCCTTCTAGAGTTGTAGTTAGATTGTAGTGAAACTTACACTCAACTAACAGGTCTCCACCCAGATTGTGACAATCTAAAGTAAATTTTACATCCGCTTTAATTTTAGGCACTCTCTGTTTGGTGTCTTTATGGTTTCTTTGTATTTAGTTAAGTTGTTGTTAGACTTTGGTTTTCACATGTTTCTTAGTTCTTGTTAAATTTTGCTTTGCATTTCCTCCTGTGATTCCTCTGTTTGCTATTCATTTCCCGTTTTGTTTTGGTAGTTCATCGTTTCCTGTGTCCTGTGCACTTTGATTACTCTCACATGTGTCTTCTGTCCCTCCTGCTTCTGCTTCCCTGATTACCTCATGTGTGAATAAATAGTCCAGCCCTTCCTCCGAGTCTCCGTCTTTGTGTTGGTATCATCTTCTTGGAGTTTTGGCTTTCATTTCCTTTCTGTTGTGGACCTTTTGTACTTTGGATTTCATCAACTCAAATGAGAGGTTTGTTCTCAGTTTCTTAAGCCTGTATTTAGTTTACACTCCAATACATGACAGTAACATAAAGAGAAAGTGAACAAATACTCCCCCAGCTGATTACATAATAATCCAAAACCTCAACATTTTAATTTCAAGTATAGTATAGTATGGTCTTTGTTTGTTTTGCCCCCAAGTGTGATGCTGTTTGTTTCTAAAATTAGAGTTACTGTCCCATAGCTTATTAAAGGAGATGTGGAAACTGATCTACCAATAAAGTGAAATGAGATTTTTTGATTGAATACATATTCTCTAAGTGTGTTAGAACCACGCTTGAACCTCCAGCTAAGCAGAGTTTGCTCATCAGGAGCAGCAGGTTTATTATTTGTTTAAGATAAATCAATATTTATCAAAATAAAGGCTAATAACTAGATGTCATGAACCAGAGGTTCACCCAAAGAAAGGACCCAAATGCAGACACCAAACACACGCAAAGTAACTATTGACAAGGATATTTGTATACGAAGCGGACAAAGTCTTAAGTAAATAATAGCCACGGAGGATCGGTGACTGGGACTGAGAGGGATGGTCCTAGCAAGTCAGGTTGCAGGAGAGGTAAGAGGTCAGAGGGGTTTTTACACGTCCAAGTAAGGGGAAACACATACAAAAGTAACACACAAACAATAACTATAATACAGAAAAGGGCCATTAGATTAATAAATAATGTAGGGTACAGGGACCATACAAATGCACTCTTTGTCAAAATGCAAGCTATTAAATTCCAAGACTTGGTGAAGCTTAAAACAGCGCAAATAATGTATAAAGTAAGAAATAAATTGCTTCCCAAAGAAATCTGTAAATTGTTCATAGAAAGAGAAGGTGGGTATAACTTAAGAGGGAAATGGAATTTAAAAATACAAAGTGCTAGAACAACTTTAAGAACTATGTCAATCTCAATTGCAGGAGTTAAATTATGGAACAGTCTAACAGAAGAAATAAAAGACAGTCAAAACATAAAACAGTTTAAAGTAAAATATAAAAACCTAATTTTAAATAAGTATAAGAATGAAGAAAACGGGGTTAACCCAGGACGGTAATGTAGCTGGTAATGGTGTTGCGGTTCTTTTTTGGTTGTTTTTTTTGTTTTTTTGTTTTGTTTTGGTTTGTTGTTTTTCCATAACTTGTGTATCTGCAAATATACACATTCTGTATTTTTCATATGAAAGAAACTATACTGTGGTGGGGCTTGCTAATTTCTTGTTTTTGATTTATGTATGTTATGTTTTGTTTTACTTCATATGTTTCATATGTTGTTTGTTTAATTTAAGACAAAAAAAATTAAATGAATGAGAGGTAAAACTTGAGGGGGTAGGGACAAATAAGTAAATACTTCAGCCTACTCCTTTTCAAACAAATAATGGAATGATATTTTGTAATGATTGTGAAGGCACATGTTTGAAATGTTTGAAATAAAAATGAACTGAACTGAACTGAAGTTAGTAAGCACTGAGGAGGGGAGGTCCGTGGACGCTTCCTCAGGAGCCCTGAGGTGTAATGAGAAGGTCAGAGGGCAGGCAGGAAGGGAGAGAGGGAGACGGAGAATATCCCGGTGACATTGAACCAGGGAATGCAACAGCTCGCCATTGAGAGAGTAACAAACTGGCGAGGAAAAACAGGTTGCACAGGATTAAGTAGCTCTCGTGCTGATTGCTTGCAGATGGAATAGAGGTGAGGCGCTGGAGGTCCCACCCAAAAGGGAAGGACCCAGGGCCACAGATGGAAAACCTCCAGACACTCCCACGGATCATGACACTAAATAATTTATCAACTAATTGCAAAAGGCTCGGGATCCTCCTGGGCGAACATGGATGGATGGAAGGATAAACAGACAGTTTTACTTTTCTGTCATATGTTTGTTTTGAGCTGTTCTTCAGTGGAGCAAAAATGCGTCTTCTAATTAATTTTTCCCCTTTTTAATCAGAGACATGGGGAATGCATTTGATTTACTGTATGTGATTTTTGCAGTTTGTTTGGAACACGTCATGTTGGAACATTCCTCTAAAACCAGCTTTTTGAGCTAAGTGTCATCTCTTTACATGACCATCCATCCAGAGCAAACTTCACTCTCAAATGTCTTTTTGTTTCACCTGATCAAAGAGTGTAGTGTCAGCATCCTTCAGGCTTCTCTTCGTGCTTTGACCAAGTTTTGTTAGCCATGTTTTTCTTCTATAGTTGGCGACTTCACGTTATGTCCTTCACACTGTCAGAGAATCAGTGGAATATCATAAGTCAGCAGCTTTAATCTCTTTTACAGTAAAAAGATCAGCTAATAGATTCTGCTGTTGTTGTTGCTGTGTTTCTGCATATGTTCAATAGAGTCCTTTGACACCGCTGAACTCTCACCAATCTTTATAACGTCTCACTACTTGGTTTCTCTTATTCAAATTTTCTGTTACAACTGAAGCCAATGCTGAGAAAGCGCTGCTCAGTCACAGTTCCTTATATCATAGATCATGCACTTAAGTTTAATTTGAAGTTGCAGGGTTTCCTCAGAGACGGGTCAGTAAAATCTGATTTTGCAGTTCATGGATTTCTCAGAATAACGAGCAAGCCGGCACATGTGTGTTTCTGTTCAAATAAAGTCACTTTAGTAAATTTGTACTTCACTGGAAATGGTGTAAAATGCATCAAAAATGGAACCATAAAATTAAGTATATTCCCCACAATCTCTGTGCAGCGTATTCTTTGCTGATCGTTCTTGGTTAAATAGTTCTTTGATTTTTCAAAGTTCAAAATACGTTTGTTACACCAGACTTGATTGTTTGCTCATAACGTTATTGCTTTGTGTTCATAAATGAAGGCAAACAAACAAGATGCACAACATTTGTATAATTGTTATCTACACTGAACGGTTTTTTACTATAGCTTAGTCAACTCTGCTGACATACGGGGAATAGAAACGCTGAGTATAATGCCACTTAGGGATGGGTATTGATAAGATTTTCACAATTCCATTTTCGATTCTGTTTAACGATTCGATTCTTTATCGATTCTTTTTAAAAAAGGAGAACACTAAGGTCGATTAGCTTAGAACTTTGTTTTATATCTTCTCTTTGAACAAGATAGAAATGTAGGAGTAACATGGCCTTACAAACCCAACAGTGAGATCTTAAGAGATCCAGCCTACGGCTCTTCAATGGGGCGTCACAGGGTCCCCAGGAAAAACATTGTAAATGTAAAATAATAAAATGAATATTCTTCTGTAGCAATAACAAAGTATAACATAAATTATTCTGTAGCAATTACACAAGAATATCCAGTAATGTCCCTGCCTACAATTAAACACATTCACTTACTGAAAATCATCTGCTGTGGCAAATGGGTGCAAACCTTTGACCACAAACTGAGTCACTGCTCGGTGACATTCGTCTATCCTGGCCTGAAAGGAGACGCTACCGGTAGACTGCAGCGAGAACTGCCAGCATCTGAGCCACACTCTGTCTCTCTCATCATGGTTATCTAAATGCACAGTAATGGCAGGTCTGTAATGAGGCAGATCACGCTAACATAATATGCACTGTTAGTTGATTATTTACCTGCCGCATTAACGGACGAGGACGTGCAAACGTTACCGCTGCTGCTGGGTTGAGATTCACGAGTCGAGCGGAATTAAAAACACGACATTCATTTAAGGTCATCGCGTGTTTTGTGAGCAAATGCTTTTGCAAATTCGTAGTGTTTCCTCCCTTAAATGAAATATCTACTTTGCAAGTATTGCAAGTTGCCCTGTTGTCATCCGTTCTCGAAAAGTATAACCAAACTTTTGATCGTTTGAGCCGCCGTGTTTCCTGTCAGGTAAATGACGCTCCGCAACGTGGTGACGTCGTTCGCGGCGACTGGAATCAATAAGGGAATCGTTTGCAAAAATGGCAAACAATCCCAAGGAATTGAAACAGTGGGAATTTCGATACCCATCCCTAATGCCACTTCTCGTGAGTTAACCATGAGAGCAGTGCGTGTTGTGTTCAAAGATCAAAGTCTTTCTGCAAGCAAGTGTTGCTTTTTGTCAGCCATGTTGGTGATGCTTCCTAACAGTTTTTTTAGATTGTTCAAAGTTACTGGGTAGAGACCTTTATTGCCTTTTCCACCATCTCCAGGACCTAAAAGCAGAATGTATAGAATAACCAGTCAAATTCATAATGCATAAAAAGTCTCAGTAGCTTTTCCTTCACAAATTACTTCAACTTCGACCTCTGCACGTCAGTTATGACACATTAACTCACTTAATTCATCAGTAAGCCAAAAACTCTTAAAAGCACAGCTGCTC
Organism: Astatotilapia calliptera; assembly: GCF_964374335.1. Classification (NCBI taxonomy): domain Eukaryota; kingdom Metazoa; phylum Chordata; class Actinopteri; order Cichliformes; family Cichlidae; genus Astatotilapia; species Astatotilapia calliptera. Next base: position 2,546,257 of record NC_137427.1, read on the forward strand.
ACATCTTCACCATGAACGGAGTAGACATGCCCGCCACCACACAGCTGAAATGATCATGAACGTCTACTCTGTGCTTGTATTTATAAGTTTCAGCTCTTTTATCCAGGGGGAGGTCAACCACTGTCCTTGCTATTATTACATTCTTTCATAGATTTCTATGCAGGGTTCAAAGCACCATGTCTTGGAATCTTTAACTGGAGCTTCAAAGCATCATCGTCATTGTTGTACTGAGATTTGATTACTTTAATCATACATTTGATTATGTATTCTGCACTTTGTTGTAAATACATTGTAATTATTTTGAAAGGATATTATTTTGAATCAGCCTCATTTTCTGATGTACTGACAGATTCTTAGAATCTGCTTCACATATGAAGGGTGTTGTATTCATCTCATTCATCATGTAGTTTCTAGTTAGGAATTGTTGTTTCTTGCTAACAGGGGACCACAGTACTAATACATTTCTTTCTAAAGAAAATAATCCTCTCCACTTTTAGTTTCTCTTTTTGACTGTTTTTGGAATTTAATAAAATTTGTGTATGAAGGAAAAAGTAAAAAAGTCGTCTGCAGCACAACTTTAGTTTGAGCTCCAAACATTGCTCGAGCATTTAAACTCCAAGTAAAACCTCCAAATTCTGCAGCTGCTATTTTAGACTATAAGATTAAGTATTAAGATGAGCAGGCTAGCCAAGTTCAAGAAGTTCAAATCCCTGTGAAGTCTGGGTGGGAGCTGACTTGAAAGAGCGGTGCTTCCCGCCTTCAGCCAAGGTTCTGGGCAAAACATAAAATTATTCCGATGGCTTGAGAAGAGTAAAAAGGACTCATCACCGCAGCATGATTGGAAAACAGTCTTTCCTAATGTTAATTAAAAACAGCCCTTAGCAGGCTACATTATACAAAATATGAGGTGCTCCCACCTTACATCTCACAAGATCAATAGCAGTAACAACTATTGATCTCACGGATTAAATAGATCTTGGTTGTGAAGGCAGAATACACATCAAGCAGAAGAGCAGAAAGATCAAGACGGCCGGGGTGGATGGGACACGGATTTGGCAGTTCAACAAAATCAAGGTCGTCCGTGTCGGGGTGTGGAAGATTATAGGTGTTAGGAGACTGTGGCTAATACGGCTATAATTTGCATCATCGCAGGCTTCCGTGGCCCCCAGAGCAAAAGACCCAGTCGTGATTACCACCTCTGCTAGACCCATTTTTATTCACCTCCCGAATGTGTCATCTGTGCGCTGCATCTACCTCCCCAGGGCTGTTGTTGCAAATAAAGAACGTGCACTCCATCTATTTAGTTAAAAGCGGTTTACATAGATATTGTTGGTCCCCTAATTCAACCTGATTCCCCTCACAGCCTTGACACTTCATCTCCACTGTTGAGCCAGCAGCAATAAGCTTTAATATGCTCATTTTCAGCTTGTAACCAGCTAATAGTTTTCAGACTGGGTCACTCTGAATTTAATCAGCTGTAAGTTGGTGCTTAGCCGTGGTTAAGTGAAGCACTGAGGATTTAACTTTCTTTAGAGAAAGAATCCATGTCAGGACAAACAGGCTTGACTGAAGTATTTGTTGTCATTGTCGATTCCCTTTTATGACTTTTTAAAATTAACATTCAGGTCAGACCCCTCTTTGAGTAAATTAAGATATTTTTAGATTTAGAAGTCTTGGCCACATTTTCAAGCTCGTATCTCTCGGCTGCGAGGAGTTTGTGGAGACAATTACTAACTGATGTAGTCCCAGGCTGGCTGCTGAGAATAGGGCAGTGTTGCTATTGCCAAGTGAGAGAATTATATAAATAGGCTAATGCAGGAGAACAGTAAAGGGAAGAAGCTTCACACATAGAATAAATAGGAATCATCTTATTTATTCCCTAGTTTTAGGATGTCTTGTCTAAAATAATTTCTAGCAAAGGGCCAGACAAGAACTAGCTGTTTTCTCTAATTTTCTCACTTACCCAGGAGAGTGCTTTTTGCCCTTTAGCTGTTATAAATACCATAATATTTCTCATGTTGTGTTGGTAGATATTTTGTAGCAGTTAAGGGACACTGCTGATACCTTCCCTTGCATCGCATTAACAGAGGAGCTGTAGGGATTTGTAAACACTAGGTTTGATGCAATGGAAATTACCATATCTCTGCTAACGCTTCAGCAAACTTGAGAGACAAGGCCCTGACTCTCTAATGGATTGTGTGGTTATTAACTCATCCAGTAATTACATCAGAGACGAGTACAGTGCTGTACACTGTAATCAAAGGTTGTCTACAATCTGCTGGCTCCTTATGTGGATTTACCACCTATCGCAGAGGGGAATCATTTTCCAGCTAGTATTTTTCATTGATCATAATTATTTTAATTACCATAATTATGCTCCTCAAGACTACTCGTCCTTTTATTAAGTTATCGAGAATCCTAAATATATTTACATCCTAAATATTTTTTCAAGAAAACTGGACAGAACTGTTCCAACTTTTAGTCACTAAAGAAAGTGAAACTCAAAAATAACAGTGTACACTGTAGACCAAAGGTTTAGCACACTGCTAAATTACAAGGTTAGAATGCTAACGTGCTAACAGAGACCACAGAGCAAGAAGGTTCCTGCTTCAATCTCCAGCTTAAGCCTTTTTGGGTGGAGTTTGCAGACCAGACAGGGGCTGCAAAACCAAGGCAGTCATGCACTAAAACAGGGTGCCCAATCCCGGTCCTCGAGAGCTACCGTCCTGCAGCTTTTAGATGCATCCTTGTTCCCACACACCAGAATCAAATGAATGGCTTGTTATCAGGCCTTTGCCAAACATGATGGCATGCTGAAGAGGTAATCAAACCATTTGATTCAGCTGTGTTGGAGTAGGGATGCATCTAAAAGCTGCAGGATAGTAGCTCTTGAGGACTGGGATTGGGCAGCCCTGCACTAAAACATGCACAGCTTTATTGTCGATTTTACTAAGTAGGACCGTGATTTAAAAAATGAAAATCATCTTTTACTACACAGGATAACTGAGAGCGTAACGTTGTAGTGTAATTTGAGATGTGCTAAATTACACTACTGAAAATCAGCGGCGACAGCTCTGATGGAGAGATGAATCGAAATGAAAATTTTTGGTTCAAATCATGTTAGTATGAGGAACTGTTCCTCATACCACTCTTAAAAAAAGCAGCGGAGGCTGTCGTGGTTTGAGGTTACTTCTCTCCCGGTGGAGCTGGAGATCCTGTGAAAATTGAAAGTGAATCTTAAACAGAAAAGTACTGTATGGTCAGATTTTGATTCACCTTGCTGGAAAGCATCGGGCTGGCAGCAGCTTTATAATTTCAGCATGAAAAGGATCTTAAACATCCTCCCAATGCAGTGAAAACCACATGAAGCATGGACTGGCCTCCCTGAGGTCGGACCTCACTGCTCTTTGAAACAGTGCGGGACAGAAAGCACGACAAAGGGCACCAAACATCTAAAGAAACCTTTAAATGTCCGTCTCAAAGTCTGGGGAACTGTTCCTCCAGACTACTTCAAAAAAGGACAAGAAAGCTGCCTCAGGGCCGACAGAATAATAGACAGTGATTACACACACTGTGAGGAAGAACGTGATGACAAACAGTGGAAGACGCAGACAACATATACACAGGAGGGTGATTAAGGGAAGTAGGGACGCAGCTGAACAGAATTATAACTAACGAGACGGAGGAAGCAAAACTGAACATCACACACACAAGACAGTAAAACAGGAAGCAAACCCCACACTTAGACTATGACAAGTGAACTAGACACTGGGGCTGGGGATGAAGACGTGGAGACATGCATCTCACATGCACTAAAGACTAGAAATCTCAAAACTCACTAGTACAAAACTTGAATATAAAAGTTTCATAAATTAGAAAGAACGAGTAAAGCGTTCAGGGCAAAAACCCAGAACCATGACACTTTCTGCTTTAATCAATCAATCAATCAATCAATCAATCAATCTTTATTTATAAAGCACTTTTCATACAAAAAAAAAAATATGTAGCACAAAGTGCTTTACATAGTTAAAAGCAGCCCACCCTCCAACTCACTCCCCACACTCTCATTAACATAAATGATGTGAATACACACATATCCCCCCCACACACACACACACACACACACACACATACACACACGCGCACACTTAAAGAGTAAAAATTGGGCTGGGCTCGCATGAGCCAAGTGAGGAAACACTATAACAGGGAGCCGTCTGTACCGGGAGCCGGTCACAGACCGCAGCCTCCAGGCTGGGCACACAGCAGGAGGGAGCCAGGCTGAGAGGACCCCCAGAGACCCAGCAGCCACAGTCGATCACAGCCCCGGTGCAGAGAGCGCCCTCTGAGGAAACACTGGAGATATGACACAATAGGCTATATACAGGGTAAAATGATAAAATAAATAAGAACAGGATACAATATAAATATAAATATAAATAGAGTAAGAAGGTTAAAAAATGAATAAGAATAAAATCAATAAATATTAGGTAAAGTCTAAATTAATAATAGAATAACAGGATAGAATAAATAAGCATAAAATAATAATTTACATGCTGTATTTCTGTGTATGTTTGCATGTTTCTATAAATTATTGCATTTACTTTCCATTTCCTACCAAAATAAACACATTATGGTCCTTTTGCACATGATGTAATGATATGTAGACTAAGGTTTGTCATTCAATATACATTTGCACTTCTTTTTAGTAGACCGATAGTTCATTCACCCACTACTGCCCATTAAAATGAATCTGAGTGCAGATTTTTATATACATGCCATGGTCCAGGTAACGTATTTAGGTTGTCAAGGATGAAAATGTTTATGGGAGGCTATGCAGGCTTAGTAGAAGTAGCTGTACCAGTAAGATTGATATAACAATGACTGAATGTCCCTTTCAAATATGGCCCAGAATGAAATGTATATTTGTCTTTGTTAGTAATCACAGATTTTAAATGATTTGGTGTCAGCAAGCCCACGAGCCAAACCATGACTGACATGTTTTTGTTTTGCTCTCATGTTCTAAAAATGTGCTTGTCAGGTGCCTGCTGTGACATCTCAGCAGACCTCTGTTGCATGCGAATGCACAGAGCCAGTCGGTGTTACATGCTGGTCTCACCACCTGCAGAAACGCAAGTTAATGCTGACAAATTGAAATTCCCCATCCTTGAATTTCCTTTGAACACAAGCAGCAACTACCCAAATTTGGCCTTTAGAGAAACAAAGAAAGCCACCAGTGCATCCTCGTACCAGCAAACACACGTTGGGTTTACAAGGATGGGGGCTTTCATGGCTCAGCTCTAACCTCATAAAGAGTTGTCTACAAGGAAATGTGGTGCATATAAACACCGCACAACAGTTTCATTACCCTGAGACAGCACACGACAGACGCAAGGTCCAGGCAAACACTTAATTTGTGTGTTTGTATTTCCACTGGAGGAACAGCAGTCCATTAAGACTGCGGCAGCTATAGCAGGGAACTGCAACTATATTACTAAGTCTGACCTAGAACACATGGGATTCAACAAAAGCTCCCCATGGCACTGAGCTGGCAGTCTCCCACAAAAGGAAGGATTAATGCCATTAGTCAGGTGATGGATGGCTCCAAGTGAAATAGTAATAACACAATAGATCATGGCTAAATGATCATAGAGGGAGCTGTCTTTGACAGGTTAATTGTAGACAGCAGATGAAGTGTTCTTAGCATTAAGAATGGGGGGGGGGGGGGGAAAGAAGGCAATGGTATGATATTTGGAGTCATAATCTGTTTGTAGAAATGTGTTCGCTATCAAACAAAAGGGAGCGAAAGAGCACAAGCAAACAAGATGCATCATAATATGCTTCAGACCGAGCGAGGGACTGTGTAGGAGGTGCATCTGTCCAAGTGCGTAGGCCCGTGTGAAAACTTCACAACGTGAACTTAAGAAAAAGAGAGAATTACACCGGGTCAAGTATCGCCCTGATTCATCAGGAAACGTTTGTGCTTTTCTGCGTCTGGCATGATTAAACGGAGAACAGAGCTCTGAAATCAAAGAGACGATGATGGATACAGCGAAGCGCTGACGGTACATGGCAAAGAGAGGCAGGCGGAACAGATGGAGCAGTTCGTTCTGATGGAGTAGCAGATATGTATTGTCACTCCGTCGTCAAAACAGCAGATGGAGGTGTGCTGCCAAGCCAACAATGGAGACAGGAATGAAGAGAAACAAACTTTTCTGTTACTTGAGAGACCTCATTAAAGACTTTGCTCAGCTCTTCATATATAATTTCATGGGAACAGCCGCTGCTGGATAGTGCTGCTTGGTGTTTGATTCATCAAAGGCATTATCATCTATATCGGCCTTGGTGTGACTCTAATAAACCAATGAGTGAGCTCTAACCAATGCGCTTGTCTGCCAGTTTGGTTTTGTTTTTTTTAGTTATTATAAGAAATAATAAGATGATAAGAAACTGTTCTTAGTAAATATCTAATGGGCACAAATCTGTATTTTTAAAAAAGTAATTCATCTTTTGCTGAAAGTTCTTAAACTCCTTGTTCCCAAAGTCTCTCCAAACTTATCATCGACTCTGATTAGACAATAGCTGGTAACCAGGGAGCTTGCAGTACCACCAACCGGTTACTTTATCTACAGATTCTGTGCGTATGTTACAAGCGATTATCCGCCCACAACCCTCATCATCGCTCAGGTGCAACACTGTGGACTGAGCTGCTGGTTCTCTCAGCACCTGACTCATAGTTCATTCCATATCCTCTACAGCCACAGTCAAGGAAAGAGCTAATAGTACACATTTTCAGACACTGGAAGGTATTCATTGTACTCAGCGTTACATATTTAAGTGACAAAAGATGAACAATAAAGAAAATCAGTTTGATTTTGAAATCAACCACAGAAACGTTGTTAAAATTTGTCTTGGAAGCTGTTTAGAAATCACGTAAACACATTAATTTGTCAGCTTTGACATTTTTAGTAACAACACGTACAATCGTTAATTCCATCATTATATTCAAAGATCAGGTAACGTCGTGGGCACGAAGACAAACCTCCGTGTTCTTGGTAAACACTGTTTGTCCTCTGAAGATGCTGAGAGTTCCCCAGCTAAAGCAGAAGCCTTTGATATTTAAACATCTGTAGTGACCTTTACATATCTCTAACGTGGCCACTGGGACTCTGTGGGCCTCTCGCTCCTCTTACGGTGTTCTGTGGAAGAGGAACCAAGCTGTCGCGTGTGGTTGATAAAGAAAAGAGGCCCAATGTTACGGGGGTATTTCCAGGTGTGTGCGTGTGAGGTCGAAGGGAAGGAAGTGGAAGGAAATGAACCAGTAAATGAGACCAAATGAAGATTGATGGATCATGCTTGAATTCTTATTAAATAAGTCGTTTCTAGCTGTTAGAAGAGCTTCACTGGCATCGTCTGCCGGTGTGGCAACAGATGAATAGATATCAGCTGAACTGATTACTGGCTTGTTTACCAGTCATCAAACTGTTTTCCCTCATCATCTGCCCCTCTGACACTGCAGCTGAGCCAGAGTCTGATATGAAATAAAACTTTTTGTGTTTAACACTTCCACAAAGGGAACAGCCAAGCACTTTGATTGTTTGTATATGCATTTGCTGGGTGGAGGATGATGTGACAAACTGTATCAGCCACTACTCTCGTCACTCTGAGCTCTTCTTTGGCTGAAAGCAGTCAAGATTTTTGGACTACAGGCAATTATGACATTTATTTCAGCCAGGATTGGATTTCAACTTTTGAAGCATCCAGAATATCTGGACCAGGAGGACCAGGAGCTACTAACTTATATTTTCAGTGAATTGTTGTCCCTTCTTGCAATCACGTGTTTTTCCTTGTACTAAAAAAAGCTCCAAACTCAGTAGACCAAGTGAAATATGAGTTCAAGTTGCAACCTGACACGGCCAATAAAGAACTGAATCTAAATCTCAACATTTTAGACATAAATAGACAAAGAAAATCATATTTTTGAGAAAATAATGTAACACAGAAAAGAACAAAACAGACAAAAACAAACAAACAGAGAGGCATACATACATGCATGCATGCCTCTTCACTCACGTACAGTAGTGTTTTTCACATCAGGGGGATCCTGGCGATCAGTTACTATGTTAGGTAAAAAATGTGCTTTGGAATACTTTTTAAATTAGAAAATACATCAAACAACTTTCTGAAAATAGAGTGAATAATATTTCCTAATTTTTCTTGACCGTGACAAACGTCATACAGTAAAGGAATGCCCTACATCGGGGTGGGCAACTCCAGGCCTCGAGGGCCGTGTCCTACAGGTTTTAGATCTCACCCTGGGTCAACACACCTGAATCACATGATTAGTTCATTCGCAGGCTTCTGGAGAACTTCAAGACATGTTGAGGAGCTAATTTAGCCATTTACATCAGCTGTGCTGGATCAAGGACACATCTAAACATGCAGGTTCCCCTACCTCTGCTCTGCATTTTGGTGACACAGTGACTACTGAACATGAACCATGTGTCACTTTGTAGACAGCTCACTCAGCCAGCAGAGAGAGCAGTACAGTGAATGCAACTCCTTTTTAATGACAATGAGCCTGTAGTTTCTTCTCTGCCTCAGTATGACTGCAGAGAGATGTTCTTGGTCTTTTAATAGCATTTCATATTAGTTATGTATTTTTAGTTCCAGCAGCCCCGGCACACTGCTGTAGAATTCACTGAGAAGTTTATGCATTTTACATGTAGGGGTTTAGTGGTGTCGTGACAAAGCCACTGCCTGTATATTTACTTCCAATGTGTTTCCTTTTTTAACATGTAATAGTACTATAGCTGTTTTAATGCTTCCTATAATAGAACATTAAATGATAGCAAAACGCAGCATATTTACTCACACTGAGCTGAAGTGAATGTATAAACATGTAGGAAATAAAAGACAATTTTCTGCCTGTTTTATGCCACTGGTTTCTGAATGAGAGCACAGGTGAGACAGATCTCATTTCAGCTATTTGGCATCTTTTCCTCTAAAACTAACCAAGTAGTGTTTTGGTGTCTAAGCACGCTGTAAGAGGAAATGCTGGACAATGTTAGTGCTGGGAATTTTAATATAGCATTAATTAAAACACAAATGGAGATGTTTTGCACTACATGAAACACCGAGGTTGAAAGATTTTTTTCCTTTGCTGCTTTTTGGTTGTGTAGCTGAAGTTTGGCTTAGCTGAAGCCCGCCTGGGCAAATTCTGTCTGCTGGAAGCTTTTTTGACATTTGGAACTTTAGGACAGGTTTGGGAAACAATAACAAAAACCACATGCAATCCATGGTTTGGTTTCCTTGTGCTTCCTCGTATAATAAACCTCCAATATGCAAAACTAAAATAATCCCCCAGAGCCATCAGGGCAATGGTATCCCCTTTTCTGTAGTAAATCTACCCCGGCTAACATAAAAGCAAATGTTTCTGTTGATGAAGCTGATTATGCAGAATGAATTATTCAGTGTGCTCCAATTGCCTAATGACTGCCGTTCATTCAGCTTTAGCGGTGTAAAATTTTGCTGATGTTTGTATAGCCCTTGCCAGAGAAATTATAACTATTGATTCAACTTTCTTCGGTTCTACTTGCAGGCATTATGCAAAAAATTACGCTGCTGTTTCAACAAGTTTTTTCCATTTTCTTTCTTCTTTGTTCACTGTTGTTCATTGTATTAGGTTTCAGGTTGCTTGACTGACCTCAAACACAGCCAACAAAAGCCTCAAATTTTTATTCAACTTGTGAAAGATAGTTTTAAAACAGGTTTTCTTCCATTAATCCCCCCAGGCTGTGACCTGTTTGTTTATTAGCGCCCCAAGGCTTGCATTCTAGAACAACATAAGTAATTTACTAATTGGAGTGTGAAATTACAGGGAGTCTTACATTACAAAATGTCATTGCACAAATAGGGAGGAGAGGATCAAAGATTTATGGTTCAAAAGTGCTGTGTTACCAGAAAAAAGAAAAAAACTGTGTGCAATTTCCAGCTCCTCCCAAGCCCATATAGTCTCAAACCCATTTCCTTTTTTCTTTCACAATCCCCCTAATGATCGTAACAGGCCTCAGAGCCCATAAATCTCCACAGTAGGGAAACTAAGTGTCTCATCATTATGCAGAATCCACCTATCCTCTCAAAGAGCATCCATGTAAAGGCCTCAGGACAGTAGCGGTACTTGTTTAAATCCAATCTCATTTCAGTGAGCTCTTCATCACTTTCTCCCCCTCTGCACCTAATCACGTCCCCGTACCATATTGTTGTCTTATGTGTAATGGGGATGAGCTGAATTACTCTTCCGCTTGACTAATGGTGATGACTGAGTTAAGTTGACAGAGTCATTTTCAGTTGAGGTAATGTTGTTGGTGACATTTGTTCCCTAAAGAAGTTACAAAGTCTTCCAGGAGTCATCTGTTGGCACGGCTATCACCTTCACAGGATTAGGGTTCAAGTGCACATCTGTTCATCTGTTCATGCGAGTAGGTACGAATCTCAAAGCGATGCATTCGTGTTACATGACGGTGATGTAATTATGTCACGATTCAGTTCATCAGAAGAATGGTAAAAAACAAACTCTTTACAGGTACATGAAGTGCACTCAAGTTACCTCCAAATACAGTACAGGGTGACCTTGAACTGCAAGAACTGTTAGTGCTCGAAATGACATGAGGAGATCTAACAAAACGAGTTACTCATTCTTAGACCAGTACCTGGATTGCTCACATCACATAGTGGTGATAATTAAGTGCTATTTCACTGCTTCTGTTGTCTGTTTTCTAGGTGTTAGAACACCTAGAAAGGCTCGCCGCAGAACTGTGACGAGGAATAAAGCAACTAAACAAGAAAAAAACCTTCAAGAATAAACAACAGAAAAGCAGGCAGACAGTTAATGTAAAGCAGGATTTGAACATTTAAAAGAAATACAGTCTGATTTGTCTTTAACTTTAATTTTGGTTTAACTCACGGGCATTCATACTCACTGAATCCACAACCAGGTGTAACGAGCTAAGGCTACGTCCACATGTACACGGGTATTTTTGAAAACTGAGATTTTCCATTTTCATACCAAAAAAAATCCTGTCCACACATGCAGTTTGGGAAAAAATATCTCCATCCACATGTAGACAGAAAAAACAAAGTCAAGGCTGTCAAGAACATACCAAAGCAGCAGGTGGCGATATAATCCTAACCGTGTAGAAACGTTGGCCTACAGAAGTCTGGAAGCCTGGGAGGGAAAGAGTAAACAAGATGGTGCATAGAAGCAGAAATGAGTCCTCCGGTGCACAGAGGGTGAGGTGAAGTTATTCTTCAATATCACAGAACCACCTCGCTTTCAAAGTTTTCCCACCAAGCGGTCGTCCGACCCAGTCTCGTCCAAAACTGACAATGACGTTGGCGTCCGGACTTGGGTTGTGAGAGCATCTGTGTTGAATGTAGAAGCCACATCCGAAGTTCTCTCCGACTCCTCTGTCTTTCTAAATGTAGGCACTGCTTATAAAACTGCAGATAGATTAACAGTAATTTGTCTCTATCAGCCATTGTAGAAACTCATGTAAACAACGTGGAGCGTGACTAAATCTCTGTTTTCCTCGTCCACGCGTAAATAGCGTTTTGGATCACTGAAAACTCCAAACTATAAAAACTTTTTGTTTTTATATGAGGACGAAAAGCCCAAACGTGTAGAAAAAGCTACACGTTTCAAAAACTACCCGCGTACATGTGGACGTAGCCCAAGATTCACAGTAAGATTACAAACTTGTATTGAGAATAGTGCTGCAAGTGGGAAGACCATAGAATTACTAACCCCGTACACTGGGACATGTCCAGATTGTCAGGTTTCCATTTGTTTTGCAGTATTTGAGTGAAATCATGCTTCAAAGCTAGCTGCACAACGTGATGGATTAATTTCTTTCTGGTTCACAAGAAACATGGGGGGTACTTCCCAAAGTCTAAATTGCACAAAATCATTGTGCTAGGTGTCAGTCACCAAGCGGCTCAGGCCCGGTGGGCTCCGTGTCCTCGCCGGTTTTTCTAGTTATGTCAGCAGACTTTAGCTGTGGGGGCACACAGACCTTTAGAGATGGGCCTGGACTCCACAGGCTGTATGCCATCAAAAAAAACACTGAACACTAAACCATTCAAACACAAATTGCTTCTACAATTGCTGAAAAGTGGAGGAGATCTATTTGCTGGTTCTCAGTTTATAAGGCTCTGTGACATTAAGAGGAAAATATTGCACATCTCTGTACTGACTGGCAAAGGAAAAGCAAAACAGTGCTGCTTCCTAACACTAAAAAAATGAAACTTTCAACACATTTGTTAAAATACCAAACTACTGTGACCAGTGTTAAATATCACGGTTGGTAGGAAAAATGGTTTCGGTCCCTTCTAAGGCCCCAGACTACTTTGTTTTATAAGATTTGTCATCATTTTTTAGAAATTACAAGTACTTTATGTTTCAGTTACACTTAATGTTATAGCTCTGGCTTGCAGAACAACTCACTATGTCAAAAATGAACCTGAAATAAACATTTTCCTCCTACTGCTGATATTCTTAAAATATTTTATCTCAAATGTAATTAGAAAAACCTAGTCACACACCTGCGGCAGGTATGATTCATTATTTCAGAGTGTGGCCCACGACAGAGTGAAGATGTTCACATCGTGTGAGCCATTTGAGGCCCAACAGCAAGATTTGACCCCGGGGCTTCCCAACAGACTCATCCAGCCGTGTGTCCGTGCTGCAAACGCATTTTAAATGTGGAATGTCATTCTTTGTCTTTTTATACATTCCTCCAAAACTAATCAACCTTTCAAAAGTTGTTAGTTTTGGAGGAATGCACCAGTGTTTTGTCTGTCTTATTTCTTCTTTTTGGTTTGTTTTTTCTGTGGATTCTTTACAGTAAAGCACAAAACAGGTGCAGACACATCTGGATCCGCTGTCTGATATGGTCAGGGTTTTATATTTAAGAGCGAGAATCAGCGACACGATCTTGGGAAATAGCAAAATGCTCTGTCAAGTAAAATGGGTACTTTTGTTTAGCTGCTAAGGTTGTGACTGGGAGAAGCTCAGAGGATAACAGCGCTGCTGGGAACAGCTTCTCTTCTCCTCTCTTCCACATACATTTGAATTACACAATGTGCTCTAACGCTTTTTCTTTTGAAGGCTCAAACAAAACTAAAAATATGTCTCCATGCTCACTTCCCAGACAAAGTAGGAATATTCTTCACTACGTGCTCCCGTGGGAAGCCAACAGCCCACCTACAACAAGGAAGAAAGTGGCATAACCGCCTTTCTGAGAGAGCCACGCAGTCCCTTCAGTCCTTCAATATGCAAACATTGTTTGACTTAATCCACCCTAACGATGCAAATTTATGCTGTTAATTATTTCTCGCTGAATCGTATCCTGGCTAAACGTTTTCAGATATGCAACGGGGACATCAGACTCCATAAAGTATTCAGAGGGAGCGAGAGAAGACATTATTCAGGATTACTCTTTTTTTATTTCTTTTTCATTTGCATCACCTCCACAAAATGAATTTGCATTCGCCACATTTTACCACTCCTAATATGGGCAATGTTGTTGTGTGTGTGTGACCATAGATTTGGCTGCTGAAGTGTCCTCTTCGAGATAAGCTCCTTTAGTGCAAACCTTGTCGGATAGGAAATTCTGCACTGAGTCTACAAATGCTGGCTCATTCTCTGCCATTGTAATCCTTTGGCAACTAAATACAATTCCTTATGTAAACCTCTGATATATGACACATGCACACTAAAGGTTAAAAGTTTCATAGAGCAGAAACCGTTCTGCTTGTGATAAAATTATTATTGTGTCAATGTGATTACAGTGAAGAAGACTTTCAAGCAGGCGTCTTTAATTTTCCTTGCAGTTTAATTAAAAATGCAAATTTTCAGTAGGAAAAATGATTCATTCTGATATTTAGTAGCCTTATTTTTTTTGAAACAATAGTAACATATGCCAGAAAAGCTTCTACAACCTTCGACAGTTCGAGTGAGTGGGCCGGTGCATGTGTTTGACGGTGTAGGCAGAGAGAGCCAACGTATCCAGCTTGTTCTGCTATACGTTCTTCACAAGCTGACAGATGTTGTTTTTGGTAGCATCTGTAGTTTAGCAGGTGGCCACAGTGGATGAACTGAGGTTCTGCACCAACACCCAGCACAAGTACTGGAGCATTTATTTGCAGTGTAAATCTCAGCTGAAGATAAATAAGAATTATTTTGAACCACGAATCATGAAAAAGTAACTTGACCCAAATAGAAATGTATTAGGTCGCCTTCATTGTCACATTACTTTTCCTGTCTTACCGATGACTAAAGGCACCATTGTGAGGCTTTGTGGTTTCTGGCTTTTAATTAAAGACCTCTTCAAAACCAGTTAATGCACCCAATGCCTCCAAAACGAAGTAAGCAAGTCTTTGCAGTCTTTTCTTACTCAGTTTCATGAGGATTGCACCTGGGAGGATTTTCAGTTACCAGGTGAGGCCATTCAAAAGGTGACCAGTGGAATAGTTTGCCTTCTAAATGTGTTTGTATGTAATTAGAGTGCAAATAGAACTATTGACTCTCTGTACCAGCCGATATTTTGGAATGCTTTACGATATAAAGTCTTTCCAGATCATTTCAAGTTCCACATAGTCACAGAGCTTTGATAACAAAGCTATGTGTGAAGCTGCAGTTTAGTTTTTCTGTAACATGAAATCTTTGGTTACATGTCGTATCCATGTAGATAAGCAACAGCAGTAGCCATTATCAAACATATGGTGTAACTGCAGTTGTTTGGATCCTTGTTTGCACGTGGCTTATCATTAATGAGAATAGGGCATATACACTGAATTTATAGCTGTGGCGTTAAATGACCACTGATAACAGAACAGAACTCTTCCAAACAAATCCATCACGGCATCTATTCGAACACATCCACTTCTGTGCACCGGGCTTTTGTCTGAAAGGTGGCGTTGAGCCCGAGCCAAAGATGTTGCTCAGCTGCTGCAGTGCATTTCTCAACCCAATGACTCTCCAGATGGCAGGTATCTTTAGTGCTCAGCTCCTTGTCCTGAGCTGCGACAGCTCTGCCGCGCTCCACTGAGCTGCAGCGAGCCCGCCCTCCCTGGGTACTTTTAATGGACTTTAATTTGAAACACATGATCAGGACAATACAGACAGTGCACTTGCTAGCACAATGGAGATAATAGGGGCCCTCTTTATGCATCTGGGGGCAGCAATTCAAACTATAATTATTCCATGTGGGGGGAAAAGACTTCTTGAAGGCCTGGGATGAGGCTAGCTGCTTTACATTAGATACAAATGGTGAGGTGCTGGTTTATGCACATGTCAAGCTGGGCTGTACATGGCAGGCTAAACCTGAAGCCATTCTAAGAATTCTAATGAACTTCAACAACCAATGTAAGCATTAGAGGGGGGGCGGGTTTCTCCAAAAATAAGTTGTTTCAGTTCTCGGTCAGCTAAACAGAATAAAGTCCACGTACACCATTTGATGTCATGCGAGAACACATACGGTACCTGAGTGACTGCCAGGCAGGTGTGCAGCCTGTTCTCATTTGTTATGTAGCTATAAGGCAACACACTGAAGTAATGAGGAATCAGCGAAGAAACCTGCAGGAGGTGGTGCAGTGTGAAAGCGAACACAAAGCCAGAGGGAATCTGTTTGCTAAACCTGACTGGGCACGTATTAGTGTCTGACACTGATAATCATGCAAGATAATATTTTAATTTGTTGAGCAAATGCTGCTAACACGTGGTTGCAAATCACAATGAGTTTGTGCTGTGATCCACTTTTTTTGATCTGTGAAACAGTCGAGTGGAGTCAAATCCATTTGCAAGAATTTCAATCAGGATAAACACCTTTAACCTCAGGAACAAAACAATCTGTCATTTCACATTGAAGCTTTCAGGATAAGTTTAGCTATCAGTGTTGATTTCACTGTTACTTTGGAACGTGTTATTGTAATCACATTACATTTGTCTGCAATGCAGTACTAATCCAACACGTTCACGATATATGGATAGAAACTCAAATGACTGAACATGAGTATTATTTGCTAAGGGTCAAAATTGTGACAGCAAAACATGACAGCGAGGCTCTACATGCATCTGGACAATAAGCACATCTACACAATCAGAGACCTCCAGAGCCAAAGCGATGCTCACACAGAGTGTATACCGTCTCCGGCTTGATTTGCAACAGTTACCTGTTTGCTCGTTCCTACAGCACAATCACTGTCACCACAACCTGTTTCTGTGGGCTGTTGGATGGAGATTTGCATGGATACGTGGGCAGATGAAAAATTTAATGTTATATTGTTAACTTCCCAAACAATGTTGTGGAATAACAAAAAAGTGAAATTACTGTCTTTTATATAAAATCAACCTCAGTGCTGCTCGTCGTGTAATAGAAAGAAATTCTGTCAGATGCAGATGTGATCAAACATTGCCTAGGAACATCGTTTTTGATTACAATAGCCTCCAACTGCCGTTAAAAGCTCTGCAAAACGCTTGTCCAAAAAGGTGTGTTTCCCTCCAGCAGCTAAAACCGCTGCAGAAACTCGTTTGAACCCTGACTGGATTCATAGAGTAACTTGTGCAGCACCTGCAATACAAATACAAGAATGAGCCGTAGAAAAAAATCTGGATGATTTTGTCCTTTCATTCTGCCTCTGGCTTTTAATTAGGGCTATAGGCTAACAATTATTATAATTAGCAGTTAATCTGAAGATTATTTTCCTGATTAAATGATAGTTCATTTATTTTTAAGATGCCATAAAGTGGGGGAAAAAAAAACTATTCCCTAATTTTCCAAGGTGACACTTTCAAGTGTTCCACCAACACCCCCAAATATGTTCAGACAGAAAAGCGCAGTACAACAGCAGCTCTGCTTTAGGAAGGACGTTTTTTTTTTCTTGAGCTTCAGAAAAGCATTGACAGGTGTCCTTGTCATTATTAATTACTCATCTGACGATGCAGTGATTATTAAATTGCTGTTAGTAAACTATTCAATCAAAAAACTAGGTTTGCAATTTGAAAAGGAGGTCTTGGTGCACTTTTGTAGAGATACAGTGGCGAGTAGGAAGCATGTTATAGATTGGACCGCTGTGTTTACGGCCTCTCACTCAGAAGAGTCCAGACGGCACATTTGCATAGCCCTTGCCTGTACCTCTCCATATAGGATCATTCCTACTGCTGTATACTTTGCAGGCTCAATAAATTGTGGGGTATAAAACCCGTCCTCATCTTTCCCCCCCATACGGGATATGCCCAGCCGATGTCAACAGTAGCCATTTGATTTAGAGCACTGTACACAGATGCATCAAGAATTTATAGGGGACTTAATTAGGAGTTGTAAAAGTGACTTATAGTAATTGTGTGGGACACAGGGCCCTATAATGTGGCAGTTATCATTTCCATAATTCCAAAGTCTTGATTCTGTTCTCAGAACTTTTATGTCTTGCTAGAACTGTTTGTGCTTTGATCTTAATGCAAAGAGCTTTTCTGGGTGGCAGAATGTTACCGCTGCAATTCTGCAGAGGAAACAGTGCAAATGAAACACGGCAGTAAACCCACGCTTTACTCTCTTACTGCAGTGTGTCACTGAA
This sequence comes from Astatotilapia calliptera, assembly GCF_964374335.1. Lineage (NCBI taxonomy): Eukaryota > Metazoa > Chordata > Actinopteri > Cichliformes > Cichlidae > Astatotilapia > Astatotilapia calliptera. The sequence goes on from NC_137427.1 coordinate 2,563,888, forward strand.
ACGATGTTGAGGCCATCAGGGCAAAAGGCATGACGAAATTGTATCAAACTTGAAGCACAGAGGAATTATACTCTTGAGTGAATTTGCTACATTTTTTTCTGTTTAATTTCTCTATCACAAACTAGTGGAAACTTCATTTTGAGTCATTTTGAAAACTGCAAATTAGGCCAGATGGTGACAACATGCCTGGGAAATCACCATTTTAAAGGTTCAGCCCATCGAATGGCCTTTATCAGGTTTTTTTTTTCGCTCATCCACCATTACTAGGTGGATGAGGAGGTTGTTATTACCTCAATGAGTGGAGGTCGTTTGGCCCGCTGGATGGAAATGGCAATGGCAGTGTTTCCTGGTTAAAATGGCAACACAAATCCATGTTTGGAAGTTAGAGAGGTTGCAGAGACTTATGCCATGGTTATGGTTTATGTATTTGTCATGGAATTATCATGCAAACACAGCTCCATAATCATTTCTGCTCAAGCTGTCACCTTGTCCTGATGACGTGGTCCTTCTATGTTGTGCCATGCGTTTATGGAGTGACTGTTTGGTCTCTCCAATGTAGAGGTCTGAATATTCCTCGCTGCACTGGACAGAATATACTATGTTGTTTAGTTTGTGTTTGGGAGTGTTGTCCTTGGGATGAACCAGTTTTTGTCTGTGTGGCTGTGTCTGAAGAACACTGGGATTCCATGTTTGGAGAAGACTCTGATCCCATATGTGTCAGGAGTATTGGAGCAGTTGAGACACATTTTTTCTAAACACAGTGTCACTGTGGGTTTTAAACCCCAAAACACGTAGCACCCAAAATTGGTCCACCTCAAGGATCAGGTGACCCGACACAGAGTAACGTAGTGTACGCTGTTAAGTGCCAGGAGGATTGCCAGGATTCATACATCAGGGAAACCAAACAACCTCTGCCAAAGAGGATGGCACAACACAGAAGAGCTACCTCGTCAGGCCAGGACTCTGCAGTCTATTTACACCTACAGGCCTAAGGGTACATCTTTTGCCATCTTACAATGCTGTGATTGCAGCCATTCCCCAACTTTCTGTGAATGGTACTCATGGCCATTGATCAGTGGTCTTTGATCAGTGGGTTTTGGTCAGTGGTTGTTGATCAATGGTCATGAGAATTTGCATAATTAAGATTAAGCTACTGACCTCCCAGCCCATTGTTCCTTCAGTGGGCTGGTTTCAGTCATTATGCAAATGTACTGTTTATAAGATTGGGGGAAACTTGCAGTCAGCTGAGACTAAAGATGTCACTTGGATGAGTGACAAAACGTTTCTCCCACAAAACGCTACGTCCAGATGAACAGAATCAACTTTTGGAGATTTACTTACCTGGATGATTGAGCATGCATCAAGACAAATAGCCCATAGGTGTGAATGTGAGTGTGAATGGTTGTCTGGCCTCGTGTGTTAACCCTGCGACAGACTGGCGACCTGTCCAGGGTGTACACCGCCTCTCGGTCTATGACAGCTGGGATAGGCTCCAGCGCCCCCCGCGACCCTGAAAAGGATAAGCTGAAGTGAATGAATGAATGGATGTATTCCTTTCCCTTGAATGTGTTGGGCCAGCTGAGCCTTGCCCACTAGCTTGGAAACTCAAAAATAGGGGAGGCCACGAGTGTTTTGAGTTCTTATTGATCTTATTCCAGAGTGCTTTAGAGTTCTATAGTCAAATGTACCTGTCTTATCCTTTTGCTTAGAAGTTGGTTTTATGCTCGCCATAGAATGAACTCTGCTCCGTGTCTCCTGACTCTGGATCCAAGGAGCAAACTCTTTGAAACACGTCTGCTTTGTCTGCATCTTGGGTTAAAGTGGAGGTGGTTTCTGCAGTCCGCTAGTTTTCTTGAATCACTTTCATCCTCTCAGATCAATAGAAGGGTGTTCCTGCCAAGGCGAGGAAATATGTCCGTGTAGGTTAAAAAATAGCATTTTGCTTTTAGTCATTCCTAAGCTCTGCATTTAAGGCTCTGACTGGTTCAAATGTTTCCAAGCATTTCAAATACTGTCAGTGAGAGTAACCAAAAGATAAGATATGTGGGCAGTGATTCACATCTCAGAGTATGGCTCACCACCATAACAATTTGTTTGAGTAGATTTTGAACAATCCTCTGGGGATACGTCTTAAATTCAACAATACACAATCTTTTTGTGAAACTGCTGTCTTACCACAGATTTGCCCCCATGAAAACAGTTGATAGTGAGGTCTGGTGATTGTCTGCGATTGCCTTGGGTCTGGAAAAGTTCTTTTTATGCTATAAACAAGCGTTATTCTTTTCCTTTTTTTATCAACATGGAGGCCAAAATCTTAGACAATAGCGACCCTGCCACAACCTCTCTGATGTTCATCAGATTGCATCTGTTGCTTTGAAAAACTACATAAACAGACTGAAGAACTGGAGAATCCGAGAACTAGGAGAGCAATCCTAGACATATCTATCCACTTTTACTTCCCATTGCCTCAAGCAAAATCCATAATGTCTTATTTAGTGGGTGGGAGTCTCATAATGGTTGGAAATCCAGTCAGAATGGGCTGTTGCAGGGGTCAAAAACAGCCTACACAGACCTCCTATCTCTAATTGGCTGGTGTTAGACATTTTATCCTATGCTCTGAGGATAATGGTTTGCCTCATGTTGTGCCTTTTTTTTCACTGCAGGCTTTTTTCCCCCAACAGTTCACAGTGAGAGTTAAAGAAAGCTGTGATCATGATCTCAGCTGTTTCTTTCTATGACATATACTGGACTCGTTGGCAGCCCCACAGCTAACGAGTAGTTTGTGTTAGTTTGCAGCAGAAAACTAGCAGCGGGGTCAGGTCTCATGTTGTCATGAAACACATGTCGTTGTGTCTGCGTGGGGTTTCCTCAGCATCACTCGTTTTGTAATTGATTTCCATGGCAGACAGCTACTCCAGAGTGGTCATGTATCTTTTATTTTAATTCATATTTCATTTTGAGCAAAGTGCACTTGCACTAGGCTTTAAAAAGCAAATGCAATAATTTACATTTTTACCAAGCCTTACCACCAACTCTCAAAAAACAGTAAGAAAAGGAAGTAATAAAAAAGCTTCATGAAATGTATTTTACAGTGCTTTATGGGTAATCTCTCTTGTGAGAAACCAGAGTTTGAATCTATTCATTTCTCATTTAGGTTCCATCTGTGTTTGATTTAACTCACTTCCCAGTCTCGATTTGTTTCCTGTAAAGCACGAAGCCTCGAGGAGGAGAAAATAAACAAAAAAACAAAAGCACGAATCAACACAGAAACTTTAAGATTTATTCCCTCCAATGTGAAACCCAATAACCCAACGGAACTGCTAAGCTAAACGTCGTGAAACAAAACCTGTTTTATATGCCCGCACGTCCAAAGCACACTTGAACTGGTTTGATGGCTAAATCTGATAAAACCAGTGCTGCCTGGAATGAATTTCTTATGAGACTTGAACTTGGGGACCTTTACTGTGATCTAATCCACAGAGCGATACTATGATAGACCTTATGTGTAAACAGACTTGAGTCTGTTTCCCTGTATCTCATTTAACACGAATTATTGCTACGATCAGAATATTTGAACCCGTGCAGGTCACAGGATGATTGAGTTTGAGGCACCTGACCAGTGGAAGGCTCGTACTGCATCCTGAAGATTTGCATATTTTGTAGATTGTTTACAAAACCAAACGCACACGTACTGGGATTGGCATTCGGACTGGGTCTGTATTCTTTATTTTTATTCCTAATTCTTGCACTAATTCCAGTTATAATTATTATTTTTTTGGATTTAAAGTTATTTTTTGGTGCACCTTCAAGCTTCACTGCCATTTCCTTCCTTTAACTTTAACTTTGAGATGTTTTTAGCTTTGTTAATCACTTTGAGATTATAAAAATGCTATAAAAAGGTGTTAAACTGAAACCTGAATTGTAGATTATTTAAATTTAAATATCAACATCTTCTGGACTGTCATGTCATGTTATGGCCAGTTGCGCTTGTTTTGATTGATTGGATGCTGGATTCCTTCCAGGGTGTCAAAGCATTGATCTTTAAATGTGATTATCATTTTTGTGTAAAAGTTGTAGGGAGTGCTCAGTGGTGAGTGAAGGTTTTGTCGGTGAGACCAAAACACTCCACTGTTCACGGTGCAGGATGTGGCGGCGGACGCTGTCATGCTGGATGTTCTCCCTCAGATGGTTCAGCACGTCACAGTACAACTCGTTTGATGGACTGGCCTTGGACGATACGTTCATGGTGAAAAACCCTACAAGTGTTTGAAGTTGCTGGTGAAATTGGTAAGAACAGGACTTCCACTAAGCTAGGGAGCTGCCAGAGAAGGCGACATTGAAATCTCGAAATTTGAACCAGGTTCAATGATTTTTAAAAGTGGAACCAGATGCAGGATCAGGTCAGACATGAACACATAAAAAAGACATGTAGAAATACTTCTAGAAAAGACCATTAGGATTATGAGGGATGTTGAAATGTAGTGCTGTGTGGTATACGAGAGGCAGTGCTGTCGAATGATCTTTGTGCTTCTTGTTTTGCTTTATACTCAAGCTTCGGCAGTATATGTGCATGCATCACTACTTCGGGTTATTTTTGAAAATGGCGATTCTACTTCACTGCTTGATTTTAAAACTTTATTTTAACCTAAAGTTTAAAAAAATTGTTGAAACTTTAATACTAAATATTCCTCTACAAACCACATCAGCTTTGAGTAAAAGGAAAAAATCTCTTCAGCATTTTGTCCGTCTTAACTTTAATGACAACAGAATATGAGCTGCATGGAGGTTTAAAGCTAATACTCCATCTTATCCCTTAATGACCTGACTATGCTCCAAAGAGATATTTGCCTCGTCAGGATTTATTTGAGCTTTCTTAGACTTTGGGTGACCCTTGAAGTGTCGGTTTGGTCAAGCACAGGTGAGGATGAAGGAAAGTCCATGATAGTCAGCACTTCTTCATCTTCTTTGGTTCTCAAGCACCTCTTCAAAGCTTTGAGCTTCGAGACGACGCTGGAATATTCCTTACACGTGTCTTGTGTTCCTCCTGTTACTCCCACAAATCACAAAAAACTTGGATTCTTCAGACAATGACCATATTTTACTTCTCCCGTGAAACGCTGGTATATCTTAGCACACTCAAAGCGTTTGGCCTTGTTTCACCTTTTGAGTAATGGTTTCGAGATGCCACTAGTCCTCTGAGAGCACTGCTACACACCATGCTTCTGAGAGGACTTTTGCTGACTGGATTCTCTCGTATTTAGCAGATTCTGCATCTGCATGTTGGAGTTGTTTCCTGTCGTACAATGAGCAATGCTTGATTTATTGATCTCCTGATCTCAGCTTTGGTGTGCCTGATTTTGTTTTCTATTCAGCTAATCCAGTTTCCACAAAGTGTTTCCCCCCCTTCATTCCTGCTGTGATTTGGCACTGAGAAAGCACCTCTTACCTTTCAATAACTGCAGACACCCACTATCATGAAGCTACTTGGTAAACAATATCTTTCATTCCAACAGCAGCTGCAGTTGTTGACAGTGCTGCTGTTATTTTGTGACGTTGTCACTGTTGTTTCCACAATTGCAGGTTATTTATTCATTTTTGTAGGTCTTTTCCTAAACATTTGAGCTGCTCTAAAAGGGAATTTCTCCTGTGGGGATCACTAATGTTGGACGCTTAAGGCACTCCTATATTGCTATTACTATAGCAACAGTCAGCTGTGACCGGCAGATGAGATGGCCCCGCCCCTCCCTGAGCCTGGTTCTCTTGGCGGTTTCTTCCTGTTAAAAGGGAGTTTTTCCTTCCCACTGTCATCAAAGTGCTCATAGGGGTCATATGATTGTTGGAGTTTTCTCTACAATATAAAGCGCCTTGTTGTGATTTGGCGCTGTATAAATAAATTGAATTATACATTTTGGGTGGGAAAAATGAGGTTTGGCTTTATATTTGTGTGTATATATATATATACTAATATATTCTCAAAAATATCAATTCATCTTTTTTTTATTTTACATTATCTACTTCTCTGTCATGGTCCTGGGTCGTGCGACCCAGTGTTTTGTGTTTTAGCCTATTTTGATGTTTATTCTTTGTTTAGGGTCACTAAGGCAGTCCAGCCATTTGTACATACTACCCGTGTATTAAGTCTCCCTTGCCCTTCGTGTGGTTATGTCATCTCCCCTGTACTACGTCTCCCCGGTTCATGTGTCTTGTCTAATCTCCATGTTTCCTGTTTTACTTTGAAAGTCTGTATTCACGGTCAGTGTATTCAGTTTCACTCCTTCTGTCCTGTCGTTAAGTTCATGTGTGTCAGCTGTGTTCCCATGTGTGGCCACTTCCCCTGATCATCCCTCATGTGTATTTAGTCTCTGTGTTTCATACAGTCTGTCTCGCGTCGTCTGTGTTATCTCCCCTACCCCTTGTCATAGTATCCCAGCCATAGTTTGTATTTTGCAGTCTAAATCTCATTAGAGTCATAGTTTCCCAGTCTATGTTCAGGTTTTCCCTCAGTTACTTTGTTGTTCTTTTCCATGAGTTTTCAGCCATAATAAAAGGCTCGTTTTGGTTGGAATCCACTCCTGCATCCTCGTTTGTGTTCGCACCTGGGTCCACCACACACCTTTCCGCACGGTCTGCCTCCGCAGACCTTGACAGTACGACGCGAGCATGCCGGACCCAGCGACACATGACATGGAGATCGTCCGGACAGTGGAGTCGCTATGCGACCGATGGCTGCACTGCCCCAGAGAGGGGGAACGGGAAGAGTTAGCCCGCCAAGTAGGGGTGTGCGTGTCCGTGTTCCCCTGGTTATGGGAGGCGCTGCACCCCCTCGTTAGCGACTTTCTCGTCTCCACTCTCCGACTCCGCCCGCAGCAGCAGCGGCCCGGCGAGCGTGAGTCGTCACCAGAGCCATGCTGTTGCGGTGTTTCCCCGCTACCTCATGAACCAGTGGCGGTCAGAGTCGGAACGGTGAGGCTCACCACCGACACACACACTTCATCGGCTTCCGCATCTTCGCCACCGCCTGTCTGCACGGAGATGCCTGAGGCTATTAACTTCGGTGAGGAGGAGCGGCAGCAGGTGTTGCGGGCTTATCGGGAGGACGAGCTCCGGCGGAAACCCTGGCTCATCCCGGAGGAGGACCTCTCACCTGCTGCACAGCCTACCAGCCGCTCGCCGTCTCCGATCCGCTTAGGCTATTTTTCGCCTGCCTCATTTCTGGCAAGGATGGGGGCGGACGACGGGGAACTCACCACTACGTCACCCTCTGTGTTGGCGCCATCAGCGCCCATCGCGCCAGCTTCCTCTGCTCGAAGGAGGCGGCGCGCCCGCCGCCATAAACCGGACAATGCTAAGACTACAAAACATGAAGTGGACGGCGGGTTCATCTTTGATAGAGCTATTTTTGTCGACCCTGAGCCTGCCATTTTTCGGACAGTTTTTTCTGAGCCTGCTCCTTTTCCTGCTCGTGTTTCTCCTCCCAGGTCAGTTCAGTTAGCTCCCTCGCAGCCACCCTCAGTTCAGTTAGCTCCCTCGCAGCCACCCTCAGTTCAGTTAGCTCCCTCGCAGCCACCCTCAGTTCAGTTAGCTCCCTCGCAGCCACCCTCAGTTCAGTTAGCTCCCTCGCAGCCACCCTCAGTTCAGTTAGCTCCCTCGCAGCCACCCTCAGTTCAGTTAGCTCCCTCGCAGCCCTTCACAGCTCAGTCAGCTACCCTCCTGGAAGCCCCCGCTGCCTGGTATTCTCAGCATCGGCATCTTTTCCCGTCAAGATTTATCGCTAAATCATTCGATCCTCCCTTAAGAGAGAGACTGCATCCTCGCTGCCTTCACCCCAGTACACCAGTGTCACCTGGGTCTCCAGTGTCACCCCCAGTTCAGTCTCCAGTAGCTCCAGTGTCACCCCCAGTTCAGTCTCCAGTAGCTCCAGTGTCACCCCCAGTTCAGTCTCCAGTAGCTCCTGTAGCCCAGTCCCCGATAGCAGTACGGTCCGCTGGTCAGCTTAACATTCAGCCGGGGGTCTTAAATCTCTCTGGCTCTGCATCAACTCCTGCTGGGAGCTCGGATGAGCTCATCCAGGACTCCGCGGCTCCCACGCCGCCTTCTACCTCGTCAGCTGGAGGGTCCGAGGGGCCCGTTCAGCCTCCTGTCTCCGCTGGAGGGTCCGAGGGGCCCGTTCAGCCGCCTGTCTCCGCTGGAGGGCCCGAGGGGCCCGTTCAGCAACCTTCCTCGTCAGCTGGGGGTTCGGGAGAACCGCACCAGCCTCATGCCACATCAGCTGGAGGGCCCGAGGAGCCCATCCAGCCACCTTCTGCTACGCCGGGTCCAGCCTGTGCTTCGTTAGCTGCAGCCTCAGAGCCTTCGTCAGCTGCAGCCTCAGAGCCTTCGTCAGCTGCAGCCTCAGAGCCTTCGTCAGCTGCAGCCTCAGAGCCTTCGTCAGCTGCAGCCTCAGAGCCTTCGTCAGCTGCAGCCTCAGAGCCTTCGTCAGCTGCAGCCTCAGAGCCTTCGTCAGCTGCAGCCTCAGAGCCTTCGTCAGCTGCAGCCTCAGAGCCTTCGTCTGGCCCAGCCTCAGAGCCTTCGTCTGGCCCAGCCTCAGAGCCTTCGTCTGGCCCAGCCTCAGCGCCTTCGTCTGGCCCAGCCTCAGCGCCTTCGTCTGGCCCAGCCTCAGCGCCTTCGTCTGGCCCAGCCTCAGCGTCTTCGTCTGGCCCAGCCTCAGCGTCTTCGTCTGGCCCAGCCTCAGCGTCTTCAGCCTGTGCTTCGTCTGGTCCTGTGCCCACCAGGCCATGGCCAGCACGCCTGACACTGGAGAGCCGCCGCTGCCCTCCGCGCGGCCGGCCTCCTGAACTGCTCCGTCGTCTCCCTCGCCGCCGCCGCTGCCTTCTGCGCGGCCGGCCTCCGGACCGGCTCTGTCACCTGTGCCGCCCGCCTGGTCGGCCCCCCGACCATGTGACCCGGGTACTCTTGTGCCTGTGGGCTCTGGGTCGGTCCCCTGAGCTTTGTTTTGACTTTGGTCTTGTGCTCCTGTGTGTTCTGTTGTTTGTTTTGTTTCCTGTTCTGGTCCCTCCGTCCTGGTCCCCCGCCTCCCGCCCTGGGTGGGGTTTTTCTGTTTTTGTTTGGGTTCTCGGTTTTGGGCTGTCGGGAGCCAGCCCTTGAGGGGGGGGGGTATTGTCATGGTCCTGGGTCGTGCGACCCAGTGTTTTGTGTTTTAGCCTATTTTGATGTTTATTCTTTGTTTAGGGTCACTAAGGCAGTCCAGCCATTTGTACATACTACCCGTGTATTAAGTCTCCCTTGCCCTTCGTGTGGTTATGTCATCTCCCCTGTACTACGTCTCCCCGGTTCATGTGTCTTGTCTAATCTCCATGTTTCCTGTTTTACTTTGAAAGTCTGTATTCACGGTCAGTGTATTCAGTTTCACTCCTTCTGTCCTGTCGTTAAGTTCATGTGTGTCAGCTGTGTTCCCATGTGTGGCCACTTCCCCTGATCATCCCTCATGTGTATTTAGTCTCTGTGTTTCATACAGTCTGTCTCGCGTCGTCTGTGTTATCTCCCCTACCCCTTGTCATAGTATCCCAGCCATAGTTTGTATTTTGCAGTCTAAATCTCATTAGAGTCATAGTTTCCCAGTCTATGTTCAGGTTTTCCCTCAGTTACTTTGTTGTTCTTTTCCATGAGTTTTCAGCCATAATAAAAGGCTCGTTTTGGTTGGAATCCACTCCTGCATCCTCGTTTGTGTTCGCACCTGGGTCCACCACACACCTTTCCGCACGGTCTGCCTCCGCAGACCTTGACACTTCTCTGAGTGCTGTTGCTCTCACGTGTACATCTAGGTCCGAAACGGAACAATAGATAAGACGGTGAACTTCTATTCTTTGACAAAAGCTGAACCAGTTTGACCCAAATTAAACTTTTGAAGCTAATTTATAAAATCGCAATTACTGGACAATTCGGTGTCAATTGTCCACTTGCAATTGGACAACTGACACTCAATCAACCGTCATCTGAACATTACCTGCAACCTAATGCAGAGCTCGAGACACGATGAATGTTTTCTAAACCTCGGATCATCATGAATAGACGAGTTTTAACTAACATGCTCACTGCAATTCCTCAATCACCATTTAAGCTCTGTCCTTCGTTGGTGACTTTTCTTGCCGACTCCATTGGTGGCGTGGCAGCCGGCCGGCCACTCTTTTGATTTATTGAACTGAGTGGGAAGCTGTGAAGCTTACTTTGTGACAGCTCAGAACCTTTAAAATTTAAGATGTCATTGAACTGATGAATGGAGAGAGGATAGGCTGTGCCTGCCCACTGCCATCATATGTCACTGTCCAAAGTGATGAGGGACCCTGCCTGTCGCCCTGTTACACCGACCAAAAGCCTCCAGTGGGGAATCTTTCTTTACTGAGCTTGAATGAATCAGAAATCAAATTTTCTGCAGAATATGTGCCTATGGGTGCTGTACTTTATTAGACTCTGTGCAACTTCATAAAGGCGTGGACAAATGTTTGCCTGCAGTTAATAAGAGATCCATGCCTTAAAAACACATGGGACACTACGATGAATGCATTGGTCTCCTTTATATTTTTATGAATGTCTCTCAAAAATATGGAGTCCAAGTGCTGATTGTAGGACAGAATAAACCTACAGTTTAAGAGGTTAAACATGTAAAGTCTTGTGATCAATAATTCATAATTGAAAAACAGCAAAGCACACTGCTTTGTTTAAATAACAAAAAACCTTTAATAAATGGTGGAAGTGCTCATCACTATCAACACACAGGCTTCACCGGAGCACATAAAACAACAGACAGAAAAGAGAAAACTGATAAGGGCTCGTCAAGGCTGCTGCCAGCTGCCAATGATTATTTTCTCAGGTGTGGTTAGGAACAGGTTTGTACACAATTGTGCTGTGATGCATTTCTAGGATGAGCACCCGCAAATTAACAACAGAATATCCCACATAACCATACAAACCTGCTTGTAAAAGAAAAATATTTACAGGTAAAGTGTGAAACAGCTAAACTAATGGTCCACAGCTTTAAGATCAGACATGTTATTTAGAATAGAATAGAATCGAATTCAACTTTATTGTCATTGCACATGCAAAGGTACAGGGCAACGAAATGCAGTTTTTACTGCAGTTCCTCCCATCTTCAGATATTTCTATGATTTGTATGCTTTCAATGAGTCTGGGTTATGCATGGGGTATGTATGGCATTTGTGTGCTCAGCTTTTCTCTCAGTTAGTTGTATATTTTGTATATTTTTTAGGAATATAGGTATTGTGTATGTACTACAGGAGTTGTATCGTGTTGAAATATTTGTTTTCATTTTTAAAAATATGTTTGTTGCATCGTGTCAGAGAAACTTTGACAAAGGAGGTGATAAAACAATGAACCTTGGATAGATAGGTAATAGATTTAATCAGTACAAAACTTTACTTTGTAGTATGATTATCCATCTGTCCATCCGTCCACTCGCAGTGACCTCTATCCCAAATATGAATGACAAACAGTTAAAGAGATTTCAGTTTGAGTTCAATTTAATCACAACATCAACGTCCAGTATAACCAGACTCAGGGATGGGCAGCCATCTGCTGCGACTGACTGGGGATGAGGCAAGGAAGACAGGACAAAAGACACACTGTGGAAGAGAGATTAATAACTACTGATGGACTGCAAACATACTGATAGTGAAAAGAGGTGAGTGAAGGAAACACTGTAAATAGAATAGAGACTAATGAAGCAACACGCTAGGCCAGAGGCTGCAGTTTAGGAAAGGCCTCATTGAGGATCAGCATTGGCTCTTGGGCCCTGCCCACCTGCCACTCCACCACTCATGAGCAGAGTACTCAGTGAGTGGTTTTCAATGTATTTCAAATGAAGTCTGATGATGTTGCAGGAGAGGAGATCAGAAGTTAACCGTAGACAGTGAGATGGATGCATTTGATGCTGAAGGCTTGTAATGAGCAGCGACAGCTGAGTGTAGAAGCGGAACGTGAGAAACCGGTGCATAATTTAGATAAAATTGATGCAGATGTGATAAGGTTTACAGTAAGCATTTTAATTTACAGGAATAGAGGGGTACGGGAGACAAAGCAACAATGAACATTTGGAAAAGCTGGTTGAAACTCGAACTGAACTGAAGTTCTAAATTTAGCCACAAAGTTGGCTTCAGCCTCAGATGGTTATATCGACCAAGGCTAGTTTGTCTGCATAGAACATGGATCACTCAACTGATTGCATCAAGTTTCTGTGAGTAAGAACTCGGTGGTACCTGCCATGGCACGAGGAACTTGGAAGATGATAACTGTCAACGTCCCATATAGCATTTTTGTTATTAGATATTCAGTATGAGGCTTTGTAAGGGTGTCAGCAGAGATTAACCTATTGATACTTGGTGTACAGGGGCTTACAGTATAGACTACAGGATTTTGTGGCTGCTGTAGTGGAAAGCAGGATCAGTTGTACTGTAGAAGGGAGAAGTGGACGTGGTTCAAAGATGTAGCATCCAGTTTTCGTAGCTACAATAAAAATGAAATAAGCAGTATTTGCAGCAGCTTGTACTGAGAAGCTTGATAAGGAGGGAAGCTGAACTGTTAACTCATCACTAACCGAAGATTGCTAACATGTAAAAGTCATTTAGGGACAGTGACAGTGTGAAACATTTCTGTAAAGGAGGATAAAAGAAAAGAAAAGTATCATCTCTGTGCTACAGATAAGAGGAAAATCCTTTTGAAAATGCAGCTGTTGTCACGTTTCTCGATGGTTTCTGGCCAAAATGATACGATTCCTTAAAACGGTCTGAAATTAGAACAAATGGGTTTGTGGTGCAAGTAGACATTTATAGACATATGACGGGAAGGGAAAGGTTCAGCTCTCGAAATTCAAATAAATGATGTCCGGTAATTGTTTTTCTTCAAGGCTATTGTTTACCATGTGTTGTGCTGGGGATGTGTTTGCTTACATAGCTTTTATACTAAGATGGATGCAGCTACAGCGACATCACTCACTGGTTAGATGGCCCTATTTTGAAGCCTCAGTTTCAGCATTTTGATTGTTGTATTAGTATTTTTAGAAAGAAATGCCTTGAGGTGGATCACAACAAAGAAATTGAGTATACTGCACATTTAAGCAGTAGCAACTTCTCAATTGCAAGCTATAGCCACACCTTAAAGCATCACCTGCTTCGTTGCCCATTTTAACCTCCTAGAACATGGCGTCTACAAGAGCCTGATATCCACTTACGAGGACATTATACAGCCACTGTGGAGCTCATTTTCCTCAGAAACAAAAATCAGCTACAAAACAAAACTGGTAATTCTTTGTTTTTATATTCATCAGGTCTCAATCAGCCCAAATAGCACAGAGAAATTGAAAATGTATGCCATGAACAAGTTCGGATCTTGGGAGGTTAAATAAGATTGGAGGACAATTTATAAGTTAAGCTCATCAGACTTGGTGTTAAAATCCATAAGAACAATTATCCTAGTGTCTTGTGCTTTGGGTGGGGGAGGGGTAAAAACTTCTTTGGGGTAATCAGGTTGGAAACCCCCTTCATTAGTTCTATAGATAGGCCCTCAACATCTCCAGAAAGGCAATAAGACAGACTTAACACCAGGCTTGTACTTCATCCAGCTGATCTTTGTTCGCTTCATAATTTTTATGGACAGAATTTCTAGGAGGGATGGAGGGTTCCATATTGTTAATATCACAGCTTGTTTATGATGATGTCGTCCTGGTAGCTTCAAGTTCCACTAGGACTGTTTCCAGTCGATTGAAAATTGGTCGACATGAGGGCATTTCCAAGTCTGAAAGCATGGGTCTCAGCCGGAAAAGGGTGGCGTGTAGTTTACCAGTGGGGGGACTTAAGGTATTGCAATGTTCGTGCATGCGTGAGAGAAAAGTCCAGTGGTTGATTGACAGATGGATTAGTACAGCATCTTCAGTAATGTGGACACTGTACCAGTAATGTTGTTGTTAAGAAACAACTGACATGAAGGCAAAGCTATTTATTGACTTGGCGATCTACGTTTCTACCATCATTTAAAGCAACTGTGGGTAATGGTTGAAAGAATAAGATTAGTATGCAAAAAGAGCAACATGTTTTAGTTAATCCGAATTTTTACAAGTTGATGGCCAGTATTTGAAGTCAGCGTATAATGCAGCTGCATTTAGTATAAATGGGAAAATACATTTGCCTGTTCATAAACTATTTGAAGATATCCAATGTCCATTCAGATGATGCTGAAATTTTGTAACTTTCTCTTTAAAACAGCTGCAGCAATGAAAAACCCATTACCGTTTATTACCAAACCTATCTTCAGTGTTAAATGTTAAATTTATAAAATAGAGAATCTTCTTTGTACAATCTTTGGCTCTAATGTGCCTGGACATTTATAGTTTGTATTTAATGAGATAATGCCAATATCATTTAAACCACAAATTTGTAATGGAAAAAATAACATTCTCAGTCAAAATCATCAAAATAAGAAAACATCAGAGGTTTCAGGGTGACATCAGCCATTTATATGAACTAATTACTCAGAAGTTTTCAAAACAAGTAAAAGAAAAAAGAAGAAAACAATGAAAGAATAAGATTGTGGATACAAGCAGAGATGGGCTTCCACTCCTGTGAAGGCTGGCAGCTGACGTCAGCCTCACTATATCTGAGAACAGTGCTCTGATGAAAATGCTAAGTTGAAAAACTAAGAGCCAAGTGTGTTTATTAAAAGTCTTTTAATTTTTGCAAAGCAGTGTGTTGGCATTGTTTCTATTTCTTGCTCATAGTGTGTGTCCTTGGATGCACGTGTTTTAATATCTGCATTTGTAAAGTGGTGCTCCCCAGCTAACTCGTTTGCTAGCGGACGACACAGCAGAAAGAACTATCATCCGAACGTTTCCCAACCAGAAGCCGTGGGTGGATAAAAACATCCGCGACGCTCTGAGATCACGCACCGCTGCCTACAATGAAGGGCTTGTCTCCGGTAATATGGACCTATACAAGGCTGCGTCCTACAACGTGCGCAGCGCGGTCCGAAAGGCAAAGCGGAGCTACGGGGAAAAACTAGAGTCACAGCTACGACAGTGCGACTCTAGGAGCCTGTGGAAAGGACTGCGGACTATAACGGACTATAAACGACCAGCTTCTTCAATGATGAATGCAGATGCTTCACTGGCTGATGAGCTGAACACGTTTTATGCTCGCTTCGACGCCGCAGCAATTAAAACAACAAACGGCTGTGCGCGCTCGGAGTGCACCAGTGAAGAAAATGCATTCGTCATCACAGAGCATGCCGTGAGGAACACCTTCAGGAGGGTGAACACCAGGAAGGCAGCAGGACCAGATGCAATCCCTGGCCGGGTCCTTAGAGCCTGCGCTGATCAACTAGCACCGGTGTTCACGGAGATCTTCAACCTCTCCCTGGCCCAAGCTGTGGTTCCCACGTGCTTCAAACGGTCCATTATTGTCCCTGTTCCAAAGAAACAACAGCCCGCTTGCCACAATGACAACCGTCCAGTAGCACTGACTTCAATTGTGATGAAGTGTTTTGAAAGACTGATGAGAGATCACATCACTTCTTCACTTCCTCCCACCATCGACTCACTTCAGTTTGCTTACCGGACTAATCGTTCCACAGACGATGCCATATCTCACCTGCTCCACACATCCCTGAGTCACCTGGACACTGGCAGAGGGAATTATGTTAGGATGCTGTTCGTGGACTACAGTTCAGCATTCAACACAATAATTCCCTCTAAGCTTTTCACCAAGTTGACGGATCTAGGACTCAGCTCATCACTGTGTCAGTGGATCCTCAACTTCCTCACAGACAGACCCCAATCAGTGAGGGTAGGAAAACAAGTCTCCCCCTCCATCTCACTCAGCACTGGAGTGCCTCAGGGCTGTGTTTTAAGCCCCCTGCTGTACTCACTGTACACTTATGACTGTGTAGCCACATCCGACACCACCTCCATTGTCAAGTTTGCTGACGACACTGCTGTTGTGGGCCTGATCTCCGACAACATCGAGACGGCCTACCTGGAGGAGATTAGGAACCTGGAGACCTGGTGCCAGGAGAATAATCTCCTCCTAAACATCAGCAAGACTAAGGAGCTGATCGTGGACTTCACTACAAAGCAGGCGAGGAATTACAAACCCCTCATCATCAGTGGCACGCCAGTGGAGAGAGTGGACAGTTTCCGATACCTGGGTGTCCACATCACTCAGGACCTGTCATGGTCCTGTCACATCAACACCCTGGTTAAGAAAGCCCGTCAGCGTCTCTTCTTCCTCAGAAGACTTAGAGACTTCCATCTGCCACTGAAGGTGCTCAAGAACTTCTACTCCTGCACCATCGAGAGCGTCCTGACGTCAAACATCTGCACCTGGTTTGGGAACAGCACCAAGCAGGACAGACGAGATCTGCAAAGGGTGGTGCGCTCGGCAGAACGCATCATTCAATCAGAGCTCCCTGACCTGCTGTCCATCTACACCAAGCGGTGCAAGTCCAAAGCTAGGAAGATTATGATGGACCTCTCCCATCCCAACAATGGACTCTTCTCACTGTTGAGGTCTGGGAAGCGCTTCCGCTCCCTTAAGGCCAAAACAGAGAGAATGAAGAGGAGCTTCTTCCCCCAGGCTATTCGGGGCCTGAACCAGGTGTAGGACTGGACTCTCCCAACACGTCACTATAAGACTGGACTCTCACACACGTCACCACACGCACCACCACACATTTCCTATAATCCTATAATTCCTATAATTTATAATCCTTATCTTTATAATCTCTTCTGCTATTTGCACATTCTTTACTGTAAATTCCTAAGTTAATTTGTAAATTTTTGTAGTAAATTGTAAATATTGTAAAACTTTTCTTCTGTCATTTAATGGTCGGGCATTGTACAGCTACAAGCATTTCACCCCCATGTCATACTGTGTATGGTTGTGTGTGTGTGACAAATAAAATTTGAATTTGAATTTGAATTTGAATTTGAATTTGCATTTATTCTGTTCGTGAAGAGGCAAATAAGTGAAATCCAATGAATCACACTAACTTTAAATTAGATGATGAAGGTAGCCTGCCTACCTGGTGACATAGAGCTTCCCCTGCAATGCTGACAAAATACATTTGCAGCAGGTGACAAATGTGTATATTTTTTATCAGAGTAAGTACAGATTTGCTGTGATAAAAGACAACAAGTGGGAACATTAGCATAGCCCTCAAATGGGGCTACCGACTCACAGAGCTGCATGAAAATAATAATGCACAGGCCCAGCAAGGGTGCTGTTTCTACAACATCAATCAATAGAGACTTGGAAAATGCACCAGGGTTATTAATCGTTTGCTCGAGCACAAGAAAATGTAATTAGTACATTAAAATTGGGCCACTGACTCCATGCTATGATCCTGTATGCCAGCTGAGCTATATATCATTCCATGCATTTGTGGAAATTCCAATGACAGATGGAAGGGTTTGGAGAAAAGTTTGTATGTCCAACATTGATTTTTAGGACTAAAACCTCCCAAAGACCTTCAAGTACTTACTCATCAAGCTGAAGTTGGCCACATTATATACATTATTATATTAAAAAATTCCCCTTTCACTCCTGTGGCTGGTCTTTATCCTTCAAGCTCAGGTCTTCTACCAGAGGCCTGAGAGCGTGAGGGTCCTACACAGTATTGTTGCTGTTCCTAGGACTGTGCCCTTCTGGACAGAGATCTCAGATGTCTGAGATCTAGGAGGCAGAGGTCTACCACACCAGGCATGACCCCAGGGAAGGCCCCAGGTGCAGGCTGTGTAAAGATGCCCCTGAGATAATCCAGCACATAACAGCAGGGTGCAAGATACTAGAAGGCAGGGCATACATGGAACGCCTGTGCCGAGTATAATACAGATGTTGCTGGAAGTCAAAATCGTTGACCCCCCCTTAGGATGGTCAAGATTGACCGAGCTAAGATCCTGTGGGAATTCCAGATAGTAGTGGTTGAGAAGGAGAGGAAGAAGGCTGTAGTGATAGATGTAGCTATACTGAATGAACATGGAACACGACAAGCTCAGGCTGAGAGAAGAACTCGAAAAGATGTGGAGGGTGAAGGTAACAGCCGTCCCAGTGGAAATCGCAGCATTCAATGAAGTGACTCCAAAGATAGGAACAACATCCGAGACCTCTGCCCAGAAGAGCTAAGATACTGTGCAGGTCCATCAAGCTTCCAGGCTTCTGGGAGAGGACCTGAGCTTGAAAGACAAATACTGCCTGCAGAGGCAAGAGGCAAGGCAAGGCAAGGCAAATTTATTTGTATAGCACAATTCAACAACAAGGTGATTCAAAGTGCTTCACAGAGACATTAGAAACAAAAACAAATAAAAAGCATGATTTAAAATTGATTAAAACAAGCAAACAAACAAACTAACTAAACACACACATTTCACACCTGTTCGCGCGATCTGAACCCTTATCGTAAGGGGAGCTACCAGTCCTTCTGTGGACGAGCTACTTTCTATTTTAAATTCCCTGAATTTAAAATACTCTCTAGACCCAGTCTAGACCCAGTTGGGGAGCTACCCAGAGCTCTAATCCCAGGGGAATTATATGTGTGTGTTATTTGCATAAATGCTTCATTTTCAGATCTATACCTCTTATTAGTAACACGAGAAGGGAATAGAGAGGCCTCGGTCTGTGATAAAATGCTAGCTTAAATGGTTGGTCATTGATGATGATAGCATTTCAGTGGTATGGCAGCCCATCTACCGATAATGCCCCAGGCTAACCTCTACCCTGAAATTTACCAGTCGTGTCTAAAAAGCACTCATCATCTCTTGTGATTAGAATCCAGATGAATGGAGAAACATGTTCATCTTGCTAAAAGACTTGTTTCCCCCCCTTTCTCTCATATCTCTGCAGCTGTACAGCTCGGTAGACTTCGGAAGAAAATGGCAGCTCATCCACGAACACGTCACGCCAAACAGATTCTACTGGTGAGTCACTCATTCTCACATCTCCACTTTTCCCCCTTTTTATTCTGCTCCATTCCTCTTCCCCAAAGTTTTGTTTGCTCAGGAATGCAGAAAGTGTTGCTCGTGTTCGGGGCGACTGAGCAAGTGATATTGATGGCTTAGAACAAGCTATGTGACTGACTGGTGATGCTGCTAAAATTCTGCACATTTTCTATCCCTTGATACAATCAGGCAGAGATTAATCTCCTTCTTCAGAATGCGCTTTGCATTCAGCGTCCGAGGGCATGTCGCATTCCACTTCATTTCTCACACTCACACCCTGTTCATATCAGGCGTCCTGCAAGACCAAATTATTATTTTTACATTTGCAGTAGAAGGAAGAGGGGTGAATCTCTACAGATACATACATGCAGATACATGAGCTATGACTAATAATGGATCCAGGACGTTCCTGTCGCTTCCTATCCAGTCATGTCTGCTGCTCACTCCCCCTGCAGTGTACCTACTATGTCTGAAAGTGCACACTCATCACAAACGTAGGGCCGAATATATTCCAGCTCAGTGCTCGCTGCCCCACTCTGATGTGACTGGGGTGTGCCTGGGATTGCTTTTGGCTATATGCACCATAACTTGCATAAATCTGGAGCTTTCTTTGCCATTGTGGCATAAGCCTAAATAGTGTGCACAATCCGTTGTAGAGTTTGCCCTTCACTGCCAAAGCCCCCTCAAGGACATTTATACACTGGATGAGCCTTTAGCAATGGCTAGGCAGTCCTCCAGTTGGCCGTATTTAGACAATGGCCTCATCAGCCTCCAGGGGCTATGAAATACCACCACAATGGGAGCGCTGTATCCATCTAGTCTAATCCACCAGCAGTGAAATGAACAAAAAAGCACGATTATTCTCTGAGATACAGACATGGTCAGAGAGTGTAGTGGCCTTGTACCATTCAGTCGAAGATAAGGAGATTGTATTTCTTTGCATTGTTGTATTTTGCTGAAATGGGATTTGGGCTTTACTCTGTTCTCCTTACTATGTCTAAGATCTGAGATTTTATTGGGGGGGGGTTGTACTCATACAGAGCCAATAGTAGGCAAAAATGTTTGGTGGAGAACGTTTAAATGCGTGTTCATTTACTTGTGTATATGCTAACTTGTGACCATGTTTAAAAGGAACAACTATCATTGCAAAATATATACAGAACAGAAAATGCACAATAGCTTCACTTCTAATTAATCAGTAACAGAAGTAGCTTCTCCTTTACATCCTTTTCTTTTTTGTTATGCTTATAAAAACGTATTATATTCTGCTTTTTCATTCTCTCCCAGGTCTGTCACAAGCCTAGACAAGGAGCCTGATCTGATCCACATGGAAGCTCACACACCAGATGGAAGTAGGTGTCTTACACACAAAGACGAGTAATGAGCAGGTGTCTATAGGCATGAATTCCTCTTTGTGAAAAGAAGTCGGCCCCAAGGAAACGGCATTGGCTCACCCCACCAATGAACCCAGCGTATGAGTCTTGATGAATATGGCTTCTTTTATTTTCACTCTCATTCAGTGAATGTCGTCTCCGTAACTATGAAAGGCCACAACATCAAGGTCGTCTATACTGTAGCCAACATAAGTGAAATTGCCACTGTGTGATGTCACTGCAAAAACCAAGAATTGCTTTTTTCCTCCTCTTGGTGTCGTATGATTGACAGATGGAGATGCTCGTTTATGGCGTCTACACAATCAAAATAAATCAGGTGCTACACAGCGAGGCAAATTATTCAGAGAGACTCTGCATTCTGCAAATAAGATAAAAAAAATCATTTGACCTAATTGGGAAGGAAATGGTTAGCTTACAAAGTCTTGCTACAGCTGTTGTTCTGTATATATGGACTAGCAGAATACATAATGCTGATCCTGCATTTCCTCCTATGTGACAGATGTGCAGTATGTCACGTGCAGAGCTCAGATGTGCACAGAAGCTAACAGGAACTACCCGTTCCCAGGTTACATTGACATCAGCTCTTTGGTGGTTCAAGATGACTACATATTCATTCAGGTAGGGCTTTGTACACTCTGTCCCATCACTATCTGATGCATGATTAATTATGCATGTTTAAAGATATGCAAGATACGGTATGTCTCCTATATTGAGAAGCACACTCAGCTTTTTGCATAAACTGCAAGTGTGGATTTGAATGGCTTTTAGATAAATGGCCATTAAGGGCAGAGTGACTTTAGGAACTTTCGCGCTACAGCTGGCCTCAAATAGTTTTTGATCTGTTGAAATGTATTTAAAATATTGCTAAATTCAGGTGTTTCTTTCCTGTCATACTATTTCTGGTATGAGTTTTTTTTTTTTTTTGGCAAATGATTTCACTTGGCAGGAATAAAATATGTAAAAATCATTTTATGTTAACCTCAACTGAACATTTGTGCTTTGTTTTCCTGTGTGAGCAGTTTTAATATTCATCCTAGCCACAGAATGGTGTGTCATATTAATCACGATTTGTGTAACAGAAAAATCTGAAATGGTAATGTCCTGAATCCCAAGTAACACAGATGCAATTTATGGGTTGTATTTTAATTTCCTCTCCAGCGTGAATATTATTTACTTTGACATTGTGCAAATGAGGTTTCATACATTTAAAAGTCAACAGGAAACGTTGGGATAATTACACACCTAGTCCATGGCAATGCCAGTTTTATTCAGATTTTCCTCAAAAAAAACTGCAGTGGTATCTGATATGTGCTAAAAATGTTTTAGGTAGAAGGAAAAAGATGGATCTGGTTTTGGTTTCTCATTATCGGTTTGTCTTTTTAAAAATCGATGTTGATGAGACGGTGGCTACAAGTCTTGCAAACATCAGATCATAGCTGCATCTTCTTAAACCACCTGCAAAAAACATGATTTTCAGGTTTCACAGCAACAACTATAGCAGATGGCACCTGTGCTCCTCCAAAGACCCTTACCCCTTTCACCTCTTCACATCCAACAGAAGCATCACATAGACTTACACCAGCCTCAGAAATTGAGTCATCCAACTCGATGTATTTTATATTTTAAGTTAATATTATTAATTTATATCACGATTTTGAGGTGCAGCAGTTGTAAATTCTCTTGCTGTTTGATCCTGCTAAATGTTTTATTCAGTAGAGAATGGGTGGGTTCAGAAACTCAGCTTGATTCACCTGCAGGCAAGTCCTTCCTCCGGAACCTTTTCTGCCCTTGGCAGCACATTAGACAAAGAAATAGAGTGGTTCTCCAAAGATCCTTCAATCCTGTTTGACCTCTCTGAAGTCTTTCAAATAAACTCACAAGCACTCAACCAGAACCACCCCTTCAATTCAAGCACCTCCACATTTTAGCACGTATGCGTCACAGATGAAAGATCCTGAAAGGGATGGGAAAAAAATCCATCATACCAATTCCTCTTAAAGTTCAAACTGCCTCTGGTTACCCAGCCATCGATCTCCTGCTCCTTCACTCGATTGCATGTGGGACTGTTCTACAGCACTCGCTGCTAGGCTGCTATATTTCCTCTCAGTGCTCAGTGTTTTCTCTCTGCTGGACCACTCGCAACGCTTGCAAGATCGGTAAAAGAATCGCCTCTGTCGTACAACATTAATGCTGACTTCACTTCTCTTTAGTCGAGAACCACAAGCTCTGATTTGAAGGTTTTCCTCTAATGAATTTCATAGTGTTATTGTCAGGGAAGAAAAGTAGGTTATGAACCTGCAGTCTCACTTTGCTGGGTGCTTCTCTATTTGTACAAAGTGCTTCTGACTTCTGTGGTCTTGCGCCTAATGACAATTCTCCATCACCCACCATTCCCGTGTTTCCTTGCTGCATAAGCTAACAGCTTAAAGTGTTTGCAAAGAGTCTAGCCCATTAGGATGTGTTTTTTTTTCTTTCCTAGACAGCAGACGAGGCTCAGTTAGGTAACTTAAAGATTTCTCTTGACAAAGAATAATGAGACTATTGATTCTCCTACGAGATATTTACCAAAGTCCACTTTGAAACCACCAGTGCATTGACACCTGGGCTGCATCTTCTGAATCCAAGCCAGGAGGTTGCTATAAATGGAAAGAAAAGACGGCTGGGCAGCCACAATATCCAGCTTTGCCACGAAAATAAGCAGGTGGAAAAGCCAGAAATTGATGTGTACTTTTTCCCAAACTTTAATTGTTTAGACAAATATGGTATGATGTCAGTTATGAGGTGACACATAAGGCCTTCTCCCCTGCATTTGTTTATCAGCAGCAAATCTGAAAGTCAGAGAGAACTGCTACGTGGAAAAAGCAAAGTATCCTGAGACTCAAAGCTTCGAGGAGTATAGAAGGACGTGTATCACGTATTATACCGTGAGGACAAAAGTCTCATTTAATCTTATAAGAGAAAAAAAATACCTTTTACCAGATTTGGATAGTTGCTCATTTTTAATCAGTTGTTATTGGGCCTAAATGTGCGCTTAGTTTGCTTGTTTCCTCGTCACAAAGTGTGCTCACAGCAGGTAGCGCATTTCACAGTTTTACGCCGGATCCGCTTCCTGGCACGGCTGGAACTGAAGCAACAACTTTTCACTTGGCAAATGAATGTGAAACTACTATATGGAGCCACTGTTACTGGGCTGTAAGATACAAATACAACTACAGAAATATCATCAAATGTTCACACATAAAGGTTTCCAGTTTCACTTCTAACCACCAAACATACACATTAAAACATTTATGTGTACATCAGATCCATAAGCACTGGGACTTATGAAACCATGAAGATCTGATTGAAACGTAAGTTTCAGCTTCAATTCAAGGTGTGTAACCGCGCAGCCAACAGAAAACTGGACCAGTACCAGCTTTTTGTAAAGGCGGTCCTTTGTTTTGCTCTCCACATGGACTGACTGCCTGAATACAACCATAGTGTTCTCAATCAACTGCACAAACTACACGAAAATCACAAGGCTGGTGACAATGTGGAAACACGGTTAATAATAGTCACGAGTGCGCTACAGGTGATAGATTCGGGTGCGCTGTCATACTGCCGATCACATGGGTGTGGAAAAAGTCTCATCGTGAATTAGATGTGTACAAGCATCTATACTCCTTTTGAGCTGCACACCTGCACCCTCCAAACTATACTTGACACTATATAAAATGATGCATAATAGCCAGAAACGCTGCATACCATGTGTAATGTATTTAATTAATAGAGTATTATATGTTCTAGGTTCCTACATCAGGGCGAGCCACATATTATGTGTCCTACAAGAGAGAGCCGTTTATACAAATCAAGCTGCCCAAATATTCCCTGCCTAAGGTAAGCTGCAGTGCCTTTACTTGATGATGATGATGACACACAGACATGCTTTTAACCTATGACACACCCATCAGCTCACCAGTGACTTGTTCAGGGTCAGGGTTTGGATCACATCTTTCCATTTCTCTGGAGCTTCCATTCACTGGTAAAACCAAACAAAGGTATAATATAATGTAAGACATTTCATTTATATAAGGCTCTTCTAAACAGCTTCTATTTTCTGATATAATATAGAAAAAGTCAGGTCACTGCCCATTTCCATTCATACTTATATAACTTACTCCATATTAAGAATAAGGCCCATTCTTTACAGTATGTCATCAACCATTTATATTCACACCTCAGCATTGATCTCGTGACCAGTCCCATGGGGTCAGCATGTTCTAATCCGTCACCTCTCTGCCTCCGGTCATAACTCTTCTTAATCTCTCCCCCTGCTCTCTTGATAGGATTTACACATCGTCAGCACTGACGAGAAGCAGGTATTTGCTGCAGTGCAGGAATGGAACCAGAATGACACCTACAACCTCTACCTGTCTGACACCAGAGGGATCTACTTCACCTTGGCCATGGAAAATGTCAAGACCACCAGGGGCATTGGAGGGAACCAGATGCTAGACCTATACGAGGTAGACGCCTGATGAAATTAGTCACCCTGTGTGGATTCTGAAATAATGAATTCATGGGAAATGACAGAGATTAGTATTATTTTCACTCATTAGATCTGCGATATGGTAAACAGATACAGGTAGATGTGTGTGTCAACATTATTGGAGAAGAGCTGTTTCACAGCAAAAACAAAATCACAATCAACAAAAGGTGTGAAATACAGGTTACTGTGTCCACGGACAGCATGAGTGAATGAGGTGCTGAGCAGAGCTGAACTGTGACTGAGCATTTAGAATAGTCTGAGCTTTTGACTATGGATTAGGGATTGTTTGGATAATAATTGGTAATAATTGGTAGTGTTTGTTCACAGACACTGACAGAAATGAAGGGAAAGTATGATAGATGCGCTTTAAATATATGAATTTTAACCAAATATTTGACAGTGTGGTACACAGAGGCTTTTTCTTTCAGCTGTTGTTGAAGTCTTCAGCATTTTTTTTTAAACATTAACTCAATGTGAGGTATTGCTATTGGATATCAGCTCACACTGTGAAAACAATATGACTTTAGTGTTGTGTAAATTAAGAACTCCAGAATCCTCCTATCAAACACGCCTCCAACGCATCAGCAATAACTGCTATTAGCAGCAAGATCGTTGTGGTTAGTTTCGTCGTCAACAGTAACTCAGCAGCACCGGAATTAGACTTCTAACATCAAGATCAATCAATCAATCAATATGGAGTAATGACAGTGAGAAAAAGCGCTGTTGGCAGCTATTGAATTGCTCTGGTGAAAAGTGACATGGACACTGTTAGAGTGAATTGTTAAATGTTTGTCATTTTTATGTTTACCATTTGTACATGGTTTTAAGGAATTCTTTCTGTCCTCCCCTCCCCAGATTCTTAAGATTCTGGGAGGGGGGCGGTAGTGTTTTTAATCACAGGAACATCCTTGTGAAGGTCTGTTTGATGTTGGTAAACCTCCTCCCCTTTGTATGGCTTCACTGTGTTATCTAGTGTGAACCATCTAGGGTGTGGGGGAGACTACCCTCTTTATGACCAAGGATGTTCCTCCTGCTTTTATGTTATAGGACCCTTTGGTCAGCAGGAGGTCTGACACACACACACACACACACACACACACACACACACACACACACACACACACACACATTCTTACGTAGATACAGAAGTTCACACATATACATACAATGCCCTGTCTTGGAACCAAGGGGGCGTGGCTTTGTTCTGACGTGTTTTGTGTGAACTGTCTCTCAATAAAAGGCAGCAGGAGGAGGTCAGATCTGGAGGTCATTTTCATGGTGGACACAGACGAGGCCTCCCTTGCGCAAATAATCGATCGATCGACTGTCTTGTTTTCTTCATGATGAATAAATCTCTAGAATTAGCGGGGCTTGTGGAAACACAGACCCAACAGACACCAGCAGAAAGTAGCCTTTAAAAAAGCAGTAATCCTTAAGCAGGAACTTAATAAAAAGTACCTGGCAGGTGACTGGATGAATAATCGCTAATATCGATGTCTCAGCCCATCATATCAGCCAGTTGAGCCATTCGACCCTGAGAGGAGGTCAACTCTTCGGTACAAACAGAAGGGATTTGGAAACTTTGGCTGCGCTTTGGCTTTTTTCTTTTTCCTGCTGCTTACTTAGAGCTATTTTACATATTTTATTCATTGTGCATTTATTATCACAAAATAACAAAGGCTTTTTAATAAGGTACACTCCATTCACAGATTTTAGCTCACTTCAGTCTTTGGCTTTGTGTGTGTGTGTGTGTGTACACACTAGTCTTCTGCATTAAATTAGGCAAAACGTATCTGTGTTTGTTACATTAGGATAATTCATATGCAGTATTATAAAGACAAGATAAACTGTGGATAAAATTGATGATGATGATGATACTGTTCCATCCATTTAAGCATATTATTAACATGAATAGCAATAAAACCTGTGGTCGTGTGCAACAACACTGCTGTAACTTCTCAGAGCCAGGTTTGCATTTCAGGCTGCGAGCTTCCACCCTGCAAACATGCATACAGTGTAAAGAGTGCATTTAATGGGGCTCACTGCCATGCAGCTCTGGACTTGTAATGCCCTTGTTAGCTAACCTACTGCCTGCTATACGGTTTTGTATTCATAGTAGAATTCCCTTCTCCACTCCCGGGTGAACCCAGTTTATCAGTCCTACACTGGCAGGTGTGACTGAGAGAGTGTGGAAGGAAGTGAGATATTGGCCAGCAGCAGTAACAGCAGGATGGTAATTAACAATGCCATTTCTTGCCCTGAACAGTATGTGCATACGTGAGTGTGTGCGCAGTTTCTATTTCTATGCAGCAGTTGTTAAGGCCTTTAACCAAGCAGCAGGACAAGGCGCTTTAATCGTGTTTGGCTCGGCCACATTTCCCGATCTGAACCTAAACAAGAGAGATGACACACTGCTACCCTGATAATCCAGACCCATTACACAAGGAAAGATATGTGCGACAGAATTCATCTCATTTATTGTTGTTGCTCTGTGACAAACCGTTCTTCACGCAGGCGACGTTTCAGACAGAAGCTGCAGCTCCAATCGGAGACGGCGAACTATGTGAAAGTTGTTTTGTTAGAAGTCATTTCTCTTCCCAGAGGGCCTCTGTTCTTTGTGCACCCTCCCTCCACAAATCAATTATTCTTTTCTTCCCCCCACACAGAAAATTGGACAATTATCTCCAGAATTAGAGGGATTATTTTATTGTCAATGAGATTGGACAAGGGCAATGTAATCATGAGCTTTTGTTGTGCAAACTAATTTTCTGTTGACATCAGGGCTCTACATCACCTGCTAAACCTTCCTTCAGTCTGAGAGTGGGCTTAGCAGGTGGCTCTTTGACGATTAGCACTCAGATTGTGTGGAGTTCACTGTATCAAAAATCGTTTATCTCTCTCACAATAAACAGTTCAGGATGATTGATTGAAGACATTAAGTGGGTTGTTGTCGGTGGAGAGTATTTAATGATCTGGATGATACTGATACTCGGGATGATGTGGTTATTCACGGCTGTGTTTTCCCACCAGCAACTGCAAACCCAACAACGCAACGTTCAACAGATGATTCAGACAAACTATTGACATCAAATACATGCCAGTCCCAACTGTGCGGTGTGGATGCACAATCTTGGATCTTTTTGTTATATTCTCACTCATGTTCTAGTGAGCGGTTTGTATGATTGTCCCCGTCAGTGCAAAACTGCTTACTACTGTTATGGAAATCAATCTGGACACAAACGAGCCGTCTCTCTGAGATTTTAATTTGTCTTTGCAAAGTTGTCAAACAACAATAGACGTCGGCAGCATTCTGCACGGTATTTGAGCGAGAATAATAACAAGCATAGAATCATTTATAGGAACAAGTTATCAGCCGGCCGTGGTCACAGAATACATTCAGAACATTCTGTGCAAACAAGTATATCTTGTAAAAGAGGATGATATGAAGACAAAATCAGGATACCGCTGAGCCTTCCACTCATCAGTAAAAAAATGGAACAACAACATTTTCTATCACACCACCACAACCAGCTGATGGATGGAGTATTGGGAGATGGTGCTCACAAGGTCGTGTTGTCAGATGTAAGGTTGTATATTCACTTAAGAGCAAGAGAACAGCGCAGTAACTGCAAAGGTCTTGAGCTATCCCCCATTTCTTTATGTTTCCATCCATGAGTGTATTGAAACGTGTAGTACAGTATAGAAGACAAAAACAGTGTTTGTACAATTTAAACAACCTTGAAAGTCATTTTTTGGTACGACCACATTTATTCTGTAACACAGCAGTCTTTCATTTATCTGACAGTACTTTTCTGTATTCATAACTTTAAAAAGATCCCAGCACCACTGTCTGAAATGCAGACCATGAACAAACCTCTAGTGTAATTTAAAGATGGCTGTAAATTAGACTGGTGGTTAACAATAGTTTACCTGAAGGGCCAGATGCAAAATTGGTTTAGAGCATACTTTGTACCATGTTTTTGGCTAAAAGCAATTTGAAGATCTCATTGTTGGTGCAAGCAGCATGTCAAGTATATCTCCAAAACAAACTCATACATTTAGCAGTAGCATTAAGAACTAGGTGAAGGGTCATATAGGATAGTGTTTGTTCCTTTTCTGGGTAATCTTAATAGAAAAGTTTTCCAAGGACTGACAATCAATAAATAATCTCATTTATTCTCTGCTTCCAGCTCTATAAATCCGTGCCCCTGATTTGAAAATTAGGTCAGGCTAAAGCAAAATGAAATCTTTTGCAGATCCAGTAAAATCGATTCATATTGATGTTTAATTGCATTAGAGACTTTTCATTTGTCTTCTACACACTCTTGGCAAAACCTCAAAATTAGATCTCAGACACTCAGAAAATGTTCCTCTGACTCTTTTACTCTGTTGCAAACAAACCACAAAACAGTTCTTGTGTAATAATTAGTAATAATACGTTATTAAGTGATCATTATAGCTTCATGAAACACACCACAAATACAATAAAAGAGGATGAATATTGATTTTTTTCACCTTTTTTCAAAAGGTAAAAATAAAAATTTTTGTGGAAGCACAAAAATGGTCCATGAACAGCGAACTGCAGTCATGATACTATTTAAGAAAGTTGGAACCTGCCCCAAATAATTCAGCCCAACATAAAAGTCCGAGGACATGCAAGAAAATATTAAACATTTATTATGATGATTCCACATTTAGTTTCCTGTGCTTAATCTAAAAAAAAACAAAAAACACACAAAATAATTAAAACAATATCATTTAATTTGTTTGCTACAGTGGAAAAAAACAAAAAACTGTTTGTACACGTTCCAGGTGAGGCGAGACTTTTGCCAGGGCTTGTGTTGGTATTTTTGGAAATGCAAAAATAGGGTTATTCCCACACCTTCCACAAGCAGTCGGTGCTAATCAGTCAGTGTAACCCAGTGTGTGCTAGAGCAAAGCAGATTAAACCCAAATTCAAACGCAAAAATATAAAAGTTAATGCCAAATCTTTACCAACAGTCAGCTCACCAAGCAGCTGGGTGTTGGTCGGCTGGGTTGAAGAGCTGCTGCACAGTTGTCATGCAATATTCTTTGTTCCATTTCCACTCGCTCACAGCAAATAGCAGTAATCAGCGTGGCGTGAAGGCGGCAAATCAGCGCATTTCAGAGTAATGTGTGCTTTGGAACGGAGATCTGCATCCTTCACTGTATCTTAAAGAAAGTCATTTCGGAGGAAAGAAAGGGGTGGATGCTGCTGGCCATATAAAGTTCTGCGTGTGTGTGTGTGTGTGTGTGTGTGTGTGTGTGTGTGTGTGTGTGTGTGTGTGTGTGTGACAGAGGAGGTGGAGGAAATAAATAATTACTGCCACAATTGACAGGTCAGGTTGGATGAGGACGGGAGGACCCTCGTTAGCCGCATCCATCCTGAGCCACATGTTTCTATGACAATGTCAAATGCGCTGCCTATTAGTGCCACTTATACAGACGTGCCCCTTCAGGGAGGCAAACACATCCATGTGGAGACCCTCACTATGGCAACCATTTAGAGTGACTCTGTCATTTCCATTGCATGTCATGCTTTGGTTTTGTTGAAGGATGTGTCTAATCCCTGAGAGACGACTGGCGGGGTGGATTTGGTCAGAGGACTGTGAGTCTACACTGTTACAGGTGTACGTGTGAGATTCGGTTCAATTGTTGGAAAACAGACAAGGTGTCACTTCTCAGCCGTCATCATTTTGTACTGTCTAGATTACTGAGACGTGTAAGGATATAATTACAGAGAGCACAGTGTAAGAAACTGCAGCCTGTTCTGTTGACGGTGTCTGCAGGACTGTCAGCTGAAGAAAGGAAAGATAAGCGCGCCATTTGCATTTAACTGGTGTTGTGAAGATTGCCGCCTCAATACACAAAATGCCTTTTCTGATGAGAGTGCCGGGTATGCTTTTTCATGCGCAACTGAGGCCCTAACTGTTATGGGTGTTGGGAGGGTTGTTGTGTGTAAAGTGCTCCCTGATGGCTTGCTTTAAAGATGGGTTTCAACCTGTTATGTGTCTGTGCCAATCAGGTGGCTGGAATTAAAGGCATGTTAATCGCCAACAAGAGGCACGACAACCAGGTGAAAACCTACATTACCTACAATAAAGGGCGGGACTGGAGGCTCCTGCAGGCTCCTGCGTCTGACCTGGAGGGGAATGACATCCACTGCATACTGGTAACGTACACGTCAAATGCTGTCTTGTGTTTATGGAAATTACACACAGACTAGTTTTCACATCTTAGTGAGGACATCAATTATACATGATCCTTTCCCCAGCTGCTTGCCCTAACCATAAGCCTGCCACTAAAACCACATTTTGAGTCTCAAAAATGTCTTCAAACTCGTGGGGACGGGTATTTTGGTCCCCACAGGTATAGTAGCATACCAATTATCTGTCCTCACAAAGACGTCTAAACCTGCAGACACAAAAATATATTTTGCTGATTTGTAACACTGCTCTATAGCCAGAGCTTACTAATGCACCCTCATGAAGTCTGTTCTAAAACCTAAAATAAATCATCTGTGTAGTAAATAATAGTTGGAAATTGGTCTTTATGTTGGTGAAAGCCCTGATTCTCACAGGTATGAACAGTCTCACCAAGTCAGCAGTTACATTTCCCACAGCCAGATGTTTTCTGCACTGGACAAGCAAACTTTAGCTTAATCTGCTGCATTCTAGCTTTTAGGAAACCCCTTCCAGTGAACCGTGGACCTGTGTTATAGCATGTGGAAAAGATCTGCAACATCCATTCATTAAAGAACTGGCTATCATTTAAAACTGCATGCTCACATTGTTCAATGAATCCTAGTTATTTAAATTAATTTACAGTTAGGTGAGTACACATGGCCCAGATAGACATGTGCATGCAAATCCAAGTCATGTACAAAAAACTAATATTAGTGCATAATATAGATTAAAGTGCAACCTCTGTTTTAATCATGAGGAAGATGCAGTACTCGAGCGGCAGATCCCAGATCAGCTGTACGTGGTAAAGGTCTCATTAGATAGCTTCCCTGCATCTAAAACTAACAGGCAGACCGTTAGCAGGAATCATGGTCGAGACATTAGGAGGACTTCATGCTGTTTAAGAGGTTATTTCAGGGCCATGCGGTGTGGCTTACAGGTTCCCTGTGATTGTGCATTCATGTGACATTTTAATTACTGCTGTAGATTCCTTTTGATTACCCTGTTCAGTCCCACTGCCCTCGGTGTCCTTACACCAGTGACACGCTGTCTGCTGCAAAGATGAAAGCAGACACAGGTTTTTTTTCTGCTCCGTGAACAAATGTAATTGTCTTCTGTTGTTTGCATGCCCTGGAGGCTCAGCTTCACACTTTAATGCAAATTCCATCATTCTTTGTTTTAATGACAGATTAAATGTAATTAGCAAAACGTCTGAAGGCACCGTTAGCTTAGCTTTTGGGGATTTTTTTGTTGTTTGTTCTCTAATTTTTCTGACCCTATCATTTTCACATAACAGATCAGCCCTGCTTCCCATCCTATTACCTGGCAGTTAATTAGATAAGCTGATGCATAGCAAGACTGAGTTAGATCATACTTTGTATTATTGCCACTTACAGTGATGCACGTATGCATACACAGTTATACACACTTATTTTCAACTTGTCTGGGCACTGCATCTAAACTTCGGTGCTTCTTTTCTCTAAAATCAACATCCTCTTCAGTTTATTTCTGTTAAATCTTTTACAGCCTTTCTGCTCTCTTCATCTACAACTCCAAATGTCTGAGAATCCTTACTTGTCAGGAACAATTTCCACCAAGAATTCTGCACCGGGAATGATAGTTGCCACAGGTGAGTAAAAACACTGAACACCAAAGACAGTCTGCACATTAAAAATGCATAAGATGACTTTTTTTTTTCATACGCTGAACACTTTACATTTACCAATGTCTGCACATGTTAGGTAGCTTAAAAATCAGGATCTTCTCTGACTGCTTCAGCTGCTTCTAACAGACTGATTTCGATCATATGAGGAGGTTGCAGGTTAAATTTTGGAATGTGCATGCTTATGCTTGCTCACAGGTGGCTTCCCTCACTGGCACTGCCTCTTTTCTGCTCCATCTCAACATCAACACAACCTAGACACCAACACAAACTCCACACAAGCACACTGATATGGCTTCAGGTGCTATTTCTTTAGTGATAGCGTTAGTAAGCAAGCTCTTTGTCTAAATGAACAGGCAGGCTAACATCAGCTACTATTAGAAAAATGTTTCCGGGTAAAATGGACTCATGAAGTGTCTCTCTTCTTGCTCTTGTTAGTGAGCGTCCAAGTAACTCGCGATCAGAGATGGGCAGTAACGCGTTGCAAGTAATCTGATTACTTTTTTCAAGTAACGAGTAAAGTAAGGGATTACTATTGCAAAAAGGTTTTTAGATTACCGTTACGTTCCCGTAGGAACGCTGCGTTACTGCGTTACTAAAACCGTGATTTTTCTTGCGAGTGTCTCATGACAGTGACGTAAGCGAGTGCGACGTTCGTGACAACAGCTGTGTGCAGATCAACAATGGATCAACAATGGATCATATATCGAGTGCAGAGAGAGTATGAGCGTGCAGCGTTTAAAGCGTGGAAGTACTGACCTTACTTTGAGTTTGATTCCATAAAAAGTGACAAAAACATTAGTGTCCGCTGTGCGTGGGAAGAAAACTTCTTTTTACAGCGAAAAAACCCTAAACTTCCGAACAAGCACCGAGTAGCTGCGACGTAATGGGAAACTCACAGAGAAACTCGCGGATTCTTCCACTGACCGCGGCACACCTGCACCAGGGTAAACCTCTGCCTACCCCAGTCCTGCTTTACAGGTGAAAATAGAGCAACAGGACCGCTGAGTCTTTGACTTTATTTATTTTCTGCTGTGTTTTACTTGCATCTATTTGAAAGACTGAGTGTAAACACAAAAAATATTTTATTTTATGTGCTGGAATGTGCAGAAAATAGGTTTAAATGTTAAACTAATTTCTTCCAGTCAGAGAATGTTGCATATAATAAAATTTTTGTTTGATGCATAAAGTTAAAAGATTAAAACTAATAAAACAAGTTTTAAAAAGAGACTTTTCCATTTGATTACATTTTGTATGATGGATTATGTAGAAAAAGTAGAATTGGGCTGAAAGATCTATCGCTTTATCACCTATTCAGGTTGTAAATCGTGTAACTAAGTAACTAAGTAACTATGTAATTTATTACTTTTGAAAATAAGTAATCAGTAAAGTAACAGGGTTACTTTTTGGGGGAAGTAATCAGTAATTAGTTACTGATTACTTTTTCAAGTAACTTGACCAACACTGCTCACGATACATTCATCTCATTCCTCTGTAAATCTTACAGTTGCCTAAATGCAAGATTTAACTAACATTTGATTTATGCATTAATAACCAGCATGGGGAGGTTAATCAGTTAGCAGCAACTCCCCGGCAACCACCAGTTGCTAGGCAAAAAAAAAACACATTCCCCAACTGGGTGATGCTCTTACTGTGTTCAGTAGCAGTACTTCTGGGTCATCAGTAGTTTGCATGGCGGTGACTTGTAACGACTCTCTAAGCAGCACTAACACGTTAAAGTAAAGCCTGTGCCCCAGAACTCCAGCCAACATGTTTTTAAAGGTGTA
Source organism: Astatotilapia calliptera (assembly GCF_964374335.1). NCBI lineage: Eukaryota > Metazoa > Chordata > Actinopteri > Cichliformes > Cichlidae > Astatotilapia > Astatotilapia calliptera. The sequence continues at coordinate 2,598,457 of NC_137427.1, forward strand.
AGTTTTACTTTGAAGGCAAACAGTGTTTGTTTCCGAGGGTTTCTTCCATGCAGTAAGCAAACAAAGGAATGACAACGAGGTATTCTTTGCAACTGATTTTACCAAGCAGGAGCCGCAGCCTCCAGAAAACCGACACCAGCCAGCCTTGAGCAGCGTGTGCACGACGTCACACAGGAGACCTTTACCCAGCATTTATCCTGGTCCCTCTGCATGTGTGTGCAGGACAGTCCTGTGGCCGTCTCATCAGAGTGTAATCAATGTTTTTCTGAAGTGGTGCATAGTAAAAATAAAATTTGTACAATGCTGATTGTGTTTAATAATGTCATATTAATTATAATAATCCATCATCTAATCCACAATGTTATTTTATATTTGTATTAGTATATTAACATCGCACAGGTTTAGTTTTGCCTTATGTTGCTATTTTAGTATGAAAGTTAACATTTCACAGGATCAAGAGTCGTCCCAGTCAGCAGCCTGATTATCTAATGCAGCTCTGATGTGACCCCTACCTGACCCCCACTTAAGCTTCTGTCTCAGCAGTTCTTTAAGCTTCACTGTGCAGAGTCCAAGGCAGGTGCTCCGTTTCACGTATAGACTGACATGTTGTGGATCGTGTCCATTAGTTTTGATGCCTTGTGTGGGGAAAGGCCACACTTATGTGTCGTGTGTGCCTGTAAGTGTTAAGGAAGGAAGAGAAGTGTTAGCGCCAATGGAGGAAAAAAACCTGTGGTTTTGCTTTGAGCGTGTGCATTTATGTTGTTTTGTCCTCGTTATGTGAAAACGCTGAATAAACATGCATTCCCAGCGTGATGTTTGCACAGTATGTACTCGTGTGCGCTTGTGTGTATTTCTGGCCGGGACTTTGCTTTGGCACCGTGATTCACTTTGCCCGCTGCGCCTTTTAAGACATCAGCTGGTGCAGAGATCATCTCACCAACATGACAAACACCATCCAGATCAAACACGTGCCTATTTACTGAGCCGCGGCCAAGATAGTCGAGCAGAACAACAGAAGAAATGAGTTCACTCGCTGCGCACTCGCAGGAAAAGGCTTTGGAGGCGCTGTGCTGCAACACCGCAGAAAGACGGAGCGAGAGAGGCACCCACCCTCGTCTACACCGCGCATTATGCTGTCCTCGTAACGAAGGCATCCACAGGAATTAACATGAAATATTCTCTGGTATTCACATGACTTGCAAGTCAGCAAGCTAATACAGGAATCAAGCCAAGATGATGAATTAATCAGAGACATGGTGTGATTTACAGCATGTGTTTAAAACGCATATGGCCTGTTATCTTTGTGAGATCTCACTGTGTTTTTCATGGTGTGTGTGTGTGTGTGTAATTTCCACTGCAGGAAATATCGGAGCAGAGCTCTCTTACAACAATGTTGGCATGTTCATATCATCTGATGCTGGCAATACCTGGAGACCGGTGAGCCTCACACCTACATTTACACCCACAGCCAGCAGATCTGCAGCAGTTTCGAACTTTGACGGATGATGTAAAAAATTAAACACAAATATTGTATTTTCTGGCTTCTTGTTATGCAACACCTTTAGTTTCCACTCCAGCTGACTGCAGGTTACAGACTTTTTATAAGACAGTTTAGACATGCTACACACCAAAGCAAGAGTGCAGACAATGATATCATTAACGGTTGAATTATTATAGTATTGTGCTTCCCTGCTTGGCTCATTCAATCTGGGTTTTTGGCCCTGATGAACAGAAGTATGACCTCTTTAACGTCCCATATGTACCTCTGAGAGACTTGCCCGCCTTTTACATTCTGTTTTGGCCCTTGTTCTAACTTTTTTGTGCTCCTAGTATCTAATTCACAATGAGCTTCTGGTTTAAATGGTTTACAAACCACTGCATTTTAATTTTATCTGAATTTCACCCAACTTTTTTGGAAATGGGACATAATTTTGTAACCTTTGTCACTGTGTTTTTGATACCAATGTCTGTGAATGTCTGTTCAGATTTTTGAAGAGGAGCACAATATTTGGTTTCTGGACAAAGGAGGGGCTCTTGTTGCTGTGAAGCAGCCATCTGTGCCAACTAGACATTTGTGGTATGTCCATTTGGAGAACTTTTTTGGACAAGTTTCCTGTCTTAAATTGCTTTTCCAATTTCCTGTGGCTCTTGTAAGGTTAATCCAACAGTTACAGTTCCAAAAAAAGTGAATGTGCATATTATATGTGACACTTGATCCATTTAGTGATGCACTTTGACTATGGCTCTTAAAAAAAGAGAAAAAAAATCATAGCCAATCTAATTTGAGGGGTTTTTTTCTTCCCTAGACCACTTATCATTAACAGCCAGCACCCCAAACCCCCCACCCACCCCCGCACCTCCTTTTACTGTTTTCATTAACATGTTGCCTTCCTCTTGCCAAATCGGGTGCCTCGCTTTGCCTCCGTGCAGGCTAATCCAAGTGAGACCAGATCTGTGTGCTCGCTTTTGCAATAATTTTGAAATTAGTTTTAGAAGCAGTGAAGTGTAGCCTTTTTGTCTCCCAACCAATTTAAGTGCGATGGTAGAGGAAGTGCAGAAAAAAAGAGATTGATATGAGTATCTCCACAGTCACTGCATCGCAGCGTTCATAGGCAGCTTTACCTTAAACAGTTCCCCTGACTGAATCTCATAACAGGTGCATGTCAACGCTTTTTCTGTTGTTAGTGCTTTTAGCCAAATGAAGGCAGTGGCAACATGGGACAATCTTCTGAGCACCGGCCTCAGTGCTGTTTCAACCCACGCCACACTCGGGTACTCCTAGTTGTTCTCACTTCAGCACCAGTGTTGATATACTGTCAGGATCAATGTAGCCCAAGACCCGATGATGAAAGCTGTCCAATCTTGTGTTCCCGTCTCCTTCTCCCTCTGCACTTTTTTAGTCAAAAATGAAACAGTTCTATTCTGGTCTTGTGTTTTTTTGCCTCTGTGTCAACTTTTTATCCAGGAAACAATGATGTTGCTTTTTTTCCTTTGACACCGAAACCTTTCCTTTGTTCACGTCTTGCAAAAGCAGTTTTGTGCTTCTTTGTTTTAATAAGTTGGCGGACTCTCTTAAATTCCCTTTCAATGCCTCAGCCTTTAATATTTACCAAACGCTGCAATAGCTAATTGCACAGAGACTCGGAGTCTCCTGTGTCGAGACAAGCCGGTCATTCTGATCCCTACATAAATCCTCCCCTATGACCAGGATCTAATAGAGAGCGTCTGTGTCTGCGCCGTCGCTGTTGCCGGGTTTGTGATGAGAATGTGTTCTGACGTACAATACACAGGGTCAGCTTTGACGAAGGCAGGCAGTGGACCCAGCACAGCTTCTCCTCGGTGCCCCTGTTTGTGGATGGAGTGCTGGTGGAGGCTGGGGCTGAAAACCAAATCATGACGTAAGTCCACAAAGAGCTGAATGACATGTTACAATGTGTTGATGTGATTTGAGTAAAAGGTGGCAGTGGGGGGTCCTTGGGGTTATTTTTGCCCTCCAGAGAGGCCCAAAGGATCGAGGACCTCTAAAAAGGTCCTCAAGAGCTCTGCAGGATTGTGAGTCAGGTGGTTTTTAAGTCTCTCAAGGAAAGGGTTTAAAGGGTTCAAAGAACAACTTTTAAATCAGCCTTTTTGCTGTTACACCTTTAGAATCGAATCAAATCTTGTAGAGTAAAAATAAAATGGCCATGAAAAAGCACCTTTTGAAGCTTTTTGCTCTTTATGATGATAAACTGAGGTAAGGAGCACATGAGTAACAACAGTTATAGCTAAGAATTAAAGAATGAACGGGGCAGATTTATGTAAACAGATGTCAAACACAGAACAAAATATCCATCATAGATTACAGATCAAGTCCAGTTTAATTTAGCCCAAATGACAGCTAGCTGCTGTGCTATTGTTTATCTACAGCAGCTAATGCCTCTGCTAACCCCGCCCCACCAACCCCAGCTTCTCCACAGACCCCGGCTGGACCCAGAAGCAGGGTTCATACTTCATCACTTAAAGACCGGATAGAGATGACAGGTCACACAATAGTGTCTTTTTCAACTACTGTTATACAGGCTGTGCTCGTATCACTTTCATTTGCACCTTTAGACACTGTAAAGCAGTTTAGATTACAGTACTTTGAAAAACTCTTTGGCTTATTACTCCATACAGATTTGGACCCTCTGAGCTGTTAACAGTGTGGTACAGTAATTGTTTCTCAGTTTGTTGGAATCAGAGTCACTTTAGAATCATCATTTTAAAGATGTGTCAAAAAGTCAAAAATCATTTTTTTCTGTTTAATCATTTTGTAACTACTTAGACTTTAAGGTTGGTGTTTGGTGCAGAAAACTTCTCATCTTATTAATGCACTGATGCAGCTGTTTGTAAGCAGCAGTTTGCTAGTTTAAATGCATTGCACTGCATTAGTTCAATACAGAGGGTCTTTCTAAAGAGAATCTCCAAAGGGTCACAGACCTGTCTGAGGTGACACAGCGTGACAACGGGAGAGTAAAAGCTTTCAGATTTTTATCAAATCCCTGCTTTTCTTTGTGAATAAAAAAATGAATTATATAAACCAAGTCAGACATTTAGAGAGGAACTGGAGTTGATTTGGGGTTGTATCTTATGAGATTATTACAGGTTTTTTGTGAAAAGTCTTGATTTTTAAAAGGAACGTGTAAACATATTTATCAAAAACTAGAGATGCAGTACAGTTTTTTCCTTTGAAGTACTGTGGAGTGGAAATCTAGCAGTCCTTTCCCGCCTCACCATTGCTGATCAAAACTAATTTTATTAAGATCATCTTGCTGTTAATTCCTTGCCCGCTTTGACTTCATATTAGCAATTTTACCCTGTTGCCAGATCGAAGCAAACCTCTTGGGGAGCACAGTGTCACTAAGAGTAGAAGTGATACGCTCGAGTGTCACTATGTGCATTTTTACTGGAAAATGGCACTTTATAAATAAAAAGCAGAGTTTAAGTCATTCAGATCGTTTGCCTCTTGCAGCTTTTTTGGACACTTTAGCCACCGTTCCGAATGGCAGCTCATCAAGATAGACTACAAGTCCATCTTCAGCAGGAAATGCACAGAGGAAGACTATCAAACCTGGCACCTGCACAACCAGGTAAAAATCTAAATCCATGCCATGCATGAAGGTGCTGCCCGTGTTAGTGTTTGTGCTTTGAAAATGCTTTTCAACCATTTCTCTTGCATACAGGGCGAGCCGTGCGTAATGGGACAAAAGCAGATTTACATGAAGCGCAGGCCCGGAAACTACTGCATGCTGGGAAAGGACTACTCGAGAATCCTGTCTGCCGAGTCCTGTATTTGCAGGGCTCATGATTTTGAATGGTAAGATGATGTGGGCCTTTGTTCAGTAGCCCCTTTCTTCATAATCGTCGAGGGGGATTATGTTTCTTTCTATTGTTGCTGAAGGAGAACTTCATTAATTGCAGCTTTTGTTCTGCCGCACATGTAGAAGCACACATTTCAAAGGACGCGCTTTCTTAAAATAATATTTTTAGAGTTTTTCATTCTGTTACCTTTTAAGCAATTTGTTACTGGCAGCTGCTTCGTGTGAATGAGACTCAACAGGTCATTTAGCTAAATGCTGCGTTGAAGAAAAAAAAAAAAAAGTCTCTTTGAAAAACCAGCTTCTCTTCAGTAGCAATTTATTTTGAAGTGCATCCATCCAGCTACCATCAAATACACTCTTCACACCATTCACATGTGCTGTTTAGGGCTGTTTCTGCATCCCTGCTGTAGCCACAAACAACGTGAGTCCTGTAACTTACAAAGCTGCAGATGAAGGAAAAAAAGAGGGAAACGGATTAGAAAAGAAGGCTGTTTTCAGCCACACTTGGGTTCACTTTGTCCTAATCACATTTTTTGTTCTGAGTAGAAGAAAATGATCTTGATGATATGTGTGCTCGTGTAAAATATACAATAAAAGCTGATGTGACAAAGTTACAATCCAGATTTTCACACTCATCCTACGCAAAAGAGCAATAAATAGGGTCCATCTTCTTATTGACTGAAAAACAACTGTGGAAGAAGATTTTTTATTTAAGTGGAATCATATCCTATCCATGTGTTTCAGTAACTTTTTCCGTGTGTTTTCCAATAATCTGATGAGTTTGGGATGGTTTTACACAATTTGCTCATAATGTCTGTCTCCGTATGTCTGAGCTCACCGTGCTCGTAATTCTGTTCAGACCATGTGGGCGTGTAAATAGTTTCAATTTGTATGCAAATCCTAAGCGGTTGTGTTTTTTATCTTGTAATGACAGAGAATGGAAAAAAAACCATTTCAACATACAGCAGTTATGTAAATAGCGTTTGTAGATGTGCAGAGAGTGAGTGCTAATTGGTTCCTATTGAACTAGTCGAAAGTTTTTAGTGTTTTTTTCATTTGTTTGTTTGTTTGTTTGTTTAGTCTAATTTCTGTCTTGCTGTTTTTCTCTCTGCGGGGAATTATTTGATGAATACTTAAAATTCAGAAACGAGGAGTTTTAAAAACCCATCAGTGCAGAATTGAAGTCCAAATCCTTTAACTTAATTCAAGGTGTGAAGAGTCTGCCTGGCACAATGATCAGCTAAGTGCGTACTTATTAACGTTATATTAATCAGTTGAAAATGCCTGCAAACTATTGTGCACGTAGTGTTCTGCATACTGACCAGCTGGCACCGAACACTGAGTCAAATCCCAAGTTTCCTTTACTGCCTGATGACAAGTTTCCTGAACTAAATTTGGAAATCTGGAATCTTGTAGCAGTTGCTCATTTTGTTTCATTTGTTTCATTCGGTTTGTTCCAAGCTGACTCTGTTATGATTCATTTGTGTCATAAAAAGCAGAGCAGACCAACCACGGGCTGATGGTACACATGAGATTTTAGGATGACTAAATCCATCTTCTGATCATGCTTTGAAAAAGAAAGCTCATGACTCATACAAGCAGTGTGTGTGTGTGTGTGTGTGTGTGTGTGTGTGTGTGTGTGTGTGTGTGTTTAAACTGTGAAACATAGTCAGCATTCAAGATTCATAAAGGACAATGGTCGAGTATAATCCCTGATGAAAATCAACAAAATGCTGATTAAAGTCACACTTACGCTAAAACCTTTAACTGGAACTCTTCGTGTCCCCAAACCCTGAAATGACTGAGCTCATGAACTCATTGGGAAAGTGTTTACCAAGGTCAGGATAGACTAAGGCTGCGTTCACACTGCAGGCGAAAGCGCATCAAATCCGATGTTTTTGACCCTGTGCGACCCATATCCGATCATGGTGTGACAGTGTGAACGGCACAAATCCGATATTTTCTAATCCGATCTGGGTCACTTTCGTATGTGGTACTGAATCCGATACATATCCGATGTTTCAGAAAGCGACTGCTGTTTGATGGTTATGTCGCATTAAATCCGTCTTTTACGTCACCGACACAAGACAGACGTCGATTATCAGCGCCAGAGAAGACATCGCGAACGCCTCCTGGCCATCCAGTGTAGATGTCAGTGAAACTGTTGGGAAGACAACGTGAACATTTTCTTTGTACTGCATAATCTGCAGATTCTGACAGAAATCTGCAGCTATCCTTTGAAGCACCGCTTCTCTAAAACAGCAATAAGGATCATTATTAGGTTATTTACATTATTATGTAAATAACAAAATAACTTAAAGCAAAAATTGGGAAACGTAAAATCCGAAGTCTTTATATTAACTCATTCACTGCCAGCCATTGGCAGTGAATGAGTTAAATCCATTGACTCATTCACTGCAATTGACGGCTATAGACGTCAATGGCAGTGAATGAGTAAAGGCCCATTAGTCAAACGATACTGTTGCTCTGGGTCTAAACAGAGCGCGTTGTGTGTGACGTCTTCTTTTGTGCATGCGGCTGCTTTGGTTCACACTAGAGCGCGTTTGCTGTCGCATTTTATTTGTAGTGTGAACGAGCAGACAAAAAAATCGGATTTGATCAAAAAATCGGAGTTGAGCATTAAGACCTGCAGTGTGAACGTAGCCTTATATATATACTAAAACTTGCACAGTGGACATCTGGTCTTACTTAAGTCCAAGTCTTGCCCACTGGTGGCTATAGAAAGATGACCCGACTTCTGTCCCCCAGCGCCTAGCTATGGTGGATCTTGAACATGTAAATGGTAATACTGGGAGTTATTTAGGCTTAACAGGATTATGCTGTTTTAAAACATTAGGCAGAGCCAATGTAATTTCCCCTACCTCGGCCTCCTCCGCTCCAGTTAAGTTAAGCTAATCGGCCCCTGGCTCCATGCGCCACTATGAAAGTGGCTTTGACCTTCTCATTATTACACATGTATTAAGATGCATTACATGGTTATTTTGTTGACTGCAAAAGTGTTATTCTGAACATAAAGCACATCCTTTGTCCTAGGCTGTACTCTGTGCCGACCTTTTACCTGTTTGCCAACATGCGCCTGTGTATCCAATCAATCTTGGCAGCTCGCTAATGAGAAGTTCACACTGTTGTAATCACACATTCATACTGGACTAGTCAGCGACAGGCTTGTTAGTTTTGTTTATTTGTTCTGCATTGCTAACTAATTAATAAATCAATGTCGTGAGCATTATTAGAGTGGACACTTGCTTACTTTGCTTTGTTACATGTAAATCATGTCCTGACTGGGAACATTGACAGGCAACTTGAGAGTCAGTCATCCTTAAAGACGGTGGCAAACCTTTGCCTGCACATCGTGTTTCCACACCCACAGATTCACACTGCTGTGGTACATTCGTGAGCAGCAGCAGCTTTAATCAATACTTAATAATGATGCGTCTCTGTGTCAGACAGGCCCCTGGTCACCAGCTATGAACAGAGATAAGATGTAAATGGGGAACACACTGCAGGACAATAAGTCCCTTTTCACATGCTGATATTGATCAGGTACCGTGTGGATGTTCTTTGTTGTGTAACAGTGATTATGGATACGAGCGCGGCAGCGACGGGAACTGCAAGCCAGCCTTCTGGTTCAATCCTTCCACCGTGTCCAGGAGCTGCAGCCAAGGCCAGAACTATTTCAACAGCACGGGGTAAGCACTGTGGGATTTAGTACTAATTCACATTTAAAAGAATATAGTACAGTATGCTGCGCACATTTATGTAAAATGTTTTTGTGAACAAACAGGTCTTTGCAGAGGACTTTTCCACAGTGGGATGTGTTTTCATATCAGATAGGGATCATAGATTTAATATGATCAGTGGAGCAGAAAGCCGATGTTCACAATCTGGTCCCAATGTGGGGATTTAAGCTTCGGCTTATCCTCATAAACATGTCCAGGAAAGAGCTTTGAAATCAGTAACATTAACCTTAATCCTACCAACTCTGGTGCTCACAGGACCCAGAGGCAAACCATTCATTATATTTCACAGGTGCTTTATTCGAAATGTTTTATGTCTTGTTACATGTCAGTCAGTTGGTTTCTAATGACTTCTTGTCTCTGTTTTCTGTTGCTGTTTTAATTTGGGACTATGCAGCTTTAATAGATGAAGCTGTTTATCGGGGTCATGTTCGTCACAGGTCATAAACTGTTGGTGAGTTTGGGGTCCACTCTCTGTCATTTTAGAGGATAACTGCAAAGGGAATTTCTCCTCATTTTCCAAAAGGTGATTTTATTAAAACTATAAAGAGAGACAAAGAAAGGCACTATCAGATCTGCAGCTAGAACACGATAATTTAGGTTATAGCAGCAAAACCTTTGAGGTCAGTGAAGCACGGGTCGGTTTTACTGCTCGTACACTTTCTCTCCCAGAAGAAGATTGTTTTATTCTTTAATTCAAAAAAACCACTGACCGTAAACATCCTCTGGACATGTACAGAGGACGACTAGTGGATATACTGGACAAAGGATTTTGAAATTGAAGCTGCGAGGCAGAATGAAAAGAGGAAGGCCTCGGAGAAGAGACATTGATGTATTGAAGGAGAATATGGAGAGAGTTGGATCGACAAAAGAGGATGCAAGAGACAGGGTGAGATCAAGGCGGATAATCCACTGCACTGAAAGAAGAAGGATGTTTCACAGTTATTGTGTGAGGTTACTAAACGCCACCAATCAATCAGTGAATACTGACCATATCTGGTCAATTGATGATTGAGACCAGGGTAGTAATTTGGCAGATCCTTAAATGGAAAACCACTGCAATATATCCTGTTCATGTTCAAATACTTCAATTGGGAAAAGTCGTATATTTGCATTTTTGACGTGATCTTACATTTTCCATTACAATCCATTTTTCTTTGTTATGTCACAGAGATGTGACCTTTTTGTTAGTTTGGAGGCGCCCCGGGGACCGACACCTTGCAAAGCTTAATCACAGTGGGAGTGTTTTATTCACTGCCACTATGATTAAGCTTCCATGGTGTCTCAGCCTTTGACACAGCTTGTGTTGTCAGTTGTCATCCTGTCTGGGAGCCTGTTCAGACACAACAGCTGTGCTCTGTTTAGTTCAACAAAATTCTCTGTAAAGCTCGTGCAGCATAGAGGGATAAAATACTTTTCTTTCCCAAGGTACCGCAAAGTGGTGCTGAACAACTGCACGAAAGGAGTGAAGGAATTGTACACACCCAGAAAGCAGCAGTGTCCCAACAGACCCCCGAAAGGACTCTTGCTGACCACCAAAGATGGCAAACTCACTGCCAGCCTGGGCAGCAATGTCACCTTCATGGTGCATTTGGATGAGGTGAGAACAAATACATCTACATTTAGCTACAGACCTGTCAACTTCAACGCTAATTTATTTACCTCAGTTTTTGCTTAAAGCTGCAATAACAGAATTCTGGCCACCAGGGGGCAGAAAAACACATTCATGTGAACTGTTCTGGATACTTAATATCTTTTGAAGTTGCAGTTATAATGAATTTGTATCTGTGCTTTGGACCATATAAGGGATAAAATGTTCCACTTTCTTCACAACTTTATATAAATTATCTTGTTCTTCTTTAATTAGGTAGGCAATATGCACGCTATATGTTTGAACTCATTATTATGAAGTGAATGTTGATTGCACAGTTCGATATCGTATTCAGTTTGGTTGCCTGTATGACACCCACTTTAACTGGCAGTTCTGTCTGTGAATGGGTGGTGTAAGATTGCTTGGAAAAAACCGATGCTAAATTGAAATAAAAAGTCTGATTATCATAAGAATCCAATAAAGGTCAGTAAAGGAAGACCTTTAGAGAGAGCTCCGGTAAAGATTTAAAAAGCAACGCTGTGCTGACAGTGTTGCTACTTGCTCACCACAAAAATGCTAAAAAATACAAAACAATGCAGAATTATTATCCAGAAACAACCAGATATGTTTAAACAGGAAGTGAGCTGCAGCAGTGCTGCAGGGAGGGATGCAAATCAAAGTTTTTTTATTGAAACTGTAAATTCAAAGTTTCATAATGTTGTATATTGAACACATCTCATACTACAGTGATTCTTTTGTTTTGAACCACATCTATTATTTGCTCTCTCGATTTGTCTACATATCAACTTACATAAAATTTTAAATTCATTGTTTTTCTTGTTTGTTTGTTTTTTAAATTAAATCATTGATTTCCAAAATTATATATACAGTAATGAAAAAGTTTAGTGAATTATTTAGAGGACTCTAACTGACATGGTGTGAAAAACTAAGTACACTCCCTGCACTTAGACAACGCCACAATCTTTCCTGGAACAAAGGTCTCTGAGAATTCACCCCAAGGTCATATTGTATTATAATCAGAGAAATTCAAAAGACTCGATTATATTAAATGTTGAAGTTTAAGAAAGTGCAATTAGAAGAATACTGAGTGAGTGTGGCTTGTTTGGAAGGGTTGAGAAAGCTTCTTCTCTAAAGAGTACATGGCAGCTAACGTGTTTGGCCATGACAAACACAGCATATCAGCACAAGCACCTCATACTAACTGTGATTGCAGCCATGGCGGGCGGGTGATTTGGGCTTGTTTTGTAACCACAGGACCCGGGTACCTTTCAGTCACTGAGTTGAGCCCATGAACTATGCAGTATTCACGAGTTAAATGGGAGGCAATCTGCTGTGGCAGGACCTTAAGAGAGCTGCACATAAATGAGTGCCTGCAAATCTCAATGAACTGAAGTAATGTTTTAAAGTGTTCAGAATTTACTGCACAAAGGAGTAGAATAAAGATTATTTCAAGTTATTGCTACTAAATGTGGAATTATTGGGTATACTTCAACCATGACTGTGTATTTTTATAGAGTAACTTTATCATATGACTTGGTGACAATGCTAACACTCTTAAACTCACACACTGAGCCTTCAGTTGTGCTTTTAACTTCAGCTGCAGTGGTGTAGACCAGCGGCCCCCGACCTTTTTTGCACCACGGACCGGTTTAATGTCTGACAATATTTTCATGGACCGGCCTTTAAGGTGTCGCGGATAAATACAACAAAATAAAATGAAACGACCGAGACAAAAACTGTGGTATTCTGTAAATATAATTGTTACGTTCCCCTGAGGGGTCCAGGCGGTGCGGGGGAAGTAACAAAAAGTGTCCGGGTCAGAAAAAGGAGTCAAGGAGGCAAAAGGGTTAAACTACAGAGTTTTTATTAATACTAACTAAAGGAGACAGACAAGCCGCTATCACCATTTAAAGAAACAAACAAAACTCAAGCGTTAGTCAATAAGTACAAAGTCAAAAAGAGTGCAGCTCACTAGCTGCAAACACCGCAAACACTCAGCTAACTAGCTGTAACCACACTAATGACACTCTGGCCCAGAGCTCACCTTTCCCTGGGCTTAAATACTTTTAATTACTGATGTGAGTCAGCTGTGTAAAAGGGAAAGGCGGCACCTCCAGCAGAAGAGGAGTGGGACACGCCCACACAGGCACCTTCAGGAGGAGGCCCTGCCAGGGCCGTAACAATAATAATAAATGCAAATTCACTGTGTAACTTTATTAGGAGCGTCCTCCTGAAATGCACCAACAACACTGAGAGTAACATCCTCCTCTCTGCCCCTTAATGCTCTCTGGTCGCTATGGTAACGCGCAAACATTTCTTTCAAGATAAGACACGACTACAACACGAGAAAAGACCCGGGGGAAACAGAGTTAACGATAACCAGTCCGTGGCCCGGGGGTTGGGGGCCGCTGGTATACAACACAACAATGTCAGTTTTCTTTTTAGCCTAAATGTGCTTACAATGCCTGGATTTACAAATAGTGGCACTAGACACCCGGTGAATTGTGAATCATATGGAATTCCATATTGTGGGATCATTTGGTACATGTGACTTGGGAAACCCAGCATCATAATCGCACTGACGACACAGTTCCTCGTCCACTGGTGAACTAAACTATGTTGAATGGTTGTGCTGAACAGCTGGATGCATCAGTGATTTCTTGTGTTGCTATTTAAAACTCGTGTCCAAATAATATTTTATGATGTCAGGACACATAAAGTAAACTGGTGTTTTTATTACTTCCTAGCAAGCAGTAGGACCAGCTTCACTGTAGGCGGGTTTGTTCACTTACTATCGTGCTTCCCTGAAACCCGAAGCACAAATCCTGAAGTACTTTCTAGGAATGTAACTGAATTCTAAACACTCTGAGGTTTAATAGTCAAATCCCTCCAAACCTCCCGTGCAGCGTAAGACTTCTGAGTCAGAGGCAGACACAAAGGACCTCACCGGAGACCCTGTTAGTGAGCGAGAGCTGTTGTGTTCAGAGCCAGGTCTGCCACACTGGCTGGTCACGAGGAAACTGCCTCACATGTGTCTCAGGCAGTATATGGTCTGTGGATAATAACTGCAGGCTTTACGGCGTTAGCAACTGGAGTGTTTTCCTGCCACAGCGGGAACAGCTCAAGGTAAGTGCGCGTCCCCCGGGGTCCGGCCCCAGTTGTCATATTACTGCGTGATAAGTTGAGGAATGGACGCCTGTTTTCTTTCATAAAGAGTGGATTTCTGTGATGGAAAGAGGAGGGGGACAGGAAGGGACGTGGGTGGCAGAACGATGCGATAAAAGAGAAGAAGAGAAGCGCGGGGGTAAAGAATCCTTGTGGCATCAGCCCTATTTGAGAAAATTCTCAAGATGAATTCAAAGTTTAATTTATATTCATGAAGCTTGCGATGGCTGTATTTCTTGGGAAGAGCAAATGGCATACAATTTTAAATGGGAGAAGACCCTGTGGCTCATATCCATATTTAAAAAGACGGTTAGAAAGAACTAAATAATCAACATGTTTGGGTGGATGATCAGATCCACATCGCTTCTGATTTTGCATTGTTTAGGCAGCCGTCTACACGTCGCAGTAACTATGTTGAGTTGTCAGCTGTTAGCAGAGTGATTTTTTTGTTCTTAAACTGTTCATGAAGGATTGTTTAAGATTTGTTAAAAAACAAAAAACAGCTCACATTGTCCTGACTTTGAGATAAGTGGGTACTGTGTGCATTCTAATTATTATTACGGAGGACGATTCTTAGAGAACTGCAGGAGTTTGACACAAATTGCACTTGGCAGCAGCAACATCATGCTAAATGCAGCAGGTACAAAGCTCATTTTAACTGGGATATGAAGATTAACATTAAACAGGCCACTTAAGAGCTATTTTTACTTTTTGACACATTTCAGGTCAGCCTGATCTAAAAATATCTTTAATTAATTAATTATTAGTCAGTTATTTATTAAAAATCCCCACGTGAATACTTTAAACCCACAAACTAGGGCTGCCCTAAAGGATACACTATTTCATCCTCCTGTTTGACTCTAATTAGGATCATTGCAGATAATCATTATGTTGCATTCAGTGAGGACTAGAACAAGTGACAGTCTTCTTGCAACCAGGGAAGTCTCCCTCTGTTGGCCATTAGGAAGAATGCAGGTTTAAGGTTGTATTGAATTGGCTTCCCTTGTCAGACGTGGAAGCTATGTCTAATTTTTTGTCCACTGTGTTGTTCGAAAATAAACAATTTCTATCTGCAGCGATCTCATTGATTACCATCTTCTGAAAAGGCTGGACATTTATGGGCCTTCACCCACACAATCACAAACAACAGTCTACATACCTTCACTCAAACCTTCAAAAACTCAGCACTTTTTTTAGTCCGATGATTCCAGCTGCTGCTTTTGGTTTCATGGTGCTCCAGATGTTTTCAGCTGGTTAGGGGTCTGGACTCCACAGCATGTCTTTATCCTGTCTTCCTTCTCTCACCCCAAACGGTCACAGCAGATGGCCCCGCCCCTCCCTGAGCCTGGTTCTGCTGCAGGTTTCTTCCAGTTAAAAGGGAGTTTTTCCTTCCCACTGTCGCCAAAGTGCTTGCTCATAGGGGATCATATGATTGTTGGGTTCTTCTCTGTATGTGTTATTGTAGGGGCTACCTTACAATATAAAGCGCCTTGAGACAACTGTTGTTGTGATTTGGCGCTGGATAAATAAAATTGAATTGAACTGAAATGACTGCAGGCTGGCCAGTTCAGCACCCAGATGCTTACACAGCTACAAAGCCATGCTGCTGGAATAGACGCAGTATGAGGTATAATACTTCCCAAAAAAGAGGTTTCACAGACAGGATCACATGTTGCTCTAAAACCTTTTAGCATTGATGATACCTTTCCAGATGTGCAAGATGTCCGTTCCATAGGCAGTGATGCACTCATACCATCAGAGATGCAGCCTTATGAACTACCACTCATAGCAAGCCAGATGGCCCCTCTCTACTCGAGTCTGGAGCCTGTGGCTTCCATGTTTTCCAAAAGGAATCATACATTTCAATTTGTCTGACCACAGAGCAGTTTTCCACTTTTCCTCAGTTCGTTTTAAATGAGCTTTGGCCCAGAGAAGTTGGCAGTATTTCTGGCTCATGTTCACATAGGGCTTCTTCATTGCATGATGGACCTTTAACCTGCATTTGTGGATGGCACAGTGAATTTGTTCACAGGAAAGGATTTGTGGAAGTGCTCCCGAGCCCATGCAGTGATTTCCATGTGCCCCCCCCGAGGGCATCAAGATCACAGGCATCCAATATTGATTTTCAACCTTGTCCCTTACAGACAGATTTCCAGAGATTCTCTGAAAACGATGAGATATCCAAATAGTTTTATACTAAGGAACACTGGTCTGAAATTGTTCCATCCTTTTTAGATGCAGTTTGTTGCTTCCTTCCATCTTTGCTTCTGAGAAACAGTCTAATGTGTTCTCTTCATACCCAGTCTAGTTACTAAGCTGTTGCCAGCTAATCTAATTAGTTGTGAAACGTTCATCCAGCAAAGTACCACTTACTTTCTGAGCCTTTTGTTGACCCTTTCCCAACGTTTTTGAGACGTGTTGCTGCCATCAAATTCAGAACGAGCTAATATTTTTCATAAAATAGTAAAATGTCTCACTTTAATCATTTGATATATTTTCTGTTCTATTGGCAATAAAATGTGGATTTATGAGTTTTACAAATCAGTGCATTTTACACGATATTTTTGGAACTGGGTTCTTTTTGACTGATTAGATTTATAAAACATAGTGTGGCAGATTATATCAGATGGCGGCACAAAGTGAGGACTGACTGGATAAACTGCCATCCCTCCTGGTTGCTGTCATGAATCAGATTTGGCTTCAGTTTTCCGACCCAGGCTTTGCCAGCTCTGTGCTTAAGTTGGAGAGGACAGATTGGTGACAGCATGCGTTAGAGAGCCACTGTTTTCAGTTTCATTGTTTCCTTTAACTGCTTAGGTTGTGTTGCAGCTTTCTAATTGCCCCCATAAGATATAAAAACTTGAAACTCTGTGTCAGCTTGATATAAAGTTTTAGTTTCGTCCTTGGTTACTGTATTGATGTATCCATCACTACATTACAAAAAGTTCAATTCTCACCAAAAGTGGCTTTCAGTGATCACACTGTGTTTCCTTCTGGGTTAATATAATCTCCTTGTGATCTGCCTAACACTTGTTTTGTCAGTCTGAATTTTTATCAGCCACTTCTCTGTTTCACAATCGTGTCACATTTGGGAGAAAATGTTCTACGGTTGTTCTCGCTCATGTTATCTTTTTGCAAAATCCATTTCTGCCCCAGTGGAAAAGCCAGATGAATCTCCTGCCAACAAACATTGTGAATATCGAACATGACAGCCACGACTACTGAGGATTTCCAGCTAAAATATTAACTGCAGTGCTCATTCTGAAGCTCTGTGTAGTCACAACAATTGGAGTACTTGCCCTGACTTGTTTAGCTAGTATCAAAAAATACACATTCAACAACAATCTGTGTAATGATCTCCATACGTATAAATATGTAAAATATTAATATGGTAAATAAACCTGCATTCACTGTTTTTGTTTTATTTTTTATTTTTTCTAACCACTTGGGGGCAGCAGAAGAAGTTGCTGTTGTTATAGTAAATAAATTATTCATTTCAGTTGCTCTAATAGTGTTTTACACAAAAACAACACGAACACATTGTCTTCCTGTGTAGAGTTAATTTAATTCAGACTAAGAGAAGATCATGATGACTTGTTCTTGCTCGTATTCGGACCTCTCACAAGCAGACACAATATGCATGACATCCATCACTCGGCATCAGTGATTGGACTGATTGTTGTGCACTTTAATGCTTTTAGTTATCGTTACTGTGAAACAAAGAGCACATGAAGAAATAACCGATCGCTCGCATTATTAGTAGTTTCTGCAACGCCCACGCTAAGAGCATGTTATGCATTACCGTCATTACCAAATGATTTCCATTAACATCGTCTATACAGATTGATTTTAAGGTTGCTTACACAAATAGCAGCTGGATTTATTAGTAGCATCACTTTCAGATTGTATTTCAGGACTAAAATGAATGAATCATTTTTTCTGGAATGATGCTACGATGCTACTGTTCCTTTGTTTAGTCTTTACCAGTTTTATTTATTTAAATAACATTTTATACATTTGGTGCTTTGTGAAACCAAAACAAACCTGAAAGGATTCTTGGAGCTTTGGAGTGACACCTGTCACCTCACAGCTCTGTTTGTAATGTAAAACTCTATCGCTCCTCGCAGTCGTCCCTGCTGTAATCAGTTTAGCAATATTTTCTATTTAACTGGCATTTTTAGAATTTGTCCAGTCTTATTATTACAGTGCAAACATGAATCCACTGTAGGAGGAACATGACGTGCACTCTGCTGTCAGAAATAGCCTGGGCGATGTTCCAAAACGCTTCACAGCTTTTATTGTCACACAGCACGCTGATACTGTAGATTCAGGTCTGACACACACCTGAACAAATGCCGGTCTCATGTATCCAAACCCCTGTCCACATACAGCAGCTGTTTCAGTGCAAACCCAGTCTCAGGGTTCCAGCCATGATGTGTTTGGATTTGCTCAACCCTGAGAGATACACGAACACAAAGAGTGACATTTAGAGAGACGGGTCAGCATCGCTCTCATGCAGATTAGTGAATCCCGCTGTGGCTGATACAGCGAGGAGCGTGAACAGAATGGCCAGCAGACGCCGAGAAGAGCTGAGTGACATCAGCACCACCGAGCTCGAGTCTTGTTTGCATGCCAGCTCATTACACTTGGAAACAATACCCGTGCTGTCAAACCCTGTTCTTAGCTTTTCTCTATTCTCTCCAGCCACTTATCACAGATTTCATTTTCCAGACAGAGTGACATGAAAAATGCCCCAAAGCCCACCAAACCTCCTGTGTTTGAACACACGCAAGCACACAAAGGAGTGACTGGTAGAGAGGGATGGAAAGAGCAAAGGAGCAGGAAAGAGAACAATGAATTTATTTGGTTCTAATGTGAGTTTTGGCAGAGCTGGCATGCTAATGCAGTGTTACAAATTAAGATCCCAGTTGTATTGTGCTACAGTGTGCCAAGGGGAGGCTGGGAGTTTGACTTCACAGGCCTGAGAGGATGAGTTCAGGTTTGGTCGCCGTGGCAGCTGGAGCCACCAACACTTGCGCTGTGTGTTTATCCACCGACGGTGCCAGATGTGATTCTCAGAGGAAACCGTGCAGGCAGCGGAAGGATCGCACATCCTGCAAAGGCAAACACGGCGGGATCACAACACAAACTCACATGTGCATACAAAATTAATTTTTCTCCTCTTCTGCTGCACGTGCCACAAAGCAATGAAAATAATTTATATACAGCACTTTTATACAATTCAATATGATTAATATATTAATAAATAAAACTTTGAAGTCATTTCATTCTTGAGTTAACTTGCAACAAATCATCCGCCTGCAAAGATGCTTCGAAGAGCTTTTTTCAACCTTTAATAGCAGAATGTTTATGTGTTTGCTCTGCAAATGAATTCTTTATTTGCTAAATTTGAGCAAATTAAAGAGCATCAATTATTGTTTGGTAAAACTAGTCTTTCTGCTTAACTGGTCAGACAAAGCTTTAGGAAGCAGTGACATGAAGAGAGTAAACACTAGTGCTTAATCTGAGAGAAATGATTCAAAGAACATTTGTGAAACTGTGTCATTAGAAGTAATACTTGGAAGTAAACAGACACAATATAGTGACTGTCCTGTCCTTTTTAGGTACTATAAAGCTGTTTTGTGCCAACAATGCAAAGATGAGCAACCTTGTAATCTTGCTGTCGACTTAAGTTATATAAAGTATATCTGTATAAAAAGGCATAGTTAGTGTTTAAGTTAAGAACACGTAAACTAGTTGAAAATTATCTTCCATCTCTTGTGAACTAAGATCACAAATCACACTGGATTTCCTGACTGAACTTGTTTTGTTTGAATGCTCATGAATCCGTTTCAGGTTTGGAAATAGAAGGTGGTGTTTAAACATCGGGCAGGTGTTGCAGAAGAAGCTAAAGAAAGGCTGACAGCTCTCAAACATACCTGAAACAGTGTTTTGTTGAGGTCAACCTCTGCCTAACTGAGACGTGGATAACTGCTGGTGATTCCAGAACTTTTGCCTTCAGACTGCTGCTCTTTTAATGTCCAACACACATCTGATCGAGGTGGAGGAGTTGCGACCATCTTCAGAAATCGCTACAGGTGTAAACAGGTTTCATTCAAATTTTATTTTTCCAGTTTTGAGCTGTTGCTATTTGAAATAGCCTGTTCTCCCCCTGTACTGTGCAAAATAATATACAGGGCCCCAAAATACAGTAAGGACTTTATAATGGAATTTGCTGCATTTCTGACTGAAGTCACGATAAAATATGACTCCTTTCTTATTGTCAGGGATTTTAATATTCACGTGTGCTGTCTAGAAAAGCGCATGGTTAAAGACTTTTTGAATCTTACTGATTCTTTTAATTTAGTTCGATGTTCTGCACCCACACAACAGTGTGGCCACACTCTCGATCTAGTTTTAGTGCACGCATTGCCTGCTTTTAATCTGAAAGTCTCTGACCCTGTTTTCTCTGATGCCGGTTCTGTTTGACATCTCTTTGTCTAGAAATGGATTCAGGGGGCATGTCCCTGTTCAGCCATCTCGTTTGTTAAATTCTTTCACTGCAGCACAGTTCTCCACCTACTACACTCAGTTCTCTATTCCTGACACACTCCAAAACGTAGAGGAACTCAGTTCTTGGTTTCATACCTTGGCTATTGTTGCCTCTCTAAAAATCAGGCATCCTAAGACTAAGTTTGAACCCTGGTTGAACGATGAAGCCCGTGCTGTGAGGCCTGAAACCTGGGCTAGATACAAACACTGTTGAAAACTTTAGACCAATATCTAAGCTGCCCTTTTTATCTAAAGTCTTGGAAAAAGTAGCAAGTAACCAATTGATCCCGTACTTGAATGCGCAAAATATTCAGGAGATTTTCCAATCTGGTTTTAAAGCAATGCATAGCACTGAATCAGCATTTTTAAGAATTTTTAATGATATATTTTTATCATGTGATTCTGGTGAAAGGCTCATTCTTATCTTACTCGATTTAACTGCTGCATTTGACACTGAAGACGATGAAATTTTAATCTCGCATTTGGAGCAGTGTGTCGGTGTAACAGGTGTGGCTCTGAAATGGTTCAGGTCTTACTTAACAAATCAAACCTTTTCAGTTCACTTAGGAAACTGTGAGTCCTCCCGTGCTCCGCTGTCTCATGGAGTACCGCATGGTTCCATTCTGGGTCCCATCCTGTTTTCACTGTATTTACCTCCCTTGGGCTCAATTTTTAGGAGACACAGACTCTCTTTTCACTGTTATGCAGATGACTGCCAGATTTATGTTCCTCTTAAAAAGAAAGATGTGTCGTCTGTAAATCTTTACAAACGTGTCTGGAGGACGTCAAGTCCTGGTTGGCGCTAAACTTTCTTTGTTTTAATGATTCTAAGACTGAAGTAATGGTGTTCAGACCTGCCTCCACTGCTGTTCAGTGTGTTGATTTGCAAACCCTGAAATCATTTTGTAAACCAGAGATTGTTAATCTGGGTTTTAAAATGGATCCTGAACTTAAGCTTGAAAGCCAGGTCGGGTCGGTTGTACAGTCTAGTTTCTTTCATCTGAGGCAGCTGGCCAAAATTAAGCACTTTCTGGATTACGGCTGGATTATTATTATTATGGGGTGAGTCGACCTTCTGCTTTTCGACTGCAGCTAGTTCAGAATGCCGCTGCACGTCTTTTAACTGGCACTCGTAGATGCGAGCATATCACCCAGTTTTATATTCACTTCACTGGCTGCCCGTGCAATTTAGGATCCTTTTTAAGCTGCTTTTATTTGTTTTTAAATGTTTGTCCAATGCTGCCCCTCTGTACCTCTCTGAGCTTCTTCATCCATACATACCTTCGCGGTCCCTCAGGTGGGCAGACCAGCTCTTCCTGAGCGTGCCCAGGACTAATCGTAAGCTCAGAGGGGATCGGGCGTTTGCTGTGGCAGCACCAAAACTGTTGATTGACATGTTAGTAGATATCGAGGTCTACAGATTAGTGGATATTGGATCAGTTCTCTTAGTCATCATGTTTGGGTGAAAAGATGTGAAGCAACTTTTCAAACAGCCAGATCATCAGTGCCAGACAGCCTGGTGGGAGCATCGCTGAGGTGGCTTGAGGAGTGCAGCTGGTCAGCTTGATCTGTGGGATTTTACAGGATCTGCTGCTGACATCTTGCTGCCAGAAATGCTGGGCACTTCCATTCATTCAGCCACTGGGTGTGTCGTATGGCAGCACACAGCAACAAGCATTTCTCTCCTCATTTATGCAAATAGTGAAATTCAATCATGTGACTATTGTCCACGGTCAATCATAATCACCGTTTTTTATTTGGATTATTAGTAGGTTGTTAAAACTTTTATTTCATGTATAATTATTATTGAAGCTCATCTCCTTTTCTTCATCCTAATGGCATCATGGTCATTGTGTACTTCACCAGAAAGGCTCCTGGTCCCCTGGGTGGGGCCTTTCTGCATGAAGTTTGTGTGTGTTCCTTTTGTTTGCATGACTTTCCTCCACGAACTTCAAAGACTTGCATTGTAGGTTAATTATCATCTACTTCACATCGATGGCTATGTGTATGAGCTAAAGCACTTAATGTGTACAGAGACGGACTGTCTTTAAATGAAAATTTAAAGAACTTTGAGGGGTCATTAAATCAGCACAATATAAAAATGTCAGTTGTTCCATTTCATCTTTTATACCTAGGACTTCACCAAAAAACAAGTTCTTTACAAGTGCTTTCAGAACAGACTGAAACGTAAGCCCCTAGAACTTTGAATTTGCCCTCACAAGCATACTTGAAGTGCTTTAGATTAATGAGCTATATTTGGCTTTCGTTGAATCCGCCCCATGCCAGCCTTCTCTCCTCAGGGAAGCAGACTCTCCTGACTCACTCACAGCCTGCTTCCCGGCCATGAATTGGATGTGATTGGTCAGTGTTAAAGCGCAAATAACCTCACCTGCTGATACTTTGTTACCATTCTGTGCTATTAGTCTCACAATCTCTTTTAGCACTTTGCACCATGCTGCTGCATAATTGCGTTCTTGCGTCTGGTCAACAAAATGCTGCTTCTCTCAGTGTGCTCATGCACCTTAAGTTTGAGGTATGGTTTAAGATGCCTTTGTTTTGATAAAATCAGATTAAAGCCACACTGTTGTATCTAACTTGTAGTGGCTCCACAGTGTTGCGGTTTATGTGTTTGCCTAGGAAGGGAAATATCCCCTGGTTTGGTCCTGACAGGAGGCACGTGTGTTAGAAATGTTACCTCTGCCTGCATCACTCACATTGTCGTGGCTTCTGTTTTTCCATCTCTTCAGTGCAGCTCTTCCCTGTAAAGCAGCCACATTGCAAAACTCATTTCAGTAAAAGTGTTTGTCTATAGCTTGAAGAAACGCTGGTGTGCTGTGTTTCAGGGGGACTCGCTGCGGACCAACATCCAGCTGGATTTTGGTGACGGCACAGCAGTTTCATACTCCAATCTGAGCTGGACCGAGGAAGGGATCAAGCACGTCTACAAGTCTGCCGGAATATTCCGTGTCACGGCGTTTGCAGAGAACACGCTCGGTTACGACACCACGACACTCTACCTGCACGTCACATGTAAGTGTCCACACTGTCACAAACACAACGCGTGCAGTTGCTTTCAACTGAAATCCTCTCTGAGAAGATGACTGCTGCTGTTCACTCTCTGTTTCATCGACATAAGAGACAAAACTGTCGATGCCGTCATCTGAGTCAACTTTTAGTTTGCACTCAAAGCAGTTAACTTAGTGCCCAGAAGCAGAGTGTTAGTAGACTTTTAATACTTTGTTTGCTTTTCAGGCCACAAAGCATTACTGATAAACACAGATGTGTATGACTACGTCCATGAACATCAGTTAATGATGCGTTTCCTGTCTGTATACAGTGTGTTAAGATAGGAGAATGTTTATAATGTAGGAACAGAATGAGACTTTACAAACTGAACGGTCTGTAAAATCTCATTTTAAAAGCTCTGTTTTATTCTGACCCAGACGTGCTCATATTTTGTTATTGATTTGGTACAATGCACACACATACCCACTAAAGTTGTGTTAGGTAAGATGATAAAATGTTCAGATTTCACCCTCCAGCATGAACAGTAAGGTTGAAAGAAGGTTACACCAGGATGTAGCAAAGAGTTGTTAAAGATGGGTCAGTTTATTGGCACTGGTAAAGGGGTTAAAAAGAGAAATGTACATTTTTGTTGTTAAGAATATAATTTTATGTAAATTCACAAATACTGTTATGTTAAAAGAATATAGAAATTCTAATGTGCTTTTTGGTATTTTGGGCTTCCGGCACACTGTAAATATGTGGTTATGTAGTTGAGGAGTCAGAAGCAACACAGGTTTCTGACCGAGTCCCGCCATGTTAAATTAAACCTTCATTAAACATCTCTTTTGAAAGAAAAGTACCCGGTCTTGCTCGTGTTTCAAATGCCTGTTGCTGGACTGACTTCTAAAGGTGGTACAGAAGAGTGAAACAGAGCCCGACGGGCCCGTCATACTAGCTCAACCCTGTAGATCCAAACCATCAAATAATAGCCAGAAAATTTAGATTTTTTGGAACTGAGATGTTTTCTGAGATGTATTTTCATTATGTATTTATTATATCTTTGTTGTATCACATTTGATACATTGGGCATTTTTGGCAACTTTTTTGTTAACAGCAATGTTAGTTTTAGACCAAACAAAGAGTTTTGTCAATAACATTTTGAAATTATGGAAGGTATTGATCAGAGAGACAGATCTCAGAAACTCGTATCAAATATGATACAAAGGACATTAAAGGGTTAAGAAGAGAGGTGATGATTAGTGAGCAGCAATCCAACTTCCTGCTGAGAAACAGCACTGCAGATGCAATGTTTGTTTCGAGAGTGTTGATGAACAAATGTAGATGACGTCAGAAAAGCCTCACTGTGTATTTGGAGATCAAGAGAAAGCGTATGACAGGGTGCCAAGAGAGAAACTGTGGTACTGCATGAATACGTCAGGAGCAAAGCGCAGAGTATGTGAAGGGCTGCAGGACATGTATGAGAACAGAGGGATGGTGGTGAGGTGTGCAGTGAGTGACAGATGGGTTCAAAGTAGGGGTGGGATTACATCAGGGATGCTCTGAGCCCTGCTTGTTTGCAGTGGGGATGGACAGGCTGACAGATGAGGTCAGGCAGGAGTCTCTGTGGACTCTGATGTTTGCCAAAGACATTGTGGTCTGTAGTGAGAGTAGGGAGCCTGGAGAGGTGGAGGTATGCTCTGGAGTAAAGAGGAATTAAAGGCTGTAGATGCAAGACAGAATAATTCAATTTGATTTGCAAGTCCAAAGACATGCAGCTTGTGGGGATAGGTTAATTGGATAATCCAAATTGCCACTAGGTGTGAATGTGAGTGCGAATGGTTGTCTGTCCCTGTGTGTTGGCCCTGCAACAGACTGGCGACCTGTCCAGGGTTCAGTTTTATTTATATAATGCCAAATAAGGACAACAGTCACCTCAATGTGATATGTGAGAATGTACATGCGTGAGAATGATGGGGAGACAACTGCAACAGTGGAGATGGATGACCGTCGAAAGCAACGTACAGGAGAGAGGTGAAGAAGAGAGTGCAGACAGGGTGGAGTGGGTGGAGACGAGTGAGAGGAAGGATATCAGAAAAGAATGAAAGGGAAGGTTTAGGATGATAGTATGACCTGCCATCAGTCAGTATGGTTTAGAGATGGTAGCACTGGGAAAAACATGGGAGGCTGAGCTGGAGGTACTGAGATGGAGAGATGAGATGGTTTGGACATGTGCAGAGCTGGGATTGTGAATATGATGGACAAAAATGTTGAATTTGGGCAGGAGAAATAGAGGGAAACCACAGAGAAGATTCAGGGATGTAGCGAAGGAGGCTTTAGAGGGTTGGTGTGACAGAGGAGGATGCTGGGACAGGGTGTGATGGAGGAAGAGGATCTGCTGTGATTTGTTTGTTTTTCCTTTTTTTAATTATTTAGACAAAAGAGTTGATCGCCTGGATATCACCCACCCAGCCAACATTAGCTTTGCTACTTAAGACCAGAATACTTTCTGAAGACATGAAGACGTTTGTGTCAGAGTCAGTAATGTTGGGACATGACTGTTGGTTCATATAAATGATGTAGTGTTGCTCACTATTTATACTGGAGATGGAAGAGAGACCTTCAGGCAATAGCAGGGATTTTTGTAGAAAGTCGCTGCTTCCTGTCTTCAAATAAATGAGAGAAAGCCTTTAGATGGATGGTCAGATGCAGTCCTTTTGGACATCAGCAATAAAAAAAACATCAAATGAAATTAAGTCACTTAATGCATTTTTTTGATCAGCAGTAAAATGTTTTTTCAGATGTGGATTTCACGGTACTTAGCTCCAGGTGGTATATTCGTTCACCTGAACGGCAACCACACTGTTGATCCACGCTAAACTCATTTCAAGTGAACTGTGCTCACCTATACAGGGTTTGTAATACAGCAGCTGTGATAAACAAGTTTTGGGAAAAAGGTCATAATAAACTTGCTTATGCAAGGTTTTACTGTGAGGAACAAACAGAGAAGTGAGCTTTTAAGGCCACTGCAGCTAATAGGCAGTTATCTGAGGATACGGCATCACAACAATGGATTACTTTTAAAGTGGAGCAGGTTTTACGCAGCAGCACAAATAACAAATTACTGGATCGTCATGCCTTCTAGCTTCTGTTCAGACAGCAACAAAACAGTGTATCACTTTAACTTTCCATGGAAATTATTCAAGCTGCTTTCTGTAAGTGTTGAATTGTCTCTCTGTTATTTTTGCTGATTTTTTTCAGTCAATTTTTTTTTCCAACAATATCTTTATTATTTTTTTTTACATTTTAATGACTTACAAACAGTCCAACATTCTAAATACTACATGTTTTCAGTCAATTTTAATTTAACCTCCTAAATTAAAAGTCAGCCAGCCTGCGCTGTATGTATATATTTCTGACAGGAACAATTTCAGCTGGATTTATTTCACAGTGTAGGTGATGCTTTCAGGGAGAAACGCCAAAAACTACTACAAACGATTTCTCAGCTGAGCATATTTAATACCAAACGATTCTCTCACCTTCTCCCATTCATACAAAGATACAGTACACACACACACACACACACACACACACACACACACACACACACACACACACACGCAGCATCTGAAGTTGGGGATAAAGATTAGTTCTGCTTAAACAGGATGAGCGCTAATAGAAGCCTCGGAGAAATGAGCACTACACGAACCTTTCGTTGGAGTTTTTCCATAAAAACAGTGTATTACATTTGTCCATGGCAGCAAACTTCATCTCTACGATTAGTGTAAACCATCCCAGACCCCTGTCAGGTCCCATTAGGTTCTTAGTGGGGAGGTTTGCAGTATTACCCAGAAGGTATTATGTCAAAAAATTCATGATGGTGTCAACATTTTTGGGAGTTTTTTGCTCGTCAGCACTAGTATCAGAGTGAAATGGTTCTGTTTTCTGTCAAACAATAATGTTACATATGTGCAAAAAATAGCTAAACTATCTGTTTGCCTGCTATATGTTTCATCTACATTTTCACAGACAGTAGCTGTCACCTGAAGTTTGCTCCCGTCACGTTACACCAGAATAAATATCTCAGAGTTGATGACATGAGACATTGGGAGTAGAGCTTATTCCTTCATGGAAAATTCAGGTCAGATGAATGAGTACTAGCACTGAAAATATATAAATAGTGTTAACTTATTAAAAGAAACCAGCAAACGTCCACTCCTGTTTCTTAAAGAATAAAAGGCGGGGTTTGTATTTAAAGACATTCACTTTTCTGGCTCAGCTGCAGTTTTGTTGAACTCTGACTGCTTCACACTGTGACAATTGGTCAGAAATGTAAAATGCAGTAAGAAAAGTCCAAACTATCCAAGTAAACATGTCAGTTGCGTCTCTTAATAGTCACGCAGCTTGATGGAAGCAGGCAGTGTGTGCAGCTACAGGTTAAATTTGGTATATCCTCCTCCAAATCACTCCACAGATCTTTTTAAGATTTAAGCTAATTAAGAAAAGTCACAAAGTGTGGTTTTGACGTTTTCAAAAGTTTGCCTTTATGCTTTGTAGATTAGAGATTAGATAAAACTTTATTAATCTCTCAGGTGGATTCCTCTGGGAAATTCGTTACGGGCAATTGCAAAGAGCAAAACTTACATTACAAGTGCTAGCACATGGTCCACTTTGGTGGGGTTCCAGTTTGTCACGTACCTCCCAGTCTTGGTAATTTGGCACGCTCAGCCGGGTTCAAACGCTCAGGCAGCCTTTCCAGTGCAGGAGGACGGACATTACACAGGAGAAGATGAATGGAACAGCTGGAAAAGATGAGGCATTTTGCAGAGAAACCTCAGCAATCATTTTGTCACCGGGGCGCTTCTTCCTATCGCAGCGCTAAGACGGTGATCTTTACTGAGTCGCTCTCATTGAGAGGACGACTGCGGCGAGTCAAGCCTTCGTTAAATCGTTAGTATAAATGTTTACTGTGTTGATGTCATAGTTCACATGAATATCAGTCTCAAAGTTAGTTTAACCTGCTTTCTGGAATAGACCCAGGTGGACCTTCACTATAATAATTTATAGTGTACATAAATATAAATGAGTGTTATCCAACTGGGCATCTTTGGATCATTAGAGTTCTGTCTGTGATGCTCCTTAGCTTATAATATAAAGTGCCTCGAGATGTCTGTTGTTGTTCCATATAAATAAAACTGAATTTTCTGTTAGATGATTATAAAGAAGTGCATAAAGTGGATTTTGTGGTGTGGAGATAATAAAGAACAAAAAAAATAGAACTGTTTAATTCAACTTATCAGTTTATCAAACCATAATGTGCAGAAATGCAAACTCTATTTAAAACCCTTGTTTTGCCACAGAGAAAGCAATTACTTCTGTCAACTGTTTAAAAACACAGCACAGCAGGCAGAAAGAAAACTCTTCCATTTGCTGATTATTTTCTCTCCAAAATACAAGGCTGGAATAATTTAAAACAAACATGCGCCCAACTTAGAATAGTCATTATTAAGAAATGTACCGTCACAACTCGGATGAAGAAATAAATATGAATATGAATGAGAACAAGATCACACGAACATACAGTGTTTCATCTTCTGCCATCGCAGTGTGTGCATGGTTATAACAGGCCGCCATATATGTCTCACCTATTAGGCAGTCTCATTACACCTGCCAGCAGACTCGCACAGCCTAATTGGGAAGGTCTGTCTGACATGCATCGCAGTGATTGCAGTATAGAATTAGGCAATAAACTGCAGGGGGGGCTTCTATTACTCACACTGATAGATGTGACAATTATCTTGTTTCGAGTGACATAAAAAGTCCCCGACTGTTTAACTGTCCTCATAAAGATAAACTTTCTCAGTAATGTTGGATTGAGTTGCATCAACATGGTTACAGAAGTAAAGGTGTTACATTTTAGAGGATTTTCATCCATCACGTCGTAGTAACGGACACTCGGCTGCACCTTGAGAGTTCCTCACTATGAGTTTATATGATATTTCTTTTCACAGTGTTTGCATTTATCCATTTTTCTTAACCCACTTATTCTGTCCAGAGTTTGGGGGGCTGGGATGGGAGTGTGTCTTTACCCAAACTGCACCAGACATGTAGAGAAACAGAGACAGATGTATTCACCTCAGGTGCAGATCTTTGAACTGTGGGAGGAAACCCGAGTGCACTGAACAAGCTTCGCACCCCATGTACCGCCAACTGCCTTTTTTGTATTTGAGTGAGAAGCACGATCTGAAGTCTGCCTCATTAACTGAATCCGTGTACGATATCAACCCGTCTGTCCTGTTTCTTTCTTAGGTCCAGTGGAGCATGTCCAGCTTCTTGCTCCCTTTGTGGTCATAAGAAACAAGGAAGTGAACATCACAGCGGTGGTCTTACCCAGCCACTCACGCACAGTCACTTACTTCTGGTGGTTAGGAAACAATACTGAGGTAACGTCTGCAAAGAAAGACTCATTAAAGACATTTTCATTGAAATTTCTGTGGCTTGCGATTTAGATTTTAGTTGTTATTTTTTTAAGCTGTATAGTAAGTGCTGCTGTTAGTAGACTGCTTAATATAAATGCTCTTATCTGTGCTTGAGAAGTGTTTTTAATGTTTAAGAAGAACAAAGCAACAAAAGAGAGATCCAGAGCCAAGTCCTCAAAAGTGATAGAACATGTCTCGTGTGCTTAGAGCTCGCTCAGGTTAACATTAGCTGAAAGGTCGTCTCGTGTCTTAATCACATAGTGATGCTTGGTCAGGATCTCTCGGCATCACATTTTTACACTCATTATGTATTAAAAAGCCAATTAGTGTCATTTTTGATTGGACAGGGCAGATTGACAGACTTAATACAGAGCTAATAAACTTGTGTAGGACCTCAGGTTTGATGCTTGTATTATAGAAATTACTATGATAATGAATCAGAACCAAGACTCACACGTTTGTCCGGTTGTTAGGTGATGATGATGAACCCTGCTTCCGGGTCCAAACTACTCTGTGTTTATTGAGGCTGTTGTGTTTCTAACAGGTTTTAATGTTTTGTATCTTGTTCTATTTAATCTGAACAAGAACCTAAAAACAGTCAGTGATCACTGTCGGCCTCTCTGAGTTTGGTTGATTGAATCTTTATTTTGAACATGTTGAAAAAGTATAACAACATAGAATTAAAACCAGACAAACAAACAAAGCAAAACAAAAGGAAAATGAGCAACCACAAATAACTTTCATGTTCAAAAAGGAGCAGGAAGAAGCATAAGCTTATTTAATCCCACCCCCTTTTCCACTATCTAGTAATCAACAGAATACAGAAATCCTCCTTACAATTACATTATATGTTACATGTATTTAAAAATAATAATAATTATATGTATATCTATCTTTCTATCTATCCATATATACACATACACACATATACTCATTTTCAAAAACCCCAGTTACACCTCAAAGGATACACAACCTACAGATATATACACCCAAAATACACGTGCACCCACACACACATGAAAATATTGGACAAGGACACCCTGTCAAATCTCTCCCTCGTCCCTCGTCTCCTTAAACTGCTGTTTAAACTGCGCCATGCTTGGACTTTGCTTCATATCTTTACTTAGTCTGTTCCACAGCTTCACTCCACACACAGAGATGCAAAAACCTTTTAATGTTGTACGGATACGAGGATGTTTTAAATTTAATTCCCCCCTCAAATTGTATCCCCGTTCTCTTTTAGAAAACAGTTTTAGAATATTGTCAGGAAGCAGGTTATTTATTGCTTTATACATAATTTATGCAGTGAGAAAATGAACCAGATCTGTGAATTTTAGAATTTTTGATTTTAAGAATAGTGGATTTGTATGATCTCTGTAACCAGTTTCATGGATTATCCTTATGGCCCTTGTTTGTAATATAAAGATTGATGATAGCAGACGTTTGTAAGTATTGCCCCAAACCTCTGCACAGTAATTCAAATACGGTGCAATCAGGGAACAATAGAGAATGTGTTTGACTTTACTCAAGATTGAAACACTTCTTCCAATTTTGTTATCTATATGATTTATATGTGACTTCCAGTAATATTTTTTTCCTATAATCAGACCAAGAAACTTATATTCAAGTACTCTTTCAATTTCCACACCATCTATATGAATTCGCACTTGCATTTCTAAGGGAATTCCTAAATAAGACTATTTTAGTTTTACTTAGATTTAGCGATAGTTTGTTCCTGTTAAACTATTTTTCAATTTTGCACATTTCTGAAGTAATTGTATCCAGCAGCTCCTTTAGATTCCCACTAGAACAAAAAATATTTGTGTTGTCTGCAAATAATACTAATTTTTAATACATCAGATGCCTTGTAAACATCATTTATATAAATAATACATTTTGGACCCAGTACAGAGCCCTGTGGAACACCACAAGTAATGTCCAAGCATGATGAGGAATGGACACTCAGCTTCACAAATTGTTTCCTGTCACTTAAATAGTTTTTCACCCAGTGCAGTACAACCCCCCTGATCCCATATCGTTCCAGTTTATTAATTAATATGTCATGATTGATTGTGTCGAATGCTTTTTTAAGATCCAAAAATAGTCCAGCTGCATATTGTTTCTGATCTATAGCATTTATAATATCTTCAATTGATTCGATTAATGCCAGTGATGTTGATCTTTTTGATCGGAATCCATATTGACTGTCAGAGAGTAATTTATGTTTATCTAAGAATTTGTCTAATCGTTTATTAAACAGGTTTTCTAGGATTTTGGAGAATTGTGGAAGTAAAGAAACAGGCCTGTAATTTGTGAAGTGGTGTCTATCCCCAGTTTTATACCACGACACAACTTTAGGTATTTCTGTTTATTATTAGTTTTACTACCACTCTTCATTGTAAAGCTCAGTTTTTAAAACCTTACGATGTAACAGCCCAGCACTTGCAGCAGTATATTAATGACTAACCTCGTATTGTGGATGGGTTATCTCAGTTGTTCTCCTGACTGAAGTTTGGTTCGTTTACAGCATCCTGCAATTGCATTTGTCTCTAACCATCAGGAACCCTCACGTTAACTTTTATCGAGTGGAAAAAAGTTAGCGTTCATCCTTCAGCTTCACTGTGTTTATGTTATGCTAACATAGCTGTATAGCTAGCAATCACGTAGCACATCATTATATACCAGCTAGCCCAACTTCAGTAACCCTACAAACACCACTGCTGTTTAGTTGTCGGTCTCCTTTTATGTTGGAAGTGCTAGCAGAGCTGTACGTTTTCATTGTTCAAGAATCCATCAGTCAGGACATGGTATATCATGTTTAGGTGGAAACTAGCGAGCTAACTCCCTGCTAACTTCAAACTCCATTAAACTTAATAAATCCTGTTTTCATTGATGCCTGCATGTTAAACTTTATAGTTACACCTGGTAAAGCAGCCACACTGATCATTTTATTAAAGAATTTAGACAGTTTTTAACTCTCAGTGATGCTGCAGTGTTCATTTGACTTTGGGACCTGAAGCGGAGTTTGGACCCGGAAGCGGCTGATGACGTTAGACTTAAAGACCAGATTCCTCTTCCACATCTGTTGTGATGTGGCCATGGTAACAATTGCTGGAATTGTTAGAGTATATGTATTTCACTGATTCTGTTTGGATCTGCTTTTTTGTTTTGTTTTTTAAAGCAGAAACAACACTTTTAAGCTACTACCGAAACTATCACTATAATTTCAGTCATCTTTTGTTTGGTAGGGCCTAAACTCTCACTGTGTATACTTATAAATGAGTACCTGTTACAGTTTTTATAACATACTACTTCATGTTCCTCCTCATGAGGGATTTTGGTGCCAAGGTGTGCAGTTTCACCAATGTTACACGTTGAACTTGGAAAGAAATTGGGACATTATTATGTTTACCTGTAACTTAAAAACTGTGCTTGCAGCCGGTGATAACTTTGGATGGAAGCATCTCGCACACCTTTCAGAGTGAGGGAATGCACACCATAACTGTTCAGGTGGCTGCCAGCAACACCATCTTGCAGGACACTAAGACTATAGCAGTCAAAGGTCAGTATTTGTTAACTGTGTTCCCGGAGCTGGTAACAACACATAACTGCAGTTTAATGGGAGGCAGTTAAATACTTTTTATTTAAGTCCTCCAATTTTACTGTTTTCTTTTATTTTTACCCTGTATAAGATGTAAAACAGCTCCTACTTGACTAAAATATATCACATTACTGCTGGAACCTCTAAAGAATATGTCTTCATTTAAAATGAAGTGATCCAGCAGCAAGTATCTGTAAAATGCAATGATTTATTACCAGAGAATGGGTTGGCGTAAAGCTGTGACATTTTCTAATTATCTAGAAGTGCATCTGGTACATTTAGCCAAAGGGAAGTGCGGGGGATATGAGAAAGCCTCTTCTTTTCATCAAGTGTTAACTACCTGAAACTCGACTTGAGCAAAATGACAGTTGGCACAGCTCACTGAGAATAATGCCTTCAGATGGGAGTGAATTAATGGCTGATTCTCCCCTGACTCTCCTCGACAGAATTCTTCAAATCTCTACTTTTATCTTTCTCCCCTAATCTGGACGAGTTCAACCCTGACATACCCGAGTGGAGACAGGATGTGGGGAGAGTAATTAAGAAGGCTCTGCTCCAAGTGAGTGATTTTCATTTTCTCTCTGCTTCCTTCTCTCTTCCTTCCCTTCCATCCTTCCATTTCTCCATCTTGAGATTCTTTCCATTCCATCGTTTTTTCTTTACTCCTACTTTCCGTCTCATCCTGCTATTTCTCAATTATTTCATATACCCCTTTGCGGTCCAATACTCTGGGCTCACTGGTGCAGCGAGAGAACGCCCTCGGCCACCCCGTGATTCATCATCAGACAGGTGTGAAGACGACTCTGCTTTCCTTCTCTCCCGAGACGCCTTCACGAGCGCCGATTTCTTAATTTTAAAGTCAGAAAATGAACTTCAAGCCTAGGAGACCAAGGAGTGACGATACCTGTCACTGTGGCTAATGTGTGTTTGTGTGTGCGCACTTGATCGTAGGAGGTGTGCGAGTGTGTGTGGGAAGCTCACCCATCACTGCTAAGTGCTACTCATCTCCCCATCCACAGCTCATGAATAGAGTGCTGCATTTTTTTGCTGTGCTCTTAGCCATCTTAACAGCGTATCGAGCATTTGGAGCTGCAGGTGGGAGCCTTTGGAGGAACGTTTAAAGTGGTTCAAGGGGAGCTCGTGTGTAACCCGGATAACCCCAGAGTCAGACCTGTGTTTGCGAGCTGATTGTTTTAGCGTTCGCTGTGAATTTCGTGCCGCTTCGCTTCAAGTAATTTGCCTTAAAAGTGATTTTAGCTTTTCTTCATCATGTTGTTTATTAGCAATAACAAGACTCCACTAGAGCAGTTAAGGCTGAACTGATATTAACGATCCTGCGGACAGACTTGTGTTATTTATTCCAACTTGACTCCCTCTTAAATAAATCACTGAAGTTATTGATGTCTTCTCAAGCTATTGAAAGCTTGTGCACTTCACTAATTACCAAAGTTAAATAGAGCTCTGTTGATGCTGGTGTTAATTCACTCATGATTAAACCATTTCAGCATGTGAGAAACGGTGTGGATGTCTGAAGTTTAGGCTCTCAGCTTTTTAGAATCTTTGAAAAGTTCATATTTCAATTTTACCTTTTTCTTGCTACTCAGTTGGATTAATTGTTCCTCCCTTTTTTCTCAGCAATCTAAAACAGTCGAATAAAGTGACCCTGTGAGCCTAAACTTCAACCTTGTTTTTATTTTTATGTATTACTATGATGTCTGTCCCTGAGATGCAATGTCAAATAGTCACCAGTTAAAACTACAAACCCGAGGCTACAGTCCCACACACAGATACACATTCCTGTCTTAATGAGGACACACACAAGTTTTTGTTATGCTGTTTCAGTTTCAATACAAAGCAAACTGCAAAGTTAGAAATAAGAACATTTAACATCTCCACAGTGATTCTGTGGTAGAAACAGGGCTGTGTTACCTGTTAGTCGCAGGTCAACAGACATCAGTGTGGCTACTGCGCGATTAGCTTCATGTTAGCATGCTGTCAAACAGCTAATACTGTGTTAGCAGCAGTGGTTGCTTTTTTGGGAGAACAGTTTGTACGCGGTCTTCTTTTTCCTCCATGCAAAAACAGTAAAAGTTATGTTCATATCTTCCTTCCTCAGAAGCTGTTGATGTTTTTAATCTGGTCATGTCTGAGGCCTGCATTGAAATTGCAGCTGCAACTACAAGTGATCAGGAAGGGGCTTCCAGTAAGGAAGTTGTCCAATACTGGGAGATAAATTGTCATAAATTGCAGGGACTGACTTTTTGCACATCTATGTTCCTTCCCGTGCTCTTCGGTCTCAGGATTCTGGATTTCTAAAAGTTCCTAAGGCCAGAAAAAAAGACTATTGGGGAACGTGCTTTTTCTTTTTGTGCCACATTTTTGTGGAACAACCTCCCTCAACATATTAGGCAGGCATGCTCTGTGGAGGTTTTTAAAGCTAAGCTTAAGACCCACTTGT
The DNA here is from genome assembly GCF_964374335.1 of Astatotilapia calliptera. Classification (NCBI taxonomy): domain Eukaryota; kingdom Metazoa; phylum Chordata; class Actinopteri; order Cichliformes; family Cichlidae; genus Astatotilapia; species Astatotilapia calliptera. Next base: position 2,634,424 of record NC_137427.1, read on the forward strand.
TCACCCTATCCTATGTCCGTTAGTTTTTAAATTACTATCAGTTTTAACTTATACGTTTTTTCTGTACTGGATGTATTTATTTTTTAATCTTTTATCTTCGAATAACTTTTCAGCACTTTGTTTGAAAGCACTTTATAAATAAAGTTATTATTATTATTATTATTATTATTATTATTATTATTATTATTATTATTATTATTAAGGAACTATTAATAAGCAGTAATAATGAATATTAATAGTTAGCAAAATTAATAACTAAATACAAAAATAATGTTGTTGTGGTGGTGTTTTAAACACAGAATGACAGGTATGTTGGTGAAAGATGTTGGCAATACAATTTTTTAAGTTGTCTTAAATCAAATCGTCTGCTCACGGACGGCTGCCCCGACCTGAGTCTGGCTCTGGTGGAGGTCACTTCCTGTTAAAGGGAGGTTCTTCCTTTTCATTGTTGCCAAGTTCTGCCTCAGACATTGTTTAGCTTGCAGTATAAAAGCAAGTGTTGTTGTGAAGTAAAAGTACTCTGAACAGGATTTTAAACAAATTTGTGGTTTGAAAACAAATTTCTTAATTAACTAATTTTAATGTTCTGTTAAGCAGCAGTAAAGAGATGCATTGCCTCAGATTACCTTTACCTTTGAATATTATTTGTGGTTTTAACTACATGTCTTGAGAACGTCACCTTTAAGCCACTGTTGAAGAAAAACAATCAGTCCTAAGGCATGCTGATACAGTGTGATTTAGACCTGTGCAAACAGTGGAAGAAATGTGGGAGCACAAGTGGCCCGCAGGTGATTTTTTTCTCCGTTACTTCTCCCTCATTGTGAGTCATTTCAAGTGTCTGCTTCAAATGCTTTTGTCCTCCTTTACATCACAGTTACCACCTACACTTGACTGCACTGTGTTCACAGCTCAACCGCCCGTCTTTCCTGTAGTCTGGGCCTACGGGTAGCTTTTATTGAGGCATGACATGCAGAATCAAAAGTCTGGATTCATAATAATAAATTGATTCAGTTTTTTTTTTCTCAGTGAAATGGGCCATTTGTGATGTGGAGAAGGATAATTACTCTACTTTCACACCGAGAACTCTGGTGCACTCGGTTTATCACATGCTGAGTTTCAGTGCCATAGTACACATTAGAGGGCTGTGTCATCAATCATAGAACTAAGATTACAATACATAACCATGCAGTTCTTCTTGAAGTGAAATCCATATGAAAAAGTAGAGCGACAGTTGCTATATGTGTTTTTCTTTTTTCCGTTATATTACACTAGTGTCTGAATTGCCACTTTTCATCTTTTCGTATTACGCCGTCAGACTTTCATATCAGGTACTTGTTTATGTGAAAGGGCTGTAGATCTGTTTATGTGTTTGCATCTGACACAAAGTTCATTTCCAGACAAACATATTGTCCAAGTGGTGACAGGAAGGGTTATTTTTCCTCCATTTTGTTATGGCTGAGGAGTCTTGGTGGAGACACAGGCCAGTCCACAACTGATGGCATTTCAACATAGTAAACAACTCCCAAACAATAAAATAGGAGATGAGGAAGAGAACAAATCGCAATTAAAGTCAAGGTCCATTTAACGGAAGTGCACCACTGCCGAATGTATCATGTCATGATTTTGCACTCTTCGCCTATAGGCTCATTTCATTTCCAGCGCTTCTGCTGTTCCTGAACGTGCGTTCAGCAATCAAGGTTATTTCAGTCCACTCTGTCTTTCCTTAGCCACCTCCCTTTCATATTCCCTTAACGTTTCTCTGCTCAGACTCATATAGTTTACAGTGTTCATCCTCCTCCATAGCTTCCCTCGAAGGTTAATGCAAGCTATCAAGCTATTGTCTCTTTATTGCTTCCCCAGAGGCGCTGATTTTCTTTTTTATCCATCTGAAGCGTGGTAAACCATCCACTCTGATGTGATACTCTCGTCATTTGAATCTGCTGTCAGTTGTGATGTTGACAATTAACTTACTTTCAAATGACTGGAATGCATATGAAGCTTTATGAGTGAAGAAAACCTTTGAAATATTAATAATAATGAAAGGTAGTACCATCTTCATCTCCAGAGGAGGAGTCCCACTGATGTCGGTGATCACCTGACCTTCATTTTCACAGCAACACAAGGCTTGAAATCTCAGATGTTTATCAACAAGAATGGAATTATATCTTTTGGTATTTCATTTTATTTATTATTTGTTTTTTAGGAGTATTTTTCCTCTCCCTGACCTGTGCACCTGGGATGGTCCATGGACAAACTTTAGACAATGTTGGGAAAGGATAATGTAAAGTCGATAGAGAGAAATGGCAGTCGACAGTAAATCTACATTTCTGGTTAATTATTTTTCTTTGATTACATTTCATCATATTCCTTTTTGCTTAGTTTCAACAAGAATTGGAAAAAGTTTGTATTTACTTCTTTCATATCCTTTTTAATAGATTCTGGTAAGAAAAAGCATCATCTATCCCTGAAATGGGCTCATGGTGCGACACCCAGTCAATTCCTGACTGATATGACATTGGTGGTTCCAGAAAGATGAATCCGACTGCTTATTAAAATTTTTCTGCTTCTTCCTGAACTGCCAGCAATTTCTTTAGGTTCAGATAGATTATTAGGTCACAATTCACTTGGTTTTAATCTAGGTGCTGTCATCAGAACAAAATGTTCATTTGTTGGAACAACCTGGAGAACATACCTGGAAAAACATGTGAGCTTCCCACCAGCCATTCTAGGTGTCATGCTAACATGCTAAGCTAAGAAAGAGAGGTTAACATTTAGTTGAAAGTTTTACTACAACAATGTTCATGCTTAGAGAGAAAGGCAACAGTAGTTAAAGAGTTGTTTTTATTGTTTTAATAATTCAAGAGCAACATCTGGGTGTCTGCATGTCTTAAATATTGTTTAAGCTACAAACACAAAATCATTTCCAAAACCCTGAAATGTCAGTAGAGGTTATCTGCTTTACATTTAAACTAAAGCGTTTCACGTCAAAAACTGAAAAAGAAGTGAAAGTGTAGCAAGATAATAACTTTCAGAGTCCCTCTGGAGTTTATCTTCTTCAAATAGTATTTCTTGAAATGAACTTGCAAAATATTGCATTGTGAAATCTTCATATCAAACCAAATTGAGCCGACTTCCCTGCAGCCTGTCCTCTCTGAGGATCTCACCTCTCTTCCTGTTTACCATCCCGATTTAATTTTTGTATCCGTGATGAATTTGCAGTATATCAGATGATCCTCCAGAGTTTTAAACTAAGGACAGATTGCTGTGCGAGTCAACATGGTCCAAGCGCACTGATTTTTTTTCTTTTTTTCCCCACAGGCTATTGCCTCCTTTGTCATCCCATTCACTTTATCTCCCTCTCCACTGCCTCTTCGCCATTGCAAGACACGCCCATGGCTATCATTTGTCCACTGCTTTGTTACTCAAATAGTGATTTTTCTGCTTGATAATTGATGTGCTTTGCCTTTACCTGCTACGTTGTCCACCCCAGGCCAGAGGGAAAACATAAAAACATCAAAGGCTCTAGAATGAAGAGTGATTGCCACACGGCGCTGCCCCCATTCTTGCTTGTACTGCATAAACTGTTAAAAGCTAATGGCTTGAAAAAAATAACAGAAACAGTTATTGACCCATTAAAAATGCGTTTTTGACATGGCTAGAAACTGCAGCCTCAAAGCATTTATCCAATTGTTCTCTGTAATTAATGAATACATGCTGATTGGTTAGAGGGCATTTTTGACTTGGAGGAACTGTTTAAACATCTCTGGTTACATTTAATGTAAAACAGCTGAAAACAGTGAACACTGCCCCACAAAAACTCAATTAAAACTTTGTTATCTAGAATCTTCTTTAGATACCAGAATCCTGAGTCTTACATTTACACCATCTAATAGTAGTTGTCAGCATTTCTATTAAAACGACTGCAGTCATTCTATAAACTTAACTGAGCAGAAATTGCAGAAATATCCAACTCAGACACTCTGGCATTGAACATTATGCACACTACGAACACCGTCAAGTGAAAACTCTGTTCTTTTCTGAAAAGTGATGCTTGGGAAAGTGTTTTGTGTGTCCATTTATGGGCTTGTGATAAAGGTCAACACTTTTTGTGAGTCTTTGTAGCTCTGCAGCACTATTTGTATCTCTGTCTCTCTTTCTGTGTCACTCTTGTGAAGCAGAACAGCTGTTAGGGACAATATTAGACCATGAACACGGTTATTCTGCTGTCAGTTTTCCAGAATGCTGGTGATGGTTGCCTCAAATGCTAAAGATCGCATGATGTCTGTAAACACTAATAGCAGACATGCTATTCGACTATAATATAATATAATGCTATAATGTTGAATGGCTCACACAGCCCAGACCCATCAGGGCACGGACACTGGGCCTTTGGGGATGTCAGGGTGGGTGTCTGATACCAGACACTGGCAACAATCCTTCCCTCTCCACCCGGTGGTGAAGTAGATCCGCTGTATCCTGTTGAATAATCCACAATCTTCCGCTTCCACAAAGTCAAATTGTGATTGCAGGATAAACAGGGTATTCCAGACAAAAGTTTTTCTCTGGGTCTACCCTGGGAAGACCTACCAAAGGAGGTGCTGAGGAGGTATCCTGACCAGATGCCAAATCTGGGTTTCTGTGTCACTGTAATCCTGGGAGCTGTGCTGTCTTGGGCAGTAGATAACATATCTATTTACATGGAAAACTTCACCAGAATGCAGTGGATCTGATGATTTGTTTTTGAGTGTAGCAGGGTTGCAATTGCTTACCGACTGCGGTGGTTTGGGAATGTCTTTGCCATTTGGAGGAATGAGCTTAATCTGAATGAATCTAGATGGGTAGATGGGTGTTACAGGAGAATATGGCATCAGTTTTGGCATGTCAGGACACAATTTTCTCAGCAGAGCAATGTATTGTATTGACATGCACAAAACTATTTACTTTCCCTGTCAGTGGTTTTAATGTTGTTCCGATTCAATTCAGTTTTATTTACACAGCGCCAAATCACAACAACAGTCGCCTCAAGGAGCTTTATATTGTAAGGAAGACCCTACAATAATAGATACAGAGAAACCCAACAATCATATGACCCCCTATGAGCAAGCACTTTGGCAACAGTGGGAAGGAAAAACTCCCTTTTAACAGGAAGAAACCGACAGAACCAGGCTCAGGGAGGGGCGGGGCCTAAAGACATGCTGTTTACGGACTGAGATGCCTCTTTATTTGTTTAGTGTTTTTGAACTATGATGGGTTTAGAAAAATATAAATGGACTGGTAATTATAGAGTGCTTTCCTACTCAGGTGATGAGTCAAAGGGCTTTTTGAGTTGTCAGCGTAAAATAGCCATTGCTGTAGTTTTCCCTCACCACCATATTAGCTTAAAACATTATACAGAGCAATTTAATGTCTGACTGACACAAACTGTAAGGGAAGAGTCAAAAGTGATATAATGGCACAAATGGTTACAAAAACAGTTTGAAGATGATCGACATCTAAACGCTTGTTAACTCTCAACCTTACGATCTGAACAAATACAACCAGTTAATTTGAGCAGAAACTCACAGGCAGGTAATTATATCTTAGTGGGAGACTGAACACGTAATTAAGTTCCATCTTAAGACTGCAAAGGAATCTTCCGATGGGTCATTACACTCAATCCTACAGTTTCTGACAATAGACATAAATGTGCAATATGTAGTGTTTCAGTGTAAAGTCAGATGAGTTTTCTTGTAATGAAACTGTTCAGCAGATAAAATGTCTTTGTGTTATCTTACAGTGTGTAGACATTCTGAGCTGCTTGGTAACTGCTACTCTTTGTAATCCAGCTGCTTTTGTCCCAGCGGGAGCGAATGCAGCAATCACACACCAAATGAAGCTAGCATTGTCTCACCTTCAACCCAAGACACATCTTCTTGAGTCTATAGCCATTTTCACACTGCAGTCGTGACATTAGACATTACCCAGTGAGGACAAATATTCAACACAGTTAAATCTGAAATGTAATGGTCTTCATGATCTCCAATACTGTCTGACGGTTAATTGTGCCAATTTCGCCAGGTTAGTGAATTCACAGTGAGTCAGCGTGCTCTGCATCCTCTGCCTAAACTGAGTAGTTACATCAGTGCGAATACACGTGACAAAGACTAACTCCTATTGCATACTCAACAACTTCGGACAACGTTACAACCAAAGCTTGAGCTGAATTTTTCACTGGTGACAGACTTTGTTACTGGATGGGAAATGATGGAAAACTCTAAAGGCTTCCAAACATTGTGGCAGATTAAAACTGTGAGGGTGGTAGAGGGTGTAGAGCAGAACAAAGGGTTCATCCAGCAGGAGAACACTTAAGAAAGATCCCAGTTCACATCTGCTGAGTTCACATTTCCCTGTTGAGGCTCCACAGCTGCAGCGCCTTAACTGGGACTGCACTGTTATGATGGAGTTTGCATACAAAGTGATGACACAGTTGGTGCCTCTGGCTATCTTTTCTCTTCATGCATAGAATATTCTGTATATTGTTAATTATATATGAATTTTCTGTAACCCTGTCTCTCAAAATGACAGACAGCCTGCATTTTGAACCAGTTTCTCCCAAAGTGTCCAACATTTTCATGTGAAAACAGTTTATGTTCATCTATTCTCATGTAAATCTTAGTCACTTCTCAAAGCTGCTTCATAATGGCTTTTAAACATACTCCACCCAAATATTCACTGCGATCTTTAACCTGTTTCGCTTCTGGCTCGTCTCATATGGCCACTTGGTCAAAATCCCCCAGCACGACATTTGTATGCACTGTTTCAAAGTGAACGGTGAATATTGTGAATAGTGAGTGAAACTAACCGTAACACTAACCCAGCAGTTAAAAGCTCCTCGTTGACAGTCTTGTGATTTACGACACTGTTTCATGCTTTCAGGATTGCATCTAATGCTGCAGCTCTCTTAGATACAGCAGAGGACACTTTGTGTGTATCCCCGAGACTCCGGAAGCTTTAACAAAACTACTGCGTTTGAAGTCCCGTCAATGACTTTAAGCCTTATGATGCCGTAAAGCTTTTGTTATTTTCACAGTATCACACAGTGATGGCAAATAAAAACATTTCTATCTTGTGACAGGTGGCCGAATTCCCAGAGGAGCAGCTCCTGGTAGCGGTGTTCCCCGGAGTGCCAACAGCTGCTGAGCTCTTCCTGTTGCCTTATAAGAACCAATCAGAGGGCAAGAAAAAGAGTGAGGAAGCTCTGGAGCGGGTATGGGTGTCTCTAAGTGAAATTCACGAGGAGTTCAAATTCCTCCAACTTGATTATTGTGCCTACAAAACGGTGACTTGTTGTGTACTTTAACAGGCTTCTGACACAATTGTAAGTGCACTGAACCAAAACCTGGTGGAGTTCGAGCTGAAGCCCGGTGTGAGGGTGATCGTTTACAACACACAGTTAACACTGGGTAAGAAACATTTGCTGTCATTGCTTTTAATTTTGCCATCAAGTCATCATCTATAATATTAACTTCCGGGGGTAATGTAATTATGGCCTGCATGTTCCATTTTTCATTTTCATGTGCAGAGAAACAGAAGTGTAATAACTATGTTTTGACAACAAGAATTTTTCTTTGGTCCACCAATTAAAATTCCTGTCAGACCTCGTCTATCCCAGGCGAAAGAACACAGACGAGGATAGGAGGGGTTCGGTTTTAAGTGGAGCTCCTTGAGAAGAGGGATCTTTTATGCCTGCCATCAAAAGCTGAACATCTGTTCTATTTCTTTTATAGCCATCCAACCACAAAATGAGTGTTACACTGAGTATAATTATGTTGATTATTTAGTCCTTGAGAAAGAACACTGTACAATTTCAGGGCAGACTTTGGAATCATTCAAGAAGTCATCAGCAGTGTTTTGCGGGAAGGCTGGTTGACATTAGAGACCCTCAAATGCTCTCGTGTCAAATCAGCGCTGATTCACGGAGACACAGTAATTGTAAATAACATGGCTAGACTGGAAACCTCTACTTTTTTATTGGTTTGGAGCTCGGTACTGCTCAGCAGCTCCTGTGTCCCGCTGCTGGACAGGTCTTACCTTATATTCACTGCTTGGCTGGTTTCATTAGGCGCACAGTCTCTGGAGGCACACAGCCATGAGTTGTCTGCAGCTCAAAGCGATGGGTATTAACAGCCTGGCATGTAGTGCTCTGTGACGTTTTGTGGTGTGCTGCACTCTAATGACATTGAAGGTGTACCCAGCTGGATCCCTCTTTATATTTCACCTCCCAAGAAAAGGTCTAAAAAGCCTTCAAGCTGCTTGAGAAAGGTCATCGGCACGCGCGCCTCCATCTCTTAGCTGAGGGCTCACGTAGCGCTAAACCCGTCACAGAAAAGCATCGGGCTTTTTCTTCAGCGACAGACATTAATGCACTCTTCAAAATAATGGGAGAAATTTAGGGTTTGTGCCTTATGAGCGAAACCGTGACATTAATCACACTGAACACTTGTTTGGTTCGGTACTTTTTTGAATGAATGTTGGCGCATTTAACTGTTTTACATTCACCTGAAATCTTTGGATTTCCTGCTACTGTCAGTTTGTTTTGCCCATCAGCAGAAAGTGTAATTTCACGCTACAACACCTTACAGTGTTTCATATCTTAAAGATAAAAATATAATCTGGGGAGTCATTATTGTTCTGGATATACAGTATACTACAGTGTACGGGGTACAAGTATAAAGAAAATACGTTTTTGACCCTTTAACATCTAACAGGTCACAGGCAACACGCAGAGCATCTGTCCTTTTTATAGAATTTACACATATTTGGAACATCTGACGCAAAGGTTTCTATCAGAAATGATGTTGTGGAAAAATGTGTTATTGTAAGGTAACATCTTCCAGGTCTGATATGTAGCCCAGCCCTAACCCCGGTGACCTGCAGGATTTTTAAAGGTTCGCTTCATTCAAACTAGAAGCAGAGAAAAAGATAAATCAATAATGGATGTGACTACTCTTTGCTTTTGAAGAGGTGCCTGTTTTCTTTGTTGCACATACTTTTTCAAGGTACTCTACCTGTAGGTGCTACCACAGTGCCAGGAGCTATTTCAGGTGTATCTGTTGTCAGAAGTGAGTCTCGTTCATTTTTTCCATTCTGACAAAACTTTGCATTGTTTCTCATGCAGAATGAAGTCACTGTAGTATTTTTGGAAACCCAGAAAATCTCGCTGTAACAGCCAACCAATAGCTAGAATCTAGCATTATATCCTCCCGAGAACCAGCCCATTCATTTATGTCCTCTGAAATGGACATTTGTTTTTGCTCTATATCTTTTGACTAAGTCCTGATGCACTGAATAGAGGAAATCCTGGACTTTCCATTGGTATCTCATGTGTCTGGGTGTTAGCAACAGGAAGAAGCAGGTTCAATGGGAAGATTATTTTCTTCCTCGGTTCTCAGGAAGATATACACACATTATAATACATTCCCCGGAGGTCCTGTGATCTTTCCTACTTTATGGACTTCCATCCATTTCAGGAGTGAGTGAAACCTGCAGGCTTTAAAAGGCTTCCAGTTGCATAGAAGTGAGGATGCACATTTCTATAAAGACCAGTTCCTTGATTAAAGTCACAATAAGTACAACGTGGAATCCATTTTATTAATTATAGCTATTAATACTCGTACCCATAATTGTCTATTAATTACAGTCAATTATAATTGGAGAATAACCCAGGATATCCTCACTGGTCATCGGGCAATGAGTGAGCAGTATCTCCTGGAATTCGATCCACCTATATTGTTTCTGCCTCTGTATGTCAAAGTGGGCTTTTACAGCTTGAGCTGCCCACGGACTGCCATGATAAGTTTGCCGTCCACTCCTGATTGTCCCTGACATCAGGACAAGTCAGTCTCAGGGAGAATCTCAGCCGCTACTCTTTATGGCACAAAGTAAAATACTTTTTTTTCTACAACAGTTGAAATATTTTTAACTCAGCTGGATGTGCAGTCACCTCAGTTTGTGGGGCCTTTGTAGGTAAACACACATTAGAGCTCCGATCAGCATGAAACTGTACCGGTTCCATCAAGTGTTTGTCAGTTATGGACTTGGATGAGAAATTTGAAGGTGCAGCCATAAGAACAGCACAAACTTAACTATAACTTCTGAGTTTGAATTCTAGGGTCTGAAGAAAACGAAGCACTTCTTCTTCCTGTCTTATTAAGATAATATGTAGTTGTGATGGGGAAAATAGCAGCAATAACAACATATAACAACATATAACAGCAAATAAAATGAATAACTCCACTTTCAACACCTCTGACGTAACCTCCCAGGTCAGAGATTTAGTTAGCCATCGTTAGCCAGAGCTCATGTGTACTGTATTCTTTTTAGCTGTTCCTCCATGGAGGAAAAATCGTTTAAAAAAAGTGAATTCTTGCTGATATGTTGACTGCCAGTTCCAATTATTTAAAGATCTTACACTTAGAGTTTAATAAAAAAAAAATATTGCTAATACAGGAAATGAGGAAAACGCTTTTGACTGAGCTGAACTTTCAAACTTTGAAACCTCAGAAGTTCTTTACTTTTTCAAATCTGGCGTCTTTATGATGAAACTGCTCAAGATGTTGATAAACTGAGATCATTTATGCATTCATACAAACATTTGTTCTTGTTTTAGCATTAGCATTTAGCCACATCTGGTTGACTTGTAATATAAATCTAACTGTACTTTTGTCTGTTGTTGGTTTTAATGAATCAAATTTCTATTTTTATTTCTATTCTGTCTCATTTGTCAACTGTTGATTAACGTTATGTTGTTTTTATTTTGACTGTCTAATGTCATCTCTGTGCACCTTCCTGCTCCCACAGCACCTTTAGTGGACTCGAGCCCCAGACACAGCAGCTCAGCGATGCTTATGCTCCTGTCAGTTGTGTTTCTTGGCCTCGCGGTGTTTCTCATCTACAAATTCAAGAGGTGCAAATCTTTCTGATTTCTTCCACCTGCTGTAGGGCCCCACTATATAACTATTACTCTGTTCTTCATTATTGATGATAGCAGATGAGCCCTGTCTAGACCAATCTATTATAGTCATATTTGGTATTTTCAATTGATAGATCACTCTGGAGTTGTCACTCATACTTGTGAGATTCCAGTGCATGAGGCGTGTGCAGCAATCAGTCACAAAATTCAGGGAAAACGAGCAGTAAATGGTTTAATATGCAGCTTCTCTGCCTTGGATCTTATTTGCTGAATAAATTATTCATACTCAAAATTATTCTTTTGAAAAGTCTGAGGGAAATGGAAAAGCTGTCATTAATTATGGATATGAAGTTTTTCCCATTAGTCAAAAGAGGATGCATTTTTCAAGAAATCTTACAGTTGACAAAACAGAGCAATTAATAACCCAAATGTATAGTAATTGCAAATAAATTGGATAATGTCTAAATAAAGATCTATATTAGGCGGTATAAATGCAGATGAGAAAAGAAACCAGTGTTACTGTAATTTGTCTATAAATTAGGCACTCGAGTGTAATTACAGTCAAGGCAAGTTTACAGTTTGTCAGCACCAGGAAACAGAATCATCTTTGAAAAAGTAGCTCAGTGCAACAGTCTGTCAGACTTCTTAAAAACCCACATTTTTAACTCGAAAGAAAAATAATTTTCATTTTTCTAAAAAATGTTGATCCTGCCAAAACATCACAGCTGGAAGCAGTGAGACAACAGAGCAGGCAATTCACATTTAGCACAGACGGTTCAAACTTATTCATCCCAAAGCTTACTCTGTGCAAAAGAGTCAATAAAGACAAACTGGATAATCAAACCAGTTATAATTATATTAAAGGTGTGCCCATTGATTCATATTATATAAGAAAAAACTACCTTTGAAGATGTCAGCTGTCAGTGAACTTCAAAGCTACAGGGAATGAAATAACCAGCAAAAATATATAGCATCGAAATATTGATTATTTAAAGGTTAACCAAAACTAGGACCAGAGTTGTTTTCTCCTTTGATCTGATGAATTCTGTAGTTACACATGTTATAGTTATGCTGACCTTTATTTGCCTCACCTGCTGAAGTTAACTGGCCTGAGAGAAAAAAGAAACCCTGCAAGGAAGCAAGTAATAAAGATCAGGACAAACTCGGTGAGAGCAGCTTGATGTGTAGAGTCTGATGAAGATAGTCAGGCAGGCAGAGATGGAGATGAGGCTGCAAAATCAAATAATTTATTCATAAAGTCGTGTTCTCGGTTGTAATTTACTAATGAATGTAAACTTGGGACTGCGGTTACATAGCCTTAGAAACACAACAACCCCACTGTGTGCATGCACAAACACCGCACCTGCACGTGAGATGGTTATCTAACATTTGTTGATCTTGTTTTCTGTAAATCCTCAGAAAAATACCTTGGATCAACATATATGCTGAGGTTAACCAGGAGAAAGAGCAAGAGATGATCGGCTCGGTCGGCCAAGGCGACAGCACGCCGAAAATTACTCTGAGTGAGTTCTCCACATCCAAAGAACTCATGGAGAAGGAGCTGGATGCCAGGGTCAAAAGTAAGTACCTGCTGAGAGTAGGGACAGGCGTTTCAAGCAAATACACTTCAATATTTTTTTGGGTTCTAGACGCGTTGCTGCCACCTTAAGTAGTAGTCATGGTGTTGGTGGGTTACTCTATTCACCTGCTGTAGAAATAAGAGAAAATCCATGAACAGGAAATGGCCACATAGATGATTTAACTAACTCACACTTTAAAGGCATGTAGATATCCAGAGACAAATAGAAGGCATCCATATACATATGAATGTATGCGATGCACTATATACTGCATAATCTCATCTGTGTGAATATCAGCACTATGTGTCTTTGCGACGAATCAAGTCATGATTAAGACATTTTCAAAAATATAATACATGGAGCACAATAAAATCTGGATCTCAGTGACCTTGTCGTGGTCCAGCAAGGTCTGTGTCACTGCTACATTGTATTTTAGGACATTTAAAACATGCACTGTCCACTGTTTGGAAACTCGGATATTCCCTATACCGAGGTTTCAGACATGCCAAAACTTGCCAGGGCATGTAAAGATGGAATTTCAGGGACAAACTTTCTTTGTCGATGGCTTTATAGCAAAAGTCAACATGATAATGTGTAGGATAACTGTGCGTAGAATCACCTCCTGGGGATAATTTACATACTGAATCTGAATCGTCTTTTAAACAGAAATCCAGCAAATGAATCTCCTTTTTACCATTTTTGAATTATTCACAGAGGAGGAAATCCTTAGAGTAGACAAAGCCCGTGAAAGGGTTTTAGAGGGTAAGGAAAGATTCCAGTGACACCCACAGTACTGGGAATAATGACTAAATAATAAAACCAACATGTTTAGCATGTGGCTGCAGGACTCCATCAAACACAGAGGGAGTGGCCTAATCATTCCTCATTCAGTCACAGTTTGACTTCAATTTAAAAAGAGACATTCATTCATTCATATTTCATTACATGATAAAAAAAACAATAGGTTTGATAAGCTAATTGCTGCCCACTCTGACTGTATATAACAGAGTGGATTTTCTATTGTTACCAGTAGAAATGTACCACTTCTGGCAGCTGCAGACCCAGGATTGATTTGGCTCTGAGATAGTTTAAAAGACAGATTAAGTTCCTGCACTTTCACAGTTCTGGAGAGCTGACTGCTTCTGACCTGTGTGTTGAAATTCAGAGGAGCTGTCGAGAATGGAAACTCACACATTAGTGAAACCCTCAAGCAGCGAGGCCGTGAGTGTGCTGCTTCATTTCAGCAGAATATTTTTATCCAGGTCAATGTCTGATTGTTACTTTTTTTTTCTTTTTACATGTGATCTGTATTCCTGCACGAGAGTACTTTCAGTTTCTCCATAACTCATGTAGCACCTCGAGTCAGTGGACGGGGACGCACAGTAAAGTGTAACAAAACAACAATAAGTGTAAGAATAAGAGTTAAACAACATATTTACGAAACACTAATCAAATTACTACCATCTGATTCCACGTTTGAAGCAACAATGGTACATTGTTGTTTTTCTCTTAAATTAAAGGTACCATGTGGCTGCCGATGGGCCTGATATCCACTTACAAGAACATTATACTGCCACTGTTTTATCGAAATTTAAAGCAGATGTCCTCCTATGTGGATCTCATTTCTCTCAGAAACGAAACTCAGGTAAAAAAGAAAAAAGAAAATCATGTAATTCTTTGTTTTTACATTCATCAGGTCCCAATCAGCCCAAATAGCAAAGAGAAATTAAAAATGCATGCATTCATGAAAGAGTTTGGGTCTTAGGAGGTCAAATTCGAGCAGGTGCTCAGCACTACATGCATTTAGTGCAACAGAAAGTGTATCAAATCATCCCTGCCTGCCATCAAAGGACAAGGATATTTAACCTCCTAGGACCTGTCGTCCACATATGTGGACATCACATTTTGGGTTATTTAGACCAAAATACTCAATTTTGCTCTACATGGGCCTGATATCCACTTACGAGGACATTATACTGCCACTGTTCTATCAAAATTTTAAATGAATATCCTCATATATGGCTCTTAGTTTTCTTAAAAACAAAAATAAGGTTAAAAAAAATCTGGTAATTCTTTGTTTTTACATTCATCAGGCCCCAATATGCCCAAATATCAAAGAGAAATTAAAAATGCATGCCATGGAAGAGTCCGGGTCTTAGGAGGTTAACGAAATGTATTTCACAATGAATAAACGCTGCTTTTTATTTGCACATTTCTGCAGACGTCCTTGAAGTTGCTGATTGATTTGTGCTATATGCCAGAGTAAATTAACAGCTATTCTTGTGTTTCTCACGTAAATGGCCTGTATTTGTATAGCGCTTTTACTAGTCCCTAAGGACCCCAAAGCACTTCACACATCCAGTCATCCACCCATTCACATTCACACACTGGTGATGGCAGCTATGCCACAGCCAGTGGCACCACCAGTAGGCAACAGGTGAAGTGTCTTGCCCAAGAACACAACAACCGAGGCTGTTCAAGCCGGGGCTCGAACCGGCAACCTTCCAATTACAAGGCGAACTCCTAACTCTTGAGCCACGATCGCCCAACACAAATGGGGTAGACGTCCAGACTTTCGATATTTGGTTCTAAACTTCCTCACCGAGCATGTTCCAATTAATTGGACCAAACATATCATAACAAAAGCTGGCATATTTTTCATAATGGGTCAATTTCAAATTCCAACGCGTCTTAATAGCTTCAGAGCCTTTGAATGGAAATTAAGTACAAGGAGTCAATGTCAAAGAAGCTATTTGTTTTATAGTCATTAAAGCTCTGAATTAACTGTCTTTGTGCTTGGCTTTTTTTCCCCTCTTTCATTTCCTTTATTTATACTCAGGGGGAGTCGGAAATGCCTGCGAGAGCACAAGGGAGATTCCAAACTGTACTAGTGTGTAAAACTGGTGGAGCAGCGCTTCATGTACAGAGCAAAGTATTTCAGTGTCGGGGTTTTTTTTTGTTTTGTAATTCTCAACACAACTGATGTTAATAGTTTTCTAAGGGACCTCATTTATACAGACTTGCATGGATGTCTCATTCAACAACATCCATGCAGTTAATGTCAATTTACTCAATGAGATCATTGTAATTACTGACAAAACATATTCAGTTTTGTGGATGTATAAGCTACATAGCAGCATTCATTTGCAAAGTGAAATATCTTTCGTGGAAATCTATCAAAAGTTATGTACATTTCTTAAGGCGTTTGCTTTGAAAATCATTTCTGCCTATATATAGACTATAATGTCGGAGTCTTCAATCAAACAGGGAATATTATTGAAATGTACAATACTGTCATCTGTTCTGTTAAATGTATATATTATTACTTTCTACATGCTCGTAGTCTGAGTACCATGGCGGCAACAGAAGATCTGACGATGGTCTTTTTTTCTGAAAGTGTGTTTAAAAAGTCAAACATTACTTAAAGAAACCGATTTCCTTTGCTAAGGTCCTTAACTTGTGCATGTTCTTTCTGAGGACACAATTTCTGTGTTGTAGATAAGCAGGTGTTGTAAATAGTTATTTTCTAATCATGTGTCAAAAGACCCCAGTTGATTCTGCTGATTCTGTTTTGCTCTCATTTTCTTCAGTCAAGTGTTGGCTGAAATGAACCTGATAGAAAGGATTTATCTGTTAATGCAGGTAGAGCTGCATCGGCATAGTGCAGATGTCCCTCATGTTCTCTGAAAATAAAGTTAAAAGGATCATCCTCAACAGGATCATTTTCAGGATATTTGCATTTTCAGTACAGATATACAATAGACTGTCATTAAACTCTCTGAACCAAACATTTGCAACCAGAGCCCGACTCATTTGTTGGTCGGCCAATGCTGGCTATTTATCGATCTATCGATATTGGCATTTACAACAGCCGATAAATGAAGTTTAAAAGCTACGAAACAAGAGAAACATCCTTCAGACGTGCTGTTGTTATGACGTTTGTCCACCAGAGGGCACTCTGCAGGTTCCCTGCTGGGAACCACAAACGCAATAACCAGCTGGTCCGAGCAAAGTCGGGCAGAGTGTGAGCTCGTAAATAACTACAAATGTCAGGGAAATCTGTATATCCCATGTTTGAATCACCAAACATCTGTAGCAGTATTGGCCTTAAACGTCCCATTACAGTCCGGTTCTATTTGCAAGTGAGTCTGTGGCTCTCACTGTTCAGATTTGGCTTCGATACTAATGTTGAATCACTTTGGAAAAAAATGTATCTATTGTGGTGACCAGTGATCAAATTCACAATTTCAACTCATTGGGGAAAAACATGGTGTTTATTTTAAGTAGGCTTACAGTTGGGTTGTGGTTTCTGCTTCTTCTTTGGTTTGTGGCAGTTTCCAATGGAGCTCATGCCAATATTATTATTTGTAATGTCCTGCAATTCTTTTCAGTCATGGTGGTGCTGGCCGCTCATCTGGCCAATCCACCTCATTGGTCCAGATTCAACAGTAATAGGATGTATTGTTCTAAAACAGTTATGGTGCCTAGTGGGTAACTTCATACGACAAGTCCTTGATTTATCCACTAACACCACCGAGTGGTTGACATGGATTTAAATCAGGACTGGTTATGATAAAATACTAGGAATGAATGGTGTTATACATTTCAAATTGTGTCTTCATTCTCTTCAAAGGACTGCTGTGTGAAGTCTTGTTTTTTTGTACCTTGCCAGAGCAGCATAATCAACATGGTGATGCCAACTAATGATGACAAAACATATATGGTGGTAATAAGTAGTTTAATTAAGTCAATGAAATTTTCTCTGCCTAGACTCTTCAGCCTGAACTACTTTTTAAGATTTCATTCTCAAAAACCAAGTCCATCTTCAGTCAGTAACAGTTCCACTACTGTAAGGCCAAAGTGAAGACGTTTGGGCTTTTTTGGACATGAGAACTTTGAGATACAGGAAACCTGTCTGTGCACATAACCAGACCAGAGTAAGACTGGTGAACTGGAAAATTTGCTTGTAAATTAAATTAGCCTTATAGCAATGAGTCGCATCGATGTTATTGAACTTGTTAAAAGAAAGTTCTGAACTGCAAATCTGATGCAGCACGATTGAAGTGAAAGAGTCCTACATTCATTTTAATCACAGTAACTCGATGCAGTCCAGGACACACCTGGGCCTCCAAGATGGTTTCAAGTAATGTGTACAATGTGAAAAGGTAAATCACTTATTAGCTCACAGTTTTTGGATTCCAATATCATGTTCTCCCATTATTTTCAGTTGTCATAGCTTCAACTTCACATATTTTTTTCCATGTATGCTATCAAACCCAACTTTAAGCCTACAAAGTGCTTTTGCTGTTCATTAGGATTAGATAAGCTAATGAGTCCATGTTCTACAGAGTGTGTTACCAGCATCTTTGGTGCTCATTGTGGCACAATTTTTACACCACTCAAAATGTGCAACTACTGCTATTCTAACAATGTGACAAAACCAGAACATTGTCTTCAACTGTGCCTGGAACAGTATGTATTTATTTAATGAATCCACAGTGTACAAACAGAGCTCCCCTGGCTGCCATTAGCCTCCATTCACAAACCAACGCTCCAGTCTCTGCTTTGCATCTAGTTTGAAATGAGTGAACACCGTCCTCCCAGCATGCAACTTCCCCCAGCTCTGCATTCTCCAGGCCTGCAAAAGCCAAGTGGCCTCGACTTGACTCCCGTTGCTCTCCCAGTATCCAGCATTGTTGTTAGTGAGAGAAAGCTGGACAGCTCAGGGGAGGGTGCCACATGCAGAGGTTTCCTGCAGTGCTCAGCTCAAGCAAACAGCAGTTCCAGGAGAAGCGAAAGGCTGCAAAAAGATATAGGCTGTCACATCACATATGCATTACCTGCAACAGAGTGCTCTCATCTCAAACCAAACAGCCAAGCCAAGCCTTGTTAATACAGACAGAACACACATTGAACAAAGATTGTTCTAGAGCTTTGTTGTATTCAACACATGCCATAAGCAAAGGATTGTTTGCTTGGCTGGATTTTGTTTGGGTAAAGGCTTTGATGGTGGCACTTTGTTCTGATTCTTATTAGAAAAGCAGAATTAGGGGGGACAGAAAAAGAAATCAAAAAGTTTCTCCATCCTTAACTACACATGGATATTGTCTTTGTTTTCTGTTGTTTTTCTCTCTCTTGGACCCTTTGAAATTGTGAAGAATGTACAATGAACATAGTACACTGGCTGTCCATAAAAGTTTGCAAAGAACAAATGCTTCAAAATGTGGTGCTTTATCTGCACCAGCACATTGGAAGTGCCACTAGTAAAAGAAAGGACTTTGATCACTGGAAACTTCTGTCTCATCTGATATCTTAAATGCCACATTATACCGTAAGCACCAGACAAATCCATACTTGAACCATAAAAGAGATCCTTTGCATTTGTGATTTTTCAGAAGGCAAAAGCATTGTAATGTTCTTCAGTGCACAAAAATCTACAATGCATGCATCATCAGTAATGTTCTGTTTCATCTTGATTTCGATATTTCTACGGTAAAGAAACTGTCATTTTGAAATTGTTTCAAATAAATGTATTTTTGTACATCAGTGCGTTCATTCTCTGGATGATGAATTTCTTGTGAACCCAAGGGTGCAAAGAAAATGATGTTCGCTGAGCATTACACTGTTTGCCTGATGACTCAACCAACCTCCAGTGCAGAAGCACAAAGCGAGGTCGGAAAAGCACCAGCAGTGTTGTCGGCCTTGTGTCTGGCCTGCAACCGCGGTCAGTGTCACCAAACCGTCACGGCACGGTGTCAGCTCTCACAGTCTGTCCAACTAATGGAATAAACACACTGCTACAGTGAGGAAAAATGCACAGAGAGAACAGCTCGAGCACATTGTTTGCAGTAATAAAAAAGATGGATGCAATGAAAAACACTTTTAATGTAATCAGGTTTTACTGCATGCCTCTATTGCATATGTAGATGTGCAACAGTGGCTGAACAAACTCCAAAAAGCTAAGCCAGTGCTGGAAGTCCAAATATTTAACAGAACCCCTAAAACCTGAGAATCACGTTGATGAACTTCGTAAAATGCTTTGACAGATGAAATAGTGTGATGAATGTGCCATTAGATTCCAAAAGCAAAATATTTTTGGTTCATAGGGCTTCTTTTTTATTTACCCCTAACACGGGAAGTTCATTTTAATTCTGCATTGTCACTGACAATCAAAACAGGAAGTCACATGGCCTGTTTGCTACATGATTGGAAATAAAACAGAAACCAAACATAAGAAACTTGCAAAACATTTTATTGAACTTTTATTTTACCTTTGCTTATGTTCCCATCGTCCATTAAACCCCACCAGACCTTCTAACCATAGCTTTAGCTCTCACCGAGGTCTGGACCTGTATCAAGATAATGGAAATTGGCACAAATCAATATGTGACACTCTATATGGGAATTCTAAGGGAAGTCACAGCCCACACTACGGTGCCTCTCTGTGGGTTGTTTTTAGGTTTTTTAAAAACAACCCACAGAACCAAGCTCAGTTAAAATCCTGAGCCTGGTTCTGCCGGAGGTTTCTTCCTGTTAAAAGGGAGTTTTTCCTTCCCACTGTCGTCAAAGTGCTTGCTCATAGGGGGTCATATGATTGTTGGGTTTTTCTCTGTATGGATTATTGTAGGGTCTACCTTACAATATAAAGCACCTTGAGGTGACTGTTGATGTGATTTGGCGCTGTAGAAATAAAATTGAATTGACATTTTTAAGGGGTTAGGTTAAAACATGACTCATTGAGTTGGGCACTAGTAGTGAATCAGAGGCACAACAGGGAAGAGCCACTGAAGAAGCACGTTTTTCCCTGCATGCTATTTAAATTTCAAGTGAAAGAATTATTTTTTTGTTATTTTGTTCTACACATTTCATTTTTATACACTTAACACACATATTGCATATTTCCACACAGTTGGTCCCACACAAAATAAAGCCCTTTACAGTTTTATGGGTTTTTTAGTGTAAATGGCTGTATTATAGGACCGTGTCTGCTGTAAAGTGTAGACTTTTCTGTTGGACATTGGAGCACAGATGCTACACCTTATGTTGCAGTAAGAGAAACATTTATGAGCCTCACTAATTTCTAAACCTGCTTATGTCAGACATTAAAACAAGAGTAATTACTACAGTGAGCTTTTCTTTCAAGCGATGCTTATTTAATCCACAAAACCATTACAAGTTAATCAAAAATAATTATTTGAAATAACTAAAAAAAAAAATTCTAAAAATACTTAAAAATATATTAAGTTTACAGAGTTTAATCTATTTAATTACAGTGAGCTTTTGGGTTTTCTGTGTGGAACTTCAGGTTCTGTTCCATAATTAAGAAATCCTCATTTAAAATTGCTTGAACATTTTTAAGGATTCAGAGAGTTAAAACTCCAGCCTTCCAACTTCCTTAACCAAATTTTGTGTTTCTGATTCACACATGGAAAGACTGCTGTTGAATAAATTTATCAGTTTATTCAATATTTTCTTTCCACTGGTGGTGATGTGAAAAACATAACTTTTTTCCTAATATAAATCTGAATCTTAAAATAAGAACAAAAACTTATTAATGGCCCTGACAGCTGCAGTAGCCAGATGGCCCCACTCCGTGCATTAGCAAAGGAAGGATGTGTTGCTTTTTGTTTGGTGATTATTAAAAGGTTCACAGCCCGAGCTGCCCAATAAATTATTTTTGTGCCACTACTCGTTTCCCTAATTCTCTGCAACAGAAAGCATGCTGGCCACATTAATGGGATCTATACAAGGTTAGAACAAACTAGAATTACATTTTAAATCCTAATAAAATGAATCCAGTCAGAGCAGATTTTAAATAGTGTTAAACTACATCTATTTCTAAGTGAGTAATGTTATATTTATGAATGAATCTAAGCTTGCTGCTGTGGTAATATAAAATTCTGTGAAAAAAAAAAAGACCACAGCTAAAGTTCTGGTGCCGTTTTATCATCAACACAAGAACAAGAGCTTTCTGGGACCAGTTTGTCCCACAAAGTTTTATCCTTCCAGAAATGAACTGTTCATCTATTTTTTATTTTCAAAGAAATGATGAATTAAAAACCTTCTTTAACTTAAAGAAGTTCAATAATTTTTCCCCCCTAACTTTCTTAAATTAATCTATTGGCGTCTCTTTCTAGTGCCGATTATGAACGCCTGCCTGTATTCAATCAGGATACAGTGTGGAAAGTTTATGGGTGGAAAGTCACACTGATCTTTATTGTAAAGTATGTTTATGAGGAGTAAGTTTTGAACACCATTTCTGCTGCTGATGATGACATTTTTATCAACAGATGATATTCTACAATCAATTATTGATGTCTGTATTAAGCTGCTGTGGTTTAAACTTTTAAAAAATGTAAATTTTAAAGATTTTGAGATATTAGCAACAATCAAAATGATCGAACATTAAATCATCATTAGTATTTTATGCCAGTTTAAACCTTTGAATTATAAGTTATTTATTTAAAAAAAGAAAAAAAAACATATGTAATAAATGGTGTGAGGGACAGGCCATTGTTGGTGATTAATAGATCTTAATAATAATAATGGATTGCATTTATATAGCGCTTTTTCTAGGCACCCAAAGTGCTTTACAATTCCACTATTCATTCACTCTCACATTCACACACTGGTGCACAGTTGTAGCCACAGCTGCCCTGGGACAGACTGACAGAAGCGAGGCTGCCATATCGCACCATCGGCCCCTCTGGCCATCACCAGTGGGCGGTAGGTGAAGCGTGTTGCCCAAGGACACAACGACCAGGACAGACCGAGCTGGGGATCGAACCGGCAACCTTCCAGTAACAAAATGAGCTTCCCAACCCCCTGAACCACGGTAACCCCTGTCTTGGACATGTCAAAGATCTGCAACAAAACTGATTTGTTTTCATTATTGTTTTGTGTAGTGTCAGATAATCCCGCTCCATACCTTCATGGCCAAAAATACCTCATTCACTTTTATTAAAACCACTTTTTTCAATATCTCTGCTCTTGCAGTATAAAACTATGCATTCTGCAATGTCACCATTTTATTTTGAAGAAATGTAGCGATGTTTAAATTTTGTATTCCACCAGATTTTACCATTTGATTTGTTTGTATGTGTGTGTGAAATATTTTTTTAATCAAAATCTGATTCAAAATATATAATATATATTCTACATTACATTGTAGGAAACAGTTATACAGTACATGCTATAATGTGAGATTCCTGTTGTTCTACTACTTCATGTCATGTATTCATAGTTTCAGGTATAAAAACAGATCCTTTTAAAACAATGTAAAGTCCAAAAAAAAAGAATGAATTTTTAGAGAAATATTCAAACTGGTGATTTTATATATATATATATATATATATATATATATATATATATATATATATATATATATATATATATATATATATATATATATCAGAGGTGTGGACTCGAGTCACATGACTTGGACTCGAGTCAGACTCGAGTCATTAATTTTATGACTTTAGACTTGACTTGAAAAAATGTTGTAAGACTTGTGACTTGACTTGGACTTTTACACCAATGACTTGGGACTTGAATTGGACTTGAACCGGTTTACTTGAAAAGACTTGATATTTTACCCCAAATATAAAATTTAACATGCATATTATATAGAGATTGAAAATGTGACGTCATTCACGGGTAGAACCGCAAAGGATTCTGGGAACTCGTGGCAAGTGGTACTAGCGCACGCAGGCTTTCAATTAAAATCAGTTATACAGCGATAAAAAGAAACACAAAAATGTCAAGAAGCTGTTGTATTATTAACTGCAATAGCCGGTCGCATGACAGCCACGGGAAGCTGACGGGTAAAGAGATCGGTTGTTATCGGATTACGTCGTTGAAGAGAAATTGTTCGAGCCATGTTTCCGAAGTAACAAAGAGGCGACTGGATTGCAGCCATTCAAAGATCAAATATAACGTCCCAGAACACTCCAGCTCACAGGTTAGTCTGCTCCAAGCATTTACACAAAGGTCAGTCTGCTGTTGTAGTTAATGCGTCATTTTTCTTAACATAATTAGTGATATAGGTTACAAGCAAGTCTGGCGCTGAACAGAAATTGTCGCGCTATGCTCCTTTGTTTATTGTGCATAAATAGTGAATTGTCCTGACACAATATTGCGTTTCGCTTCTGTTATTATGGTACATTGACAAAAACATATACTTTTATTCACAGGATAAAACAGGTTTTATGTATCACTAATTGCCCAGTGCGATTACAGACTGCGGTAAAGTGAGCCGTCATTTGTGAGCCGCGGTCAAGCCAGCCGCCTCCTATCCGCGCGGTGATTACAGCATACAATATTGTTGTCACTGCTACATTTCTGTGATGCTACCAGAAATTATTTCCACTACTAATTAATTACCGTTGAGCTCAAAGGTCCTATTAATAAACGGTTAAGGAATGTGTATTTATGACGACAATTTGTGAGACTGGTAAACTTATGATACGTACGATGGTCTTTCGTTCTACACGGTGCATTTCAAGGTCCTGCACCCATCCGTCGGTAAACTGTACCTGGGCTTGTTGCAGTGACCTGAAGTTACTAAACTTCATGAGTGTATGCACTCACTCCAAGAACCGTATGATTATAAATATGCATATAAATATGCTAAGATGAGATAGCTGACTTCATCTAACTAGCAAATGTTGTCCAGGCTACGTTGGTGATACAGTTTTTTTTTAATGTGTATGATATTTTTGTCATGCGATTTTAAAGCTGGTCCTACAAGCGCATCCAAGAATAACATGCAGCTTATCTCAGAACTGTCGGTGAAAATTATTCTTGGAGCTAGGTTTAATTGAGCTGCATTTTAAAGAGGTGCAATTTCACAATTTGTGTATATTTTCTAAGTTCACTATTTTGTCATGTGTTGAGAAAAACACAGATTTTAAAATTACATGGTCTAATATTTACATTTAGCATAACTGCAACATTATTTTTTCGTTTTTTTTTTTTAAAGACTCGAAAAGACTTGAAATTCAAAGTTTCAGACTTGTGACTTGACTCGGACTTTTACACCAGTGACTTGAGACTCGACTCTGACTTGCCTGACATTACTTGAGACTTGACTTGAGAGTTGAGGATAAAGACTTGAGACTTACTTGAGACTTGCAAAACAATGACTTGGTCCCACCTCTGATATATTATTTTTATATATATATATATATATATATATATATATATATATATATATATATATATATATATATATATATATATATATATATAACAAAAAAAACAAAAAACACCCAGCCCGCCCCTGCAGGCGGTTTATCCTTCAAGCTCGGGTCCTCTACCA
Organism: Astatotilapia calliptera; assembly: GCF_964374335.1. Lineage (NCBI taxonomy): Eukaryota > Metazoa > Chordata > Actinopteri > Cichliformes > Cichlidae > Astatotilapia > Astatotilapia calliptera. The sequence continues at coordinate 2,659,274 of NC_137427.1, forward strand.
GAGGCCTGGGAGCTTGAGGGTCCTGCGCAGTATCTTAGCTGTTCCCAGGACTGCGCTCTTCTGGACAGAGATCTCCGATGTTGCTCCGATATATATATATCTATCTAGATATCTATATATCTAGGTATATATATCTATATATCTAGGTATATATATCTATCTATCTCGTCTCTCAGTTGTCATCAATGGCAAAAGCAGGACACATTTCCTTCACATTTCAGCAACTTTAAGGGCTCACTGGTCAACGTAAGTATTAAAATGATGAGCAGAAATTTGTTCCTGGATGTTATGGTGACCTAAAAATGAGCTCAAAGAAAAGTGAGCTGGTGAGCAGCATGTGAACGGTTTGACAGAAAGTACCAAAAACTACTGAGTAAGTTACTGTTGTGCATTATTGTTACCACGTGAGCCAGTCTGAGTGTAAGAACTGTCAGATTTTACCTATTTAAAAACGCATCATGCAGAGGTGGCTGAGACAGAATAAAACAGAGCCAGCCTCCACAGCTCCCAAGCAGCCACACAAACGACTTGTTCAAAGTGATATATGTTGTTTAAAAGTTAAAGAAGCTGCTGGAGTTGAAATCTGCTTCAGGGTGAGTAACGACTGGAATAACAAATAAATGTAGCTAAAGAATTATGACGAAGATAAAATAAGAAAAATAAATAAAAATATAACAACTTCATAATTATACTATTCGAATCTTTGATGACAAAACAAAGACTCCACGGTGTTCCCTCCTGCACCGTATCAAAAGAAGTCCTGAAGCTTTAGTGTTATTAGGTGTCATAAAACAGAGGAGCCATCACTGCTTGTCAATGCAATACAGAAAACACTGGTCATGCGTCTGACCCGTCTACTGAAAGGTTAAAAAAAAGAAAGATTTGTTCTACAATATAAAAGCAAAGTAAGATAGCACAGTGTTGTCTCACACAGATACTGTGACAGTTAAATGGAGGAGGTCTAAAGTGGTACAAAAGTGGTAAAAAAGCACAAAAGCAATGATCAAGTTCTTCTGTTTGAAGGAGAAAATATCGGCCTGCATTGCACCTTTCATGAACATGTCAGCAAGTGTCGAAAAATACTTCATGTCTATGATTATGTTGTTTTGAAGAATGAGAGGATGCGGCAAAACTTCAGCTGCCGATAGACTCTGTCAAACTGACAAAGATATAAAACTGCTCCATTAACTGTGTTAATCCAATTATATTTAATTTTTTTTATTATGTTTTATTTATTTACCTCACAAAGGTCGCCTCGAGGTTCTTTATAATGTAGGGTAGACACTTTAATATTAGAGAGGAAAATCCTACCAATCAGACAATCTTAGAGATAAGAGGAAGGAAGAATTCCTTTTTAACAGGAAAATGCCTCCAGACTGAGCCCTGGGAGAGGGAGCGCTCTGCCATGATTGGTTTGGGGTGACAGGGAAAGAAAGGAGCAGGCTCCACATTCTGGTTGAATAAAAATGTTTTATATTTTTGCTTACTAGGAAAAGAAAATAGAAAATTATACAAAGCACAAAAAGCTCTTTATAAACATACATTTATTTTAATTATCTGCTATAAGAAAATCTTTCATGTAAAAGAAATCGCAGTGAGACTTTTTCCTAAATAAAGGTTAAATGAATGAAACAAGAGGATGAGCATGGACTCTGTGTGGGCCGGAGGTCCCATCGCTCTCATTGCTGGGTCATTACTGTCAGTCTTCCAATTAAAGTTGGTGACTGATGAACCCAGAGAACTAAGTAACTTTAAAGGCAATCACAGCTGTGTTTTCTCAGGCATAAGGGATGGTAGCAAACAAAAGCATACAAAATTAAGCCACGACTTTAAAACCACTGCAAAGAAATGTTCTGCTGCTTTGACACATCCTGTCACACTGTAACATCACTCAAGAATAAAAGGCCAAGGCACAGATTTTAACTTATTGAGGATATGTTGGAACATATCCTGAGAGCTTTTTGTGCTTTGTATAATTTTCTATTTTCTTTTCCTAGTAAGCAAAAATCTAAAACATTTTTATTCAACCAGAATGCGGAGGCTGCTCCTTTCTTTCCCTGTCACCCCAAACCAATCATGGCAGAGCGCTCCCTCTCCCAGGGCTCAGTGCTGCTGGAGGCATTTTCCTGTTAAAAAGGAATTTTTCCTTCCTGCTGTCTCCAAGATAGTCTGATTGGTGGGATTTTCCTCTCTAATATTAAAGTGTCTACCCTACATTATGTTGGAACATATCCTGAATATGCCCCCAAATTGAAGAGGACAGAATTTTTTAAACGAATAAATAGGTGAAAAAATTCAAACAGCTCTTCAGTTCTATTTATTAGCAAAACCACTTTTGATAAATTGTACATGGATGCACAGGATCTCATACTGTTTGTGCTTTTTAGGGGAAGCAAAGAGTTCTCTGTGACAGAAAATAATATGGAAAGACCCGAAGCTGCATTTATGCATTAATGCTTTGGTGTCATCAGCTGATCGGGTTTAGGGTCACATGGCGACATGAACGGTGCAGCCTACTTAACATGGCTCTGACCTCAGCAACCTCAACACCGCACCAGTGACGTGAGAGCGCGAGAGTGGGGCTGCGAGGGCCAATGGAGCAATTATCGTGATTATTGATTGGGGCTTTAATCATCACCACAGTGAATCTATGACATCACGGTGGGACAATTTGATCTGTGCGTCTCGTCACCCTGACGAGTTACATCTTTAACGTGACAGCACCTACGCCACACCCCTGCATGCAAATCTCCAGTCATCCAAGAGCAAAGGGATTGGAAGAGAGATATTTGTTGTGCTCGATGACAGACTGTTTTCCAGAGAGAGGACAGCATTGTCATCTCGTCTCCCTCTCCCTGCTTCCACCCACCCGCCCCCCCGGGATTGCTTCCACTAGAGTATGAAAATACCCTGTCACTTAATAAAAGCCTCCCTCAATTACAGTTTATTTCACTTTTTTGTTGTTTTCTCTGCTGTGGCAGATGAGACTTGGGCATGAAATGGAATTATTGGAGTTATCAATGCAAGATGGCAAAGCTGGCACAAACAAAAGCCATTTGTCTTTATTCACTGGGGAAGTCTGAGAGCAGCCTCATTATACTGTGGCTCGAATTAATCTTGGGCCCCTGTCTCTCTCTTTCACCTTGGGAGCCTGATACAATGTATTGTGTGCTTCTTAAAATCCCGAACACATACTCTAACCCTTGGTGCAGGTTACTGATAGACTTTCGTGTCAGGTGGAGGACAGAGAAACAGAGGTGGTGCAAGCCTAATGTGAAAAAACAGGAAAAGGTTGACTTCCTTTCTCTGCTTCAGATTCCGCAGTGTTACATGTTTGAAACAACAGAAGGAAAATCAGATGGGGAGGACTATAGCCATACATATTTATATTCAGTGTCACAAACAGTCTTTGGAAGCCGTATAGAACTACTTTGATTTGGGCTCAGATTTTTGTGACACATTTTTAGAAGCCCCGTCAGTGAACCCGGTCTTGTTCTCACCTTGTAAGTCTGTCTGGGTGCAGACAGATTTTGTCGATGTGAAAGAATCACAACCGTCTGAGATGCATTTAGGAAACTCCACAGATATGCAGTTGAGATAAAAATGAAGGCCAAGATCAGAGATGGGTGTATTCAGACTGGATTACTACCAAAGGATGCAAATGTAAAATGGGTGAGAAGACTGTAGGTCCTACATGTTTCATGGCTGACTCATTTTTTTTTATAACACATTTTTATAAACTCAAAGGCCTACAGGCTGCCTCAATAATGTGTAATTGTTTTGTGTAATTTTAACTTTGTTTGTTCGTATGTATTTGTCTTGAAATGTGCTGCCTCTTGGCCAGGACTCCCTTGAAAAAGAGGTCTTTGATCTCAACAGGACATTCCTGGTTAAATAAAGGTTAAATAAAATAAAAAAAATAATCACTGTAAAATCTGGTCTTGGAGACACTGCAGAAACTCCCACAGAGATCATTCAGTTAAGACCATCAGAGTCAAAGAAGACTGTTATTTCCATCTTCTTTAGTGATCCCGTATGTGTCAGGATTATTGGAAACATTGAGATGCGTTTTCTCTAAAACTGCATCTCTGTGGCTTTCAAACCCCAAAGATTGGGTCCCCCAGCACAAACAAAGTAATATAGTGTACGCTGTTAAGTGCCAGGAGGAGCGCCGTGAATTATACATCAGGGAAACTAAACAACCTCTGGCAAAGAGGATGGCACAACACAGCAGAGCCACCTCGTCAGGCCAGGACTCTGCAGTCTATTCACACCTACAGGCCAGTGGACACTCTTTCAAGGATGAGGATGTATCCTGGACAGGGAGGAACGCTGGTTCGAGACCATCTCTGAATGGAGGAGGAGCCTAAGGGTACATCTGTCACCATCTTACAATGCTGCGATTGCAGACATTCCCCAACTCTCTGTGAATGGTTCTCATGGTCATTGATCGGTGATTGTTGATCAGTGGTCATGGCAATTTGCATATTAATGATCAAGGAACTGACCTCACAGCTCAATGTTCATTTAGTGAGCTAATTTTAGCCATTATGCAAATGTACTGTTTATAAGATTGGGGGAAACCTGCAGTCAGCAGAGACTGAAGAAGTCACCTGGATGAGTGACGAAACGTTTCTCCCACTGAAAACATCCAGATGAACAGAACCAACCTTTTGGGATTTCCATTTACAGTAACTGATGGTTCTATTGGTTCTGGTCTTGCATGCTTGTCCATGTGCATACATTGGAACCCAAAGAAGGGAAAACCAATTCAACTGACTTCAGTTTAAGTGTATTTATATAGATCGTCGCACAGGGGTAACAAACTCCGACAGGCTCAGGGCAGGTATTTACGTGGGGCTTACCATTACGATATACACAGCATCTCATATTCTCTGTCTCACTTACACACACGCACAGTAACTGCAAAATACTAGCATATAGCAATAATCAATAATATCAATAGCATGATTCAGGTATTTGATCAGCACCATGGACAGCAACTGCAGCCAGCGGTCAGGGGAACAGACATATTTCTAAGGTTCTGCTATAAACTCACACCATCTTCTTCAGCTAGGCCCTAAACACGACCACAAGCCCCAAACAGACTGAGCTTCGATAAGTAACATAAAGATGGGAACAAACGCACCACAGGCCCTGACAGACCGACTCCATGAGCTCACAGCACCAAACAAGCACACACACACACAATAATAATAATTTATCAAAACACAAAGACAAGCCACTCACTTTTCAGAGGTGAGTAGCTTCATCTTTCAGGCCTTGTCCTGGACAAAGCCACTAACACTGCTCAGATTCAAAGTCCTGTTGGTATTCTCATCCTGCTCTCTTCATGCTTTCTTTTTTGAGCACCGCTTTTTTGCATTGTCTTGCTAAACATAATTTAAAATGCAGCAGTCCCGACTAACTACTCTATAAGACACTGGATGTTGTATTGGTGATGTCAGGGGCAATTTCCACAAATGACAGGGAGCAAGGCTAAAAAGTAAAAGTAATATATTTCCCAGCATGCCTTTCCGCTATTAAAATGTCTTCAGAAAAGGTGCCTATTTTAGTCAGTGAAGTGTAAAATTACTGAGTAAATATTTCCAGGGCTAAAATTTAATCCATAAAGAAAATGTATACCGCATAAAAAAGAGTTGAGCTTTGGTTCAGAAGATCAAACCATAACTTAAATGTAGAGAAGAACTCTTATAATCTGTCCACTTTTCCATAAAACTGGGAATATGAGCCTCATACCTTCAGCGCTGTCTTTGTATCGTTGCCTCAAAGCGATATTTAATATAAGCTAAAGACCCCGAGCGTACAGCAGCATAACAGATGGATGGTTCAAGGTCAGCTGATCCAGTCCTGTCTATGTTTTATCCAGAATTTTTTTTTCTTTTTCTTTTTTCGAAGCAAGACATAAGCAAATAACGGTGAGCTTAACACTTGTTAAATGCGTTGTCTTCATTGCCTCGAGCCAGAACAGGTCAGAAGAATGAAAATACCCAGGAGCCCCTGACTTTGAAAATTGTTTTTCACAGTGACATCTACAGAGACAAAGGGGAAACATTTCATATTCTAAAACATATTCAGACAATTCCGAATTCAGACAATATCTTTTGTTTTTAAATGAGAAAATACTTCAGGGATTAACACTGACTGGTTGGCTGGGGAAATACAAGTCTGGTCAACTCCAGAACCTCTGATAAAGAGCAGCAAGGAGCCGCTTTAATAAACCTTTCTTTGGGAGCCATCTGGGTCCCATCTGTCTCCCACACCGAGCTCCAGACACACAGTTGCTTTGGATCCTATTAAAGGAGCTTTTGCCTCCACCACTTCAAGCTATTGCCATAAATGTGGATGAAGCATCATCAGCAAGATCAAAAAGTGTGCTTTTTGAAGGTAGCCCAGAAAGAAAGCTATTAAATTGAGGGGAAGCACTTATTTAAATACTAAGATGTTAGTTCAATACGTAGGAGAGCTTCATATCCCATTTTTAACACCTGCTCACTATAAGCTAACTCCTGCAGAAAGACCTGGCTGTCAGAGTTACAGCTCAAGGAGTGTAATTATACACACATGAGATATATGTTCAAGGCCATATAGAAAAGAGCTTCAGGGAAGAACACAGCACCAGCACAGTGGTACTCGCTTAAGATATTCAGCTTTTTACCATCATACAGGCATCAAAGTAATTCCAGACAGTTCATAGACACTGTATCTTACTGGGAACATGAAGACATTTGTGTGGTATGATGGTCAGGGATTTTAGGCAGTTAACAACAAGAGAAAATATCACGAATAAAGAAGAATCGTACATTTTCATGTTCTTGATCCAGTCAGCTTGGAAAGAGTCTTCATGCATCATGTTTAAAGTCCTCTTTAATGTGCCTTAGGCCTCACTGAATGCAATAATATGTTAGTGTTGACTTGGCCGATTCATCTGAAGTCAATACAGAGACTTTCAGATTTAAAGCTTTTGTTGTAACACCAGAAGATCAAAAATGCAAAAACTGTCAGTATCAAGATTTACACCAAGTTTTTTTTAACATTTTCAATCAAAAATAAATAAATAAAAGAAAAATAAGATTAGGAATGTAAAAAAAAAAAAAAAAAATCTGTAAACTTTCGGCAGGGCAATTTTTTTTAAATACACACTCTCTCACAGGGTTGTTTTCGGCATGTGGTTATGATGGTTTGTTTGGGAATGGGAAGAATGTCCTCACAAAGATAAAACCTAAATGTTTGCCCCCGCCCATCATACAGAGTGGACTTTTTGGCAGAATATGAGAGACAGAATACACTGTCCAAGTTTGAGTTGGATTCGATGAGCTGGATGCTCAATCATCCAGGAAAGGAAATCCCGAAAAGTTGATTCCGTCCAGAAGAACAGAATCAACATTTTGGCACTTGTGGAGACGTGTGAAGAACAGGTGTATGGATGGATGGAGATACAGAGATACGTTGAATGTTGAGGAGAAAATGCCGTTACCCTAAAATGCAGCTGAGATTGCTGTTTAGCTAAATGGCGAATGTAAGGGGAGCATCCTCAGCACTTTTGCTGAACAAGCCGTGTAATGAATTTGCAATGCTTGTCACTTTACCCAATAAGCACATATGACTGGATCACGATTTCCTGCAATTTCTTTCTCGTTTTTTTTTTTTTTTTTTTTTTTTTAATCGTGGGGTAATCAGAGTTTGAAAGTAATTAAAAATTAGTTCCAATCTAATTACCAAGCGTGTTTAACCGGCTCTCACAGCTGCAGGACAAAATATCATTCAATCATTTTATCTTTACAAAAGCGCATACATTTCACATGTAGAAACAGCAACGTTTGATTAGCTATAAACAGCATATCCAATCAGTCTTGCCAAATGTTCCTGTTGAATTGCTTTAAGATAATGTAGAAATTATTAAACATGTCGGTGCCTCCTGTATCTACATTTGCCTGAAACTGATGGACATGGTCTGTTGGAGCTGCTTATTCAGATGAACAGAAACTCAACATCTCTCAGAATCTGTAACATAATGAACAAAGTTATAAGATAGGAATAACACTTATGTTTGCTGATGAAAAGTATGAGGACTCTTAATATGTCATGTTATCCATCAATGCCTCAAGGCCCACAAGCTGAAAGTATGCCTATTCAATTATTGTCGTAATAATAAAGATCAATTTATTAAGTGTACCACCAAATCACATTTTGAGGGCAAAGTGCATTACACAAACAGAAGCACTCAGTGAGATCAAAGTCTCTTTACTCATTCAGGAGATTTGCCAGCACTTAGCCACCGAGGCAGCCACACTGACCTTTGTAATGCTGTCATTAAAAAAAAGCAGGCTTCATACTCAATTAAGTACACCAGGCTTCACAGAGAGGAAACTTTGCCTCTCTCTGCATCAGTTACCATATGAATAACATATGAGCAATGATCCTCTGCTGAACAAATTTTTAATTTTCTCTCTTATTTATTCACACAAAGACAACAGGAGTGATCTCTGTATCCCGGCGCTGCTTCCGAAAAACTATCGAGATCTGCAGGAAATGTGGATGCATAAACTTCCCCTTTGAAAAAAAAGATGTTTCATTATTTATGATTTTATACTCACAGATGGAAATCATAAATATGCATCGTCTACCTCGTGTCAGAGCTGTTAGAGAGGCTGGCATTTTTGATCAGGCAGAATGGCAAGCTCAGAGCTATTTGTCATTAATTCAAAGCCAGAATATTTATTGTTTAGTACCGGGCAACGCCGCGCCAAAGGACGGCTGTCACTGTGATCGCCATTTAGGCCCGGTTCGAAAACATCAAGGATAACTCTTATTTACCTGTGACTAAAACATGGCAGATTAACATTCCCACCAACATATTCTAGATTTCTTGTTCAAGACAGTCGCAAAGACAAAGTAAATACAGAAAACCGTGTTCCAATAATTCCATCCAGAATTTAGTTCCCAGCGCTCATCTCAAAAGTTTCTTCACCTGCAAAGAAATGAATAACAGCGAGTAAGAGTTAAAGAAAGTCCCAGAAAAGCATCAGCACATGGTGCTTCATATTGTAAAGACCCTGCAATAAATACAGAGAAAATCAAAACAACCAAACAATCCTCTGACAATAAATAAATACTAACTAACTAACTAACTTTGAACAAGCACTTAGCAACAGTGGGAAGGAAAAGCTTTCTTTCAACAGGAAGAACCAAGTTCAGGGAGGGGCGGGCATCTGCCGTGACTGGTCGGGGTTAGGGGAGGAAGGCGGGACAAAGACATGCTGTGGAAGAGAGACAGATTATTAATAACAATCACTCACCATGTTCTTGCTGAGTGAAGAAGAAATACTCCCAGCAGCACAAGCCTATTGTAGCACAACTGTGGGAAGATTCATGGTCACCTGATCCAGCACCAACTATATACTTTACCAGAAAAGGAAAGATATAACCGACTCTAATGTAGAGAAGGTGTCTGGCTCCCAATTTGGAAACTAGGAACTCCCTCCTGCTCTACTTTTAAGTACTATAGGAAGAACAAGTAAGCCTGCAGTGTGAGAGCAAAGTGCTCTAATGGGGGTGAAACGTTACTATGAGGTCTTTCACATAAGATGGGGCCTGATTATTTAAGACCTTGTATGTGAGGAGCAGAATTTTGAATTCTGGATTTAACAGGGAGCCAATGAAGGGAAGCCAACACAGGAGAGATCTGGTATTTTGCTGCAGCATTTTGCATTAACGGAAGGCTTTTCAGGGAGTTTTTAGGACTTCCTGATGTCTAACTCTGATCAACACAAGCGGGACATGCCTCTCCGTGACCCTGAAGTGGACGGGTGGACAGATGGACACAATTGCATTCTAGGCAGAAACAAAATATGTGATTCTTGTAAAAATCAGCTTTAAATAATCCTGTCTTTTGACAGCAATTACTACGTGCCTTCTCTTTTCATTGTTATTAATTTATTTTTTCCAGTCGGTAATATTGATCCCAAAAGGGGAAACCCGGTTAGACAAGATACATCCACAAATGTTAAACTACTGCAGTGTGAAGTCATAGTTACTGCATAAATGTGACACCAAGTTTAGAGCAGAGTAAGTAAAGGATAATAAATACCACCGGGATTAAAATGTCATAAAACAACATGTCTTGTTGCAAATAATTAGTTTCATCTCTTTGGCGAAGCCTCAGAGTGGGATCCACTTCTATGAGTAGAAGGTCATGGAGGCCAATTAGAGGGTTCAGCATGGCTGCAGAGATAGATGAGGCAGATACATCAGATGCAGAGACTTGCATCAATATGATCGCTGCATCTTGATAATAATTTAGATATTTGGATTAGCACTTCCCATTAAAATAACCCATTAAAAGATAAGTATAAGGGATACTGAGGCATTTGCTAAGTTTGATTACTTTTAAGAGGGCTAAATGGATTGAAACTTATTAAAGTCTTTAATCATAAAGTACTTCATAAAGAAGATTATCTATCTGAAAGTGAAAAACACTTCAGAGTTGCTTTAGCCAGCCATATCTTTGCATATTTGACTGACATATGAAATGTGATGAATTTGGCTGCCATAAAAACAGCGATGATGCACTAAGTGAAGCTGTCAGAAGGTGCCTCTCCAAAGCAACACTAGTCACAGACTCGTTGCCACATTCTGACACTTCTAAGACTCTTTGTTGAATCGTGATCCCCGATGTATTGCGACAGCATCTGTGCTTTCATTTCCAATTTTACCGGTTCCAACGGCCCATATGGAGACTGTCTGAAGTTATTGTGTCACTGTGTATGCAGATCATTTAGGTCTTCGTGCTGCCGCTTGAGTTTCAGTCTTTGCATCTTGTGTTTGGTTGCAGACTCATTAGCATTTTACCTTAAATCCGTTATTTTCCCAGGATTTAAAAAACTGTTGGCTGTAGGTCTATTTTGTGTTGTCAACAAACTGGAGATCATTTCCAATACAGTGAAATACACTGTAATCCCATTCACCCGGGTCGCTCAGGATAAACACTGAAAGACTTTCCGTGACGTTTATTTATTCCCCCTTAAACTCTGAGTTTAAAGGCAGCAACAACAATCAAGTAAGCACAGAGCCTGGCTTCTTTGGGAGTGTGCACCTCTGCAGTGAGAAAAACCTTGAAATAAGGTTACACCCGCCAGTGCAGACTCTGCATAGCAATACATGGGACAGATCCACCCCCCCCCCCCCCCTTTTTTTTTTAAAGCTTTGTTGGTAACAAATAATTTGATGCTCTTTTTGATTTTTAAAGCAGGGAGTTTATTTCTAAACGGTGGTGTTACACTCCTAATAATAATCCCAGCACATCTCAGCAGTTACTTCAGTGAATAACGTACTGAAGTCCTGAATGATCACACCGTTATATCTTAACAATCTTAGACTCTCATGTTGACCCAAAAGAGTACTCCGTGTCTGCAGGCTTTTGGTCCCAAGAGTTTCTTAAAATAGAACGAGGGGGAGAGCCTTCAGCTGTCGGGCCCAGTTTTGGTTCAGCAGACAGACAGCCTCGATATTATTGAGATTAGGCTTCAAACTTTCCTTTTTGATAAAGGCTTATAGTTTTGACTGGATCAAGTTTAATTCAATTCAGTTCTATTTATATAGCACCAAATCACAACAGCAGTCGCCTCTTTATATTGTACAGTAGATGCAGAGAAAACCCCAACAATCATATGACCCCCTATGAGCAGCACTTTGGTGACAGTGGGAAGGAAAAACTCCCTTTTAACAGGAAGAAACCTCCGGCAGAACCAGGCTCAGGGAGGGGCGGGGCCATCTGCTGTGATTGGTTGGGGTGAGAGAAGGAAAACAGGATGAAAGTGAGCTCAAAGAGTCCATCCATCCATTTATTTTCTTCTGGTTATTAGGAGCTGGGTCACGGGGGCAACAGCCAGCCACCCTTTGGAGAAAGCTCATTTCTGAAGCTTGTATCCATGATCTCACTCTTTCTCTTAGTTGTGCTGCTGTAGGGTTGGGCTGCTGGAGGACTTCCTATCATGTACTTAGCACTCCTTCCTTTTATTCCTTGTAGTCCCCATGTTCTTATATATTACCACTACTACACTTCATTAATGTTTGCCTCCTCTCTCCTGTTTTTTCCTACCATGGTGTCTTTCTGCGCTCCTTTTTTCTCCTCTTTGGTTCTCACGTCACATCCGGACACAGCAGATGGCTGCACACCCCACCCCACCCCTGGTTTTATCAGAGGTGTATCTGTTAAAAGGGACTTTGTATTTTCCTTCACTGAGATCAGCGCATGCCTGCATGCATGTGCAGCTTTAATTATGGCTCAGTCCAGAGAGCTGAACATTGTGGCTGCAGTAAGGGAAGAAATGCTGCCTTATCCAGAAGTGCGATATACGATTTAATGATTCAATTCAATTTTATTTATACAGCGCCAAATCACAACAAAAGTCGCCTCAAGGTGCTTTATATTGTACAGTAGATCACACAATAATAGATACAGAGAAATAACGTGCAGTATTTTTAATACTGTAGTCATTTAAGTGTAATATGACTTTAAAGAAAAGTTAGGGGACAATATTTCAGGTAGTGTGTACTTTTGTTTTATATATGCATATATATTTGTATTTATTTGGCTTTAACTCTAAACCCTCTGTTCCCAGGCCCAGTTTGTGCATCAAAACTACTTTTATCTTTATCTAAAAGCTCGTTTTTCATTTACTTATTTATTTAAAAAAAAAATCATTGTTAAGTACCATTTCCAGTATGTCAAGAAGTAAAGAGATATGTCTGCCACCACACGGCTGAAACTGTGGTGAACTGTAGTCTGTCAGTGCAACCGTCCTGTGTTTTCCAGAAGAGATCTGTTTTCATGGTTGATTGAATGATTTGTCTTCTACTTAAATGTAGACTCAGTTCTTAATGGACTTTGGTCCTAAAACACTCTTGTCATTAGAAAGCCATCTTCGTAACACCATAGACATAATTTGTCTGATAATGGAATCTAATGTGCTTTAAAAAAAACAAACAAACAAAACTGCTGACCGCGGACTAAAGATGAAAGTGAAACCTTTTTGTTTGAAGATTTTGAGCAAAACAAGAGAGCAGCAATCATACAAAACAGCTGACCTGCAGAGCCGTGTACAGTTTATTCTTCAGCGCGGCCGGATGTAATTATATGCTAGTCAGGTCAGGCTTGTTTAAGAACTTCAAATGTTATTTGTTTCCTTCCTTCTAAATATCTCAAGGCTTTATGTAACTCCAGCAAATGTCAGCTATTAATGCCACTGATCCCTTTGAAAAACCAGAAGACTCCAGAATCAAGCATCTGGGAATTCGTCTGCATCAGTGTATCTGTGAGAAATCAAGGTGTGAATAAGGTTATTTCCACTGGAATCGTTTTGAACTTTGATTCCAATTGATATTTTTTGTTTGCCATGTTGTTCTAGTCCTGCAATGATATTCTGTCAGAATGGAAATGTGTGTCTGACGCCTGCTTGCGCCTGTAAATGGGCAAAGACGGCTGGAGTTTCATCTTCTTCATTGTGTAAGTTATGCACTCTTTAGGATCGGACCAACGATGTCTTTTTGCCTTGTGATTTCTCAATTTCAATATTTTTTTTTTCCAAAGGGTGTTTATTTGCTTTTTGATGAAGTGATTTACATAAATAACAAACAGTGTGAGAAGAGTGCAGATGCTGTGTGCTACAGAATTACATGAAAGAATAATGATGAAAGACATCAAGTCCTAATGAGGCATCTGGAAATGCATATAAAAAAGGCAACCTGGTGTATTCCTTCACTCCCTGGGAAATTGGTGCTTGTCCTTGTTGCCTTGAGCCTCACTGCAAGAGTGAATTGCTGTGATTCGGTTGCCAACTGGAAAGATGATTTTTTTTTCCCCCTCTTTTTGAGCCCTATTTGATAGTTTTCCCATAAATGGTCGAAGTCTTCGATGACTTCAAAGTACAAAGAATTCATCAGACCACACCAAGATATATAACTGTGAACAGAAACTAAATTACAACTCATCATGAAACACATTGGCAATGAGATTTGTTCTGCCCAAATACCAGGAGACCATCACTGAGATTGGCTTTTATGCAGCTGGCTGTAGAAAACAACTGAGGCACCAACAACTGTCTACATCATGTGATTGAGAGCGGATGCTGCTTTTAGTCTGCGTTGGTTATTTACGGTGACTCGAACTGACAGCAAGCAACACAGGGTTAGAGCTCCACCAACGCACAGGCTGCACTCTGGCAAAGATTAAATATCAGTTTTAAAGGTCAATTAAGCTTGATTTTCACTCGTGCGCGGAACAAAATGTGTCTCTCAGGAGCTAAGGACACAGTTGAATTAATTACCTAAAAGGTCTCGCAGATGACTCCTCAGATGGAAGGGCCGCTTGAATGGATTAGCCAAAATCATCCCATAAAACTCTTGGAACCATTAAAGTCTCTCTTATTCCGTATATCCAACTACAGCATGTCTCAATACAAGTCTGATTGGTGTGTGTGTGTGGGTGATCATGGTCCTCAGAGGATCATTCGTGTTGCTGACCTCTCAGCTGGGGCTTCCAGCACCAACATTAGTTTTCTATGATCGTCATTGTCGTTGGTGGTGGTGGTTTTTTTTGCCCAGTGCACACCGGACATTACTTTCCATGAATATTCACATCTCACTGAGATACAGCCCACTTTACTTTTGAGCAGGACAAAAATAGGTGCTGAAACGTTGTATAGACACAAGTGAATTGGTGTTGAACCGTTTTAAAAACCCAGTAAACTTTCTTCTGTCACGGTGTTGGGTCTGCAACCCAATATTTGTGTTTCAGATTCTGAATTAATATTCTTTGATTATTGTTATCTTTATTTTTTAGGCTCTAAGTGATCGTGGTTCTCCCTCCCTCAGAGTTCCTGATGTATAATCTCTGTCTTCGGGTTTTTCTCTGTGCCCCTCGTTTCATGTCGCCCTCGTCTCCATGTTTGTGCATCTCCTGTGTCTCCCCCAGTCTTGTCGCATGTTCGCTCTGCCTTCCCTGTCAGCTGTGTCTCCCATTTCCTGTTTTACTTTGATAGTCTTGCGTCTTTTGTTTTCAGTTTTGCTTCCTTTCCGTCTCGGTATGTGTGATCAGTCCCACCTATGTTTCTCTCCGGTTTCCCATTCCCTCGTTACTCCCTGGTGTATTTAAGCCCTGTTTTTTCTTCTGTGCTCCTGACAAATTCCTAGTTCTCTGTTCTGGGTTAGTTTTCTAGTTTGAGTTTCATGTTTCTTTAGTGTTAGAGTTCTTCCCAGCAAACATAGCTGCTAGTTTGAGTTTACCTATCCATGTACAAATTCTGCATTTGGGTCCTTCTTTTCCTACCACAGCATCAAAACATGGCCGTATCAACATGAAAACACAGGCTGTGTCCAAATTCAGGAGTAGCATGCTTCGAGGGCTGCATTTGTAGGCAATGACGTCACAGCAATCCGACAAAGGCAGTCCAAATTCGAAGAGTCCTCCAAATGTGTCTGTAGTGTAACTCTGATTAAACACCAAGCTAAACCTCTGTCAATGAATACAGGAGTCCGAGTAGAGTTGACTTTTTACTCCGAATCTTCATTTGACAACTGGTGAAAACTGTAGTTGAAAAGAAATACACAATAGAAAAAATGACCATGTTTACATAAATACTGCATCACGAAATAACTCAAAATGTGACCTTACATCTTCGTATTAGCTTGAGCAACAGTAATAATCATCAAAACGAATGCCTTTTTCAACATGTACATATCAACCCTCATGAATGACAAATAAAATATAGTTTTTAACAAATACCGCTATTTATGCTTTTTTAACACCTTCATCATGAAATATGTACACTTCCAGCGTTGCCTGAACAATGTTCCCAAGTGGATGGCTGTGGATAAGCCTCAGAGCAAGACTGCATGTCACTATCCCTCTTAGAGCAACCAGGAAGAGGAAGTAAACAGGAAATGAAGCAATACAGGTAACCCACCAGGAAGTGAGGTTATTAGCAAGTTCACCTTCAAAATTAAATCTTAACATTTTTAACCCATTTTACTTTTCTTTTAAACTTAAATACACACAAATGAATTATTTTAAAGCAAACATTAAAGATAAATGGCATAAATGCCTTTGAGGTATCACAGTGTCCTACTTTACCCAGGTTTGAAGGATGAGTCGGGTGAATCCTTTGTGGCTCACCATATCCCAGGATTCATTGCGGGTCGTACAGGAGAATGTTTCACATAAATTTAGAAGAAGAATTTTTCGCATAACAATGGCGGACAAATCGGTAGTGACAGCGGGGGAGGAATACACATTCAAATGTAAGTACATGAAAATCTGGTGGTACAAAAGTTAAACTTTTGTAGCGGTTGGGTTGTTAGGCTTTGGGCATATGCGTATGGTTATCTTTTAATTTAAATAATCTCCCTAAAAATTCCCCTTAAACTAGCTTGTATCTAAACTAAACTATCTTTTGATATGTTTTAGCTAACAAACAGTAGATGGCTCTATTTATCAAAATGCGAGGAGAAAATGATCACCTCTTCCCTGGGGTGAAGAATTCTGCCACTGTGGCATGAAGTGTAAATGAACTTTAAATTTGGTAATATTTTCACATATTTGTTTTAAAAATATTTGTTTTATTTTGAAGTCCATGCTTTTATTTTGAAACAGGAACCTAGCGCAAAGAACAGGATGAAGGCTTGTTAGTAAAGTGTGCTTTACAAGGTAAGGTAAAGGTCAAAGGAGCTTGCGAAGAAAAGCGTCTGGACTTCTTTAAGTTGCTTAAGACGTTTCACCTCTCATCCGAGAAGCTTCTTCAGTTCTAAGGTCAAATGGTGGAGAGTCCCAGATATAAACCCAGTGGGAGTTTCCCCCCCACAGAGGGACAAAAGGACCCCCTGATGATCCTCTAATCACATGAGCCAAGGTGTGAAAACAGGTGTGGGTCCCAATCAGCCAGAGTTTCAGGTGAGCTCATTGTGAGACCTGGCCCCACCTTATTGTGGCAGGATGAATGTTTTTCCTTGGTTCAACCCACTTTCAGCCTGGCGCATTAGGGGGAGCTAGTATAAATAGTGGCCATTTGAGCATTCCTGGATCGCTTACCTGTGATCTCCTTTTTGGTCACCTGACTTCCCTTTGGTGTTGCAGAGATCATTCTGAAGCCTCCATCGCGGCTGGTCATAGCTGTAGAAGCCTCCTATGAGCCACTCTGCTCATGTTTCATGACGCGCTTTACTCGGAAGTGTGGGCCTTAGTTTTACGCAACGCCACGCTAACTGAAGTGCTGCTGCTTTGCTTTGACCGTCTGTTCCCGTTGCGAGGTTTTTCCTGCTGCTGCCAGCTTTTTAAAGTGGACGTCGGCGTGGACAGCGGCCATATGCATGCCGGTTATGGGAGTCAGCTGGCGTACATATTAATTGACCAGATAATTAACTTATAGTCGGCGTCTGCGTACAGACAGAGGCTGAAGCTCTCCAAACCTGTCGTGAGGACCAAAAAACTGGAGCAATGAGGAGGAACTTCGCACGTGTTTGGAGTCTACAGACTGGGACACAATGAAGGCTGCTTCTAACAGCTTGGATGAGTTTACGGACACTGTCACCTCCTACATCCACTTCTGTGAGGACAGCATTGTGCCATCACGCACCAGGGTGAGTTATAACAACGACAAACCCTGGTTTATTCCTAAACTCAAAAAGCTAAACTCAAAAGGCCAAGTACAGGTTCACTAAAGAAGTGGACATTGCTAAACATCAGCACTCTGAGAAGATGCAGCAGCAGATCTCAGAGAACGACTCGGCCTCTGTGTGGAAAGGTTTTAGGAATATCACCAACTACAAGCCTAAAACCCCCCACTCCACTGACGACTTGCTCTTGGCCAACACCCTTAACGACTTTTACTGCCGTTTTGACGAGCCATCAGGCAGCCTTCACACCTCCAACGGCCCCAACAATAGAGACACTTTGGACACTAATTCCCTCACCTCTCCCCCCTCCATAGAGCCATCACCACCTTCAAACACTTCACCTACAACACCCCCCTCCTCACCCCACACAAAAGAGGATTTCACACCACCTCCTCCCACCACAACTCTTCATATTCATGAAGCAGGTGTGAGGAAGCAGTTTAAGAGTCTGAATGCTCGAAAAGCTCCCGGCCCAGATGGCGTGTCTCCTGCCACCCTCAGACACTGTGCAAACGAGCTGGCCCCAGTGTTTTCTGGCATTTTCAACTCCTCACTGCAGGCATGTCATGTGCCTGCCTGCTTCAAGTCCTCTACCATAATCCCTGTCCCCAAGAAACCTAGGATCACTGGAGTAAATGACTACAGACCCGTGGCTCTGACATCTGTGGTCATGAAGTCTTTTGAGCGCCTGGTTCTCTCCTATCTTAAGACCCTCACGGCCCCCCTCCTGGACCCCCTGCAGTTTGCATAAAGAGCCAACAGGTCTGTAGATGACGCCATCAACATGGCCCTACACTTCATCCTGCAGCATCTGGACTCCCCAGGAACCTACGCCAGGATCCTGTTTGTGGACTTCAGCTCTGCCTTCAACACCATCCTTCCAGACCATCTCCGAGGCAAGCTTTCCCAGATGAATGAGCCTGATCCCATCTGCCGGTGGATCACTGACTTCCTGACGGACAGGAAGCAGCATGTGAGGCTGGGAAAGAATGTCTCGGACTCCCGGACCATCAGCACCGGCTCCCCTCAGGGCTGTGTTCTTTCTCCCATGCTCTTCTCCCTGTATACCAACTGCTGCACCTCCACCCACCAGTCTGTCAAGCTAATCAAGTTTGCAGATGACACCACCGTTATTGGGCTCATCTCGGACGGGGATGAGTCTGCCTACAGGAGGGAGGTTGAACGTCTGGTGTCTTGGTGCAGCCACAACAACCTGGTGCTGAATGCCCAGAAGACAGTGGAGATTATTGTGGACTTCAGGAAGCACACAGCCCCACTCCCCCCCATCATCCTGACTGACACCCCCATCACCTCTGTGGACTCATTCCGCTTCCTGGGTACCACCATCACCCAGGACCTGAAGTGGGAGCCCACCATCACCTCCGTCATTAAGAAAGCCCAGCAGGGGATGTACTTCCTGAGGCAGCTGAAGAAATTCAACCTGCCAACACGGACGATGATGCAATTCTACACCGCAATCATCGAGTCCATCCTCACCTCCTCCATCACCGTGTGGTACGCTGGAGCCACTATCAGGGACAAACAGAGACTGCAGCGTGTTGTGCGCTCTGCTGAGAAGGTGATTGGCTGCAGACTCCCATCTCTGCAGGACCTGTACACCTCCAGGACACTGGGGCATGCAGCTCGGATCTCAGCTGACCCTTCTCACCCTGGACACAGTCTGTTTGACCTGCTCCCCTCAGGCAGGAGGCTCCGGTCCATTCGCACCAGAACCTCTCGCCATAAGAGCAGTTTCTTCCCCTCTGCTTTTGGACACATGAACAATAACCGTATGACTGTTCCCACCACTAACACATGACCCTACGCTGTGTTCACTGCATCATTCCATGTTTGGCACTGATCACCACCTGCACTCATTTATATATCTTTCTACGTAGCACTCATAATTCTTATTCTTATTTTTTCATGTCTATTTAAGCGTAATTTATGACAGTATGTTTGCACTGAAGCACCGCAGAAATTTCCTAATGTTGTAAACCTGCTCAACATTTGGCAATAAAACCCTTTCTGATTCTGATTCAGATTCTGATTCAGTTTGCTCCAGATTTTAAAGTTTTATCCAGATTGTATGTTGTTTTTCTGTTGTTTTGATTTGTAGTTTGGATTTTTGTTACGCCACTGGTGGGAGGCCCTTTTTCTAGCTGCAGATCACCAGTGTGGTCCTGCAGTGGGGTTATCCCCCAGCGCTACATTAGTTTTGTTGTAATATATTAAAACTTTCTTTGTTCTTTTATTCAGATGCGGAGTGCCGACATGGAGGAGACTAGGGTGCCTTGGCGGTGGGATCCTTTGCGTGTACACACCTGCCTTGTTTAGTTTATTAGTGTGAGTGTGATTTTGTTGCACTTGTTTCTTGGTGTGTTTTCTTTTTTTTTTTTTTGAGTTTGTGCGTGGTATCCCTGCCCCTCCACTGGTAAGCCTCAGCTCTGAATACCTTTTTAAGCATATCTGTACATGGATATTTATGATTGTGCTTTTATATGGTGTTTTAAATAATTATTAATAAATTGTCAACTTGTTTTACCATTGAACCTCGTCTCTGTACTGAGTATAACAAACCTAACTGCCTTCTTGGTGATTAGTGTTACTTCCAGTATTCTCTGGGTGAAATTCCCAGAGTGGCGTTGTCTTTTAAACTGTGAGGAGTATTTACTTTATTCTCACCTCGTGCTGCCACATTATCATGTGATAAGAGACAGAGGCCTTCTGTCCTAATACAGCAGTGGGTGACCAAAATAAAAGGGAAGAGGACACTGATGAGGAAGCTAGTCAGCTACCTACAACAGGGAGGAAGAGGAGAAGGGATAGGGACGATGAGCTGCTCGACCTCATCTAAGAGGATATGAGGCATCAAAGGGAGGCTGAGGAGAGGATGGACAGACTTTTCTCCATTCTTGAAAGATTAGTCCCAAAGTGACAGATTCATTCGAATAAATTTGTTAGATTTATTTTTTTGTAAGTTAAAACATGTTTGATGCCTGGAAGATTTCCTAAATGACAGATGTATTGGAATATTTGTTGCACTGTTATTTGTTTTGTGAGTGTAAACATCTTATGTTATCAATAAATTGAAACAAACAGTAATTGTCACTGAAGCCATTTTATTAACATGTATGAATATAATGCTAAATCTTGACAATTTTATGAATATTTACCACCAGCAATGCAAATTTGTCCTCTGTAGAGCACCTTTCTAAACCTGAATATCTCCCATGCACTGCATACTACGGAATTGCCCCTTTTTGGTATCTACAGAGGACATTTAGGGCTTTCCAATGATACCAAATGTGAAGGGGTGGAGCTTTGGGAACTTTAGTTTTTTCATTAAGGAACATGGCAGCCATCGCCGCAAGCACATTTTATGGGAAGAAGAAAAGTAAGTGCATAAAACTTCTTATTGAGCAATTTTTAGCTATAAATGTTGTCAGCATATTTTAAATAAGTCTCTTAATAACACATTAAAACATCGTAGGCTTAATTCTAACTTCATTTTAGTATAGTATTGAAGTGTTTAAAAAATGTCCTCCATAGTGGACATTTGTAGTCATTTCTTCCATTTTGCTCTGTTTTTTTAAATGACCAGAAAAGGAGTCCTTTTTAGAAGCAGAAAGAAATTTATTGCAGTTTGATGAGGGACACTCAGATCTTGAGTTGTCTGATGAAGAAGATCATAGGGAATAAGCCCTTGAAGAAGAAAGAAGGAGGAGCATCAGGAATGGTACTCAGACCTGAACTTGCTGTCATTAAGTGGTTGGACAGTTGTCATGGCATCCTCTGCCTATGGCAATCAACCTCAGGACAGACGCACAAGATGGTTTAAGAAAAACAAAAGGTTTGTCCATGTGCCAAGTCCACTGGCAATTGCTGAGTACACTACCAATATAGGTGACGTGGACCATATTGAATGTTGAGTTTCTACAGGATGGTCTCTCACACTCAGAAATTGACAGTATGTGCAGTTTTCTACTTTTTGATCTGGCAATCACCAACTCGTGGCTTCAGTATAGCAGTGACTTGCAGTTTTGGGGGAAGAAACCACTACAGTTCCTTGAGTTCAAACTTCTCCTTGGTGAAGAGTTGAAGCAAATGTTTGCCATCAAAGTTCATTTTTACACGTTCGGCCTTCCAATGTCTTCTGCAGTGGACATGTGATATCTAAAAAATGTAAACTTTTTTTTCCCAAAAAATTATTTCAGTCTTCTAATTACTTTACAAATATTGGGGGATTTAAAATTTTTTTGATTGGACAACATTTTTTTTTCCTGGTAGTCAGGAGGTTAAAGTAAATATCAGTACCAATAAAAAAAAAAATATTACCAACAATACTTGAAGACGGGAAAAGAGAGTCTTTGCAGCCACTTCCAGGTGTTCACACAGGATTAACCTGAGTGACCTGAGATGGTCGATGCTATATTACTACTAATATAATACATGTAACTTTTTAGCAGACTGTCAAGTGCTGTGTGCAGACAGCAATGGTGGACCCAAAAGTGCAGACTCAAGGGGGTGAAACAGTGCAGTCAAAATACACAGACCAGAGAAAACACAGGGCTTAAACATACAGATGGAGCAATCAGGGAACAGGAGTCAGGAGGGAAACACAGCTGGGACAAATCAGGCTTAACGAGACAAGGGAACCAGACATACTGCACACAGGACAGGGACCAACATAAAATCCCTTACATTACTCGAAAAAAAAAAGTACTCGAATTACACCCTGGTGTGCCAGCCCACATACGTGTTGATGAAGCGGCCCTGATGGTCATAGTTTATATAGTTGTGGTCTCTGGCCTGCTGCAGAGGAGGGGTGATGCAGTGAGCTCACAGAGCATGCAGAGGCGGGAAGAACAGGTGTGCCTGGCAGGGTAATTGACGGTGTGTCTGCTTTTTTGATAGTGACAGACGGGCAGGAGGAGTGTGTGGCAACGAGCCAGGAGTGTCTGCGTCCTGAGCTGATCAAGGCTAAAAACCGCAGTTGCATTGCCACAAATATGAAGGATTGTTACTCCAACCTGACGCCTGTGTGCGCGTTTTCCAGGAGTCCTGTGTCACGATATTTTATATAATAGAGTAAATGTGTACGAATGACCGGCAATCATTCAGTCGTTGAAATTATCCATGAAACCATCTAGGTAATTCCTAAACACGTGGGGATTAGGGTAGATTATTATACCTGGATATGACTGGCCCTGATGAGCCTAAGGTATCAAACATGCAGGTGACGTTGATACAGGTTTTGTAGCTCCTCAGAAATGAAAACAGTACACAACACACGGAGCAACATTTCTTGGTCCATTTTACAGTTTCCATGCTGAGGCGGTAGTGACTGAGAAAAGAAAAAAACAGAAGTGAGGGCGGACTCTAATGTCTTCAGTAAAGCTCATGAATGTACTATTTTTTAATGTTACACACAGAGTAGATTCAACCCTCCTCAGTTTGAACGTTATGTGCTTTTCCTGCTTGCAGGCGTAATCAGAACCTAAAAGGTCTGTTTGAGGAAATGGCGTCTGACATGAAAGTGCTGCTGAAATGGATTCACCTAAACCATCCCATAAACTCTGAAGCCATTGACATGTCCCTTATTTCACTCATCTCTGTGCATATGTTTATGTGCCACAGTGATTGCTGCAGTCTATGGTTTCACATTAGTGCCATGAAATCCAATTTTCAACTTTTTTTTTTTTTTAAATATAATTGTGTTGAAATGTGAATCTTCACCTGACATATGCTGACTTCAGCTTAAATTAGTGACAGGAACTCAACTTTAGATCCGGTTTAGAGAAGAATTACTTATTGTTACGGCTGGGCGGGCCGATGTGTCTGAGGTGTGGACCCAAAGGCAGACACAGGAGAGGGAAAACTAAGGTGAGCAGTTTATTAAGGCTGATAACAAAAACAAGGCAAACTGGGGGAAAAGTTACCTAATCTGGGGAAAATGAAAACTAAGACATAAACGTGGCCTGAACATGAAAACTATGACGTGAGGTCATCAAAACATGAAGAAAAATCTGAACAGGAGCATGAGGCAAACCTGAGACTCACAGAACATGTAGCAAGACAAACAGACAGCCTGACACTGAGGACTTAAATACACAGAAGGGTAATGAGGGAAGTGGAAACACCTGGGAAACGCAGCTGACACAAATGAACCTGAACGCCACAGGGGAAGCAAAACTAAACACACAGAACATGGAAACACAAGGCTTTCAAAAGAAAAAGAAAGAACATAATGTGACGTAGACATGACAACATGAGCTTTACAACATGGGACAGGCAGGAATGAAACACAGGACACATTGGGGAAACACAGAATACCAAGAGAGATACAAGAGACAGATGAGAGAGGTGAAAGCACTGACATAGAAGAAAACATAAACTAGACTAAAACTCAACATAATATTAGAACTTAACATTATCTCAATATAACAAGCAATCAAAATACAACCTAAGTCAACAAGGCTGGGTCACAGACTCCGCCTCCTGACACTTATTGTCATATTTCAAATTATCTCAAAAGCTTGGACTGTATTTTGGATATTTTCAATTTTATTAAGATTAGTTGACCTTGAGTTGTCTTTTGTTGTGTGAAGTTTTTGCTCTTCTCCCAGTGTACACCCAGTAATACTGAACATGGCTGGATAAGTAAGGCGATCAAACAGGACATTGGGAAACCAGTCAGCAGCCAGGAAGTGGAGCCACAGGTGGAGCCACAGGTGGAGCCAAGTATTTGTACCATCTGCAAAGATGCCAGAGAGGAGGAAGAAGGAGGGAAACGTCAGTCCAGAAGCTCTGCTGCCTCTGCCTGCCCTGTTGCTACCTCATTTATCAAGCCTGTTGGACGCCAGTCAAGACGAGAGCGGCCTGGAATTAGTATCTATAGAAGAATTCTACAGTTACTGGGCAGAGACTGGAGCCTGCCTGCCTTGTGAGTAACGGGAGTTCGGTACCATGTAGATATACTAGTGTCGGGTTAGCAGGAGTTTGAGAGGAATAAATTAAGTGATTAGTAGCAGCTGGGTCAGCTGTGACAACAGTGAGTCTCAGAGAAAAAATACAGCTCAGTATTTCTCTTTATAACGCCACCAGTGCCGGAGTGGAGTGGGAAGTAGTGTCGGGAGGGAGTTGCTATACTGGAGGAGATGGGCTGCTGGCTGTGGGTCAGCTGTTTGGTTGTCACCAAAGCAAGAGTTTGGGAACGGATCACGCTTTGAAAGCTGTTTTTGGTTTGGACTATAAATACTTAGAAGACTCTATTAAAATCCTGAAAGCACTCAGAGATTAAACTGAAACTTGGTGTGGCTTCATACTCCTCAGTGGATTCCTCATCTTCAATGGACCATTCCTACTGGTTTTATGACCTGCTGACCACTGCTCCACCACTTTATCTGTCTTGTGTCAAATAATGTATCATAATGAATAACACAGATAATCTGCACTTTTGTGTCAGTCGTGTGCGCTGAGTTGATACTGCTCTTTAAATGGAATGGAAAGATGAAATTGTGCAAGATATGTTATTATAGGGAAAATTCCCCAAAGGTTTGGTGTGGCTGTACATCATTCTTTGTCTTTTATGACCTTTTCATCAGCTACACCATTAGCCTCCTACTCAAAATGTATCATTTTGGAAAAAAACAGAAACAAAAAGAAATATTGTATATTGTAAAATTTACACTTTACAAAAAAAAAGGGGGGGCAGGGATAGCTCAGTAGGTAGGGTGGTTGCCCCATGATCGGAAGGTCGGGGATTCGACTCCACTGAACGGCTACCCTGAGGTACCCCTGAGCAAGGTACCGTCCCTACACACTGCTCCCCGGGCGCTGCACTGGTGGCTGCCCACTGCTTCACTGGGTGAATGGGTTAAATGCAGAGGAACTATTTCCCTATGGGGACTAACACGCACACTTTACATATTTCCATTTTTGTTTTCTACTATGAACTTTTTTATTTCCCACATGTTGAAACTGCAACATGTCAAAAAAAAATTTGATACAAAAAACTAGAACAAAAAAGATCATTTTCATCTCGATCACAATAACATGTAAAGGGCAACAAAAAGCTGGAAAAGTAAATGGAACTACAAGGAAGCAGCAGGAGGAACATTTTAAATCTAATCAGGTTAACTGGCAGCAGGTCAGTAATATGACTTGGAGAGATGGAGCTTCTCGAACGGAAAGGAGTGGTTCTTCGGTTTCTGAGAAGAATGGGGTTAAGAGGATTTAAAGAGCTAAGTGCAGTCTAAGTAACACCAGAGGGTGGCAGTAGTGCAACTTCGATGGATGCAAGCTGCCGTTAAACTGGAGGAAGAAGAAGGAGATGGAGTTTTTCAGAAGTAAATATGAGCATGTTACTATGTGGAGTGGTACATTCTGATTGTAAATTTGTTGTTTGGTTCAAGTTAGGACTGGAGATAAATGTTAATGTTAGTTTGTTCCTTGATTTTCAAATGTGCCCACTTGCAATATAAGTTGGATTGTAGATAGGGGGCGGGGTTTAATAAGAATATTTTCTTCTTCCTGCTCCTTTTCACACATGGTTGCAGTGCTTTACTGATAGAAAGTGTGGTTGGTTTGGCTGAAAGAACTAATTCAAATTCAAATTTTATTTGTCACGTACACAGTCATACACAGTACGATATGTAGTGAAATGCTTGGACAACTGCTCGTGACCTAAAGAAAACAAAAAAGGAAAAGGCTCTGAATAAGAAAGGAAATAAATATGAAAAATTAAAAAGGGTAAATTTAACTAGGAAGGAATAAAATATAAATTAAGGTTAAAAATGAAATAACTGTACAACACAAATTAGAATGAAGGGTAAATTTAACTGTGAAAGAATAAGATAAAATATATAAATTAAAGTTTAAAATAAAATAACTGTACAACAAAATACACAATATAGAACTATATAAGAATGTATGAAGAAATCTAAATATAAATAAATATATACACAATAACAGCAGCTGTACAAGTATTAACTGGAAATGAAGAATATAATGTCCAGTGTTGTGCAAATATGCTTAAAGTGATTTAAGTGATGAAGTGAAAGTGAACTAACTGTGGAAACTGTTGTACCAAGTGTGAAATAAATAAATAAATGAAATTGTGTAATTTAAGTGATCTAGGCAGCTGTTTTGAAAGTTCAGTTAACGCTAGAAATGTGTCTTGGAGTTTGTACGTGTTTTGTCTCTAGGGGCCACCACATATATTTATATATAAACATATAAAAATAAAACCACCTTTTTTTTTTTTTACATTAGTAATTCCCTTTGTACATAACTTTATATTATTGTTAATAATAAATTAATTAAAGCAACAAAACAACCTGAAGAGCCGGTTCGGAGCCAAAAGAGCCGGTTCTCTAAAAAGAGCCGGAAATCCCATCACTAGTGGGCTCAACACTGTTCACCCTGCAAGCAGCAAATGTAGGTTCAGTGTGTCTATAGGCACACCTGGAAAAGCACCATCACTGTTGATGATGATGGAAATGCATGTCCTGACATATGGTCCCATCTCAACATCACATTTTTTAGGAAGGGCCTTGCATATTTGAGCAAGACGATGCTAAACTGCACGCCACAGCTATTGAAGCAGCTCAGGCTCCTAGTGGAAGAGCCCTGTGTGAAAGCTGCCTGCCTGCTGCCAGCACGAGACAATTACTGTACTTGTTTTATTGTTTTATAGATGTTTGTTTGCCTTTATGTTAATATGGTTGCTTTGATTGATGTTTTTATTGTTAAGTTTAAATTGTCTTAAATGCATTTATTCATTTCTGTGTGCAGCACTTTGCATTTGCTGTGGTTTTCTTTAAAGAAGCCTAAAATTTCAATTTAAATTCATGATGTCTCAAAAAAAAAACAAGCAGACTGTGTTGAAATTTGCACTTGGCACAATCTCAGCCTGTTCATTTCAAAGTTTTTTAAAGTGTTTAAAGCACATAACTTTAAATCTGTATGATTTAAAATAATTTAAATTCTGTGAAAACTTCAGAGTTGAAAGTGTTCAAGTCTTTTGCCAATATAACGATGCATTTCCACCTACACAGCATGCATTTGCACTGTGGAAGGGTCACTGGGTCAAGTAGGATCAAATAAGCCAAAAGAACTAATCAAACAGCTGAGAAACAGTTGCTAAACCCTGACATGCAGGTACAGTATGGCTTATAAAGGCCAAAGGTGTGATTATTTTTAACCTTCGAGGTCCCAGGCTATTTGGCATTCCCAAATTCACTTGACAACTCCTTCACAACTGTAGGACCAAAATGAAAACCCTCTGACTGTATAAAAAAATGAGTTCCCGTCACCAGACCAGAGTACAATTTTATACATCTGAAATGAAAAACAAACGAATAAACTGTTCTCAGATTCAACATCTGAGCTATCACATCTGATGAAGCAGGACTAAAGCACAACCCCGTTGTATCAGTTTTACTGACAGCAGCACTACACAGCCTCTTCATCGCACCACACTTCTAAAAATAACAGTGGGTTACCTTTTAATTAAGCTACAGGAACATCCAGGTGAAACCTAGCGCAGAGGCTGGAGGCAATATTTAAAAACCCTGTAATTACCTGTAAAATTACAAACTTAAATGTGTGCGGCTATTGTGCAAAAAAACTTCCACTATTTTAGTGCTAAGCTAATAATAACGGACTTGGTTCCAGCATTCTCTGGAGAAAATACATCAGACATTGATCAGAAGTCTTCATTTGTGCACACTGACGGTGAATATGAGCCAGTGATAAAAAATGTAGCATTTCTTTCATTTGGAAATTTATTTTATTTTATGATTGAGAATCATCACAGCAGTGTGAAACTATACAATCCTGAGTACGTTTACTGTTGCAAAAAAATTGTGACTAAAAATTGAAGCTTAAGATTTGTGTCATTAAAGATAAGATGGATCTTCATTGTCACTGTTACCAGGACAACGAAACACAGTTTGGCAGCTTGTGGGTTTTTACACTCAGGTTAAAGCAGGAATCTCAAACTTAAATGAGCTGTGGGTCATTGCTGGCACTGTTATCTCATGTGGGGGCCACTTTAGTGTTCAAGTAGTAAAAATAAAACAAACCACCACAAAAATATTTCCTAAAGTGTAGTGTTTTGTTTGTTTTTAAAATTTTAAATATTGTTAACAAGACAAGACTGCAAACGTGAATGCAGATTTGTTTTTCTCACTCTTAACAAACTGAAGCCTTTCATTGAACTACCTAATAAACACATTGGTGCACAGACACGTGGCAGCAAATGTAGGTTCAGGTTGTCTATAGAACCGGCACACCTGGAAAAGCACCATCACTGTTGATGATGATGGAAATGCATGTCCTGACATATGGTCCCATCTCAACATCACATTTTTTAGGAAGGGCCTTGCATATTTGAGCAAGACGATGCTAAACTGCACGCCACAGCTATTGAAGCAGCTCAGGCTCCTAGTGGAAGAGCCCTGTGTGAAAGCTGCCTGCCTGCTGCCAGCAGGAGACAATTACTGTACTTGTTTTATTGTTTTATAGATGTTTGTTTGCCTTTATGTTAATATGGTTGCTTTGATTGATGTTTTTATTGTTAAGTTTAAATTGTCTTAAATGCATTTATTCATTTCTGTGTGCAGCACTTTGCATTTGCTGTGGTTTTCTTTAAAGAAGCCTAAAATTTCAATTTAAATTCATGATGTTTCAAAAAAAACAAGCAGACTGTGTTGAAATTTGCGCTTGGCACAATCTCAGCCTGTTCATTGGTCTTCTCTTTCTGCACAGACATGTGGCAGCACTTCTGTTGCATTTTTATTTTGTTCATATTTAACAAAATAAAAATGCAGACATTAGTTTTTGACTCTCATTAAACTAACACAGCCACTCCCTCAGCATGTTTGTGCTCTCTGCTCATATCGCCTTCATATTAAATCATTTTTTGGCTTTTTAAAGAACTTATTTTAACAACAAACAAAAAAAATTTACTTCAAGAGCTAAACTGAGTTATATTTCTTCACATCAGTATACGGGCCACAAGTAGGGGTGACATGGGCTGCAAGTGGCCCCCGGGCCGCGAGTTTGAGACCCCTGCATGAAACCCATATCAGTGACACTAGAGTGGAATCAGGCTTCCTGTTTAAAGCACAAGAAGGCAAGTTTAATTTTCTTCGTCTTTGTACCTCACCATTTTTTTTCATCATATAAAATCAATACAAATCACTTTTACTGCAAAAAATACAACATAGCCTCTGTGATCATCTGTCTGTAAAGCTTCATAATGAGTTTCCTATAGTCTTCACTTACTGGTGACCTCATGGTTTTTGAAGGGATAATTTATCCAAAGCAGTGTAAATTTAGGTTGAGTTAAAAGTTTGCACATTAACTGGAATTGCTCAATTCTGAATACATAAGTAAGGGTTCAAGTAATGCATGGATAAAGTAGGAAAACAAATGTACAGCTCCTCCATGCTATCATTTGTAAATTCTGAACTAGTCTAACGTTGCATGATTAATACAGAATGCTGTGTGCAGCCATGTTTTTAATCTCAGTAAAGCCTAAATGTTGGTTCCCCATTAAAGCGAAGCCTCGTATTTATCCACATTATTTTCCTTTTAGGCGATGCTGAATTCAGTCTGAAATAAGAAGTTGGGCACTTAAACTGTTTCAGTCCCAGGCAGAATATTCACCTCACAGGAAAACTGCATGTGTGACACTGCTCACCCTTCTGCTTCGTCAGTAGTGCAAGAGTTAATGTCTGTGGCGAGAGCTGCTGTCTTTAATTCAGCCACGGAAATTCAAATGACATGCAAATGCTGCAAGACACCTTCATATGAGAAAGAGCACCATGACAAGGAGTCTCAGGCAAGTTTTACAACGATACACTTTTATCCAGTTAATAGAAATTTGGCAGTGGGTCCTGACAGACAGCTGCCTCTCCCTGAGCCAGGTTCCACTGGAGGTCTCTTCCTGTTAAAGGGGATTTCTTTCTCACCGCTGAGGTGACTTGCCACATGATGCATCTTGAGATGAGTGTTTCTGGGAGCTTGTGCCATAAAAACAACATTGGTTTGGAGTAGAAGGCCTGCAGGTTAAACGGCATCGCCATCACCTGCCAAAGTTGTGGTTTAGTGTCTGATTTACAGTTTTGATTAGGTTCAAGCAAGAAGGACATTTATTTTGAAATCTCACTTTGGCCTGGAGATTAAAAGATGGAGTCTGATTTCAGAACCAAAATAAAGAGCCTGTGGTCGTGCAGTTCAGTCTCACAGCCGTGATGCTGTTACTGACTGAGGAGAGGATTTTTTTTTCCTTTTCTTTAGGTGGAAACTTGAAAACATAGCCTAAGGCTTAAGGGGTTAAAACTAGATTACACTCTGCTGAGTGCTTGGTCAGGCTTGTCTGCTGACAGCTGGAGCTGAAAAATAGATTGAATATCTCACTGAAACAAATCCAGACCTGTTACTGTGAAAGAAGTGTAATAACCAAGTGGTGCTTGACAAGATATTTTATCTTTTATGAAAAAAAAAGATTTTATCATCCTAAATTAGAATATCATTTCCTCTTTAATGTCTTTGAGCATGATTTCTCAGATTTTATGTTACCAATTAACTGCTCATCTCCAAATTAAAGAATAACTTAAACTGGTGGTTAAACTCACTGTGTTCAAGTTCATTATGCAGTGGGGATGGTGACTGGCTGAATCATGTTTTCCCCTCAGGGTTTACCTTGTTACAGAGGCTCTTCCGTACTGCAAAACCATAAACTCGACTTGACCTGATTTGATCCAGTTAAGCTGAAAAATACCAAAGAGACCACTTGGGAACTTTTGGGCTCAACGGATTCATTCATGTACCAGATTGAGTCGGCACACCTAAAACCCTGTTAGCCTGTGAAAATGATTACTGCTCTATGCTTGTATTTCATAAAAATGTACATCTAACTAAGTCCTAATAAATCTAATCTAATTGTCTCTTTATGTTATGACACAAGATAGAAATGAGTAACAGACATTTGTCAATTTAAAATCTCAGTGTAGATAAAACAAATCTGGACTTACGTTGTTTCAGCTCTGTGAAACCGACCTTCAGATCTCTCTGAAACAGTGAGACCTTTAACAAAAACATGGGAAAAGTCCAAAAATGTGAATATAACATTTGGGCCAAGTATATGAATAAAATGTTTTTTGTTTGTTTGTTTGTTTGGCTGAAGACAAGGTCAGAATAGCAACTAAATAGCCTATAATTATGGTAGTGTACAGTTTTGGGTGGGTGGAGTAAATAATGCCATTTACAGATATTGTACAGTATAATAATTTTGACCTGTAAGGGTGACAGTCTGGGGGAATTTTGCTGTTTCGGCTCTCAAGTGACCCGTAGTGCCTGCAGGTGGGGAGGAAACGGAAACGCTGACAGGCTGGAGGTCCAAGAGGATTTTTCCCGCCTGCCTCTTCACACTGGAGTAGCATCATATCCCGCAGGGGGACACCAACGACCTTCTGAAAATCCTCACTGTCTGTCGTACTTTGTTACTTGGCCCTCAGGTGACAGAAGACCACACAGAGGTTGAGATGAGGAGATCTGAAAGGAGACTTTTTGAAGTGCTGCCCCTCCCTGTAGAGGTATGGGGTGTGATGTACCACCATAGGTACAGATGATCTGTAGATGAGGCCTGCACTGTTTGAAAGCTTGCAATATCGTAATGTCAGTTTAATAGCACGTTTCATTATACATGAACCCGACGTGATTAGCACAGAAGATAAAAACGTAAACATGCATGTAGGTTTTACGATGCCTTCAGGCAGTGAAAAGGCAAAATAAAAAGTGCAGCTCCTGAGTGTAAACATGTGAACAAAAAGAGTCTGAGTCTGTTTTTGAATGCTGGCACAGATGCAGCTGATCTCAGGTCAGCAGGCAGCTTGTTCTAAAGAACAGAGCAGTAGTCACTGACTCGGCATTCGTGAGTATCAAACACATCATCCATCGTTGCAATCGATGATGTGTTTTGCACAGCACATACAATGATTTAGTTGATATTGTGACTTCCTGACACTTTTTCTTAATAACACATTTGAATATATTAGCATTTATTAGAAGCTTATATTGATTTAATAATGTCCACTTTTGTGCCGATGTCTCACACTGTAAGTGTAACACACATGCAGCTCTGTTCAGGCTGTGCATATAAATGTTGTCACCATGTGACTTGTGGGTCCAGCTTTAAGGGTGTGAGGGTGCAGTGCTGATTTACCTAGCTAGCAGCTCAGTTAGCATCAGTGTGTTCATAGCACAGATAGCTGTATTATATATAATACAACAGAGTCCTTATGATGGGAAACATTAACTAGAGAGACCTGATCAGGGTTTTGTATCAGAACCTAAATATGCTGGGCATTATAACAGGGGAGTCGATGGGATTGGCTCCATAGTGTACTGGTTAACACATCTGCACAATATGCAAAAGATTCCCAGTTTGAGACTGGGAGGAGACCTAAATATGAAGATGTGTCAAATCAAATATCCTGCAGTGGTGACACCATATGAAGGGGTCAGCTGAAAGAAGCCTTTAGTTTATGGGATTTATTTGGTTTTGGACCCAGTTTCAAATGGCTTTTCTTCAGTTTGTTGTACTTTTTAATTCCAGCTGTTGGTCTGAAAACTGCTGGCATCCTAAATTAATTTTTCTGTTCTCAGGATAAATCATAAGGAGAAGGACGTGGCTGCACCAATGTGCATATTCAGGCTCATTTGTTGTGGAAGTTGTGATGCAATTTAAAATAAAAAGGCGAGTTATGCCATATATGAAGGCGCTGCTCAGCTTCATGTTTTTAACTGATTGTAATATCAAAAAACAAAAAGTGCATGGGCCTAAAGACAATGCGACTGACAGGAGTCACCAGAAAATGATGCAAATAAAAGTTGAACTGTAAGATTAAAGAAGAGATGCATATGTAATAATGCTCATTTCATTACAAGCTGCGCCTTTGTTGTGGTAAAATATTAGTATATGAGAAAAATCAAAACACATCTGTGATGTTGCATTTCGCCTTGAACCACGTCGGCACTTTGTTGACTATTAGTGCCCTAAAAATGATTTAAAATGAAAATTAATTAGCGTTGCAAATTATCACTGGGACTGTATCAATGAGGAGGACACAGGCCTGAATTGGTAATTCACGTCAGTGCTTGAACGATGCTGCTGGGTCAGCATTCCCATTTCCATTTCATCAATAGGGTGTCTCACACATTTTACAAGGTGATTTGTTCATTAAAATGAGAATGGGCTGCAGCTTTCAGGAGGTAAGTACCCACTTCAAAGCACCTGGAGACACATATCAAGATGAACAGCAGAGATAAACATAAAACTTCCCCAGCTTTTTCAGTTGCACCGGGAAGAAGACAACACTTGAGAAAAGCAGTTTGGTGCAATAATTTGTATGCCTGGTTAAGTGCAGACTGCTAAACAGAGCCGAGGCTTTGAAGCTCCTTCGCACTCGCTTTCCCTGCACTTATGGGAATAGACCGAACATTTATTGAGTTCATTTCAGAATATTTTAGATTTAAAACCATCTCACTGCTGTCGCATGTTTAAAAAAAGCATCATCAAGGAAACTCGGCGGCGAGGCTCGGTGAATATTTTCGTCTCTACGTCACAGTTTTCCCTTCTCCCTTCCACCTCTGCTAAATGACTATAGGTTCTTGGTCACTTCATCAACCTCTATTAACATACAAGGAGAATTCTTAATGGGACTTGAATTACTCCAAATCCAATGCATAGCAGGTCACACTACTCACAGGGCACAGTGAATTAAAATTTCAATATAGTCCTCTCCTCCAATTATTCCCCCAGTAGAGCCAGATCGCCACAACAACAACCGAGGAAGGGATATTCCAATCATTATCTGCTGTGCGTCCTCATGAATCTTCTCTCAATTAGCATTTAATGATAGCCGTAATCTACTCCAATAAAATGCCCCCTAGACATAATAGGCAGGGGAGTGAAACTGAGCTGTGAACGACGGTATCGATGATCAGGAAAAACAGACGCGTGACTGAGTGAACAGACAGCGCGGCGTGTGTGATCGCTCATCAGCTGAAACAAAAGTTTTTTTACCATAACATTATGAATTCAGACTGCCGGGTGCACCGAGGACACGATGTTAATTACTGTTTAAAGCTTAAACTGTTTCTACAGAGTTCATGTGGAAAACTTTCTTTTCTTCAACTTTGAAAAATGACTTTTAATGTGCAGAAAAATAAGTTTTCTAGTTACGAATGTGAGGAAAAAAATCTGCTTCTTGGCTTGAACTTGGAGACAATCTATTTTTAATAGCTGGATACTAAAAAAATCTAAAAGAGCAGAGGTGATCATTCTGCAATGCGCTTCTTTCCCCTGCATAGTCATTTCATCCATTGTTAATACAAAAATATGAACGGCCTAACTTAACTGATGCCTAGTCGTGATTTTATCTGTGGTGGTTGTGCAGTTTCCTTTTTCTAAGATGGTTTCTTTCTGTCTGGGTAGATTTTCCGACATCTCTCTCAAAGCCAGCATTGAATATGCCAAGTACTTTTGTACATGACTGAGTTGGCAGTGACTGTATGTACAACTGAATGAACATTGCTTCTTGAATTTCTACCCAAAGAAGTGCCTAAGTCGAAGCAAAGTTATTTGTTTGGAACCAAAACGTGAGTTAATTCCATTTCTGGCTGCCAGGTCGGATCTGGATACGTTTTTGGTGGTGGGATAATTTGGGCTCCAGTCAGCAGGACATGCGTCAACTTTGCCCTCCCCAGAATGGGCCCATTGTATCACCTATACAATGGATATTCTGGCAAGTCATTCACACAGAGTCTTTGTTGTGTCCAGCAATCTGGCATACCCAAAGTCAGCTGCCGTTGGGATACAGCATTTTTGTGCAAGCTAGGAAGCTGTAGTTATAAGAAGTTTTAGAGACTTGCACACCTCCAGGACTTGGACCATTTTATACATTTACTAAAAAGTCCCACTCACTATGGCACTGAATATTACAGAGATTATATTAAAAACACAGAAGGACAGACAACTGCTACAGTACATTTCATACAGAGCCCAAGAATGAGGCCAGTGCATGAGCAGGTGGCGTGGAGGCAACATTAATACAGACGATGTCAGCCCTCAGTCACAAAATGATGGAAGAGCACGCTGAGAATAGAAAACGCTTTTGAATGTGAGCAGAGCTGCAGGAAGAGATTACGTTGGTGGGATATTAGGCAAATTCATTTCATGGGAGTGAATGTTGTAGCAGATACAATATCACTAGAAAATTCAACATTCGGAAAACAGACATTTCTCCTAAGAGACAACCCGGGTATATATTATTTAGGACTTTGGGATGCAGTACAAATCATTTGATGTAACAGTTTCTGCTCTCTCAAATGACTGTATGCTGAATTTCATAAAGGAAATATACTTCTCTTTCCCCGTCACGGGATTCCTGCTCGGTGGGAGGCCGTTTTACTCGAGCTTCCATGACAGATGTACTTTTCCAAACTGGGATTTTACACCCCTCCCCTGCACATTCTCCTCCCCAAGGGACACCCTGGCCGAGCTCTGAAGTGTGACAGCAGGAAGAGCGAATGGACTGCAATGGAAGATGTTTGTCACAGAAACAACAGTGAAATATCTGCGAGGTTCTTGTGTAGATGGCCTCATTATCTCGAGCAGTTCAATTAGCTTTTTTTTTAAACTTCTGTTGTGATTCTTTTTTAAACCAGGAAATCTCTAAAAGATCAAGCTAAAGAGTCCACACACTGTCCATCTTTCTGTTGTTTATTTTAGGATCACATATAATCACCTCACTTTTGTCTGAATTTATGATTGTAAAATTAGAGTCTTTATGTAGCTAAAAGCCTGTAGTTTGATTAGTTAATTTGTGCCATTGCTTCAACAGCTGGACTCTCTGGTAAGACTGTTGTTGTCAGTTGATTCCAAATAAATAACATTGAATTAAATGGAATTAAATTCAGGTGCTCTCATGTAAAAGAACTGGCTAATATAGAAGGTAAACACATTCTATAATACATAACATAAATTTCTGTTCTATTTGCCATTTTGAATTTTGAATGGTTGAGTCATACCATAAACACACAGCAGCCTCTAAAGTACAGTCAGCAATGATACTTTTACTAGCAAAAAGAGGCGTAACACACAGAAGTAGTGATGAGATTCTGATACAGAAGCTGTGTTATAATGAACTGATGTGATGTGTGTAGTATCTTCCAGGGTGTTCTTGGTTTATTTTTTTGATTGGTTTTACTGCGCCCAGCCCTCATTAGTATCACCTGTGTTTAATTTGCCACACCTGTTTCCAATTAGCCAGTCAGTCTTTCACCTCCCACTTGGCAGACTCTTAGAAGTCTGGCTCTCCAGCAGTTCCTGGTATTCTTGTTTTATTCATTTATTTTTCCTCTAATGGTCTCATGTTTTTTGGTAATAATTGGTTGCATCTCTAAAGTCCTCTACATGGAAGTGGATTGATGCTGAAGAGATTTAAAAACAAATAAAAGAACTTTAAAAAGGATGCTAAAATGTACAGGTAGCCAGTGGAGTGAAATTAAAATGGGGTAATGCGCTCAGACTTTTTTGTTCCAGTTAAATGACGTGCTGCAGCATTTTGCACAACCTGTAGATGCCTAATGGATGCATCACTAACCCCACAATAAAGTTTGTTACAATAATCCAGGCTAGGTGTAACAAAGGTGTGGGTTACTGTCAAAAAGCTGCTTTGATAAGATGGGCTTTATGTTGGCTAACTGCCTTACAACAGCTCGAGTTTAACTCCCAGATTAGTGATGATTGGTTTAACATACTGTGCCAAGAAATCCAGATCCATAGTAGTGATCTCAGAAATGACACCAAAAATCATCACTTCTGTCTTCTGCTCATTAAAATTTAATAAGCTCAAAGCCATCCAGGCCCTTATTTCATCAAGACATCTGAGAAACCATTTGTCTTTTTGAGAGGGAAATAAATCTGGGAGTCTGCGGCATAACAGTGGAAAGAAATCCCATGTTTCCTAAAAATAGAGCCAAGGGCTAGCAGATATAGGGAGAAAAGAAGTGGGCCTGAAACTGAACCCTGTGGGACCCCACATTGAAGAAAAGCAGCAGAGGATGCAAACTCACCAAGTTTCACAGAGAAAGTTTGCTCTGCCAAATAAGATCTGGACCACTGCAGTGCGGTACTCACCCAACAACCGCTCTAAATGAGAAATAAAAATGTTAAGATGCGCTGTATCAGAGGCAGCCATTAAATCTAAAAGCACGACAATAACACTGTCACCCGAGTCAGCTGCTAAAAGCACATCATTAAAAACTCTTCAAAATGGCAGATCCGTTACTGTTTAAAGCAGGGGTCCCCAATCCCAATCAAGGGATTCCCTGCAGGTTTTAGATCTCACCCTGGGTCAACACACCTGAATCACATGATTAGTTCATTACCAGGCCTCTGGAGAACTGAAGACATGTTGAGAAGGTCATTTATACATGTAAATCAGCTGTGATGGATCAAGGACACATCTAAAACCCGCAGGGACACTGGCCCCCTAGTTTAAAGCTTTAAAATCAGATTGGAAAAACCTCTAAAATATCATGTTCTGCTAAAAAGGACATTAACTGCTTGTAAACTACCTTTTCAAGATTTTTTAAAATAAAAGGCAGTTTGGAAATAGGCCTGTAATTTGCAACAATATCAGGATCAAGAAGATTTCTTGAGTAGAGCCTGAATTACTGAATTGAGAAGGTGTACCAAAGGTTACCAAGGAGGTTTAATGAAGTACTATAAATAAAGCAGTGAGGTCAGGATAAAAAAAACCTACAGTGTAGCCTACTGCACATAATGAATCAGCACATTCAGATTCATGGAAAGGGGGTGTATTTTTGGTTATGCAGAATTTTTTGCATTGCAGCAATTACTATAATAAGAAAAGTCATTAAAGATGATCTGGTCTCATTTTATTTATGACCCATTTTGGAATGGATGTTCAAATTAATGATACATTTGAAACATTTT
Source organism: Astatotilapia calliptera (assembly GCF_964374335.1). NCBI lineage: Eukaryota > Metazoa > Chordata > Actinopteri > Cichliformes > Cichlidae > Astatotilapia > Astatotilapia calliptera. Next base: position 2,698,005 of record NC_137427.1, read on the forward strand.
CGCTCTGACTGAAGTAATTTAAAGCACTTTTGATCAGTGTGGTTTTGTTGAAATCACCAGCAGTCCTCAAGGCACAGACGCATCCGCGCAGCAGATAAAGTACGTTCTGAATGTCTTTAAAGGAAAAACTGGTTATTCAAGCTTTAAAAATGCAGTTGATGCTTCCACACCTTCAACACATTTTACTTCAAGCATCGAAAACAGCTGAGTGGTATTCAGCCAGTGTAAAGGAAAAGTATTGATCAGAGGATTAAAAAGACACCAGTTAAGAATCAAGGTGCTTAATTTTCTTTTAAAGCTCGATATTTGTGAATCCTCTTAAATCTGTCGAACACGATTCTTGATTCCCCAGGAGGACAGGTTTGGACAAAGACACCAGGATTAATGTGAAGGTGAAACTCTGGTTGTTACAATACAAAGAGCTGAAGGAGAACACATGCATACCGTCCACTGAACATTATCATTCAAGAAAATGTGAAAGGGAACTTAGTGATGATGTGACCTTCGCTCTACCTTTTGATTCTTACACCTTCATTCAGTGAAATAGCAGGTACACATCACTCATCACCCACTTTGACTATTATGTGCTCAGTGAATGACCATCATCGGTTACGATCACTCCGATCACAGATTTAATGAGCGTGCGCTCTCCTTCACCTACCCATGATCATCGATAAACAGAAAAAACAAATCTCAAATTCAAATTTTTATTTGTCACATGCACAATCATACAACATGCAGTGAAATGCTTGCTGCTGTGCAATGCCCGACCATAAAACTACAGTAAAAATGTACAGAAAAAAAAACCAGAAATGAGAGATACATAATAGATCAAAAATGAACATCAAAGTAAGGTCTAAAGGATGTAAAGAATAAATTTAGAATTTAACTTGGGAAGTAAAGTCTGAACTAAGAAGTTAAATTGTAAAATAAAATGTGCAAATAAACAAATTTAAGAAATTATAAAAAGTGTGCAGAGTACACTTTTATGTCTTGATGCATGCTCAATCATTTGGGCAAGTAAATCCCAAAAGGTTGATTCTGTTCACCTGGACGTATCTATTATTAATTAATCTATTAATTATACAACATTCTATTAAAAAATAAATTTGTGACCTTTATTTCCAGTCGTTCACATGGAGAAATTGAAACACCGTTCTTCCTATCTACTTGTCGCTACTCTTGTGAAACCACCTCACCAATGGGCGAGAACAGGCCTTCATTTGGTGACAAATTAACCTGGGGTCTCTATTATTGTTCTTAATGCTCACCTTCCTCTCCAGCCACAAATCTATGTACCCACTTACATACCTGTAAATGCAGTATGTACACATACCCTTAAACCAATATTTACAGGAGTGTCATAGCAGGCGGTTTTTTTTTTGTTTTTTTTTCTCTCAACAGTCGCTTGGTCCACGGTGGATTTCCTAACCTTATTCATTATATTTCTGTACCTTACATTACAAATAGAAGCAACCTGAAAAGAAACAACGATGCAAAAACCACATATAACGAATCTTCCTATTTGGAGAGGAAAGGATGTCAGGCCAGCATCTGAAATGGCCACATTAAGACCATTCGGCGCATAAGTGCCCAGCCTATCCATCCATCCCCTCTCCATACTCTTCTGCTGACCGCCAGACCATCCCGAGTTAGCTTGCAGCCCCATAATAACAAGAGCCACCTCTGTATATACTCGAAAGTGGGTGGCCATTAGGGTGTGGAGTCTGTCCGATCGAATTGCATCGAGATGTTACTGGAGTCGGAACCGTGATCGGGCCCCAGTCTCCCCCACCCACATAAGTGTACTCTGTGCTCTGGATTGAATGAACACTTTGGACAGATTTTAAATATTTGAGGAGAAGGACCAACTCAAGTCTGGCGGGGGAGTGGAGTTCTTTTCCCAACTCTCCCGCTCCAAGCGCGGCTCTATTGACCCTCTAAGCCCAGATCCTCTGCAGGCTCATGCAACAGTGATTGAAAACTCTTGCAGGTGTCTCCTCTGTCCAGTTCACTCCATCCACAGTGGTGTGAAAGTATTCGTCCAGTCTTCTTCTGAGACTGAAGAAGTCACTTGTATGAGTGACGAAACGTTCCTCCCACTGAAAACGCTACATCCAAATGAGCAAAATCAGCCTTTCGGGATTTACTGATCATAACATTAACCTGAGGGAAGAAGCTCCTCCTCATTCTCTCTGTTTTGGCCTCAAGGGAGAGGAAGTGCTTCCCAGACCTCAACAGTAAGAAGAGTCGGGATAGGAGAGATCTTTCATAATCTTCCTGGCTGTGGTCTTGCACTGCTTAGTGTAGACTCAGGTCAGGAAGCTCAGACGTCTTTGAAGATTTCGTCAGTCCTGCTTGGTGCTGTTCCCATACCAGGTGCAGATGTGTCCCGTCAGGATGCTCTCAATGCAGGAGTAAAAGTTCTTAAGCACCCTCAGTGGCAAATAGAAGAGATGCTGATGAACTTTCTTGACCAGAGTGTTAATGCGACCCTGACAGGTCCTGAGTGACGTGGACACAGAAGCACTGGAAGCTGTTCACTCTCTCCACTGGCGCGCCATTGATGTTTAGGGAATCCTAATTCCTAACCTGCTTTGTACTGGAGTCCACAATCAGCCCTTTAGTTTGGAAAATTTTGCATTTTTCTGCATAACTCTGACATAATGACGGACTCGATGACTTAAAATAAAGATGGACTGCTGTTTCTTTTAACTGAATGGTTCTTGAATGGTGTTGATTACTACTGTAGTTAAAGGTGCCATTACTTATATTTATACACACACACACACACACACACACACACACACACACACACACACACACACACACACACACACACACACACACACACAAACACAAACAAGATGGCCTCAGGTGCATTAAGATGGCAAGAAGTTCCAACAAATGAATTGATGACCTTATAAACCTAGTTTATATTTTTCCAAAATATTACCACCGAGGCAAACGGTGGCTACACTGAAGTAGACCTGTTTGCCTCCAGGGATGAATTCACTGTTCAGTTTGTTCAGATATGATAAATTCAATATTAACCTCTCACTCGCAGTCATCCCTCTTCTCTCCAGAGCTTATCTCCACCTCTCGGGGCTCTCTTCCACCTGCTCCCTACTCTCACTGCAGCTCAGTATCATCTGTGAACATCATCACCCATGGACAGTCCTGCCTGACCTCAACTGTCAGTCTGTCCATCACCGGTGCAACAATGAGGGGCTCCATGAACCATCTGTCACTCCTACTGCACACCTCACCATTGTCTTATTGTCCTGTCACCCTATCACATACTTTCTCTTTAGCAACAGAGCCAGCTGTCTCAGACCTTAGCTATATTCTTGTATCAACACTCTTAAATGCAACATTTTCCAATGTAGATGCTCATTTTAGACTAAGAGAAACACAGGGTTGTCCAGTCAAGTAGCAGATACCCCGAGTGGGGAAATGGGAGTGATGTTACCCAAAAGTTAATGCGTTCCATTTGGAAAGCCAGAAATGTAAGAAAAAACAGGATATGTTTTGCAAGATGGTCTTTTATCACTAGCAACAGGATTTTTTAAATTTGTGTTTAAGAACATCGCTGTAGCACATTCATGGCTGGAGACTGATCAGTGATCGGCACATGGCCTGTTTAGTGAGTCTTGGATTATTCATTTGGGGTAGGTGCGGCTGCTTTAACTGTCTGAGTGTGAAATCTGAGTTGGAGGAAAATACCGTCTGGGAACTCAGGAATCTAATCTGAAATTTAATCTTAAATGCACAGAACAGTGTGATGCTCTTCCCGGGTAGGACGTAAACTACACACACTGCCTTTAACAGGTTCACAGCAATGAGTTACCGAAGTTTTCTTAAAGTTTTGTTAATTTCATGCAACTGTTTTGTCATAAACAGTTGCATGAAATTTACAATGAAGCATTTGTTATTTAAACATTTTAAAACATTGTGTCCTTTTACCATTCCCTCAGCTGATGTGTAATACCGAGTTACACAATCTTAAACATGACATGACAGCTCATGGCTGCCAACTGGCAAAGCAATATCACACAATTTCTGGCTTGTGAGCTTACAGGTACAAAAGTAAAAAAAAAATGTTGTTACATTCGGATGAGCCCATTTTTACTGTTCTCTATAAAAAAGAAGAAAAAACAGAAAACGGCTCTCCATAAACCACTACAGAGCATACAGAACACCCCTTCCAAAACACAATAATCTGATAGCCGACAACACACATGCTGCTCGACTATCCTGCTCTCTCTTTTCCAGTGTACATCTGTTGGTCCACAGCTCCTATTACAGCGTAAACTCATGCAAGACAGGATCATAACTCACATTAAATAATACCAAGCCCTGATTAAATGTAAAATCTTTAGATATTCCCTAAAACAGCAGAAACATTTAGCAGCACTATTCTGAATAACATACTGTCAGCTATTATTTTTCACAGCAAGGCTATGTTTGGGTGTGTGGGGGGGAGGAGGAGGAGGGTGGGGGATACATTCCCAACTGAAAGGAAGGATCAGAGGGATGAAGCAGATGTCTTTGTGCAGGTGAGATCAACAGGGAGGCTCGCCATCTGTGTCGCCCGGATCCACACAAACTGTTCTGTGTGTTTCACAGGTTTAGTGAGAGGTTTTTGTTTTTTGTTGGTTTTATGGGTCAACCAGCGTGGCCTGAAAGAGCCCAACCTCAGAATTCAGTGACATCACAAAACACCTCAAATACCACAAACTTTACTCCCATTCGGTGTGCGTTTGAAATAAGGAAAGTACCGAGTAAGATTTGGGGAGTCTTGAACTTCTTAACACTTCAGTTAATGCTTGAAATATTACTGGTTAAAGGTTTGAGTGATGACAACGGGATGCCAAGGAATCCATTATAAGTATTCATAAGTAGAAAGTTCTCGAACAGTGTCACTACTGCCATAAATAACCTGCATCACTGCACCAAAGCTGAAAGACACGCTGTGCATATCTCTGAGACGTCAGCAGCTTTTATCATACAGCAATATGTGACACCATGAATGAGAATAAAGTGGTCGTCTTGGCCCCTGCAGATAAGGATGAGAAGGGTTACACTTAGATGGAGTCAATATAATTGGTTTCAAAATCTCAAACAAAATAGAATGCACCATAAAAACACTCCAGTCAGTATAAACAGGCCCAAACTTATTTATTTATGTGGCAGGATAATAATGCTAATCCAGCAAACTGGATATCCCAACATGTTATCTAATCTACTGTGCAGTTATGTATAAAGTGATATGAAATGGGACGCATTATGGATAGAAATAGATTAAAAGTTTTTTGATTGCAGATTGCAAAATACCCCGAGTGTTTCACAAGACGGAGTAAATGCTAAACTGCACAACTGATTGCATTAATATGTACGTGAAGGGAAAAAAAACACTCCACATGCATTCGTTTAGGTCTGGGTTTTTTGGAAGTTTATGCTTGATCTTTGGGAACAAGAGGAACTTATTCAAACTTCTGACTTCAACCATTAAAGTTTTTTCCAAGTTCTGTAATCCCCGCAAAAAATGTAACTGAGATACTTTGTGAAAAATGTTCAACCTTTAAATGTCATACTCAGTAGTGGAGACCATAATGCAGAAGTGAATTCTAAAGAATGGAGGAGGTTCGAGGATCAGGTAAAAATCCCACATAAAGGGGTAAATGTGAAGCCATTTACATAACTTAAAGGTATATCTTACAACAGAACAACTGTAACACCAAGATGCATCCAAGAGACTTGATTTAAAAGGCTCCATCTTCTAGGGTGCTTTCAAATGGTCCAAAAAGTTACCTCCTATCTCCCTTTCCTTTTTGACACCAGTGGAAAAGACCATGAGGTCGAGGAAAGGTGTGAAGGAGAATTCAAAGGACTTAGCACAATCTGTCCACTCTTAATAATTTGTTGCCAGATGTCTGCTTTTGAAACTATAAAGGCAAAAAGATGGACTAGAAAAAGCTCATCTTCAACGTGCTCTGGGTTCCTTTAAGTGAATCAAAGAAAGCACAGCCTGACATTAGACTTTACATTTGATGCATAAATAGATTTATCTTTCAAAAATATATATTTGAATGTTATTAAAAACATTTTTTAAACATTTTCACAATACTACAGTCTGCTCTCATTAATTCTGATCAGCAAAGGGCACTGTCACTCTGACCTTAATCATGTTAAAGAAATAACAAATAGAGAAGGCCTCGTGCTGTCTTTCTCGTGTTCTTCAGATATCCATATAGTTTGGTGGGAAGCAAAACAATGGCTATCAAACAGAAATGCAGCAGCTCAGGAAACTGCAGTCTGATTACTGGAACCCATTACACAATCAAACATTTATTTCAGTTTTCTCCTTCAGCATCTCTTTGGAGGTTTCCACAGCAGATCGTCTGCCTTCATCTCACCCAGTCGTACTGAAACCTCATGACTGTCTCGTTGTCCTCCTACATGTCCTGCATCACCCTCACATACTTCTCTGCCACTCCTGACTCCTCATGCAGTACCACTGTTTCTGTCTCGGCATCCTATGTTTGCAAGGACACTTTGCAGCTCCCTCTGATCTTGTCTATACTTCTCCATCAGGACTCTGAAAGCAAACATTGCATCTTTCTAGGCTGGAAGCCATAACTGCTGCTCATTGATTGTCACCTCTCTTCTTAATGGCACTTCTTTCCTATTTCTTCATTTACTTTATTCCTCTGTAGTTACGACATCACCCCCATTCTTAAAAATGTTACTAATACCCCTCGTCTCTGTTCCTCAGAGACCCTCTGACCTCAGTCTGGTTAAAAAATCCACTGCCCTCTATTATACATCTCCATAGCTCCCATATGTCATCTTAACCAACCAACTTTCCTCTTCCCATCCTCCTGATAACTGCCCTCACGTCGTCCTTACTGATCCTCTGCTCTTCCTGATTTATGAGGGAGAGAAAGGGAGATGTCCGCCATCCATCTTCCTCTAGCTTTAGTTTTCTTCATTCATGAGCTCGCCAAAGCACTCCTTCCGGTTTCTTAACAAACTCTCTTCACTGATTAGTATATTTGTATCTTGATCGTTAATCACCCCAACGTACTGCACATCCTTTCTAGCGCAATCTCTCTGCCTAGCCAATCAATAAAAATTCTTTTCTCTGTGCCCCACGAAGAAATTGCTATAAGTCTTTTCCTTTTGCCATCTCTCTCTTTGAGTATCCAAAGGTGTATAAAATCAAGCACCTAGGCAACCTGGATTGCTCCGATGAGATCGGTTGATTCCAGTATGGCACTGTGATTGGAAGTCAAGTGTAGAGTTTGTTGGAGGGAATTATGGTGTGGGATTGTTTTTAAGGAGTTAGGCATGTCCCCTTAGTCCAAGTGTATCATACACTAACTGTGTTGCAGGCAGAGTGACGACCCAAATGCAGGACTCCTGAGACTGATGTGAAATCAACAAAAGCAGCTTTATTGTTAAACAGACTTGGAACAGGATACAAAGCAAAAGCAGATCTGGAGCTAGAACTAGGAACGAGGAACGAGGAAGACACACACAGCACACAGTGTGCTCTGTTTACATTATACATGCTTCCCTTAGGCAGCATCATTAGAAGACATAGCATACATTTTCACTGCTATGCAGATGACACCCAGCTCTATCTGTCCATGAAGCCAGATAACACACACCAATGAGTTAAACTGCAGGAATGTCTTAAAGACATAAAGACCTGGATGGCATTACCTTGGCCTCCAGTAACGCTGTGAGGAACCTTGGAGTAATTTTTGACCAGGACATGTCCTTCAACGAACATATTAAACAAATATGTAAGACTGCTTTATTCCATTTGCGCAACATCTCTAAAGTTAGAAATATCCTGTCTCAGAGTGACGCTGAAAAACTAGTTCATGCATTTATTACTTCCAGGCTGGACTACTGTAATTCATTATTATCAGGATGTCCTAAAAACTCACTGAAAAGCCTTCAGCTGATCCAAAATGCTGCAGCAAGAGTCCTGACAGGGACTAGAAAGAGAGAGCAGATTTCTCCTGTGTTGTCTTCCCTTCATTGGCTTCCTGTTAAATCCAGAATTCAAAATCCTGCTCCTCACATACAAGGTCTTAAATAATCAGGCCCCATCTTATCTCAATGACCTTGTAGTACCATATCACCCTATTAGAGCACTTCGCTCTCGCTCTGCAGGCCTACTTGTTGTTCCTAGAGTATTTAAAAGTAGAATGGGAGGCAGAGCCTTCAGTTTTCAGGCCCCTCTTCTGTGGAACCAGCTTCCAGTTTGGATTCAGGAGACAGACACTATCTCTACTTTCAAGATTAGGCTTCAAACTTTCCTTTTTGCTAAAGCATATAGTTAGGGCTGGACCAGGTGACCCTGAATCCTCCCTTAGTTATGCTGCAATAGACGTAGGCTGCCGGGGGATTCCCATGATGCATTGAGTTTTTCCTTTCCAGTCACCTTTCTCACTCACTATTAACAGACCTCTCTGCATTGAATCATATCTGTTATTAATCTGTCTCTCTTCCACAGCATGTCTTTATCCTGTCTTCCTTCTCTCACCTCAACCGGTCGCAGCAGATGGCCCCGCCCCTCCCTGAGCCTGGTTCTGCTGGGAGTTCTGCCACTGTCGCCAAAGTGCTTGCTCACAGGGGGTCATATGATTGTTGGGTTTTTCTCTGTATCTACTGTACAGTATAAAACTGCTGTTGTGATTTGGTGCTATATAAATAAAATTGAATTGAAAGTGTGAGGGAAGAGACAATGATGTAACAAGGAACAGAGGAAAACTGAGGAATTAAATACAGGGGATAACGAGAGTATGGGCAAACAAGTGGAACAAACCTGACTAACGAAACAGGGAAAGCAAAACAGAACATAAGGCACACATGACAAGAGACTATCAAAATAATACAAAAGGAGTTGGAGTTGACTTCCTAAGTCAACTCAAGTCAAATAGTTTTATTTTCAACCCAACAATATGCAGTCAAGTATACAGTTGGATGAAATATCATCCTCCTGGATCAAAGGTGCAAACTGTAAAACTAAAAATATACAACTATACAGAAATAAGAAACTAAGAATCAGTACAACAGCATTGTACTTGAATAGAAATAGAAAAGAATGAGAATAAATAAATACAGTAGCACACAGACAGAGTCGAACAGTGCAAGTGAGAGGAGAGTGTTATGTACACTGTTATGTAGTCCAAGAAGTGTGTGGAGAGGAGAGTACGGTGGTATGGTCAATTTACCATACCACTGGTAAATTTACCATACAGTGGTATGGTCAATTTACCATACCACTGTATGGTAAATGGCCTGTATTTATATAGCGCTTTACTAGTCCCTAAGGACCCCAAAGCGCTTTACATATCCAGTCATCCACCCATTCACACACACATTCACACACTGGTGATGGCAGCTACATTGTAACCACAGCCACCCTGGGGCGCACTGACAGAGGCGAGGCTGCCGGACACTGGCGCCACCGGGCCCTCTGACCACCACCAGTATGCAACGGGTGAAGTGTCTTTCCCAAGGACACAACGACCGAGACTGTCCGAGCCGGGGCTCGAACCGGCAACCTTCCAATTACAAGGCGAACTCCCCACTCTTGAGCCACGATCGCCCTCATTTCACTGTATACTGTATAGCTGCACATGAGATGACAATAAAGCCACTTGACAAAACTTGACTTGATAATCTACTCAAGTCTTTATTGGAAAAAACATTACAACTTGCAATATCATGGCAAGGGCATAATATTTAGATTATTTTTATATTCAAGGAGATAAAGTGGGGGCAGAAATACTGTTTATTATATAATTGCAAATTGTAAATAAATAAGTAAATATTATTCTTCCCATCAACAGGCTGGTGACATTCAGAAAACTCAAGCAAAAACCGCAGTTTTTCTTCCACCTAATCAAAACTGTCAGAGTAAAAAACAGCTACGACAGTAAACTGACATAGAAAACAATTCTTAACTGCAAATCCTGGTCAGCCTGGTCAGGGTACAGGCATGTCTATGGTGGAAAAGGGCATAATTACAAGTGCCTGCAATGTAAATGATAAGCAATATGAATAAAACAAAAGAAGCTTTGGTGTGATGAGATTATTATGAAGTTGTCATAATCCTAATGCAGAGTCACAAAGAAAGGAAGTATCTAAAAGCTTTACAGGTTCTCGGTTGCAGCCACAATGCGTATTGTAACAGTGCTACAAATAATTGGAAATGACTTTGGACCAAAATGACTGGGCGATAATCCAATTCAATCAAGTCAAGAAGTGCGAAGGCATACATATTCATGGCTTTCCTTTGTTTGTTTTCTCAGTCGCTGAACAGTAAAGACAAAACCGCAGTAATTGTTTTTGTGCTGAGATGTATTTGGAAACAATGACACTGTTTGCAAATGTGCTAAACATTAGCTGCAGAATACAAGTCGTTTCTGTAAACACCCGCTCTCAAAGCCTCGAATTATTGTCAGGTTAAGAAGTGTAAAGTCAAACTTTGCCATCCGCTAGGACGTTTCCACCAGGGCTTCAGAGGAGATTAATAACAAGAACTGTTATAGATGTCCTGCAGAGGACCCATGAAGCCATTCCAGCAACAATCTGTTTCCTCGCTGTCAGGTGGAAATATTAAATTGAAGAGATTAATATCATGTTGTCTGTTTGTTAAGACTCAGAGAAGAGAAACACACAGAACTTCTTGCTAGCAAGGGCAGCCTCCAGAACTGAGACTCGCCCTGAGAAACTGCCCCGGTCTTTATTTATACTTCAGTGTGTGTGTGTGTGTGTGTGTGTGTGTGTTCCTGCTGATCAAAGGGTCATATAACAGCACAAAAGGTACATCCTTGGTCAGGAAGAGGGTAGTCTCCCCCTCACCCTAGATGGTTCACCCTAGATAACACAGTGAAGAAGTCCAGCAGTTCATCTAAACAAAAGGCACTTAGACTAAAACAGACATAGCTACATTAAAACAATAAAACAAGGTACGACCTCTTCCCATGCTCCCAGGATGTGGGGGTGGACACTAGAACACCTTGAAGTGTTACAGGCCCCCTAAGATGAGACATTCTTTCAATATGTCACCAACTATATACTTCTACACACAAATGATTACATGTGTGGCACTATGTTAAAGACAGAGACATGAAAATAGTAGCCCCCCATTTTATTTTATACTCAAGGACATTTTCTTTTAGTAAGGCCACTGCAATGTAAGTTTTACTGTTGTATAAGTTCCGCCAGCAGAGGGCGCTCGGTCCTGTACGGGCGCTCGGTCCTCGGTAGCTGACGCTACACTAGAAGAAGTAGTGCCAGTGGTGAAGAGGCAGCGTACGGCCTGCGCGCCAAAGAGAACTGATGGTCTTATTTTTCTGTTTTTACAGGTAAGCTGGGTGGTTGATAATATAAACAGATGTTATAAAAGTGACAGACAGCAGTGGCGATTAATGATAAATGTCTTGTGTGTGGCGAATGTTAAGCTAAAGAGCTCATTTCCAAGTTGGTCCAGTTGTTAGCCTGTGCCGATCCAAGTGTTAGACTGTACCGAAACTCTGTGAGCTCGGTGCAGGTGTATTTTTGGGTTAAAGCCACAAGATATATATTTTGCGCAATAAGAGGAAATGTGAATTGCTTTATGTTTAGTTCATGAAGAGTGAATGCTATAGAAATATGTTAAGAAAAACATTTATTTGAAAGAGATCTAGTTTATTAAATACAGTTAAGAAGACAGGTTCATAAATAGATTAAAACAGTAGTAAAAACAAGATAAAACTGTAATGAGTTCACTATGTTGTTCATGTGTATAGTAAAATGTATTTGTGTGATTTAACCAGTTTACAAAGGTGGTGCATGTGAATATGAAACTGTATAAGTTACTTGTATAAAGTAATGTCAGCTACACTAGAAGAAGTAGTGCCAGTGGTGAAGAGGCAGCGTACGGCCTGCGCGCCAAAGAGAACTGATGGTCTTATTTTTCTGTTTTTACAGTTTTCTGTAAAAATAAATATGTTGCACGGGAGATGAGTTGGCCCATCATTTCAACAGTGTAACACATGCAGCATTCTACCATATGCAAACTTATATCATTAAAAGATTATACTGACTACTAAGTACAATTTTCCTATTAACACTGCTGCACTCAGGTTTTGGCCACCTGGTTTGTTTTATGATCACAATGCTACGAGCAGCAAATATCTTTATTTAAATGTCTAGTCTGTCACGTGACTTCTGAACCCGGATTTTAATATGTGATGTCATTATAACCTGGGTGTCAGGAGCCAACAATACTATTCATATGCAGATATATACAGATTACAGCAGACTATTTGCACCAAAACACACATTTCCTGCCATGATTTTAGATTTAAAAAAAGTAAGGTTTGGGCAGCCGGATTGCCAGATACGAATCCAGGTTGACTGTAGAACACATGGATGTAGCCACAATGATATTCACTGGTTAAGCACAAACTTCCTGAACCATATTATTGTCAGCGAATTCATTCAAAAATGCTTCAAAAGGCATCAACAACACAGACACTACAGATGGATTCGTTTAATGGCTGCAAACATGTTTTTTTACTTTTTTAAAACTTTTTTTTAACCTGGGGATTAATTTGCTTTTGGACCGAAACTCAAGATGCCTGCAGTTTTTGGTACTTCCAGCTGTTCGCTGCCTACTTTAGCACTGGGAAAAAGTGCATTCGTCTCCAAAACTAAAAACAACCAAACACCTGGAACTAAATTCATGTATAAATATTTTAGAGCCTGAACTGCCCTAGTAGTGTCAGTATGGTTAAATTCGGGACATAAACTAGGCAATTTGTAAATCATGTAAACAATGGATGACATGGCAGTTACTTTAATGAGAAGCCAAATTAAAATTATACGACACATGAACCCTTTTAAATACATTTTATTCATCCTTTTCTAGAAACTTGGAATGGGTTTTATTGTTGTTTGTGCACCAATTGATATATTCTGAGTGTTTCTTTTGTCTTATCTTTCTTCCCTGATCCAAAGCCAAACATGACAGATGGCCCCGCCCCTCCCTGAGCCTGGTTCTGTCGCAGGTTTCTTCCTGTTAAAAGGGAGTTTTTCCTTCCCACTGTCTCCAAGTACCTGTTTATTGCGGATAACCTCATTGTTGGGGTTTTCTCTGTATGTATTATATGGTCTGTACCTTACAATATAAAGCACCTTAAACCAGAACTATTGTTAAATAATGTGATCAGTATGCAGTACCAAAAAGGGCAGTGTTGTGCTATTGCAGAACCCTTATTTAGCTGTTCTGAGACATTCATAAGGGGATTTGAATTATTCTGAGAAATCATGTTCACTACATGGACCGTCGCACAAAGTCATTTTCCACCAGCACCTCTCAAGGATCTCCTCGCAAAGGCAGCAGTCTTACCGAGCCTGTCTATGTATCCCAATCCTGATCCAATTCATCTGCACTTACACTGAAAAAAACGATTGGCCAACTCTTGGATTTACGTAAGCTTCGTGCGTGTATTTAACATAAGTGCCTCATGCTTTAAAGTTAAGTGTCACTATATAGTGTAGAAACTACATGATATGCAGAGAGGCTAGATTAAATTGTTCATATCATGTTCGAGTGAAGTAAGTCAATAACTTTCAGTCTCATATGCTTTGGATCGTGGTTTCAGGAAGGCATCCATCTCAGTCAAATCGAGTAGCCTCCACTACTTTTTTTTGGTATACTGAAAAAAGTAAATTGGGTGTTTGTTACATTAAAAAAGTCTAACTTGTAATTTGAACACAATAATTTCATGCTTCTATGAACGTAATTAAATCATGAAGGATCTGTACGAAATTCAACAACTTAATTTGTCCTTGTTGAGATGACATGATACAGTCTAGTAAGAGTGGTTAGTTGCTGAACTCATGAAATTCACAAGATCGCACGAGATGTCAAACTGTAGGAAAATCACTGGCGTTATAAGAGGCTGACAACTACGACACACCACGTGCATGCTATTGCTATTTATTGTGGATTAACCTGTCAAGGACAAAAACGTACAAAAAAATTCTGCATCAAGCCTTCAAATCATAGCTTTCCTACTTTTGTTAAGTCTGGATTGGTGGCATGGTGGTTAGTGCTGTTGCTTCACAGTAAGAAGATCCTGGGTTCAAATCCACAATCTGGCTATCCACAAGCTGAAAAGATACAGTGGGGCAAAAAAGTATTTAGTCAGCCACCGACTGTGCAAGTTCCCCCACCTAAAATGATGACAGAGGTCAGTAATTTGCACCAGAGGTACACTTCAACTGTGAGAGACAGAATGTGAAAAAAAAAATCCATGAATCCACATGGTAGGATTTGTAAAGAATTTATTCGTAAATCAGGGTGGAAAATAAGTATTTGGTCAATAACAAAAATACAACTCAATACTTTGTAACATAACCTTTGTTGGCAATAACAGAGGTCAAACGTTTACTATAGGTCTTTACCAGGTTTGCACACACAGTAGCTGGTATTTTGGCCCATTCCTCCATGCAGATCTTCTCAAGAGCAGTGATGTTTTGGGGCTGTCGCCGAGCAACACGGACTTTCAACTCCCGCCACAGATTTTCTATGGGGTTGAGGTCTGGAGACTGGCTAGGCCACTCCAGGACTTTCAAATGCTTCTTACGGAGCCACTCCTTTGTTGCCCGGGCGGTGTGTTTTGGATCATTGTCATGTTGGAAGACCCAGCCTCGTTTCATCTTCAAAGTTCTCACTGATGGAAGGAGGTTTTGGCTCAAAATCTCACGATACATGGCCCCATTCATTCTGTCCTTAACACGGATCAGTCATCCTGTCCCCTTGGCAGAAAAACAGCCCCATAGCATGATGTTTCCACCCCCATGCTTCACAGTAGGTATGGTGTTCTTGGGATGCAACTCAGTATTCTTCCTCCTCCAAACACGACGAGTTGAGTTTATACCAAAAAGTTCTACTTTGGTTTCATCTGACCACATGACATTCTCCCAATCCTCTGCTGTATCATCCATGTGCTCTCTGGCAAACTTCAGACGGGCCTGGACATGCACTGGCTTCAGCAGCGGAACACGTCTGGCACTGCGGGATTTGATTCCCTGCCGTTGTAGTGTGTTACTGATGGTGACCTTTGTTACTTTGGTCCCAGCTCTCTGCAGGTCATTCACCAGGTCCCCCCGTGTGGTTCTGGGATTTTTGCTCACTGTTCTCATGATCATTTTGACCCCACGGGATGAGATCTTGCGTGGAGCCCCAGATCGAGGGAGATTATCAGTGGTCTTGTATGTCTTCCATTTTCTGATGATTGCTCCCAAAGTTGATTTTTTCACACCAAGCTGCTTGCCTATTGTAGATTCACTCTTCCCAGTCTGGTGCAGGTCTACAATACTTTTCCTGGTGTCCTTCGAAAGCTCTTTGGTCTTGGCCATGGCGGAGTTTGGAGTCTGACTGTTTGAGGCTGTGGACAGGTGTCTTTTATACAGATGATGAGTTCAAACAGGTGCCATTCATACAGGTAACGAGTGGGGGACAGAAAAGCTTCTTACAGAAGACGTTACAGGTCTGTGAGAGCCAGAGATTTTCCATGTTTGAGGTGACCAAATACTTATTTTCCACCCTAATTTACGAATAAATTCTTTACAAATCCTACCATGTGGATTCATGGATTTTTTTTCACATTCTGTCTCTCACAGTTGAAGTGTACCTCTGGTGCAAATTACTGACCTCTGTCATCATTTTAAGTGGGGGAACTTGCACAATCGGTGGCTGACTAAATACTTTTTTGCCCCACTGTAACTTGACAACAGAAAAACCCCTCAGAGCAGCATTGTTCCTGAGAACACGTGAAAAATAGGCAAGGACTCTAATTGATTCACCGTGAAGACAAAAATAAGGTAATGTGACATCAGCAGCCCCCAGGTGGATTCACATCTGTGATATTTACTCCCGTGTGGACCGGCTCTGTCAATAACATGCAGGCACCGGCCTTGGGTGTCTGGAGAAGGCCAAGTTTACCCTACCAGCATGAATGCCATGACCTTTATGAACCACTGTGGGATAAGTCGGTTTCACTGATTTGGGAGTAAAACAATTAACTTATTTATTTCAGTCTATGTCATTATTTCAGCTACAGAATGGTGAAAATGAATGAGAATGATTACTTATTTCTTCTTCGCTTATTTCTTCTTTTCTGTCCCAGACCATCAGAAAAGCTTCTTACAGAAGACGTTACAGGTCTGTGAGAGCCAGAGATTTTCCTTGTTTGAGGTGACCAAATACTTATTTTCTACCCTGATTTACAAATAAATTCTTTACAAATCCTACCATGTGAATTCATGGATTTTTTTTTTTCACATTCTGTCTCTCACAGTTGAAGTGTACCTCTGGTGCAAATTACTGACCTCTGTCATCATTTTAAGTGGAGGAACTTGCACAATCGGTGGCTGACTAAATACTTTTTTGCCCCACTGTATATCCTCCTTGAAATATCTTAGAATGCCTGTGTGGTCTCTGCCTGGATTTACACAGTAACATACTCAGAAGGCATCTAATTGAAAACCTGGTCCTCACACCGACACACTAAAACCACCCTGCTGTCCCTGTTTTCAGTAAGTTCCTCTTTCAGTTCCTCTGTCCATAGAAAGATTTCCCAAGAAGCTAGAAGATTGTTATAGCACGTTGTGATATAACTGAGGGGAGTCTTCATTTTTTGCTGCTGGCTCGTATCCTGAACACCCACAACATGACCTTGGTTGAGGTGAGATAGTCTGCAGTTACTTGGATGTTGTGCTTGGTTCCTTTGTGCATCCTGGGAAAGCTGTTGTACTGCTCTTGGTTGGCGACTCCAGAGAAGGCTCACTGCTGTGCCAAGTATTTTCCATTTAGTTAATACGTCTCTCTTTCTATCTGTGGGATTCTTTGGAGTCACAGAGCCTTTGGAAATATATGTGTGACCCTTCCTTTTTTCCCCCACATCTTTTTGTATGAACGTAGCATAGTGTGCTCCTGGCTCAGACCTTTAAGGTAACGTCATGTAGCGAAAATAGTTCTATTAAAATGATCTTTGAATTGAATTGGACATAAAGGGAAAATATGTTTTATACACACGTCCTCTGTGTTTTGGTGCATTTCTGTGAGCCGTTTTGCTAAACTCCATGCAAGGAAACAATTTTTGGGCTACGATACAAAAACTGGAGAAATGTAGATGGAGGAAAATACATTTTGTCAACACTGAAATGAATTAGCCTAAAAGCTTTGGAAGATTTTTATATAACAGTGCACCTGTGCTGTTAGCCAAAATCACACTAGAGCGATGTGTCCCATCTGCACTAATGTAGGCTCTGTAGATCTGCCACTTTTATACAAAACATATTCACATCTTCACAAGACAAGGCTGCAGAAAGGGTTAAAGTTCATGTATTTCACAGAGAATAGTAATAATAATATATCTCATAAAATGTACTTTTAGAATTAAATAACTAAAAAATACATATTATTCAATGAAAGTATAATTATGTCAGAAATAGGCAGGTTAAATATGTATTTAACCTTGGCAAAACCAATACTTAACCAAACAGCCAACAAAAACTCAGCCATTAGCATAAAGCCCGAGGACACTAATTTCCAGGTGTGTACGATGTACAGAACCATTATAGCACAGCTGCTATGAACTGACTGTTTTAGGAGTGAGAAAAATGTATATTTGAGCACCCGTCAACAACAAGTGTGATGACTACACTGTGGTCAGACATGTCATCCTTTAGCACTGTTCCCTAACTGGAAGAACCCTCCTGGCTCGAGACGTTTGCATGTTCACCTTCTGCCTGCCTGGTTTTTCTCTGGGTAGTCCAGAGTCTGCTGGGCTTACTGGTGACTCTAAACTGGACATGAATGTGAGTTTCTTTCCCTACAGAATAAAGCACTGTGTGAATGCATGGTTTGACTTATAGTGGTGCCTTGAGTAGTCACGAAGACTAAAAAATAGTTCTGTGCACTAAGTATGAGCACATTACATATGGATTGAACTCGACATCCACTATTAAGCACTTAACAGCACGTGCAGGTCATCTACTAACTGTCAGAGGATGCTGCAGCACCCTTGGTGCCTCTGCTTCCCACGGCCCTGATAGATTGTAAAAAAGGTTTAGACAGTTAAGCCAGAATGAACTGTAATGATGGTAAACCATTCGTTTCTACTCTCCTGCTATATTTCAATTTGTTCAGATTTAAAAATAATTGCAAAACAAATGAGCGTTTTTGGACTAATCAGTAATTTGTTTAACTCTAATAGCAAAAAGTTTAGCAGGCATTGCAGTGCACAAACCACAGAGAACACAAACTGTTGTGTGTTGGTTGTCAAATATGCGACAGACAAATCGCACACATTTTAAAATGGAAAAACAGGACTGAATATAGGATGGGGGCTTACACATAACACTGGGGTTAATTTGAGCTGGATTTCACCAGAGAGGCGCTCCACTCCCTGATATTCAAATGCTGCTCTGTCGGAGTTCATCTCCTTCATTATCACATCATTACCAACTCACTCGCAACTCTTGTTTTCTGCTTTCAGACTCATGCCAAATAAACAAATGTAGAATGTCTTGTGTTCTTTGAATTTATTAAACAGCTGCAACAGGATGAGACTGTCTCCAAACTTAGAGCGAAGCTGTGCACAATTTACACAGGTGGCACAGCAGCCGTATCTTCAGTGATTATTTACGTCCTCTGATGTGTCATTGTGATCTTGGGCAGCTTTATTAAGGGAAACTCTTCACTGCACAGTAAAGCTCTGAGCTGCTATAATTTCTTCAGTGAAATTATCGAGAACAAAGTGATCAGGACGGATCCAAAAATATCGGAGGGCGAAATATCAGTGTTTTTGTTTTTTACAGTTTTCAGATTTTCTACTTACCAATTATCACCAGAATAAAACTTACTAAACTAATATGTATAAAAAATATCTCCACCATCATCCCAGTCCCCAAGAAACCCACCATTACAGGACTAAATGATTACAGACCTGTCACCTTGACGTCTGTAGTCATGAAATCCTGTGACAGACTGGTGTTAGCCCATCTGAAGGACATTACAGGCCACCAGTTGGACCCCCTGCAGTTTCCCTACTGGGCAAACAGGTCAGTGAATGATGCAGTGAACATGGAGCTGTATCACATCCTGCAACACCTCGACCACCCAGGAACTTATGCCAGGGTCCCGTTTGTGGACTTTAGTTCGGCTTTTAACACCATCGTGCCTGAACTTCTCTCCTCCAAACTCTCCCAGCTCAGCGTGTCACCAGCTACCTGTCAGTGGATCACCAGCTTCCTGACAGACAGGAAGCAGCAAGTGAGGCTGGGGGAGATCACCTCTGGGTTTTGTTGCTTACATTGCTGTGCTTAAGAGTCACCATCTACCAGAACCAAATTCCTTGTATGTGTCTGTGCATATACATGGCCAATAAACGCGATTCTGATTCTGGTAAAAAACAGAAAAAGAGTGTGAAACACGCATGGCAGACCCGACCACTCGTTCATGCAGCATATATTTTATTCACTTGGTTGCTGTTTCAACAGCTCCCAGCCACACACACCAACAGCAACTACAGCAGTCAGTCAGCACAGACTTTAAACCGGTGAGGCGGGGTTGCGGATGCCGTGCAGGTGCGACACCGCAGACCACGCCCCGCCAAACAGAGATAGATAGTAAGGTAGATAGACTACTTTAAGTCTAATAATAAGAAATAACCCTATAGACAAAATTCCAATAAAGATCTGTCTAGCGCAGCGGTCGCCAACCTTTTTAGCGCCACGCACCGGTTTAATGCCCGACAATATTTTCACAGACCGGCCTTTAAGGCGTCACGGATAAATACAACAAAATAAAATGATACGACCGAGACAAAAACTGTTGTATTTTGTAAATATAATAATAAACGTGAGTTCGCCGTGTAACTTTATTAGCAGCGTCCTCCTGAAATGCGCCAACAACATTGAGAGAAACATCCTCCTCTCTGCTCCTTAAGGCTCTCTGGTCACTATGGTAACGAGTAATTTAAAAAAAAAAAATAAGACACACAACTACAATGACCCAGGGAAAAAGAGTTAACGATAAAAAAAAATCCTGAAAACCATAAACTTCACACCCGAGCCTGTCGTGGCACGGTACCAAACAACTCATGGACCGGTACGGCCCAGGGGTCTAGGGTGTACCCCGTTGGGAAAGGTTCCAGCCATCCCACGATGATAAGGATAATCGATAGAACTGATGGATGGAAGACATAGTGATGTTAATTTAATTATATGTTAAAATTCTTCATAGAAATTCCTTTTGGTTTTCCTTTTTTACAAATGCTATTAAAAATCCAGATTCAAACATGAATGTAAAATGTAACCTTTTGTAACCATCCAGTGTGGTTTCAAACAGGCTACATGTCAATGACAGTTTTAACTTGTTGGACACTCGGTGACCAGCGGTAAGGAGAGCTAGTCTTTCCCACCAAAACGAACCCCAACACGTTTAATCTCAACCTAAAGTGAGTCTGTTTATACAGTGATTAGCTAAGATAGCATTAGCAAACTAACTTGATGTCAAATAATGTTGACTGCACTGAGAACAAACACATATTACAAGTTGGATAACTTACCTTACTGTTCTTGAAAAGAGAAAAATATGTGTAGACAGTCCACACCATAGCCCGATGCAGGGATCAGGCTATGGTGTGGAGAACGAAGCTGCATTTTTCAAATATACTCTCTGAGCAAACCGACCCGAGCTTGCATCCTGTGCATTGGATGACTGTGTTAATAGTGATTTAAATGTATAAGCTACAAAACAATCAGGCAAAGGCAAAGTGAATTTATCTGTATACCACTACATTTCATACACATTGGAGGAAAGTTGTTGCTGGGATAGGCTCCAGCCCCCCAGCTGTGACCCTGATAAGGAAAAGCAGAAGAGAATGGAAAATTCAGAGTTGTTTAAAAAAGAAGATCACTGCATACCTACTGCAGAGTAAATTGTGCATCGTGTTGTTGTGATGATATCTTTTTCTGGCACATATTCTGGCTGCTGAACACAAGCACAATGATGCCCCATACTGCGCTGCCCTATATTTGCATTACAAAAGAACTGCCAAGCTGATTGCGGTTTAAAAATGTTTAAATAAAATACACCGATTACGTGTACAATAGAAAAACTCCAGTGTCCCAATCTTATCTGTTGACTGGAGTGTAAACACTTGCGGTTACAGTGGTGGACTGCGACTACATTTCCAAAGACGTAACAGAATCACTTTTCTCCACTATAAATTATACTAGTACATTTAATTAAGGACAGATTATGATGGCGGATTAATCAAGAGAAATGCCACATAATATACAAAGCGGTGTTGATATGTTGATGTTTGGGTGGGGGCTGCAGATGAAAAGAGTTGCCTCATAATTGAACGCAGCTCCAGACCTGCCGCTGGGGAGTGACGACAGGTAACTGTCAGGGTGATAAGAAGTAACAAAATAAATAGAAATACACCGTCGGCGCAGATTGTAGAGACAGAAGCACCATTCATGTTCTCAGTGGTTCATGTTCACTTGTGTTTCTTGCTGATCACTCCATCTGGATGGCAGAGAATAACAGTTACACCTGCCCAGTACCCGGCATACTTTCCAAACATCTGGCACGGTGAGGATTCTTTCACGCTCTTCACTGGAACAAAACAGACAGTCAGTGAAATCTGACCTCATGCTTTCTTTTAATACAATCTTATCTTTAAATATAATCTTATCTAAAGTTTCTGTTTTCTTTGTGTTGGTTTTTCTTCGAATTGAAGTGTCTAAATTGTCCTCACAAAAATTCTTTGTCTGACCAATGATTGACTAACCTTTATTGCTTCCAACAATGTGACACAATAAACAAAAACATCTTCCTCCACTATTTATCAGTTCAGCGAGATAAATTGGATGAGATTAAAACATCTAAAACATACTTGTGCTGCCTGTCTGCACTCTACATGGACATCTTCACCTTTCTGCACTCCTTCCTGGCTGAATTGGAAAATAATATTCCTTCTGTAGTTAAATAAATACCTACTACTATTTTCACATAATTCGTTTAGGAAAATGAACAATAAAAGGCTTCACATAAAACGATACTATGAAAAGTAAAAATAATGACTCTGCAGAAAAATGTTACAGTGTTAAATTGATTAATATCACTGCTGCATATGTTTAAAGTTAAGCTCATTTTTAATACTCTGTTTAATGTCCACATTCTATAAATCATTTGTTTGCAGTGGCTGAAAGTACTGCTGAGCCTGCACCTGCTCAGCTTGTCTGTTTTATTATAGACCAGACGCGTCAGAGCTGCGGTCCCCTCTCCAAGGTCATCAAAGTTTTCCTTGCCAGTGTACTGAAGGAGTCATTAACTATTTTATCATGCTTCATCTTCTCTGCATCACACATGTTAACCATGAGGAAACTCATCTATTATGATGCTAAATTACCGAGGCTCATTCCCTTGCTAATGCTAGCTGCCTTTCCATACGAAGCGCAGGTTGTAACTGATCTCACGGCTACACAAGGTGAGCCTGGGGCAGCTTGCACTCTGCGGCCGACCAGCAGTTTTTCCACAATGCGCATGTGCAAACCACGAGAAACACGCTGCTGCTCAGCTCCAGTCAGAGTTGAAGGGAGACGGAAACACTCAAAACTTAGAGAGCTGCAGTTTTCTATGAGATTAAAAATGAACGCAGCTCACACAATAGTTGACTGCAACCATAAAATGGCAGTAATGTAAAGGATGGATGCACATGTGACCGTGCTGTCTGAGATGAACGAGAGAAAACGCTTTACTTTGGCACTGCTTGCCTTGCTTGTCCAGAAGGAACGCCGCTGCCATATCCAATCAACAAGATGAACTAAGAGGCTGCACCGAGACAGAAAATCAGAAACAACTGTGGATCATTCAAAACTTATCTAGTAGAGATCAAAGATAAAACTGTGTTGGAAACAAGACCAACAGGTCTCTATTAGCTGCTGCAATTTGTCAGTTGTCAGTTAGCGGGGTTCCAAATGTGAAAATGTTCATACCAATAAAGTTGTAGACTCTAATATTTATAGCAGATAATATTTAACTTTAATTTGTGATGTTTTTTGAAAGAAATGACCAGGCTTCAGTACTCCTGGTGCAACTCAAGTAAACAAAGTGGAAAATCCCAGTGTTCATCTCACAGAGATCGCTGTATTACTACAGAGTGGAACAAACAGTGTAATGACTGTCTAAAAATCCTCAATGACGTGTTTTCTCAATCTAATGAAAGTCAACTTAGATGTTGCTCCCGTCTCGTCAGTGCTGTAACTGCAAACAAGACGGAACACAACTGTGCTATAAATGTGCCGGGTAATTGGTGCACCATTTTGTCATCGTATGAATTATTCATTTTTGGTTGTTGCTTCATGTTGTAGTTACCTCGTCTAAAACGGTCCAAGGAGAGATTTGTCACTTTGCCTGCTGTCGGATGAGAATATATTAAAGTGAGGTTTGTGGATCGTTTCTGAGATAAATGCCATATTTATAATGCCGTAGGAGAGATGATGGCAGCTGATAATTTGCCTTCTTGATATCTGCCCCTATATGCTGACTTTGACTACGGTTTGCTCCGAGATAGATGTATTTTCAAAAAGGGGTGAAAGTCTACCAGCGGAGCATGGGTGATTGTAAATGAATAATGGGGGTGAAATTCCACACTGACAGCAGGATATATTGTTTAGGATCTGAACAAAGCAGGCGAGATGCATTTAGTGACTCAAAAAAAAAGAAAGGAAAAAAAAATCCAAAGAAAGCAGTGAGACATTTATTAAGTCATTTGTGCTTTCATTTGTCACCGCTGTCTCACAGACGTGGACTTCTTGTTCACCTAAAGGGCACAAGAGTTGAATTTGTGGTGACTAATGAACTGTAATAAAGCTGAAGTTTGGTGAGAAGTAAGAACTTGGGTTATATTGTGTTGTGCTAAATTTAATTCATTAAAGTGGCAGGGGCATCTATTTTCAGATGAGGGTGTTGTTTTCCTTCCAGCAGAGCTTTGTTGCTATGTGAAAATTTCACAACCTTTAGATGCAACCTAATGGCTTTGATTCTTTCAGAAATGCCAAAGTGAGGCTCACTGACCTGTTTGTTTTTGACAGTGCTCTGGTCAGATGCCCTTTTGTGTCCGCTCATGGCTAATGACAGAGTGTCGACTTAAAGCCTGGCTTAGCTTTTTTTCTTTATATTCTGACATTTAACCTATCACACTGACTGACCACAATCTTTTTCTGCCCTCTTCACTCTGACCATATATATATAAATAAATATAAATTCCCCTCTTGCCCCCGCAGACACTCTATCCTTCAAGCTCAGGTCCTCTACCAGAGGCCTGGGAGCTTGACGGTCCTGTGCAGTATCTTAGATGTTCCTAGGTCTGCGCTCTTCTGGACAGAGATCTCGGATGTTGTTCCTGGGATTTGCTGGAGCCACTTGCCTAGCCTGGGGTCACTGCACCTTACTTGCGTAGTAGAATTCCAACAGCTCATCTCTTGCCCACCGATGCCGTCTTGTCCAGTAGCCCACTTCTCACCAGGGTGTCTGGGTTCCTCAACACCTGAGGCTAATCCAGGTGAAATCCAAGCCGGTATGTCTCTTACTCATGTCAAAAGTAGGTTAGAATGGGGGGGTCTAGCCTAGGACTCTTACTGGATACAGGAATTGAACCTACGACTCCCGTTTTCCAAGTACAGACGGACAAGCAGAAGACGGCCGTAGTGAAAGATGTAGCGATACCGAATGACAGTGACATCAGCAAGAAGGGACACAAGCTTGAGAAGTACCAAGGACTCGCTTGAGAAGATGTGGTAACAATGGTCCCAGTCAGCGGTAATTGGAGGTGAGGTGACCCCCAAGTTAGGAAAGTGGCTCGAGCTGAACTATTAGTTTCAGGGTCATGTCGACTTTCACAATAAAGAAACTTTTTGTCTTTAAATAAACAGCTGAATCATATCACATGATTATTTGCCAACTTGCTTCACATGCAAGTAACACCAATCAGTATAAACCAGCTTAATTAAATGTGTGTGTATTTTATCCCCATTATTCCTCTGTAATATTCGTCTGTTTATATGCAGAAATGCCTTGTATAGCATCTCATAGCAGGAAGACAGAAACTCCTGTTTGCAGATAACCTGCTGTTACAGAAATTCAGTTTCTCGATAAGCTAAACACCTACAACGACACCGGTCACTAACTGCGATCACAGCAGCTACATCAGTAGCCAAGATTTTAACATTTCACTCACATCTTTCGCAAGCACCAGTTAAATGTCCCAGACCCACTGAGGAAATGAAGATAACTGAGCTTCTCCAGTTTCTTTACACATAGACGAGTTTGACTTTTCTTATTTGTTATGAGCAGTTTGTATCTATCAGCCTTCCTGTGAGCGGACATGTTCCCAAAGCTGATAGTGAATTAAAATCACTCTGTGTTGATGATTATGACATGCTTGTTTATTTGTCGGGTTTTCCTCTGGGATGATTTACAGTGGCAGTGGTCAAAATGGTTGCTCACATAAATCATATTAGTGAAATGCAACCTCATACTATAAACAGTCACATCTCAGGCTGATAAGAGTGAGGACTACAGGTGAGCCGTTACGTGGCATGGGATGCTGTTCCCAGGGAGGTGTGTGGGAGTCAGGCTCAGCTGTTTTTTTTCTGTGTGTGTGTTTTATCTATATCTCCTGTGTATCTCGTGTTTCTTGATCCGACCGATTCTCGGTGCAAAAAAGCTACATTTTGAGCTGCAGTTCCTCTTAAGGGGCTGAAGGAAAGTAGCAGTAGCTTTTCTTTTTGCTGATGTGGAACGGGCCTCGTTGGCCTGCCTCCTACAACATTAATTAACACTACCACTCATGATGGATGACCTCAGCTTTAGCTACCTAGCTCCCATTCATCACAACACGTAGGAGGATGGGACTCTGAATCTTTTATTTCACTCTTTGCTTTGTTCCCACAACACAAGCAAAGTCACACTGTGCCCCCCCCTCTCGTAATCACAACGTAAAGATGATCCTCTGTCAGAATTTCAACAAATAAGGTAGCTGCTTAACATTTATGGGGTGTATCATGAGACATTTGATCTATTACCAGCTATAAATCTTCTTCTTCAGTAATAAATGCTGTGAAGTTCATACTTTTAAAACTTGTTTTTTTTTCACTGTTGAAGAATTATCTCTGACAAGTCTGGCATGAAGAATAATGTAACATGAAATTATTATTTTTTATAAAAACACAACTGTGGGAACGCTTTGGGTAAGTTCCCCGTTTTTAAACAGTGTAAGTAATCACTTTATTGATGTTTAATTAATCATTATTGCAACAAATCTTTATGTAAATCAACTTTTATCCGGGTCGCGACTCATGTCGGAATTTTATAACCACAGTAAAGCCACCTAACATGAATTAAAGAACATCACTTAGCTGGGATTTTAGTTAAATTTACATGTAAAATGACCACTAAGTGAGAAAGTTAGAAGCAGAGAAGGTCTTTTACTTTTTTGAGTGCTGCTGCCCTCTGAAGCCTCGCTGCTCGCTCACAGCAGTGAGAGAGAAAAGAACTGAAAACTGAATTCTTACAAGAATTATCCAAATAATTAAAGCAATGTATACATTTATGGTCAATTCATTTTAATTACCTACATCGGTTATCTCTGAAAGTTTGTGCGAAGCCCGACAA
The DNA here is from genome assembly GCF_964374335.1 of Astatotilapia calliptera. NCBI lineage: Eukaryota > Metazoa > Chordata > Actinopteri > Cichliformes > Cichlidae > Astatotilapia > Astatotilapia calliptera. Next base: position 2,724,781 of record NC_137427.1, read on the forward strand.
ACCTCGTTGTCTCAGCATAAACTGATCATTTGCCAGCAATGGATATGTTAGTAAATGGGACATTTTCTACAACATGCTGATATGTCTTTGTGAACCCTGAGCTCTCACTCTTGTTCCCTCCAGCTGAGAAGTGGCTTAGAGATGCTATTCTGCCTTTTACTACTCGACTGTATTTTCTTTGCAGTGCATTTGCAAACTGAAATTTTTGCATAAGTTATTTGCAAATATTGTATCTATGACAAAGTTGCTTCTCTATCTGTCTGCTTGATCTGTTGACCTTTAATGTTGTTCTCACTTTTCATCTGCTTGACTGAGCTTTCAATACAGCTCATGCACTTTCTACAAAATGCCCAAACTGTCCCCGCCCGGTTGTCCCCTGCGCGCAAACAGAGGACCCTTCCGACCATTGCACAAACAAGACATTGGGAAGACAGGTCAGAGAGGTCGGCTGATAAGACCAGAGCAGAACATAAGGGTGATCCATCCTCGTCAGACCTCAAGCAGCCACATCACACAATTCACAATGATTTATTTACAATATGTTAATTCATTCAGTTATTTGACACTAAAAAATGAGCTGTTATAACTTCGGGGTGGACTGTATGACTAACAGCAATGGGAATGTTTGCAAAGGTCTGCTGGTTGGAATGAGCCGAGGATGAACACATGGAAGTCCTTGGCGGTGTCACAATAGCTACAGCTAGCTAGCCAGTCCATGATCTGTCCTCTGGATCCACCAATCACGGAGAGGCACCTGCACACTGAGGTTTGCATATTAGACAACACTACAACAGCAGTTGTAACACTTCTATATAGAAAGCATATCATTCCAGATATGACACCAGATTTCGCTTTGATAACCACATGAGTGAGCCGCCAGTGAGTTTTGTTTTTAATTTAATGCCTTAAAGGTCCCCCTCAAACAATAAATTAAACAGAGTACATATAAAAGACAGCATTAAATCGTTACATTGCAAAACGTGCATCCCTCTCCTGCCTACATTGTTCACACTTCAGTGAGGACAGATTGTGCACAAGTTCCAGATCCATGAGTGGGTAAGCAGACTACTCTCAGACACTCCATAACCAACCGACTGTGTGTCATTTTTAACCTGTAAAGTTTCAAACACCATCTGCAGCGTTCTCTGAAAATAAGCACGACACGGTGAAATTGCATGCGCCTTGGATTCAGCAGCACAGACGCCACGCTGAGCGAAATGTCAGTTACTTCGGTCCCTGACTGACATCCTGGCACCGACTTTCAGAGAGGCTCTGCAGGAAGTGTGTTTTTAAATGGTTCTCATGATGCAAACAACTTACAGATAGCATCCATGAAAAGGTGCTCTCACTTCAGTTTGCATTTGTCTTCATGTTTTTATTGTAGATCAACTTGAGAATATGTGTTTAATTCATCATGCTTGAAATAACATATTACTTTGCAAAATCAGCTAAATCACCTTTATCACAATAACTGTTTATTATTAAAGTGGTAGTGAACGGCTGCGTGTACTGGACTCCACTAAGCTGTAAAGCATTCATTCTAAAGACATTATCTTTGTTTTGTTGTGAAAAATGTCGATGTCACGACAATTTAAATATTTATTCACGTCCTTCGTAACGACTGCTTGATTGCTAAGCTGTCAAACAATCAGGATTTATGTGTTTGCTGTACAGCTATATTCATTTTCTTATTTCATTGTTGAGAACGTTTCCCTTTTCTCTGATTCTCTGTAATTGCTGCAAATCAGAAATGAAAAATTAGGCAGACAGTGCACGCTTGTAAACATTCACATAAACGTGCTGTGGGGTCATGAGGACTCAGCAGTGAAGACATTCACATTGTGGATATAACATTAGATATATTCTTGACTAAATTAAGAATGCAAAGCAAACTGCACCAACATTTACATTTTAATACATTTAGAATGAATTTGCTCAATTTCATCGTGTAAGTTTTTACTACTAGCTTCCATATTTAGCTGCCAAAATATTTGGGCAAATATAGATCATGTAATTTAATATGACATAGATAGATAGATATAGATATAGATAGATAGATAGATAGATAGATAGAGATATATGATTTACTATTCTGGAAGTAAAGCCTTAGGTAAATCTTTGTCTTCAGCCCTGCAGCTGTAAGCAGTGGAAGTAATTATGTAAGTGGAAACCATTATGTACTGACAAGCTTAAGACTGTCAAATGAATATATCAAAAAATGATACTCTTTCATTCACTGCACACCAACTAATTTAAAGATAGGGAAAATAAAATGTCTAGTGTATTCCTTTTTTATCCGTTTTTTTGGTTCTATATAATTTTAAAATGTCACTCTTTTTGTTCAGCTTTATTACCTTTTCAATTTCTAACTTAAAACAATTTTACTAACTTTGTCTTTGTGAGACAATTGCCAATGCGTATGACATGAACAACACATTTATATAAGGCATCGTTAATTTTAATACCACTAATAATGTCATAAAAATAAATTAGTGGGGGCTAAAGGAGTCTGTTTCAGAGTGCTGGGCTGCTGCCATGGTTCAATGACAGCTGACCCCCAGGAAAATGAAGATGGTTCTTTTAATCATAACGCTTGGATGACACCTCTGATGATTACCTGTTACTTCTGCCAGTGAGAGATGGATTGAGGTGGCTCCAGAGATGCTTAAGGTGTATCATTCTGGAATTTGTGTTTCAAGTTACGATGGCATATGTGGCACCAAGAAGCCAAAGCGTGGATGTATGCAATCTGTATCCAGCTTCTGAGGTAGAACAGATTTATTTAGAAGTGGTGAGAGCCCAGTAGGGCCTTAGGAACGCTGAATTATTTAAAGCATCCATGCAAAAAGATGTTCCGGATGTTCTTTCCTTATCTTAGTTGTTATACGCAAAAAAATGTCAAATTCCAAATGATGCACTTATGAAAGGATCCCTACTTAAAAATATAAAACTGCCACTACCTCTCTGTACAGTGATCCAACAGAAAAATGCAGCATTCAGAATAAGAGTATTTACATTTTATCATAAAAAGTTGTTATGATGGATGTGTTAGTGAAGCTGTCGTTGTGATATCTCGACCCTGTTGTGCTACACCTCTGTGCTACAGTAAAGTACAGTATAGCCAAAAATAAACCCAAACTGCTTCCTGCAGTGTGCATATGAATTATTAAGTGTTTCAGTTCAAGTGTTAATGAAAGTAAAAACAGTTTGTAAAAAGGGTCACCAGCACCTTTATTGTCTTAGGAAACTTGCTTGTTAGGTGTGGCTGTGTGCAGGCAGGAATAGGACCCAAGGTGCAGACTCCGGAGATAGACGTGAACTAAAAAAAAGGCTCTAATTTAATACTCAAAATATAACAAAACTAAAAAAAACTCAAAACAAACTTAAACTAGAGAAATGACAGAACACACAGCTAAGAAAACGGTAGATCGCGACACAGACACAGAGAAACACAGGGCTTAAATACACAGAAGGAGCAATCAGGGAATGAATAACAGGAGGGAAACACAGCTGGGGCAAATCAGAACTGACGAGACAAAAGGAAGCGTAAACTGAACACACTGAGATAAGACAGAGACCTTCAAAGTAAAACAGGAAACACATAACACAGACTCACATGCAGGCACTACAGAGGGAACAGAGACGTGGGACCAGGGCAGACACAAACACTGACTGAACACGGGGATATAGGAACTTAGGATACACATAGACGCGAACTAGACAAGGGGATGCAGGTGATAGGGGAGACAGAGCAACTAAAGAAGACATAGACATAAGCCATAAGACAGAACTCAAAGAAACCAAAAACTAGACAGTATAAATAATATCGTAAACTCAAAAACCCTGGGTCAACGACCCAGGCATCCTAACAGTACCCCCCCCCCCCCCCCCTTAAGGGCTGGCTTCCAGACAGCCCAAACCAAAACATCAAAAAAAACAAAAAACAACCCAACCAGGGTGGGCGGCGGGGGAAACAGGATGGAGGGCTCGAAACAAAACAAGGAGCCAGAAACAACAAAACAAAAAAGTGCAAACACTGGAGCCCGGAAAGCAACAGAACAAAACACAGAAACAAAGTCCAAAACAACAGCACCAAGGCCCAGGCAAAGTCCAAAAGCAAACAAACAAAAGAGCTCACGAAAGGCGCAGAGGCCCAGGCAATAGTCTCAAAAAAGTTCAGGGGGCCGGCCCGGAGGCTGACGGCACAACAGTCCAAACCCGGGTAGGTCAGGGGGGCGGCCCGGAGGCTGATGGTCCAAGAGCCCAGAAAACAGTTCAGGAGGCCGGCCGGGCGGGAGGCACCGACGGCGGCGTAGGTCAGGGGGCTGTCCATGACGGCAATGACGTCCAGTCATCGGCCGGACAGAACGTGCAGGACGAGCAGGCCGGACAGGACGGACAAGACGAGCAGGAACAGACAGCATGGAGACCTCAGGAGCAGACGAAGCTGAACACTCGGAGGCCGGACCAGGCGGAGCAGCAGAGGCCGGACAAGGCGGTGGAGCCGGTGGTGGCTGAACGGCTTCGCCAGAACCATCAGCAGACACTGGGATGTGCTGGCTGGGTCCTCCCAGACCCCCAGCTGACGAGGCAAGAGGCTGAACGGGCCCCTTGGATCCTCCAGCGGAGACAGGTGGCTGAAGCGGTTCCTCGGACCCTCCAGCGGAGACAGGTGGCTGAAGCGGTTCCTCGGACCCTCCAGCGGAGACAGGTGGCTGAAGCGGTTCCTCGGACCCTCCAGCGGAGACAGGTGGCTGAACGGGCCCCTCGGACCCTCCAGCGGAGACAGGTGGCTGAACGGGCCCCTCGGACCCTCCAGCGGAGACAGGTGGCTGAACGGGCCCCTCGGACCCTCCAGCGGAGACAGGTGGCTGAACGGGCCCCTCGGACCCTCCAGCGGAGACAGGAGGCTGAACTGGCCCCTCGGATCCTCCAGCAGGAAGAGACGGCTGAAGCGGTTCCTCGGATCCTCCAGCGGAGACAGGTGGCTGAAGCGGTTCCTCGGACCCTCCAGCGGAGACAGGTGGCTGAAGCGGTTCCTCGGACCCTCCAGCGGAGACAGGAGGCTGAACGGGCCCCTCGGACCCTCCAGCGGAGACAGGAGGCTGAACGGGCCCCTCGGATCCTCCAGCACGAAGAGACGGCTGAAGCGGTTCCTCGGACCCTCCAGCGGAGACAGGTGGCTGAAGCGGTTCCTCGGACCCTCCAGCAGAGACAGGAAGCTGAACGGGCCCCTCAGACCCTCCAGCAGAGACAGGAAGCTGAACGGGCCCCTCGGACCCTCCAGCGGGAACAGACGGCTGGACGGATGAGCAAACAGGTGAAAATATAATAGGCCGAAAAACACTAACCTTAGCTTGATCCATAAGCTCTGCAACGCCAAGTCCCAGGTCTTTAGCCAACTTAGTTATGGCAGGTGGCACTCTGTTTCCAGTTCTTTTTGCCAGCTGAGGCACGGAAAAAGTCATAGGCTGAGAATCTGCCAGAGAAACAAAAGGAGTCCTAGACATAACAGCAGCCACAGGGGCTGGCCGGAACACTAAGCAGTCACTTTCTCCCAAAACTGGAGTATGCTCAGTCGTTCTGGAGTGGCAGTGGCGTGAACGCTGTTTACTCCGGGAAGGGGGAGCAGGCGAACCGAGACGCGAAGCCTCCAGCTGACCGGGCTACAGATCCTCCGGCTCACCACACAGGAGCAGTTCTCCAGAACCTCCAGCAGAAACACTGTCCTGCTGTGGCAAACGCAGTTGCTTTACAGCGAGCTCCGTCTGCTGCTGCTGCGTTGGTGCGGAGAGAGAGATAGCCTGCTCACTGGCTCTGACATGCTCCCTCCACGTGGCTATGGTGTGGCTCAGATATGTGTCCACGGAGAACTGATGAAGCCGGGGGTTGGTTGTAATCATTGCCTCGACCGCGCTCAGTCTCACAGCCATAGCCTGCAAGCTATCGGCCTGAGCGGCGCGGTCCAGCAAATCAACCAACCCCTTCATCTCAGCCTCAAAATCCGAGTTGGAACAGTCTGCGGGGTCCATGTTCTGGTCGCGATCTTCTGTTAGGTGTGGCTGTGTGCAGGCAGGAATAGGACCCAAGGTGCAGACTCCGGAGACAGACGTGAACTCAAAAAAGGCTTTAATTTAATACTCAAAATATAACAAAACTAAAAAAAAACTCAAAACAAACTTAAACTAGAGAAATGACAGAACACACAGCTAAGAAAACGGTAGATCGCGACACAGACACAGAGAAACACAGGGCTTAAATACACAGAAGGAGCAATCAGGGAATGAATAACAGGAGGGAAACACAGCTGGGGCAAATCAGAACTGACGAGACAAAAGGAAGCGTAAACTGAACACACTGAGATAAGACAGAGACCTTCAAAGTAAAACAGGAAACACATAACACAGACTCACATGCAGGCACTACAGAGGGAACAGAGACGTGGGACCAGGGCAGACACAAACACTGACTGAACACGGGGATATAGGAACTTAGGATACACATAGACGCGAACTAGACAAGGGGATGCAGGTGATAGGGGAGACAGAGCAACTAAAGAAGACATAGACATAAGCCATAAGACAGAACTCAAAGAAACCAAAAACTAGACAGTATAAATAATATCGTAAACTCAAAAACCCTGGGTCAACGACCCAGGCATCCTAACATTGCTCATTTCCACATTGACCAAAAAATTTTAACTTTGTTTTATCGTTCTTTTATTGAGTCTGTTTTATCCTTCTGTTTGGTGGCATGGTTCAGTCAGACCTCTGTCACAGAGAAAAACTCAGAGGATGGCTTTATCAATCCTTAAAAATGGTTCCCATCCTCTAAGGGGTGAATTTCAGCTTCTTCCCTCAGGACGGAGGCTTCTATTTCCGAGATGCAGGACAAAGCGTTATAAAAATAGCTTTGTTCCCGTTGCTGTCACTGAATTAAATAAGAACTGTTTTTGATTCGAAATATTAAAATTACTATATATGTGCCACAGTGAGGTTTATATCTTTACAAGGTATGTGTGTTTTTAAAAGGATGCCAAATGCTGTCATTTTTTCTGTAAAGCAAATTTACCTTGCCTATGGGTATAAATAAAGTTACCTTGACCTTGACAGAACTGCCTGATATGTTACTTACTTACTCGCTGTTTGATCAACTCCACAGATTTGCATTCACCAACTTTACACCAAGTTAAAATCAACCAGAATGATCCTTCAAAGCAGAATCTTTTCATGTAATGACGACTGAAAGGTGAATCTGGAAATTTCAGCATCAGCTCCTCCCGTGTTCCTGCTGGAAGCCCTGTGCCACAATTTCAACCTAAACCCTAAATTTAGATTGAAAACATTATTACCACATTATGGGTCAGTCTGATGAAGAGTGAGGTGAGGTGAAAGTGAAATGTTGATTCCTACTTGGCCACAAGCTGTGGATGATGGCCCCCAAGAGTGAGACTGAAGCTCCACAGTGGAGATGAGCTTTCGATTTGATGGGTGTTTGTGCGTAACAGTTCTCAGATGTGCTCGGCCTGCACTGCTTGTGGTGAAGAGCTGAGAAAAGTAGTATCAGCATGGGAGTCATCGTGGTGCGGATCTTTATGGTAAGTAAATACTTTTACATACATGACTTTTACAGAAAGGCAAGTAAAGACAATTTACTTAAAGATAATGGTCACAAAGGCAGTAATGTAGAGGATGGATGCAAACAGGTGAGGAGTTTACGACAGCGTTGTCTGGGATTAAAGAAGAGAGTATTTTTTAGAAGTGACAAAGCAAACACTGCATAGATGGTAAATGGTAAATGGCCTGTATTTGTATAGCGCTTTTCTAGTCCCTAAGGACCCCAAAGCGCTTTACACAACCTGTCATCCACCCATTCACACACACATTCACACACTGGTGATGGCAGCTACAATGTAGCCACAGCCACCCTGGGGCGCACTGACAGAGGCGAGGCTGCCGGACACTGGCGCCACCGGGCCCTCTGACCACCACCAGTAGGCAACGGGTGAAGTGTCTTGCCCAAGGACACAACGACCGAGACTGTCCAAGCCGGGGCTCGAACCGGCAACCTTCCGATTACAAGGCGAACTCCCCACTCTTGAGCCACGATCGCGTAAAAGGTGTAAAAGGAGAAAAAGATGCCATTCATGAATACTTGGACCGTCATTCCATAGGGGGTGTGGCTTATGACAACAACTCTCCCCTACAATCCCGTTTTGGGATCCCTTCCCAAGTACCTCAGCCACCACTCTTGTGTCAGGTGACCTCTATAAGGCTTCCTAGAGTATTTAAAAGTAGAATGGGAGGCAGAGCCTTCAGTTTTCAGGCCCCTCTTCTGTGGAACCAGCTTCCAGTTTGGATTCAGGAGACAGACACTATCTCTACTTTCAAGGCTTCAAACTTTCCTTTTTGCTAAAGCATATAGTTAGGGCTGGACCAGGTGACCCTGAATCCTCCCTTAGTTATGCTGCAACAGGTGTAGGCTGCCGGAGGACTCACATGATGCACTGGGTGTTTCTTCTTCACTCACTAGTGTCCAAATTCATGGGCTGCATCCTCCTGAGGACCCGGCCCTCTCAGTCTATGTGGGCCGGGTCCTCAGGAGGTCGGGTAGACCAGAAGTAAACGGCTGGGGAAATTGGACGGTCTAGCCTTCACATTAGCGTCACCGCTGTCTCAGTGGAGTTTAATAAACTCGGCCGTCTGCTCCTTGCTATCTAAAATATAACAGGACACTGGAGTAAATTCTCACACTTCTGTTTAATCAGTTTTCTGTTTGATGTTTATTCAGCTGTGTGAAAACCACTCAGGGGATTAATAAAGTTTTATTTTATCTAATCTAATAACTTTAATCTCAGCCAAACCGATTTACTCACAAACAAATAAAACACTGAAAAAAGCCCAACAATAACATTTTAAGTGACTTATATATTACGTTTAACCTGAGTAGCGAAAGTCCGCGGTGATCTGAACATGATGTGCCGGGAGTTGTGCCGTTCTCGGCGGCTCTAGTGACCCTCGAGCTCTCGGCTAGCTATCGAGCTGGTGGGTAACAGACATCTCCGAAAACGTCGAAGCACTTTTGCAAAGTGTCTCGATAAACCGAGCAAATATTTGAAGTTTACACAGCTACATTCTCACCTGAAAATATGTTAAAACTTCATTTTGTGACACAGAAAGAGTAATAAGAGTAATATTAAAAACTTAGTAGCGGCCGCCATTGTTGGCTGCATTCAGAGGAGTCTACGAATTTGTACAGCCTTTGTCGCGTCGCTGTGACGTAATTGGTCTACAAATGCGGCCTCAGGAGGATGCAGCCCGTGAATTTGGACACCGCCTATGTGTTAACAGACCTCTCTGCACTGAATCATACTTGTTATTCATCTCTGTCTCTCTTCCACAGCATGTCTTTATCCTGTCTTCCTTCTTGAATAGAATTATTAGTCACCTGATAGGATGAATGTCTCACAGTGGTTTCAGCTGAATCATCTGATGATAAAGGCCTTTTTTTGTGATGAGGCACATGATTAATAATGTTTCAACAACTTAAGGAACTATCCCTACTTGGCTATATATAATTGGTAATCTTGACCATTTGGTTTTTGAACTAAACAACCCTCTTGGATGAGAGGTGCAGCATCCAGTCACGTTCTTTCCAAGCTCCTTAGTTTATGGCAGTGAATTACTTAAAAGAACCTTAGAAAAATGTGTTCATTGTGCCGGCCCTGTGTGTACTGCAAAGTTTCTTCCTATTTTTTTTTTCATTCATTTCATTTGAAAATTGAAACAGAGCAAAGTTACAGAGGTTTTATTAGAGGCATAGCTAAGTGGTTTGCAATTGGGCTCCATCTGTGGAAGCTGAACAAAGGCTTTCTTGTCAGAGATCATTTTTCCAAAACCAAAAATTGAAAAAGGTGACAGCAGCCCTGTTCGATAGGCTGCTGTGGTGCGTAATGCATCTGTGAGTAAACAAGCATGCTCACAGGGGCAGTGGGGTTCAACAGGTTAAATACATATCAAGAAACCATCTCATACATATCATATGAAAGGGCACATTTTTAATGTTTTTAATACAACAGCCAACGATGTCACACTGATGCTGATGTCAGCACGTTGCAGTAAAAACATCATAACAAATCGTTAATATCTCTCTCACCTTCAGAGGGAGCGTCGCTCTCTGTTTTTCTCTGTTGTTTTGTTTTTCTTAATAACAAAGACTTTCAAGTCAGTGACACAATACACAGACGACTGAGCAGCCAGTACCAGACTGCAAAGAGTGCAGCTGTCTGTGCTGCTGTTAGGATGCCTGGGTCGTTGACCCAGGGTTTTGAGTTTATTATACTATTTATCATTTCTAGTCTTTGGTTTCTTTGTTAGAGTTCTGTTTTATGGTTTATGTCTCTGTGCATCCTTAGTTGCTGTCTCCCCTGTCTGCTATATCCCTGTGTCCAGTCAGTGTCTGTCCTGGTCCCACGTCTCTGTTCCCTCTGTTGTAGTGCCTGCCTGTGAGTCTGTGTCTGTTTCCTGTTTTACTTTGAAAGTCCGTGTCTCATGTAAATGCGTCTGGTTTTGCTTCCTTTGTCTCGTTAGGCCTGATTTGCCCCAGCTGTGTTTCCCTCCTGTTCCCCATTCCCTGATTGCTCCCTCTGTGTATTTAAGCCCTGTGTGTCTCTGTCGTGATCTACTGGCGTCCATGCTGTGTGTGTTCTTTCTGCTTGCCTGAGTTTATTTGGCGTCTTGGTTTTGTTACCATTTTTGAGTTCAGCATTAAAGCTGTTTTGAGTTCACCTTTTGCCTCCGAGCGTCTGCACATTGGGTCCTCCTACTACCACTTCTGCCTGCACACAGCCTGCACATAACAGCTGCATGCTGTGCAGAAAGCCCAAGATTCAGTTTACATCAGGCAGCATGGATCCTGTTATGTCACATTTTGACCCTGCTCACCACTTTGAGAAAAAGTGACTCATGTACCATGAAATGATTTTCTGTTTTTCTATCAAACATATTTGACCCACTGAAACCTCGTTGAGCTCGATGCGGTCTAGGAAGTCAGAGATACCAGGACAGCAGCAGTGCAGCTCCCAGTGGATGCTGTTAAGACGCTATGAAAAGAGAAATTGCATCAATAAGGAGAGGAGGGATATGATAGCATGTTACCACCAGTAACTGTATGATTTTGGTCACTAAAATGAAAAATTATAAATGCAGTATAATAAATCTTTGATGGGCAACAAGTCATTCCATCAGTGTCAGACACTGCAAATCCATCCGATGGAAATACGATTTGCGTGGGTTCCCTCCGGGTACTCCGGCTTCCTCCCACCATCCAAAGACATGCAGCTTGTGGGGATAGGTTAATTGGTGTGAATGTGCGTCTGTCCCTGTGTGTTAGCCCTGCGACAGACTGGCGACCTGTCCAGGGTGTACCCCGCCTCTCGCCCTATGACAGCTGGGATAGGCTCCAGCGCCCCCCGCGACCCTGAAAAGGATAAGCGGAAGCGAATGGATGGATGGAAATACGAATATTGTGAATGAACCTTTCCCGGCACATCATCGACTCCATGTGCCGACTACACCAATGTTCATTTAGCCTGCAGGATGCGTGTGATGCACGTCATAATGATCATACCAGTTTGTCAAGTATTCACATTAAAATAATTTATTCATAATAATTTCTACGACACAATCACAGTTTCAGAGTTCAAGCCTGTAGTGAGCATTCGCTGTGATGCAATCTGAATCCTTGTACCAAAAATTCCCACTATGCTCCAACTTTAACCACCAAAAACAACTTTAACCACATGAAGGGCTCTTGAAGATGAATGAAATAATTTGTGTATTATTATAATTATATTATTATTGTAGCCTTTACCTTTACTTTACAGCAAACCACAGTCCCAGCCTTTATTTTTTATGTTATGTGATTGTATTTGATTTTTTATCATTAAAGTTTTTGAGAAAAGGAGTTCGATTGATACAACAGCACAAAAACACCTGAAGAAATCACTTCTGGACAAGATAATAAACTGATGATTGCTAATTAGCTGTAATAAATAAAAAAGTTAATGATGTAGTGCAGGGGTAGGCAACTCCAGGCCTCGAGTGCCAGTGTCCATGATTCATCACAGCTGATTTAAAGGGCTAAATGACTCCTCAGCATTTCTTGAAGTTCTCCAGAGGCCTGGTAATGAACTAATCATTTAATTCAGGTGTGTTAACGCAGGGTGCGATCTAAAACCTGCAGGACACCGGCACTCGAGGCCTGAAGTTGCCCAACCCTGATGTAGTGAAACCCAAATTAATTATCTGTATTTTTGTAGTTGTAAGAAGAAGACATTTCAAGCTAATGAGAGAAGTAGTTCCTTATATTTGACTAAACACTGTCATCCACACGAAGCATATTTGGAAAGTTGAAGACGGGCTTGGCTTGCCAGTTGCTCGGTGAATCTGAAAGTTAGTTTTGAAATAAAATAAAAAATTACTTCTTTGAAGTGCAATTTAAACATGAATTCACAAAATCATTTTTACGAGGGGCTGAAGTGAGCAAATGGGGAGTGAAGATGGGATGCAATTTTGCCAAAATGTTTTTGTAAGAGAAAGCTTTTGTGGATAGATGTGGGAAATGTGGTTTATGCAGCAAAACAAAAAGCAGGGATAGATTATAGAACAATTTAAAAAAAGGTATCAAGGGTTTTTCTTGTCTGTAAAAGCATTTACTCCCAGTTTCCTGCTTGAGAATAGTGATTATGCCTCACGAGCCAAAGCCTAAATTCCTGCAGAAAACATGTTACATATTTATTTTTTAAATAAGCTAAATCCATTGATTTCACTGGGAGATGGCAAAATGTTCAACACGTGGATTTAGACTATACTAAAATAAATACATAAATCTTTCTGAGATCTTTATTGTTTAATCCATATAGAGAAAGCTGGGCCCTAATTTATTAATTGTATTCATTTCATAGTTTCACTGTCTGCTGTTGTTACCTAAACACTTGCTGCTAATCAGGCAGCGTGAAGTCAGGCTGTTCTTTGGTACCAAGGGGCTGCACCACATGAACAGCAGGGAGCGGCGTTTCTGTACCTGCTAACATTCTGGTAAACAGCCTTTACAGTGTATTTTTAGCCCACATGTCACCATGTGTCCTCTGTGTGTCAGCAGGGTTCCTCATTTATTTATTTTTTTATATATATATAATTTTTTTTGCCTGTGTTTTTGTCATCCCCGCCTTACGTGGGCAGGTAGTAGGGTCCATGTAAGTGCTGGTCAGAAGGCATAAGGTTAACTAGAGGGAGAAAGGGGGTGGTAGCTTTCTGTGAGGGTGAGTTCTGATTGGTGCTTTTTTCCCCACTTTAGGAGAAACGCACCTGGATTCATTTAATTGGTTATCAATTAGTCTTAACTAAATGATGTTAAACATGGAGCTCCCGGTACATCTATAATTGTCATGAAAGTGAACTAGAAGAAGAAGAAACTACCAACCCCACCAACTGATATCATGAACACCTCAGGCACTATGTTCATATCATCCTGCTGTTCTAGTTCCTTCTTCACCCTTCTCTGATGTTCAAGACACTGGCCCCTGTAGTCTTCTGTTACTAAGGTTACCTCCAGGTCAGTTTCTACGGCTTTTATCTGAAACTTTGTGATGTTTTAGTGTGAATTAATAAAAAAATAATCCCAGTAATTCACTATCTGGAAAAGTCCATGAACTGCTTGACTCAGCTGGCACTCTACATCTAATATCGTTGGTAGCCCCTCAGTTAAATGAGTTAAATGAGAATGGGAAAACAACAGACAACCTGACACAAACTGAATGAGAAAACGCAGACTAAATACACAAGACAGCTGAAACAAATGAACATAACGACGTCACAGGGGAAGTGTAAAACTAAACACAGGAACACAGGACCTCTTCAAAATAAAACAGGAAACATAATGAAACGCAAACATGACAACATGAACTTGACAACAAAAGACATGCAGACATGAAACACATAAAAGACGAAGGACATTTAACACAGGGGTTGAAAACACAAAGGGAATCTAATAAACAAATGAACTTAGCACACCTGAAGAACTTAAACATAAACATCCAAATAAACTAAAACTTAAAACGCTGTAAATGTGACATACACCTGCCAGCCAAATTTAAATTATATGCAAGAGTCTCTGACTTGAAGAAATCCTGAAGAAACTCCTATTTCCTGCAAAATCAAGCATGTAAAATAAAATGTTTTGTGTTTGCACTCACTCTTTCAAATAGATGCAAGTAAAACAGCAGAAAATGAGTAAAATCAAAGATTCAGCAGCACTGAGTCCTGTCGCTCTCAAATCTATTGTCACCTGTTTAGCAGGAGTGGGGCGGGTGGAGGTTTGCCCGGTGCCACAGAGGTCATGTCAGTGGAAGATCCGGTGGTTTCTCTGGGAATGTCACATTCCCGTGGCAGCTCGCTCAGATTTGAAGTTCCATTTTTCACTGTAGAAAAAAGTTTTCTTCCCACACAGAGTGAACAGCTGACGCTAATGTTTTGTCCCTTTTTACGGAGTCAGTACTTCCACGCTTTAAACGCTGCATGGTCGTACTCTCTCCTGTACTCCGTATTGGGCAACAAGTCATTCCATCAGTGGTATTGTTGATCCGCACACGTCTGTTACCACGGACACCGCACACGATTACGTCAATGTCACGAGACACTCACAAGCAAAATCACAGTTTAGTAATGCAGTAACGCAGCGTGCTTACAGGAAAGCAACAGTAATCTAATTACTTTTTTGCAATAGTAATCCCTTACATTACTCATTACTTGAAAAAAGTAATTGGATTACCGCTTTACTGCCCATGTCTGCTTACAATATATACTATACATACTATACATGTACTGTAGATTTTTCTGATGCTCTTTGCAGTGTTTTCTTTTTTTTATCGGCTTTTAAGGGGAAAAATTATTAGTTTGAATCAGAAAAATATAAAATGAAAACTGACATGCAAAACTGTTTATTAGAAACAATAAGTGCATGAAATAGCCAAATAGCAAAACCATGAAACTAACGAAGAATGAACTAAGACAGACGACCAGCACAGCAGTAAACATAGTTTGGGAACACTGGACCAGGTGAGGCAGAGAAGTCAGCTGACAAAGGCAAACTGAGAATGGAGACCAGGCGGCTGTTGCAACAGCGAATAAAGGGTGACTGAAAGCAATGACCAGGGATGAAAACACAATCCTAAAGAGTAATGTGTTAAATTATGTGAAGGAGAAAACCATAACTTCACCTGGAGCAGCCAGCAATCGAGGTAAAAATCCATTTTTGCTAAGGAAGAGTAATTACAGTTGCACTAGGTTCAGATTATGACGTGTTCGCTCGATGAAGTGATGATAAGGTGCAGCGTCGGTTCTGGAGGTGAGTGGGCCGAGGCAGGACGGAGCATCATTGTTTAATCCTCCTCCATAAAAACAGATCTGGTTTCCCTCAAAACCAGATTAGTTCAAGACAAATCTGACTCTTGACTACTTTGTGTATAAAACTTTGCTGGGATGTGGAGCAGGAGAGTATAGCACCAGCTGACTGCATGACCAATAAAGAGAATATTGGATGAATGAACACGGGGAATGTTATTGTCACAGTAATTGTTTGAGAACAAGGAAGGAGAAACAAGGAAATGAGATGCGCACTTTGCATCTAATATGCATTTGAGTGCCTGAGGAAGGAACATTTTCATTCAGCTTGCAAATGGTCTTTTAATGTTTAAGACTGGCTTGAAATCCTTCAAGGAATCCAAATAGTTTTGGTAAATGGGGTATGCACCCCGTCTCCTTTTTTTTCCCCTTTCATTTTTTGTAATAATAATATAATTTCGATTTGTACAGCGCAGTTCAAGGAAGTCCTGAATGCTTTATAAAAGAGTATAAACAAACAACGGGGAAGAGGTGAGTTTTGAGAAGTTTCTGAAAAAGGTCTGTTGATGGGGCACTGCAAAGCTTAGATGGGAGAGAGTTCCAGAGGGTGGGGGCTACACTGAAGGCTCTGTCCCCAAAGGTATGAAGGTTGGAGCAGGGGAAAGAAAGCAGGTCCATGGCTGAGGACTGTAGCATTCAAGACTGTGTGTAACTGTGCAGCAGGTCAGACTGAGAGCCCAGAGCACTGAAGGATTTGTGAGTGAGAAAAAGGATCTTGTAAGTAATATGTGACTTGACTGGGAGCCAGTGGAGGTTTATGAGGGTGGCGGTGATGCATATATATTTTTTCAGTTCAAACGTTAATTCCCAGTTCTTTTGTGGACATGTAGTTCTAGAAGTACATGGGTGTAAGCCAGTTTCAGGGAACATGGTCCACCTGACCGATCGTACAAGTCTTCTTCAAAGTATGAGTTGTTCTGCCTCTTAAAGGTTCGAGCAAGAGGAACCCAAAATTCAGTTCAATCCCTAACTGTATATTGTACTCAGACTCAGACTAGCAGCCACATTAAATACAATGAAAGAGCCAAAACAAAAAGAATACGCAAAATTTAAATCATTAGTTTTAACACTGATTGTCTTTATTGCCATTTTGCAGCTTGTGCAACCTGTTCTCATTTTAGGTTTATGGTCCTTGACATGAATCGAAAACTCATGTGTAATCATCATTGAGGCTGTGCCTACAGGTATCCCCTGCTAGTGGAGTAAAAGACCCAAACCAGAATCCTCCTGCTCAGTGATATATGATTACAAGATGCTGCTGATTTGTCATAAAGTAATTGTCAGTAATTACTAAGCCAAAACATTGCAGTCTAGATTCAGGTAATATGGTGCGCTGCACAGATAATTAGAAATTCCCAAGGAGTAAAAGTCACTCTTGATTAGTTCATTCGGGAACACTTGTCACAAAGTTAAAGCTGTTATCAGGAAAAACAATCAATTACCATTATGCAAAAAAGTTGTACTTCCAATAAGAAGCTTATTTGATTCAGAGTTGAACAGCATGTGACAGCATTTGATGTTTGCAGAAAATATTGTTATACAAAAATACATGGCAAAGTTATGTGTGTGTGCAAAATATCCACTAATTTAAGTTGGAATCAGAGACACTGGATCAGATATTGACTCGCATGTAGTTCAGAACTTGTGGTGGCTGTAAACATGACAGGGCTGTCTGCTGTTGATAAAAGTGTGGATTAGGAAGTTATAGTATGGAGATCCAGAAAGATGCTTTTTCTTAGTAATTTTTATTTTTTTAAGCGTATATATTGCAGCAGCAGTGGGTGTGGATGCTGTGTTTGTCACAAGCAGCGAATAGACTAAAGCTCATGCAGAATTGTGGTGCCTAATACCAAAACTTCCTTCATGGTTCAATAACTAACTACAATGGGCATTAACCAGCTGTTCTGTTAGTAAGACAGAGGACACAAACGTGTCCGTTATTGTGAACATGTTTTTTTAGAGATGTACTTCAACTGTCTTTAAGGGGAAAAAATAATGAAACATTGCTCCTTGCCTGAGCTTCCTCTGTTAAAGTGCTTTGGCTAATGGTTTGTAACTGTAAATTGATATTAAACGCACTTGTATGAACATAAAGCCCGTAAATCTGCCAGTCAAAAAACTGCATAGAAATGCCAACTGACCCAGGTCTGATGGAAGTGATTAAACGATAAAGAACTCTCCTTATGTTGTGCTGATGGAGGTATTAGGCCTGGGGGAAGAAGCAAGGAGACCTCAGCAACTTCAATTAGATGCAGACTCGCAACCTGCTACCTTCTAAGCTCATTTACATATCTCCCATCCCATCTCTCATCACCTGTGGCTGCTTTTTAATAGAATGAAATAGAATATGGCTCCCAGTATTCACATAACGGCGTGGTTGCAGCACCAGTCCAGTGCTTCTCATCAAACTGGTTAACGAGCTTAAAAGGATGTACAGCAGCCCTGTTTTCAATTTCCCTTTAGTTGTTTGATGTATTATAATTGGGTTTCAAATTAACTTATCTCCACAATTTATGGTCTTACTTTTGTAAGGTCAGTTTCAACCAAACCACGGTTTTCCCAATGCTAATACAAATGCAAATGGAAAAGTCTGACAATTCAAAGGTTCTCAAAAATCCCACCCCTGGACCATCATCCAGTCTCCTGGATGATGGTCCAGAATTTGTCTTGTGTCATCACTGCTCCATAAGGATTGTTTTTACCTTTCTTATGACACTTCACCCGTTGCCTACTGGTGGTGGTCAGAGGGCCTGGTGGCGCCAGTGTCCGGCAGCCTCGCCTCTGTCAGTGCGCCCCAGGGTGGCTGTGGCTACAATGTAGCTTGCCATCACCAGTGTGTGAATGTGTGAGTGAATGGGTGGATGACTGGATATGTAAAGCGCTTTGGGGTCCTTAGGGACTAGTAAAGCGCTATATACACTCAACAAAAATATAAACGCAACACCTTTGTTACTGCTCCCATTCCCCATGGGATGGACGTAGAGACCTAAAATTCATTCCAGATACACAATATAACCATCCCTCCCAAACAGTGGTCACAAATCAGTCCAAATGTGTGGTAGTGGGCACATCTGCTATATTGAGATAATCCATCCCACCTCACAGGTGTGCCACATCAGGATGCTGATCTGACATCATGAGTAGTGCACAGGTGTACCTCAGACTGCCCACAACAAAAGGCCACCCTGGAATGTGCAGTTTTTTGCGCTATTGGGGGTCTGGGGACCCAGAACCGGTCAGTATCTGGTGTGACCACCATTTGCCTCATGCAGTGCAACACATCGTCGCATGGAGTCTATCAGATTGTCAATTGTGGCCTGTGGAATGTTGGTCCACTCCACTTCAATGGCTGTGCGAGGTTGTTGGATATTCGTGGGAACTGGTACACGCTGTCGTATACGCCGGTCAAGCACATCCCGAACATGCTCAATGGGCGACATGTCCGGTGAGTATGCTGGCCATGCAAGAACTGGGACATTCTCAGCTGCCATCTGCCCTGAACAATGTGAACCATGATTCATCCGTGAAGCGCACACCTCTCCAACGTGCCAGACGCCATCGAATGTGAGCATTTGCCCACACAAGTCTGTTACGGCGACGAGCTGGAGTCAGGTCAAGACCCCGATGAGGACGACGGGCATGCAGTTGAGCGTCCCTGAGACGGTTTCTGACAGTTTGTGCAGAAATTGTTTGGTTGTGCAAACCAATTGTTCCAGCAGCTGTCTGGGTGGCTGGTCCCAGACGATCTTGGAGGTGAACCTGCTGGATGTGGAGGTCCTGGGCTGGTGTGGTTACACGAGGTCTGCGGTTGTGAGGCCGGTTGGATGTGCTGCCATATTCTCTGAAATGCCTGTGGAGACGGCTTATGGTTGAGAAATGAACATTCAATGCACGGGCGACAGATCTGGTTGACATTCCTGCTGTCAGCATGCCAATTGCACGCTCCCTCATTGCTTGTGGCATCTGTGGCATTTTGCTGTGAGACAAAACTGCACATTCCAGGGTGGCCTTTTGTTGTGGGCAGTCTGAGGTACACCTGTGCACTACTCATGATGTCAGATCAGCATCCTGATGTGGCACACCTGTGAGGTGGGATGGATTATCTCAATATAGCAGATGTGCCCACTACCACACATTTGGACTGATTTGTGACCACTGTTTGGGAGGGATGGTTATATTGTGTATCTGGAATGAATTTTAGGTCTCTACGTCCATCCCATGGGGAATGGGAGCAGTAACAAAGGTGTTGCGTTTATATTTTTGTTGAGTGTAAATACAGGCCATTTACCATTTACCATCATAGTGGAAGTGGAACTCCATAGTGTTGCAATTTGCTCATTTGCCCAACAATTTAAAGATCCATTGCTTCATGATCCTTTGGAGTTGTTTAGAAAAGGTGTATCCTGGGTAAATCTACAAAAAACGATATTTAGAGCTTCCCAGGTGGTGAAGAGCTACCCCTGTTCAATCATAGGTGAGGGTAGGTACATAGATGGGCTACTAGATCAACAGCTTTGCAAGTACAAGTAAAAAAGTACAGGCTCTGAAATGTGTGAGAAGGGAAAAAGCAGCTCTTTGGAGGAGGTTTCTATTTTTCTACAAAGTGAACTGAACCTTAATGATAAAATAATATCAGTAGATGGGAATAGAATCTTTAGCCTAACATTAATTAAGTGAAGAAACGAGTGCAATTAATTGATTAAAAAGAAGTTAGACTAAAGTTACACTAGCTCCAGTAGATTTTCTTAGTGTACCGGCTGTGATCAGCTGACTTGATGCTCTTTGTGGATGTACACAGCTGAATTCAACCAGATGTGAGCAGATGTTTCTTGAGTTGTCCTGGCTGATTTCATCCTCTACACTGACACTACACTGTTTATGCTGGCTGTTTTCTACATGGTATAAAGTTGGTATGAAGGTGGAATTCAGGGACTGAATCTCTGCTACACTTGATGTAAGCTAGCCGTGACCACGAAACCACAGCCACTGTGCACCAGTCACACACTCTCTTCTTCCTCTCCTCTCCTTCTTTCTTATCTTTCTCCATCGCTCCTCTTCAGTAGGGCTAGCTAGATTATTAAGTACCGCAACCAGAACTTGTGAACACCTGCCCACCCACTCTAACTCCCAAGTATAAATGCTACAGTTGATGCCTGAACCCTATGAACAAGCACTCTGAATGGACAAAAAGGAAATGGGACAAAAACATGCTGTGGAAGAGATCCAGAGATTAATAATAACTAATGATTAAAGGCAGGCAGGTGTATAAACACATGGTGAGTGAAGAAGAAACACCAGCAGCCTACACCTGGTTGCCTGAGAATCACCTGGTCCAGCCCTAACTATATGCTTTAGCAAACAGGAAAGTTTGAAGCTCTGCCTCCCATTCTACTTTTAAATACTCTAGGAGCAACAAGTAGGCCTGCAGAGCGAGAGCGAAGTGCTCTAATAGGGTCATATGGTACTACAAGGTCATTAAGATAAGATGGGGCCTGATTATTCAAGATCTTGTATGTGAGGAGCAGGATTTTGAATTCTGGATTTAACAGGAAGCCAAAACAGGAGAAATCTGCTCTCTCTTTCTAGTCCCTGTCAGGACTCTTGCTGCAGCATTTGGGATCAACTGAAGGCTTTTCAGGGAGTTTTTAGGACAATCAGCATGACAATGTGAAAGCTGAACATAGAGAAGTGTTTAGTAGTTGAAGAAGTAATTATTTACCCGGGGGGAAGGATACCTACAATTATCAGTCAGGATCTTAATCTTGGAGTGGGAAATCATAAACATTTTTTCTTGAACTCACAAAATGCCGATGTCAGAAGAGTTTGACCGCTATCAGGCTATGATATCTCTATATATCTCGATATGGCCCATCACCTTAGACAATGTTTATACCTCAGTGGTGGTTTTCATACTCAGCTCTGATTCATGGTGAAACCTCAATGATGTACAACTGGTTTCCCAGAAAGATAATTATTCCAAGTCCCATAGTGTAGGCCAATCACTCCGGCTCGATGTCTTTTTATTCTGCCTACTGTGAAAGCAGCCAGGCTTCATCACCTTGAAAGTGCAAAATAAATACAAAGATGTTACCCACTTGTCTTCAAACTAAAAGCAAAAGGTCCTGCTTCTTGTGTGCCATCAGTGCTTTGATGGAAAAGATGAGAGAGGCAGGATGTCTGTGTGCATTTTAATGCATCTCAACTGCTGTTTTTCTTCATTTTGCAGCATGGATGCAAATTAAGCACCTAAGATGACACATCTAAATACAACTGTTTATATTTGCA
This sequence comes from Astatotilapia calliptera, assembly GCF_964374335.1. NCBI lineage: Eukaryota > Metazoa > Chordata > Actinopteri > Cichliformes > Cichlidae > Astatotilapia > Astatotilapia calliptera. The sequence continues at coordinate 2,746,527 of NC_137427.1, forward strand.
TGCACATATAGTGTGTGAAAATTTTTATGACAAAGTGCGGCACTCTCCTATGGGAGATGCTGAGAGGTGATGGCTCATGGCCAGCAAATTTACAAGGAAAATGTAACCGATTCAACCAGCATGTCAAGTAATTAATCCTTTGTTTTTATGATGTTGTAATGTAAATGTTTTTATTTCTTTCTGTCTTTGCTTTTTCTTTTAAAGACGCCAAACGCAGAGCATATGAAAGCCTTCCCATACTAATCCAGTCTTGAGAGGCTGACGGGGAGCAGTAAGAAGGAGCTGAATCAACATTTGGTTGCATTATTTTGTCGATGAATTTTAAATAAGATGCTGAACTACAGAAGAAGCTCTGTTTTTGATGTCTTAATTTCACTGTTGTGCTCTGCCTTATTCATTTTTACCCAGTGAACAATAACCAGATATGTGAGACATTACATTTTCGGTATGATAATAAGATCCTTTATATGATTTCTGACAAGCCAGCCGTGGTTATATTAAGACTTTTATGACGATATCTCTGTGATAAAAGATACAAAGCCTCTGCTGAATTAAATATCTGACTGATATGAGCGAATTATGCATTTCTGATGTCTGGACCATTTTTTGCAACTTCCATCATTCTTTAATATCCCTTGAAAATCTAAAAATAATAATAATAAAAAAACATTTCTGAAATTCAGCTGCTCCACAAGCTAGTTTGGATAGGCTTTGTTAAGCTGCCCACTCCACCGATGTTGTGTGTTTGTGCGAAGCGGCTGCACAAACAGATGGAGCCAATGATATGCGGATGAACTTTTATTTTGAGCATATGAAGTCTGGGGCAGTACCACAGATGTATTGAACAGGAAGCCACAGCTTTATTATTCTCAAGACAAGTACTCCGTGGAATCTCTGAACTCGCACCACCTGTTTTCAGTCCTTTGAAATGTACACGTCTTTTTTCCACTGAATGCTGAAAGCAGCGACTCGATTTCTCTATCTTTATTCATGAGTGTGCAACCACAGGCGCCGGTTACTTGACAGACCTCGTTTATAAAGCATAATCGAGACCAAGCATAACACAAAAGTAATTTTCATTATTTTTTTTATTACAAGTGTGAATTTCAGTCATGTATATTTGCAGAAGGTACACAGAGTCATGAGTACTCTATATGTATCAAATGTATGTATATAAATATGTATTCAGCTTGTCCATCAAATCCCCCCAAAATCCCTCTGTTCATCTGGATGTTTTTAGTCGGACAAAATGAACGAAACTATCACCACCAATCAAACACTATTTCATGTGTCAGTTTAGAAGAAATGCACAATGTAGAGACTGAAAGGATCAGTTCACCCGTGTTACGTCATGAAGTACAGAGTCCTCATAAAGGGCAGCGTTCAGGTTTCATCTCTTAAGGTGGTTTCTTTTAAAACCTGAGGATCGGTGACAATCCAAAGCCCAAACTTCATGTGGCCTTCAGATTAGCTCAAGAACCATAGAGAGCTTCATGGGAAGGGTTCAAATGATAGAAAAAGATAAGAACTGCTCTGGACATACACTCTATTGCCAGTGATATCTCAGTCTTAATCCATAGGGTTTAATGTGAAGTTGGCACAACTTTGTAGCTATAAGAGCTTCTACTCTTCTGGGAAGGCTTTCCACAGGGAATGTGTTTATGGGAATTTCTGGCCATTCTTCGGAAGCACATTTGTGGAGTCAGACAATGATGCTGGAGGAGAAGGCCTGGCTCACAGTCTCTGCTCTAATTCAAAAAGATGTTGTGTCGGGCTGAGGTCAGGACTGTGTGCAGGCCAGTCGAGGTATTTCTGAAGCATTAGGACTTCCTTTCACTGGAACTGAGGGTCTGAGTCCAACGCCCGAAAAACAGCCCCACATCAAAAGTACTGGCAGCTGCCAAATTCAGACTCTATCAGACTGACAGATGGAGATCTGTGATTCATCACTCCAGAGAACATATCTCTATTGCTCTAAAGTCCACTGGTATTTTACACCATTGTGTTTGCATTGCACTTGGTAATGTAAGGCGTGGAGACCATTGCTCGGAAACCTAATCCATGAAGCTCTCTGTGGCCTGTTCTCGAGCTAATCTGAAGCCCACGTGATGTTTGGAGGTCTGTAGTGACTGACCCTGCAGAAAGGTTTGACCTCTGTGCACTATGCTCAGCGTCCACTGATCCTGCTCTGCGATCTTACAGGGCCTAGCACTTTGTGGCTGAGTTGATGTGATTCCCGATTGCTTCCACTTTGTCATAATCCCACTAACATTTGGCTGCGGAATATTTAGTACTGAGGAAATTTCACGACTGGACTTGTTGCACAGGTGGCATCCTACCATGGTACCACACTGGAATACACTGAGCTCCTGAGGGTGACCCACAAATGTAGAAGCAGTCTGCACGCACAGGTGGTGAACTTTATACACTCGTGGTGGTTTGAACATCTAAAATCTTTTTTTTGGATGGGTGAGTAAATACTTTTGGCAATATAGTGAATATTAAGTGTAAACATACTGTAAAATGTGACACAATCAGGCTGTGAGTCACCAGTTGGCACCAGTATGTAATTTCTATTATAAGAAGTTGCTTACTGCCCCTGCTTTAGGATCACTTTAACCTTTTCAGCATTGTTTAGGCACAGTAAATAATGTCTTTTTCAGCTTGTTGCTAATTTTGGGGCTAGTATCGATCGTCGATACTTCAGGCTTTGATCCACCCGCCTCTGAACACGTGTCCACTAAGCTCAGTTGGATGCAGTGTTAGAAAGAGAGCCTGCACTAACTGGTCTCAAGTGTGACCTATTTGATTTTTTGCCAACAGGAGAGGTTGTCTCTGTTCATATCAAATCCAAAAATGAGATGCAAGGACTCTGAGGACTTTCTATTAGCTGATTAAAAAGATGCAACTTCCTGGGTTAGCCAAAGTGCACTATCCCGAGCAAATAACCGAGCTATTAATGGTCTTATGGTTCACACCCAAGAGAGCCAGCCTAACTCGCTTATCATAGCAACAGGATATTTCAAGATTAAAATCAGAATAATCATTGCCTTTAGTTGGGTCTTTTATTGGTACTATTTTTGAGAAAATAACATACTATTAATATCCAGACTTTGCTTTTCCTGATCAGTTTCTGTGAGGTGGTGGGATGATTATACTGCATACACTGGATACATAGCTGTGCTTCTTCAACTCACAGATGAGGAGGAAGGCTTCTTCTTCTGCTTGCTGTACATCTTGACATGGCTTCCATTTACAATGGAGCTGTTGCATATTTTTAGCAGCATGTTTAGAGCTGCAGTACATCCAGTTGAATCCTAATTAGTGCACCGGTGGCCTGGTGCCATGTGTCAAAGTCACGTCCCCATGGACAGACTGCTATGAGATGATCAGTGCTTTTCAATTCACCTGCTACAGTTTTAATAGTGTTGCTAACTGGTGTATCATGTATGAAACAAACAGCATTTTAATATTTGTGAAGATTTTACCTGTCATATGGACTCCATGAAACTGTGGATACAAAAACAGACCGAACAACAGATGTCCAAACGTCATAATACACGCAGAAACATACTGGCCAGCTTCTGGTTAGGCATACTGGGACTTTTCTGCCTTAGCTAGATAACATAAAAGGTCACTGAGGAAATATGATTTTGTTTTTTGTCATTGGGGTGGACTGACCCTTTGAAGTCATAAACTTGGCCATAACTCAGTCTGGATGGACCCGTGGGCTGGTGGCCCAGCTGCACTGCATAGCATTGGACAAAGCAGCTTTGCTGTGGTGCCAAACAGGTGTGCTGAGCCAGGCTGACATTTTATTCAACTCCTGGATTAGCTGGCCAGCACAGTGTTCAAGTTGGACTTGGCTTTTACAGGACATTGGTTTCCAAGACTTGACTTTATCACCTGGCTGTAAGCCAACGAGGGCTCAGCACCTGGTTCTGGCAGGGACCCCTGGCTAATTCACTCTCAGAGTGTAGTGTCATCTTCTGTGACCTTTGCTGACTCAACCGAGCTTCTGTATGTATTACAATGACTCGCACTAAGATGCTGGATGGGGAGCAAATTACTCTGTGTGGATTTGTGCAGTCCATTTTCGACCTGCTCCGAGAGCAGCAAAGACTGCCTGATGGGGTGAAGTCTAAATACAAAGCACTGTGTCAATAAGTGATCATATTGGATGTTTGCGTGCTTTGATCGAGCCACTGTGTTTAAGAGGCCTTTCACAGGCGTGTGCACAGTGCCATCTAGTGCCGGAAAGTGAAATGTGTGATGGATGAATACACATGCAGAAGGAAACATGTGGCCTAACTTGCCAAAGACACAAATGGATAGCGTCACTTTGTGTTGAAAATGCTCAGGGAGCAGGTAAAAGATACAAATCAGTTTTTACTTTTCTTTAATTATATTTTTGGTGCTTTTTAGGATCCAACTGAATCTAAATTTAGTCCTAATCATATCTCAGCTAAACCTTCAGGGCAACATCAAAACAGATAAAAACAAATGCGCTGCCATAAGAGCCAATTGTGTCGAGCTTCATCACTCAGTTTGATTTTTGGGGCACCAAATAATTCATGTCTGACCTGCGAGTTGTATCCCCCACCTTTTGTTCTGCATTACTGAGAAGCAGCTCATAATCTTCAGTGCGTCACTTTGCAGTGGTAATTTTAACCCAATTCAAAAAGGAAAAGTGGCAGAAGGATGAGTCACGGAGGCCGCGCCGCCTGTCTGACCCGCTGGTCGTTTCATCTGGCTTGTTTCTGCTCACAGCAGATGAAAGCTATGAACATCAGCACAGCGATATTCTTCTCATCCTCTCCTCTCCTCTTTTTTTTTTTTTTTGGCATCCACAGAGAGCTGCAGTGCTTGTCTGAAGCACGTTGTCATGGAGCAATGCAAACTGCACACAAGGACAAAATTGCGTTGTTGTATTTTTCTGTTTACATCTTTAAATCAGTTATGTTGTTTATGAGTCCGTAGACACGCAGGCAGTACTGCTTGTTGCGTGGGTGCACAGTGGTGGTAGCTGGATTTCAAAACTGCACAACTTATGCAGGAGTGATAGCCACAGGGGTGAGAGCGTATTATGGAATAAAACAGCTGATTTTGGAACCTGAAACAGTAACTATTAAAGCCACTGCTGCAGCGATATTAATACAAATATGCAATTTTCTCTACACTAGTCACTTAAGCCAATATCACTGAGGTGAAATGGACATAACTGCTTTTGCTAGTCCAATTTCTGAAGACTAACACATCACTGCAGGCTTTAATAGACCTGCCTACAAAAATTCTTAATTCTAATTGGATGGATGTAGTTGATAAACTTTCATTTAGCAGGACTATTATCATGGAGGTGAAGACAGCAACAAGAAGAGACGGCTCAATGGTTTAACTGGTGAGTTTTCTGAAAACCAAATAAAAGACAAACTAAAAATAAGACCTTGAGAGCACAGGCGTGTTAGCTGTAATTTACTACATATGGGTCTGTAGAGACATAGCTGTAAAGGAATGTCATCATTTGTATGTTATGTGGTGTATTACATGGGATTCATGTAGCATTATCTGCTGGTTGCAAGGCTCATTAGAAGCCCATGACAGGGTGCGAGGAGAGGAGCTGTGGTCCTGAACGGGGGACGTCAGGAGTGCAGGACCACAGTCCCTGTGGACTGTGATGTTTGCAGAAAACACTGTGATCTATAATGAGAGTAGGAAGCAGGTGGCAGAGGACTTGGTGAAGTGGAGGTATGTTCTGGAGAGAAGAGGAACAAAAGTTATAACTGTGAAGAATAAGAATCAGTTGGGACTTCTGGTAAAAAAACGCAAAATTTCAGGGCGCTGGCAAGACCGACTATCGGCCATTTATAACATAAAATGTGCTTAGGAAGGCTCATTCTATTGGTAACTGTTTGAACCGTCCACTCCACAGTGAGTTTGACTTGTTGCCCTCTGGCCGCCGTTTTAGAGAACCTGTGAGGAAAAGCAGAACTCCAGGTTTCTTTTATCCCTACTGCAACCCGTCTCCTTAATGGCAAATGGCTGTCTTGTGGCTTTTTATTACTATTATTGTTATTTTTATTATTAATATTATTGTTTTGTTTACTCTTATTGTTGCCTTGAAGCAAAACTATTTTCCCTTTCTTGTGCACACACAATTAGAATAAGAATTTGAATTGAATCAGTAAAAAAAGATAGAACACTTGTCTGAATGAACGATGAGAGGGAGACAGATGTAGTGAAGGCTTGTTCGCTTGTTTTTTCTTTATTGTTTGTTTTTTAAAGATGTGGGTAATTTGTAATGAAAATTTTTAAACAGTTCAACAAAGATGACCAAACACACACATTGTTTTTTATTATTATTTTATTTTACTGTCATTTAATCAGGAAGATACGATTAAGATTAAAAACCTCTTTTTCAAGAGAGACCAGGCCAAGATACCCGTGCAGTATTTCAAAAGTGTGTTTTCTGGCTAATGTGTAATATCCAAATTTCCCAAGGAGAGAAAAAAATGTTCATGCATAACATACAGTGATGAAGAAAGATGAAGGAAAGGTGAGGACAGTTCACAACGTATAAAATAAAAACTTAAAGCTTGCATGTATTGGCTTGCTTCATGTTAGAGTTTCTAAATCAGGTATTGGAGTTATACATGAAATGAGCTAACCCTGACAATGCCAAGTATGCTAACTGTGCTACTGAGTGCATTCATTGCGTGGCAGTGTGATGCAGGCTAAACTGGTTAGTTTATAATACTGTGCTGAGGTATTATAAACTAACCAGTGATCACGGTGATCTTGGATTGGTGGAGAGCGGGCTGTAAGGCTACATCACAGGCAGCACATGTCAGTTTACATTTAAAATCATGCTGCTGATTAGATTCACTCACTGAACCTTTTACACCATCTTTATAGTGTCTAGAGGATGGAAATCAGCCGTGACAGCTCGTTAAACGTCTGCTTACATTCAGTTGGCTAAATCCTCAAAGAGCTGTGAATACCAGCGCAGGTCAGCTGATGGCAGCCTGGACATAACAAAACGAGTTATTGTGCCACCATAAAAGTCACGTTTCTGCCATTTCAGTCTGCCTCTTTTTACGCATACTTGTTGATCGTATTGCCGTAATTGTGTGAAGTGAGTTGTATCCAGTCAGCTGTTTTTCTGTTTCCTTTTAACCGACTATGATGTGGTTCCAGCTCCTGCTGCTGATCTTTCTCAGGCTGCCAGTGTGCCGTCTGTTATCCGTCACAAGTCCTCCATTTTTTAGCTTTTTGGCAGATAAAAGCTTTGAGGTTTCTGCTATTTTGATTTGGCCGGCTTTGTACAGACAACAGCGGTTGACCTCTTCTTTGAGCTTGCTTCACTCATCTTGGCCACTTTTCTACTTGCTTTTAGCTAACCTGCTTCAAAGTAGTTTATCAAAGTAAATCACTTTGAAGTTGAGATAGATGTGCCAAACATAGAAACTACACCTACTCTTCGTTAGAGTAATTTTTGGGGCATTTATTTGATTTATAGTTTGACCCACCAAGTTTTGAGGCCACTGTTGACACCTAACTGGATCATTGGACATTAAATGTTCAATCTGGCAATAAATAAATAAAAAATAGCACCTTGTAGTCTGAAAAGCCTGTTTGCTTTTACCTTCTGCTTTTACAGGAATGTAGAAATGTATTTTCCTTGTGACACATCAGCCTTTGGAGAACGAGGTCAGGGCTTTTCTCATGTGTAGCATCTCAGAGTGAGTGAGACGTCAGACGAGTCTCAGGAGTGGAACTATACCTCTTGATTTATGCAGCGTGTGGATGAGGCGTGTAACACACGCTTGTTTGCGGTGAATTTTCCAAATAGTATCTCTGTTTTCGCTCGGACATCAGACAGTCTTTGTACTTGGTAGCTGACAGCGCTAACATCAATTTACAGTTAGAAAACCTTTTAATATTTAATAACCAGCAACTGTCTTTACTTGATATCTAGTCTTGTTTGGAAAAAACATTTCCACAGTGAAAGTTGTACTGCTATCAGAGATATAACCTCCCCCGTCTGCTGGGTATCCTTCTAAAACACTGCCCACATGTCCTTCTTGGATTCGAAGGAAAGTATATTTATGTCATGAAATAGTTTTCTTACTGGGACCATTTTGGATCGTGGAAATCTTCTGTGAAACATCACTGTCTGGTAATGTCTGCAGTATGAACACTCCTTGTGACATCACTGTTGAGTTCTGCACGTCACCCATCAGACTTTCAAACCCAAGACTTCAACAGGAAACTTCAGCTTGGTATTAAGCTACTTTCCAAGTTTCTTAGAAGATTTTTAAGCTTCTGCTGCTGAGAAGAAGCACGCTACAAGCTTTTCAGAAGTCTTTAAAGCCAGCAGGAGGTTAGTGTTTGACTCTAAAAAAGATTTGAGATGAAGTACTCTTCCACCAAAGTCAAAATACATGCATCAGACTGGTTTGGAACAGGTCGTGTTGTCTGTGGCTTTTGTAAAATGAGACATAAAAGACTAATAATCACGGTCACTGGTCAATCTGAGCATAGCCGTGGTTCTGAGAACATGAGGAAAAAAAGCAGTGTGCGTGGCAGGTGGGAGAGAAGACGGCCACTGAGATAAAATCACATGAAATAAGTGACTTTGCAGAATTGTACAGGAAGTGACGGAAGCTCAAATGCTCACTGATGACTGCGTCTTTGACCACAGAGGCTCTTAGATATAAATATCCCTCTGAGATGTTGACATAGATTTTCCTCAGGTCATGGTCCATTTCAGTTATTTGCTATGCTGGGCTCATTGAAGCATGTGTTCTGTGTGAGCACTGCAAACGGCTAACACGCCATGGCTTTAGCTGAAGCAATTAACCTTGCTGCTGTCTTTTGACATGTGACCCAGCATGTCACGAGATGTGCACGCTCAGTTTCATAATATCCAGTGGACCCTAGGAGCTAACGCTGCCTACCCAAGGCATATATTTTCTAAGTTTCCTATAACTGCAGCATAAGCTGAAGGCACGCATACTCAGTTTTCCCCTGTTTAGACAACCATGATGAACTCCCGGTCCGTAAGCACTCAGTCAGTGGAAGTGACAGACTGCGGGGAGTGACACATTGCTACGAAAAGCCTATTAAATAACATAAAAACAGCAAGTTCAAACCAGATCAGCAGCCTGCGGGTGGTGTGGCAGGACGGCTGCACTCATCACTGTCTGGGAGCCGAGGTGTCTCGACAAGGTGCACGTTTCACTGACGCGGGGCTGAGGCAGACATGACAGAACCACATCTCCCCCTGTTGAGGGAAAAGTATACTGCTTGTCAAAACTCTGTGTGCGATGCCACACACTTTGGCTGATGCAGGTGGAGCTGGATGGTTGTTGTGTTTGGGTCACAGAAACAAACCCAGTGAGATAAGTCACACACTTACTGACATCGTAGTTAGGTGAATGCAATCAAATACAACATGTCAGCCGTCAATCGTGCTTTAAATAAAGTTTCATTTACACTTAGCTGAAAGAGGAGCTTTTACTTTGTTGATTAGTGAGGTTGTAGTAGGTGGGGATGGAAAAATACTGAATTACAAGAAATAGTATTTGTGGTATTTAGCTTTCCTCTCATGTGTTTATTGGGTATAAACAGAGTTCATGGAAATGCATTTACTTGTTTAAAGAAGTGGTTTAGACAAGGATATTTACAATAATGTAATAACGCATGTGTATATTCTCATATGGGCTACCTAATTACACACTCATTCACTCAGGTGAGTTGTCTACTCGTTGATGGATAGACTAGAATAGAAACAGCGTATTTGGCTATTTTAAATTGAGATCAGCAGGGAGATAGAACGCTGTGAGAATCATGGACTGACTCGTCTGCTAACATACAAAGCACCACTGCACATGACTGAAGGTGACACTACGGTCCAGTTCCACTGCACTTCCATAGACTCATTGTGCTGCAAAAATCAGATATGCAGCCGATTAAGCCAACAACAGGTTCCTGCCAAGAACACAGTGGGTATCTCCAATGCTCATTTTCCATAGGATTTGGTTAATCCTTTAGGATCTATTTCTTATGTAAAGAACAATGACAGCTTGAAATTCTGCATTTGCATCAGATGAAGTGACCTTTGAGCAGAAGAGTTTGAGGCCCATCATTGTTGGAGTAGAATTAGCCCTGCAGATTCTTCTCATATGCAATAAGCATCTCGTGGACATATCAAAAACACTTGCCTGCTGTCTCATTGTGTCTGTTTCTGTCATCCAGGGACTCACTTTGAATTCTTTTGGACTTCAATGCAAATTAAAAAATTACACTAAAGGGGGGCCTGGTGTGTGGCAATGTGAAGCCAACCGTGTGTCATGATGTGACAAGTTGGAAAGTGGGATTTGGCCTGTCAGTTTTGACACATGAAATAACTCATTCAACCTGTGCAAGTAGGTTCTGGTCAGCTGACACGGAGCTGCTTTACTTTCAGAGTGTCAAATTTAAATTGAGACAAGGCAAAAAAAAAAATAAAAATAGTATATCGCAATTATACAATGCAAGAAAAACATAAATTGTGACAAAACAATCACATTTTGTGGCTGCTATTAAACGCAACAGTGGATTCTGCAGCGCATGTTCTCACAAGTATAAATTTACAGCCTATTCACGAACCCAAATCAGACTGCCTGCACCTCTGATGGGGATTTTAATGAAACATTGTCTGTTTGCATTGTTTACACCACCAGTCACGTCCCGACGGGAAACAAAAGCAGGCTGAATAAAGTGCTTCAAATGAAAGACGCGCGCGTGTGTGTGTGTGTGTGTGTGTGTGTGTGTGTGTGTGTGTGTGTGTGTGTCCTGGAACAGTAACAGGAATTAATGGCGGAAGCCTCTGAGGAATTCCAAGTTCATCAGTCGGTGTTCTGTGCAGTCCAGTAATCTACTGAGTAAGTCTGTTGAGCTCCAGATTTAACTCGCCGAGTTTCATTTGAAGACCATTAAGATAAGCCTGCTTCGAGCCTCGGTACTGTATGCTAATGTTCTTGGGTGGAGGTCAAAACCTAAGACAGACTAAGCGTGGTCTGTATAACCTACACATACATGTGATTACACACTGAGTGCTGCGTCATAAGACGCTTCATGCATGTGCATCATACGTGTACTTGTGCTCACACACACGTTTATGCAAATCAGCCCGTGGTGACACAATAGCGGCGCTGCTTCGCATTCGTAGCCAATTGCAAATTCTCCTGCAAGCTATATTTTATTGTCAGCTCCTATTTGTGCTAAGGCCAGGGGACAAATATGCCCTTTGCAGTCAAAACAAAAGATCCTTCAGAGCCAAAACAAAAGATGCAGAGAAAACCTCAGCTATGAATTAAGGAGTGATCAGCAGAATGCAAATGTTCGGCTGATACAGTGTGCTTAGGCTGCATTTCCATATCAAACAACATGATCAATTCTTTAACCTTGTCTGAATGCTAAATTTGTTGTGTGCGTATCTGCAATAGTTTAATCTGATGAAAATGTGAAGGGAGCTCAGTGGAAGCAAATCATTTATTAAACACGTGTACGGTTCACAGTTTGTGCGCAGTTACGTGCGTATTCCTGAATACGTCTACAACGCTTTTGCTATGAATCTTTCATGTGCAGGAGCTATTGTGTCAGTGATCTGTGGAACAAAACACGTGTAAAAATGTGCAAACAAACTCCAGAGACTGAGCGTGTGAGTGTGCGTGCGTGAGGAGTATTGACTGCCGCCTTTCAACATAACAAGGTTAGGCACAAAGATGCCACTCCCTCCTCTTCAGCAGCAGTGAGCCGTGCTTTCCCGCTGGGACTCCCCCCTCTTTAATCAAATCAAGCATTTCCAATAGCAATTAATATTAGAGCATGCAAATTGCCCAGGAGAACAGCGTTCCCTCGATGGACTCCCAGGCTTCAGCTCTATCTGTCCTCTCTGTGCCCCCTGTCCTCAGGGGACAGTGGAAGTGGAAGGCTGTCTTGTTAGCTGTGGCCTTCTTTGTAGCTTTGCTTTCACCATAAATAGAAGCTGCACGGTCCCTGCTGTCCACGCCGCCCTTCACTGCTAAAACGACTGCTAAAATCTTCATGGGACTCATGCAACAAAACCTGGCACTAACTGGACCTTAAATTCAGGCCATTAAAAAACTGTGCATCCAGTATCCAGTTACCATTATATTCACCTCTATGTACTTTTGTTAAACATTAATAGTCCCTTTGCAGTGTGTCCTCACCAGGTCTGTTGAGTTCATAGTTCATATTAGATATGAACAGGAAAGGCAGAAGTGTAAATGAATTTCATTTTCACAGTATTTTCATTTCAGTTACTGTTTAAGATGCCTGGATGGAAATGCACATATTCCAATGCACTGACAGGATGTAAAGAACAGCAGCAGAACCTCAGTGGAAGCTAAACTATCAAGGTAACATGCATAGATGGTAAGATACAGGTAACTTTACGAAACTCTGCAAACTCCTGCATATGACTGCATAGCATTTCTCCAGCTGCTGTGACTTCTCCCAACAGTAAAAATGGATGCTCAGGTTCTTCATGCATCCACTAACATGTTGGTTAAAGGGGAACTGCAGGCTCCTGTGACAGATTTCTGTGGGTTTGTCACCGTAAGCAATACTTCACTTGGGTGATTGTTTATCAGCCCATTCAATGGTCCTCATCTGTCCCACACATATAACCCGTAGGTGGCCTCATCTGTCTGTTGTTAGTTGTTATAACTACATTCATTAATGAATGTTTCACTCTTCTTAATGAACTTGAATTTCATTCAGCAGGCCAAAGTTACAACTTAAGTTTTCGCAGCATATTCGCTTTGTGCCACAAAACACCGATCATTGCTCAAGTAACCAAAGCATTAGACAACAGCCACTTGCAGTCCAGCCACTCTGGACAGCCCTAGTTGTACCTGCTATTCTGTAGTCAACTTAAAATTGTTTTTGAAAAGTAAAGTTTGTCGGTGATACAGAAGAACAGACAAATATTTTCCTAAGCTGCAGTAACAGGCTGTCAGTTTGTTTCAGCAAAGCAAAGTGTACTCTTGGATACACACACACACACACACACACAATGCATGCGCTCATGTAACCCTGAGCTAAAGTAACAGGCTGTCCTCTGCCTGCCCTTCCCTCTCAGACTCTCCCTCTTGGAGCATTATGTCCGTTTGCTGCGGTGCTCGGGTTCAGTCTTTAATTGAGTATGACGTCACGGACCTTTGAATCTGACACTATGAGGTGTGTCCAGAGAAATATTTCAGGACATTAAACTGACTCTGTGTTCATTGTAAGCAGAAGGGATCTACCAGTCGACCTGCGAAACATCCTGGTTACAGCTGTTCACACTGTTGATTTGAATATCAGTGCTCAAACATTCTGATCTATTCAGACATTTGAGTTTAAATGTAGAGAACATAGAAACGCACCACTCAGCATTCAGCGAGGATTTCATCAGGAAACAGCAACTCTACCCAATCGATGCAGGCCTTATTAGATGACCCTGGTCGTCATCTGATTGTTGGAGTTTTGCCTCTAATGTTGTAACATATTGCAAACAGCTTTAAGAGGTCTGTTGTTGGCACTGGTGCTACATAAATGAAAAATTAAATCAAACTCTATCAAACTGAGTCTGTTTATTTAGCAGTGATAACTCTTTGTGCAATATTACTAACAGTTTTGAAATGATGATTTACATATGAGAATATGAGCAGAAGATATCAAAGTGTTTATGGATTTATTTTAAACAACTAGTTTTGGCTCATATGTTACAAGATTTACTTCTTGTGATGATCATAAATCTGGATTTAGAACTAAACGCTGATCCACTAAAATGTTTCGGTGTACAATAATAACTGGGAGACTGCTGGTGTAGCTGCAATCTGCTGATGGCTTTACAAGGAAAGACGCCTACCTCTGGAGAGTCATGTGACCATGCACAGCGCACGCTCCATTGCTTAAACAGAGGCTGTTCACTCTTTATTATAGGTTTGGAGCATAAGCAGACTGCACACACGCTGAGAGTAGGTTGTCACATTTACAACAACACATCAGAGGCATTTCCTGGATTCTTTTAAATAAGGACGGTTCAAAGGGGGACTAAGAACAAAGCAGCTGATCCACATAAAATCAGAACATTTGATCAGAGCTGAAGAATGTAGAAACGAAGTATGGGACACGCTGCCTAAGCAACCCTGTGCTTTCATGTGATGTTATTACATGAAAATTGGCTTCTTCAACAGTGGCTGTGAGTTTTTTTTAACTTTTAATCCCACTTTATAAAGATTATATTTTTACATTAATTGTTGATTTTACTGTAATATGAGGCTGTGCCTGACGTAATCACTCTCATCTGTTTTCATTGATACCTGCTGTTATGTCCTGATGTCATGGCCTTCCTGCTTCCCCTGTATGCGCAAAGAACATGGAGCCAATTTTGCAGTATATTACTGCAGGTGAGAATAGCAACAATTAATAATTTGTAGTCCTGGCTCACACAGAGTTGTTGACTTCTCTTTCCATACTTCATGTGTTTACAAAAGCCAAAGGCTCTGCCATACCTGAACCAACGTGTTTCTTCACTGATGAACGGTGAGACATGAGGATAAAAACCCAGGAAATGCTGTTAAAGTGGACTTGAAGATTATTTCGGTTTGAAAACTTTTTTTTTCTCTTTGCAGCTTTAAATTAGCGTAGTCAGGCAGTTCCACCCTCGTTACACTTTAACATTTTATGTAATCCTCTAGCTATTAACTCTCACCAAAAGCCTCCCCTGGCCTTTCTCGAAGTCCCCTTCACAGTAAATCTGCAGTAATGCCAGCCTGTATTGGCAGCTGTGTCCCAGGGGGGCACTGCAGCGCACTACCTTGAGATGTCAGCAGAGCCAGCCATGTGCTGGAATTGATCTCTTGGTAATCTTCTCTCTCCCCTGGGCACTCCAGCCTCTTCTGGCAAAGAACGATTAAAGAGTGCCTCGACCATCTTCCCTCCTCCTCCGTTCCCAGCCACTTTGTCCGGACCTCCCCCCTCGACTCGTGCGTGATGACACTTTCCTGTGGCCTGTCTCTCTTTTGTTAAGGATGACAAAAGCCTTTGGATATGTGCATCATGTGAACTATGAGTAACGCACTCATCATCGTTGTTATTCAGATGACAGATGCTCCTCGACTCCTGCAGCCCTGATAAGTACTGTGTACTGGCAGCAATGCTGTGGTACAGTCAAACAATCATTCTTTGTGAGTTTTGCTTTTTGCTGTTGCACCATCATTATCGCCAGCACCACTCCAACCACAGCTATTTTGGGAAGGGCATACATAAGCGTAAGAGAGCCAGTAATAATTACTCCCATCCTTTATGCACAATCGCTCACTTCAGCATCATTATATTCTGCTCTGGAACATTAAGGTTACATCCATGCTGAAATTAACATCCTCATCTTTAATGACTCTCTTCCTCATTTATGAGAGTATCCTGTGCTTGACAAACTGGTCTAAATTACCCTCAGCAGAGGAGTGAAGGAGGAGCACCCGACTTTTTTAGAGTCAAATTACTGTCAAGTTTCTCTCAAGTAAGTTGTGTATATAAATATGGAAAATACTAATCGTCTTATTAAAGATGGCTGAGACTGGGTTTTGTTGCTAATAAGAACATAATTATTATTTTACTTTTTTCACATTTTTATGTTTTGTGAATGTTATTACTGACAGTTATGGATTTTTAACTATTTCAGTTCAGGGCTGTAGGTGCTGGAGCTCATCCTAGCAGCTGACGGGTGGGGTACGCCCTGAACAGGTTGCCAGCCTACCACAGGGTAAAATAATCCCACTGTCATTTTTAAAAATTCATTATATCATCATGTTGCATTTTTTTACATCTTAAAGGCTTTTTTTCTAATATGCCACCATTGCTGTCGTGTTAAATTGGAAATAATTACAAAGTATTTCAAAACCCATAAAGAAGCTGAGTAGTTTTAATGTCTCTGCAGCACTTTGAATCACCTTGCAGTTGAATTGTGCTACACAAATAAACTTGCCTTGCCTAGTGCAACATCCCACTTCTTTGCGTTGAGAAACTGTTGGGTTGCTTTTGCAGTTTGCTTTGGGTCTTTATCCATTCTCAGTTTTGCAGAATTTACCAAAAGTAAAAAACACTCATGAACGGATGCGACATGCTTTGGATCACGACCTCTTTATCTCCTTCTCAATGCTTTTTTCTTGCCATCATTCTTGTACACATTAATGTTGAGTTCTTGAATTCATCTGACAAAAACTATATAAATAAATATCAATCAGAAGTGTGGAGCTCTTTTAAAGGTTTGCTGACGAAGGCTAATCTGCCCTTGTTCTTGAATGTAATCAGTGGTTTGCACCTTGTTCTAAACTTTTATTTGATCATGCTTCCTTTCATGAAGGCGTCTCTTTATTGTAGGCTTTGACATACATTGATACACCTCCTACCTCCAAGTCAAGTGTATTCTTCAGTCATTTAGATGTTGTGAAGTTGTTTTTCTTAAGCACGGAAACAATGCAGCAATCATCCACTTGAGTCGTCTTCTGTGACCTTTCAGGCCTTTTGATGTTGCTGATCTGGTCAGTGCATCCTTCTCTTTAACAATGCCCACATCAAGGTTATTATCATTAACGAAAACTAACGAAATAACGAAAACTAGAAGTGAAAAAACATTTTCGTTAACGGAAATAAAAATAAAAACAAAAAAAGGAAAACTAACTAAAACTGCAATGAGTGTTCACAAAACTAAAATGAACTGAATTTATAGCAAAAATGTGTTTAGTTTTCATTGATGTGTGCGTGTCCTACAATAGTCAAGGGTGAAAATGAAGTTTAGTTTCCAGATTTTTCTTGCTGTCTCATTATGCCAGCAGGTGGCAGCACGTTAGTCGAGTCGTCTGTGTTGCTGCTCCGCCCACGCGCAGAATCATGTCAGGAAAAGTCGGGAGAAAGCGCCAGAGTCCAATTTGGGATTACTTTGAATATGACTGTGTTTTGGATAAAACAAGTGTCTCGTAGTGGGAAGAGACAAATTATGAGGGACATTTCTAAAGGGAAAAAATCCCACAAACCTTAAAGTGCACTTGAAAAGCTCACACCAGAAGGCTAACCTAGCTTACCTTGAGAAGGTACGGGACCACACTCAACCCTCATCCCCAGAAACAGACGCTAACCGCAGGCAAGGCAGCGTGATGCATCCTGGGACAACAGGACGGGGACATCTACATAACTGTGTGAGTCAATTGCCTTCAAAAAGTTTATCAATTCACTTGAACCAAAATTACGAACACCCAGTGCTGCAAGAGTTATAGTCTCATTGGGGCCAAGATATACATTTTATAGTTGCCTGGTATCAATGGTTGTTCATCTGCCTTTATTTATTTATTTATTTATTTATGTATTTATTTATTTAAAGAACCCATAGGTGGGAATGTGAGTTGTCTGTCTCTGCTGTTAGCCCTGCGACAGACAGGCGACCTGTGCAGGGTGCAGGGTATGGTAGCTGGAATAGCAACATACCCAAGGATAAGCAGAAGAGCATGACTGATATGATGAAACTGGGATTTTGTTGCACTTAATTTTTGCAAACACGACTAAAACTATAACTGAAACTAATCAAAACTAAACTGAAACTAAGGATTTTCAAAAAAATAAAAACTAAACTAAACTAGCAAACAATTGGTAAAAACGAATTAAAACTGATATAAAATTGAAAATCTGAAGTCAAAACTAAATAAAAATAAAAACTAATGAAAATTGCAAAACTATTAAAACCCTGGCCCACATGCAGAGGGATCTATGTCATGATTAGACTCCAATAAGTCATCATGGGAGAACAAGACCCCTGTAGTCAATTCACGACAGGACCCCTCAGAGACTAGACTTTGGTGGTGGTGAAGTTGGAGGCTCAGATATGTTCTGAGTAACCAGGGTGAGGCAGAGACAGACTGACAGTCAGAATGACAGAGGTACAGTGAGATGTAAAGCTCACAGGATGTAGGCTGACTGGCTCACCGAAGGCAGGGAAGAAAATTATCAGACTATCATAATGATGTCAGTGTTGAAAGTGGTGTAAAGAAGAAAAGCAAGCAGATGAGTAATTAAAGATCATTACTCAGAATCAACTGCAGGTCTTTATCCTCTTAGTTGGTCATGGAATAAGGAACAGGAAGCAACAGGCCACACCTGGCCATGAAACTACTTTCCAGTCAATTTTCCAATTACTTTTGAGCCTCTGAATATGGGGAATGTTGAATGCAATGTTTTTGTTAAACCTCTTTAATTAAAGCTGAAAGTCTGCAGATTGGATTCAAAATCCAGCGCAGTGGTGCAGAGAAAAAATTCACTGTCCACGTACTTATGGACTGAACTATATAAACACTTCAAAGTGGATGGAATCTGTTATGAGTATGAACCTGAATGTAAGGAGACAGTGAGACACATCGGAAATATTAAAGTGTGCTGCACTGGAGTTGGAAATCTCACTTGGATCAAATCCAGCCTAACTGAGTAGAAGCAGCACTTCTTTATCTTCATGGAGGAGGCTTCGTACTGGAGTCGGGTAATGAGCTCAACACTTTTTGGAACATTGTCCTATCATCCCATGCTGGGATAACTTGGGCAATCAATTATGAAAAAGCTTGTGGCATCCACACATGCTGATAATTTCATTTAGAATAAATGATTTAAACCCATTAAATTCAAAATGTCTCCGACTCGTGGACCCGGTGAGTATACGGTATGTGTGCAGAAGAAAGAACCAACACGTGCTCGTCTTGTTTTCTTTATAGGTTGATTATTACTTTTGCAAATACATAGTATTTCTTTACAAATATTGTAAGAAAATGAGAACACAGTTAACAGACTTCTTTCCATTTAATAAATATGATTGTAAATGCATAAAACAATTACACACGGCACAGTTGAGGTCGAACAAAAACACTGGAACACCTTACCGTCTGTTCTTATACAAAAGCTGTACAGTAGTAAAACTCTTTTTTTAATTGTTATTATTATTTCTCTACAAAAATAATAATCTTGCTAATTCTGCAGGGCGGAGGAGATGGGGAGAAGGAGAGAGAGTAGCTCGGAGTTAGGCTACAACTTGATTTTCTGCACCCTTGGGTCCTGTCACATCACAGCTCACCCTAACCAGGAGGCCAGAGAGCCACCTTGTTAACATGGCTTCCAGGCTGTTCGACCTGTCTTTCTCCCTGTGAAACTCACAGGCAGGAGGAGGTGCTGTTATTATGATGGCCTTGCTGATCTTGTCTGGTCAGAGTCATTTCCTGTTCCCTGGAGTTAAGGTTCATATTAGAGCCCTGCTGTTTCTGATCACAGGCCTGTGGTTCCAGGCTGCTGTACAGTATCTCCCTCAAGCTATGCAAAACCAGAGACAGACAGAGAGATGGATATGAATGCTCTCAAATACGAGCTAAGTAATTCGTAAGTAATCCCAGCACACCTACAGTACATTCTTTACATTGAAACACTAGTAAGATACTCTTACAGGGGGGCGATGATGCTCATTTTCAGCTCCATAGCTTTAATCTTGGACTCTACTAGAGTAGCTTTGCATGAGTTGGTGTTAAATAACATGTTTGTACTGGACCCTGGGTTTACCTTCCATCTGAAACAAGCTGATTTGGCACCATGTCTTTAAGACAACTTCTGATTCTAAAGAGTTGAATGGCAGGGAGATGGGTCTTCTGCACTTACAACCATAGATTTGCACCTGAAATGACCATAATGGGGATATCTGCACTCACTGAGCCAAGATTAGAAATCGTATGAAACTGAGCAGTCTGAGCTTTTAGCTAACAAAGATTACTTATACATGCCCTGACCTCGTTCTTTGAAACCTTGGCCATGTCTGAAATAAGCAAAAACCAAAAAAGAAGGCCCCTTAAAATGTCTTAATATATTGCAACAAAACCCCAATCACCAGTTTGTAAAATTACCCACGTACACTGTGCACAACTCCATAAACCGAGCTCATAGCTGAGTACAAATTTTTGTCCTGCACCAGCAGACAGAACACACCGAGCCACAAGACAGATGAAGATGTAAGCTGATTTGTTCCCCAAATCATGTTTGCATGCAGCTCTGAAATATGAACACTTCCTCTTGAACAGACCTATGACAACTGAAAATATCACTGGTGTTTGTCTGTGCACTTTTCAGTTTTAAGGGCAGGACACACTGGCTGCATACCAACACACTCATGGCCCGATGTCTGCATGCATCATTTCCCTGTTAAGTATATGGACTCAAGCACTTCAAGTGCGATATGGTGCCAATAAGTGTGATGTGGAAATCCTGAGGCACCCAGCAATGCAAAGAAGGGAAGAATATTCAGATCTTCAGACATGTGATAGCAACAACCTGGCCATGACCCCGTGTGCTTGAATTATAGCACTGTCTCTAACTCTTCCATTCAACAGCTATAGAGAAAGCTGATGATTACAGCCAATTACTTTCAAGTTTTCTCTGCTAAAGAACTATCAGCACTTGAACACCACTAACCAATTTTGCTCCAGTATCGGAGCACATCAACAAGCTGTGCTGCAAAACTACCTGCTGCTTTTACAATTTGCACAAGTTGGTGACAAAACCCTTGATTCATATCTGTTTGCATGTGTAACCTTAACATCTCATTACACAAAGAACCCCAGAGTATTGAACAGTCAGACCTTTTCATTACAACGAGGGCAAATTATCCCGACTAGATAATGGTTCACTTACACTCGAGTAAAAATAGGATGGCACCCTCCCTGTGACTAAGAAAAATCAGTGCTTTCCTGCTGATTCCACTTTTGGAAAGTCTCTGCGATGACCATCTTTGCCCAGAGGCCGAACAAGAAACACTCACACCCTCTGGGGAGCCATTGGCGACCTGCATATAATTGTTTTTGGAAAATATTAGTGCCTCAGTCAACAGCGTGGAGATTTGGACCAAAATTGGAATCGTCCAATCGTTAGCTGTTCATCAGTTTCTCCAGTCGCTCAATTTACAGTCAATCAAATGATGCTGCACAGTTTACATCTCATAACTCGGTGAATTTTGGCACATTTGCAGGAAAGATGATGCAACAGAACAGAAGCAACTTCCTCTGTGCTGTATTTCTCCATCCCACCGAAATAAAAAAGAGAAAAGAACATCTTAAAAAGTTGCCTCAGAAGATATGAAAGGCATCAATCAGGCATTTACATCTGTCAGATTTCACACACACAGAGCACCAGAGGGCTTGACAGTCCTCTGAGGCTAACCATCCATGTAGCCTGGTAGCATCTGCGCTCTACTTCTCCTGATCCTACAGCATGAAATAATGAGCTGGGATGAAGATGGGTGCTACTTGAGAGCAGGTTGGGATATTACCCTAAATGTGTAACCAACCTTAGCCAGCCTTGAGCTTGACAGGCCACATTAAGTATTCAAGAAGCCAACCTCTTCTTATTCTGTCCAATAGAACGCTCTTAATGCGTCATGTCCGCTAAAAGCCGTCTTCAATCTCTCTCAACCTGTCTCTGTCTGTCTCTCTCTTTCTCACTGCCATGCTCTTCAGATTCTCCCACAAAGCAGCTGCATCCCTAAGTGCCACCTTAAATCTGAGCCGCGATAAGTTGTTCTCTGCATCTTGTAGTACCTCCCAGACTGTGGCCAGGAATGATCTTTCTTTGTGGGATCGTTGCCAGGTCGTCATCCGTTGTATCTTGTAAGGTCTAAAAGGTCCGGTGATATTTGGAGGTCACCCGCAGATTGATGGCGCCTCAGCCATCAAGTGATATTCTGAAGCACAAAACATTTTACAAACTGGCGTGTATCATAAATAGTACCAGAAGCATTAGATTAACAGCAAGGTTTAAATTAATCCAGAGATCCACACCCTGTTGTTGTTCGGTTGTTAATAAATTAAAATTGGGAAAAAAAATTAACACTTTTGTAGAAAATGTGTATTGTGCCATAAATCAGCTTTCTGAGAGACAATGGACCAAAAGCTTTGAGGTGCCCTATTCATATTTTATAACAGTATCTCTTTTTAGTATGACATTTGTTATTAAAATACACAAATTATTTCTAACATAGACATTCATGATTTACAAAATAAATGTGTAATTCACTTCAATAACATACTTCATGTATATTCATGAATAAATAATACACTACTGCTGTTACTTCATAGAACAGCAAACCAATCTCAGACATGTAACCAAAACGCTGCTGCTCGTTACACATTCTCTGCTCTTCGGTTCACGCCGCCGATCCTTCTTCCATTATGGATGCGACTCGTATAAATAAACGGGACTTTTTTTCTAAATATTAAATTTATCGGAGACGTGTTAAAATAAATTGAAAACCTGTACACAGTTTCTTCTGGTTTGAACAGAGCACAGTATGTGTCAGCGGGGTCCAACATGCACAGGTATAAAGCTCAAAACCATTGTGTCCCAAATGGTAAAAAATATCCATGACAGAGCTGGAACAGTGATCCAGTCCAGAGTTTAGACGATGTACGTGGGGAGTTCTGTGGAAAATTTCACATGTACATGAGGTTTCATACATCCTGGTGGAGAAAAGAAAGAAATGTGTCAGTGCTTATTCAGTGCTAGCTGATTACACGAACAACAGTATCGATCATTAAATACTGTAAATATGTGTTAGGAACAGTCTGGACATCTAGGAGACTCATGCCTTCGTTTGAAGTTTTATTTTGAAAACTTCATGAATTAAAGTCCTGCATTTGAGCTCCTTTCCCTTGTTTATTGGTCCCCACCAAACACCTGAGGCCTCCTTTACCAAAGCAGTGCAGGTACTTCAGATATGGATGGAAAAAATACAGCCTAAAAATACAGAGAAAACCCCAATGTTTAGATGACCCCGTTTTAGCAGGCACTTGGCATCAGTGGGGAAGAAAAACTCCCTTTTAACAGGAAGTAAGCTCTGGCAGAACCAGTCATCTGCTGCGACTGGTTGGGGAAGGAAACGGGACAAAAGATGCATTTAAATGCAAAGTTTAATTGACCTTAGGCGGGGAATCAAAGCCTTTCACGTTATAGTCGTTTTACGTGACAATCTCACCTGCCCAGGTGTCGGTTAGACATCACGAGGTGTCAGACAATATATGATTTTTAAACAGCAATGAATGAGCCTACAAGTGACAATTACAACATAATGATTAATGACAAGAAGCGCTTTAAATGCGTGAGTGAGATGACGTGCAGCTACACAACAACAGAGCAGAAGCTCGCTAACACTAACTGACATACACAACTCATCGCACCAGTGCCGGGAATTCTGGGAACAATGAATTTATTCAGATCTATTTCGCTATTAATTTTGTCAAATGTGGACACTTTAAACTTCAAATACACCACCAACATTCAGAGGGATCCACAAAAACGAAAAACTACATCTCCCACCCCAAAGAAAGGCTTGTTATGTGTTAGCATGTTAGACAAGCAAATGTTGACTCAGGATGTACATATGGGTGACAAACTGGAAGAAAAGCTGAATGAATGAGACATGAAATGAATAATGAATTAAAAAATTGGTATGAATCATCTTATAGTCTTCATATCACCAAACTCGGCCGGGCCGATGCATTTTCTTGACAAGTGTAATAAATTTCAAGCTGCATCTTAAAATTAAAGGTGCTATTTAAGTAAAGTAGAGCGGAACAGTTATAGATGTTCCCGAGCCACTTGTTTTTTTTCTTTCATTTGCCACCCATCAATATTCTGAGGTGATTAAAGAGGGACATGAAAAGAGAGAAAAATGTGTTAATTGTACCACTGAGAGGCAATTCCACTGTTTGTCATACTCATTTTCATTTAGTTGTCCTGCTGACTGGACCATTTCACTGAGAAACACAT
Organism: Astatotilapia calliptera; assembly: GCF_964374335.1. Classification (NCBI taxonomy): domain Eukaryota; kingdom Metazoa; phylum Chordata; class Actinopteri; order Cichliformes; family Cichlidae; genus Astatotilapia; species Astatotilapia calliptera. The sequence continues at coordinate 2,770,416 of NC_137427.1, forward strand.
AACAAAACGCACAGTACAGTGTCATGAAACAACACGTGAACACGATGGTGTGAAATAAACAACGGCATAAAAGAAAAAAAATACTGAAACTGATGTTTACCGATGGGCCGCGAGTTAAACTCTGTGTCCAGAATCTCCAAAGAATGCACCAAGTCCTGCTGAGAGCTGGGCGTGGCCACCGTTGGATTCGCTGGACTCATTTCTTGTTCTTTTTCGTTCTGCATCTGCGCATAGACGTTGAGGCCTGGGATCTTCCTTGAGGAAAGATTTACAGTGAGGCAGAGGAATAAAGAGCACGGCCTAAACTAAAACAGTGGCAGCAGTTTGCAGCAGTGCTGTTTTGATCATTCGCATCTGCGGTTCTATTTATTTTGAGCCATCTGGCGATGTTTGCATGCGAATCGGCAGGAACATTAGAAATTATATGGTCTGTAAATGTGAAGTTTGATTCTGTCTCTGCTTGCCTCACCATGACTCTTTATATCATTTTCCCTTGGAACTGCTTCTTGGCGCAGAGACATAATTTAACATTTGAGAAAGGTCAACTGCCAGTGTTCAAAGGGCTTAATATTGATAGCAGCTGAAGACTAACTGACATTTCTTTTGTAAAGACTGACCTGATAAAAGAATTTCTGCAGGTGTGTGTGTGTGTGTGTGTGTGTGTGTGTGTGTGTGTGTGTGTGTGTGTGTGTGTGTGTGTGTGTGTGTGTGTGTGAGTGAGGGGAAAAGCCAATTCTCCACCCAGGAGCACTGGGTACGGCGGGGTAGACATTTTGACAGGCACCTATCAACCTTCTCTTAGCCCCGCGACAGCTTTTGTTTACCGAGCTGTCAGGATGGCTCGACAACTCCCTATCGCGCACAATGTGACAACTATATAGACGTGAACACTTTACCTCTTGAATTTGTAGATGACAAATACAGCTAAACCCACAACCACTACTGATAGCAGCATTAGCATGGCAGAGCCACTGTGGTTCTCGCTGGTGTCCACTAGGGGCGCTGCAGAGAAAGGGGAGACAGGAACCCCAGAGCGTAAATATCACATCAACGACACCACCCGTATTTCCACCCAGCTGAATCATGCAATGAGCAGTCTACACACATGAAGCCTATGTGAATCAAAGATGAATCATTTTAATATACAGTAGTATGGACTTCTCTTACTCTTTATCTTATTAGCCCCTTTAGGACAGTAGCAGCATCCCCAATAGGAAGAGGCACACATACTTGTAACGATGTTCACTCTCTGAATGTCTCTGTGTAGCTACATGGTGGGAGCCAATCAGACACAGAGTTGGGGTTGTTAGTTAAGTAATAAAATACACCTGACTGACTGCTGTTTCTATGTTTTGTCCCGCTTGCTACACAAGGTACAAAGGCCGTTCTGGGGAGCTGTGAATGCACACACATGCAGGGGGGATTGTTACCTGCTGATAAGTGCGCTGCATACACGGTGACTTGGACCCCGGGCCGCAACGTGAACTGGACGAGATTTTGATTCAGCGCGCTGAGCAAAAGCTCGGAAAGCTGTTGAGACAAAGATGGAGAGAGGGGAGCTTCAGATCCCTTTGTTGCAATTTTAATAAATAAAAAAGGAAAATGTTACAGGTCAAAAAAAAGGTAAAGTCAAGCTCATCACACTACAGTCTCATCCGTCTTTGCTATTGACTCGTCATTTATTATCTGTGTTTTGACATTTAAGAGCAAATGTGGTCAAAGTCACGATCAGTCCTTTGATGCCAGGTTGAATAATTGAGTCCAAAACTCGCTTGCCTTTGAAAGCATTTCTAAAAGTTTCAGAGTCTGCTCAGTGAGTTTGTAAATGATAGGAAAAAACAGCCAAAGTGAATTATGAAAGACGAGTTATCTTAATATACTGACGGGGGTCAGGACAAGATATATTATATATATATATATATATATATTTTTTGTTTTGTTTTACTTAAAATCCTAAAATGATTTGTCACGAGCAGCAACCTCCGCAGCTGAAAAAGGAAGCCAAAGTGAAGAGCCCATGACTGCAGTTCCTCGAATGACCACTTGAGGCTGGCGCTGAAATCGAATCGGTCCCCTAGACTCTGATGTCAAAATACCCGACTCAAAAGCAGAAATATCCTGTCTTCCTTCTCTCCGCCCAACCGGTCGCAGCAGATGGCCCCGCCCCTCCCTGAGCCTGGTTCTGCCAGAGGTTTCTTCCTGTTAAAAGGGAGTTTTTCCTTCCCACTGTCGCCAGTGGGGTTTTTTTTCTCTGTATGTATTATTGTAGGGTCTACCTTACAATATAAAGCGCCTTGAGGTGACTATTGTTGTGATTTGGCGCTGTGTAAATAAAATTGAATTGACATTGGCAGCCTTTGTAAAATAAATGGCAATAAATGCACGACGGCGTAATGGATAAGATAACACATATAGCAGGTGAACACTAAAGAGGCTAACTTTATTCACTGAATAGGATAACCTTTGTGGTGTGGAGGCCTCATGAAGTATTTCGCACGATTATGTGCAGTAATTGTATGTTTAGAACATTTGTTGTATCTGTGTCTATATGATGCACGGGTGCAGCTCACTGATCAAATATGACACATATGATGGCCAGGAGGATTCATAAACCATTGGGTGAAGTCGGTGATGTCACCGTGGCTCCTGCGATCCTCTAAAAGTCGTCTGTGCATAAGAACCACTAAAACTAGCAAAAACACAGCAGTGACACACAGTTATTATCAGTTTAATACACTGGTATGAGAACAGTTGCATACTGGGCAGGTGTTGCGCTGAGTTTATCTGAGCTAATTTTTGGAGATTTTTGCCACATGATGTATCTAGAAAAGTGCTATGGAGTGAAATCTATGGGGCAGAAATAAAAAGGTGGTGTAGTTCAGCAGCTGGGTGATAATTATCTGTGGTTTTGTCCATTTGAGAGACACTTTGTGATCGATGTTTGATTTGTTTCCACCATAAAAATATTGACTAATGCAACTTTAGGTTGCCTGTGAAAGACAAATGGAAGCGGTTACATGCGCACCTGACCTGAAGTAGGCTATCACTGCATGCAAATTACCACCAAACTGAATATACTTTGAATACCAAACTTTCTAAATGTAATGCTTTTTGCAAGGCTGCTGAATTATTTGTAAGCACCCATGACCCGAAGAAACCTCGCTACCTCCACCGACAACCCCATCCGAGCTTTCTTCTGTTTATGTAAGAGCCTTTGTCTGTGGGACCTTTCCAGTGTAATGCATAATGCATACCAAGCAGTCTCACTTGATCTCTGCTTTCCAGACAGGCGAGTAACCTTCTGCATTGAGAACATCTGACTCTGATACAAATTGAGCAGATTATCATGACCCAAAGGTAAACTATAGCGAGCGGGAGGAAATCTTACTTTCCTCACACAGATCTTTTCATTTCCATGAATCTCTGTCTCAGGGCTCCAATTCTCAGTCAAATGAGCCTCTTTATAAATGACATTTCACTATCATTAATCTGTTTTTCCTCATTTATGGGATCAGCATATATACTGCTGCATTACTCTGCAGAGCAAAACTAAACAAAATTCTCCATTTTCTCCCTGCAGCAGCCTTTTCCCTCTGTAGAGGCTTCATCTATCTTATCTGCCTCATTTGCCAAATTAATTGTGATATGAGTAATTTCTGTAGTCCTTCATCTTCGCCTTTATACTTCTTAGCTGTTTAAATTTAGACTATGCTTTGACTAATTACTTTTTCCCACTGTATACCAGGGTCAGTAAATCTATTATACATTCTAATAAGCGGAGCTTGCGCTACACTTTAAAGATGCCAACCTTGAATGAAGATTTATCACCGGCTGGTAGGGCAGAGGAACTTTCCAGGCAATCAACCAGGTGTGAGCGGGGAAGGAAGAGGAAAATCAAATTGATTCTCTTCCCAGCTTCCTTCTCTGCACATGCCCGTTGAGTGCTTCCCACAGAGAGCGCGGCCAACATTATCAGTCATTATCTAATACGTGAAGCTGAGGGCTATTTGAGCTCATGTTGATATGCTGGTGATTTAGTGACTGATGGACCACAAAAATTTTCCTTGTGTGACCTTTTAGGCTCTTACGAGATGCTGCCACCCTCTAGTGCTCCCCCCTGCACCCCACAGGATGTGACTTAAGTAAGTCTAAAAGTCATTCCCCCCGATAACCTGTTAATACTTGTCAGGCTTTTTGATGAATCTATTGCAAAGATATTCCTCGGGCGTATTCCAAAATTAGACTTTTGGAGAAGAAAAAACTGGACATGCTTGAGTAGGTTAATACTGACATCTGCTGGAGGAAAGAGCAATTACAGGAGAAGCTGCTGCTGCTAGGAGAAGAAAAATTCCCCTATGAGTCATAAAGCAGAAACGGGGAACAATGCTTCAAACTTGGTATAGTTCGAGTGAGGATAACAAGGTGAAACCATCCACCTACACTGTGGAGATGGGGAAAAGCAGCGAGTCTGGAGGACATGCATCAGGTCAGAAAGCAGGTGTTGTTGCCTCACCTGATCTAAATGAGCTGAGCTCTTCTCTGGTTTCCCCTCAGTTATCTGTTTGTCAGGCAGGAGGAAAAACTCTGCTGCTGTGGGTAAACCTGGGAGGACAGTGACCAGGAGCTGATCCTCTCTCACGCCTGTAGCCTAGAGGAGGACAGTAGAGTGGACAGGGTCAGACTGAACTGCAGCAGTCAGCTCACAGAGATGAAACCTTAACAATAAGTACAAAAAAGCTCTGACAGTCAACGTTCGCCCACATATTTTTGGTCCTTCGTCGACCAGAATTTAGCTGGATTCAGGCTGCAACCATTTATCATTCGAGCTTAAACATTTACTGCAGTCTGAGGTTTTAGAAATGTTCTCACTTACTCACATGAGAAGATCAGTAAGATCAGTGTTACGTCTCCAGCAAGAACAGAATGGGAAAACAACAAAGGAAGGAGGACTAAAGGAAACTAAGTTTCCAAAACATCAAACTATTCCAAAACATGAACACAAATGTCCCTCAAGGTAACAAATTCCATCCATCCATCCATTTTCTTCCACTTATCAAATTCAGGGTCACAGGAGGAAACAAACTGATTTAAAAAAGGGATTATGCCATTTTTAATCATAATTTTAAATGTGTCACACAGTACATTTGATTAGAGGATGTCTGCTACTCCTGAACCCGACTGGAGTCCAAGCTGCATTTAACTTCAGTCCTGCTTTGAACAGTGCTGCGTCAGCCGCCATCTGCTGGATTAAATGTGCATTGCAGTCCAAAACTTGGCTTTGAATATCATTTTCAAAGTGCTGTTTCTGAGTGATGAGCAGCTTTGCAGAAGAAAGTTTACAAAAAATTAAAGCATAAAATTACAATTCCACGATTACATGGTGAAATTTTAATTTCCTGTATCAAAGTAATTGCAATTGATTAATTATAGAAACTTGCTTTATTAGTTTTTTTTTAAATAAAAACAGGGCTAAAATAAATGAATCACAGATGATTTAATAAGGTCTCCTTTAAATGTCCTTACTGTTACTGTGTTCATTCAAAGGTACTGGACGCGTGTCCGTGATTGTATTCCATCCTGCAGTAAACTCACCGCAGTGGGAAACAGACAGTTTTGATGCCATATTTGAAAATACTTTGTTTAAAAAATTAAGCAGTTTGTGTTTTTTTGCTGTCATGATGATGGCTGGATTGCAAGGCAAGAGTAAAGGATATTGTTATTGACGTGTTCTAGTGAACGTTATTTTTATTGAAAAGCACATATTAAGCATACTTGTTATTAATCTCTGTCTCTCTTCCACAGCATGTCTTTATCCTGTCTTCCTTCTCTCACCCCAACCAATCACAGCAGATGGCCCCGCCCCTCCCTGAGCCTGGTTCTGCCAGAGGTTTCTTCCTGTTAAAAGGGAGTTTTTCCTTCCCACTGTCGCCAAAGTGCTTGCTGATAGGGGGTCATATGATTGTTGGGTTTTTCTCTGCATGTATTATTGTAGGGTCTATCTTACAATATAAAGGACCTTGAGGCGGCTGTTGTTGTGATTTGGCGCTGTATAAGTAAGATTGAATTGAATTATAATACGATAGAGCAAAAATATTATTTTTTCTAAATAGATAGTATTTTTTTGTCAAAATATCAGTTTTTTTCATGTGACAGTCTTGAAAGATGCAAACAGCGTGGCCCGGCGTTAAGAGAATATAACCCCGCCGCAGATTTTACATTTTAGGCTTTTCTTTTTTCTTTTTCGGCTGGCTCGTACAGAATCTTGTATGTAATTTGGAAAGAGGGATGTCAGGGTTCACCTTTGAGATAAGTTTTTCATCTCGAGCATGAATGAAATCTTAAAGGTCAGGTGTGGTTTTCAACCAATGGCAGCCCTTCACTTGGAGCTCACTTTCAGATAGCCGCTTAAAGAAAATCAAACTGATGAGCTGGGTTGGGAGGACTGGTGTAATAAAAAAAACATGAATTTCTGGATGCCTTATTGATTCCAGTTGAGGCTGCCAGCTTTCCCTTGTTGGGTTTTCCTCCCGACGCGCTGGGTTTTAACCAGTGCGTCGTGTTTTTGTCTGAAAGTTGTTGTTTTTTCGGCATGCGTTCTGGCCTCCGGGCTGTGGATGTCATGGAAAAAAAAGATGTCAATAGCGAACTGACGTGTTCAGTGAAGACTGAAGACAGGCTGTATATTTTTAGCATCCGTTTTGATTTGCAAGATCAAAAAGTGTGAAAATATGATGGAAAGCTCAGATTGCTTCCTCCTCTGCTTCAGAAAACGTATTGACACTCTGAGGATGCTGGAAGAAATAACGGCAAGTTAATGAGGCAAACTCTGTACCTAACATGTCATGTGTGGGTTTGAATCATGTCGTCCATTTGACGGATTGCAAAGCACTCGTCTCCGAGCGCTCCTTCAGGTCAGCGCAGAACACGCATTAGACCCGCACTGACGTTTATTCTTCTGTACACAACCTCGTTACTGTACGGCCCTGAACTCTGAGGGTCCGCGAGCAGCAGCAATCAGCCAGCTCTTGAACTATCTTTTTCCCCTCTTCTCCCTCTTGCCTTGTCATTTATCATCATAAAAGTCAGATTCATGTCTCCAAGCCTCGGGGAGGTCACGCAGCACTCAGAGGTCCAGCTGAGCGCTGACAGTATTTACCAAAGGAAGGCGACAGTTGCCACAAAAGAGCCAGAGAGAACTTTACCTGGATCAGAGAGTTCTTAATGACTCGGCTCACATCCAGTCTCCATTCTGCAATATCGGGGTTGTGCTCATCCAGGTTTGATGAAAAGGCGAGCAGATGAGATCGGAAATATTCTGCAGGAAGAAAAGTAAATGTGTGAGGGGAGCTTATGCCTTTCATCTGTCATTAAATGCAAAGCTCGGTTTTAAGATTCAGATCATGTACGTGTGCTTTTTTTTCTTTTTGCTAAATTCTGGGTTTATTTTCAGGTTCGGCCTCCATTCAGATCTTACAAGGGGAGAAAAAGCTGCAGTATGAGAACATAGATGATAGAGCGCTGTCCTTCTGTACCAGCTTAGTCATTTTTTTAGCTGCTGATGTTCTTAATAAACTATTCATCATGCTTTGTGTTGTAGTTGTTAAGAAAAAGGATTGATAAATACAGTTAGCATGCACCGGATGTTAATGAATCATGTGTAGTAACTTTGAAAAATGAATCTTGGGAGTTCAAAGGTAATGTATGCATCAATTTTCTGCCAATCAATCAAAGTCCAGTATCAGTGGCAGCAGCTCAGGAGGTTATTCTAGACATCAGTTTCTAAGCCACATTTTCAGGTTCCTCCTAGCAGGTCCTGAGGCACTCCAATGTAAGATGAGCCATGCAATCTCTCCTAAGACACTCCTGGGCCTCTCCTCCAAATTGGGTGAAAACCTCCAAGAGGATGTAGCCAGAAGGCATCCTGATTAGAAACCTCAGGTAGCTTCAGTGTGAAGGAGCAGCAGCTCTGCTCTAAACTCCTCCAAGCTCGTATCACTTATATTGTAACACAGTTCGTAATGATTTGTAGTGTTTACTGAGCCAATAAAAGCATCTTTTCAATTAAAGCTTAAATGGTGAATAACTGGGAAAAAGAACGGGAAGTTGTCTCAGAGCATCATCAGTTATGCATCATGTTGAGTTAGAGGAAACAAAAGAGAAATTTAAAGGCGAATATGAACATGTGGACGTTCATGTTTGGACTCGAGATTTTAAAGCTTTGATGTTAACATTTTGGACGACATCATTATTGCGTTTTGGAGCCACAGACGGCCCTATTTGAACAAAAGGAATGCTACAGCTGTCATTTATATACAATTTCTGTTATAGCTTAGCAAAGGAAAAGTTTTAGCATATGGTTAAAAATGACCTCTAAGTCTGGACAATGGCAGATTATTTTTAAAACATTAAGTAGAAGAATGACATCTAAGAAGTATAACATCAAAGGGAAGCAGCATTATTATTCCACTGTGGAGACCAAACTTATCAGCCTGTTTGCAGAGCAACAGATTCCCAGTGGACACTGAGTGAGAAATTCGGCTCACCGTGTACAGCGATGGTTTTTCTGTCCTGCAGAATAGTATTCCCTGCAGACACCTGCACAGTGACTGTATTGATGCCTTCCCGGGAGAATGTGTACGCCACACTTCCCTCTAGGGTGATTACTGGCTGCTGGGGGAGCGAGAGAGAGAGGGAGAAGGAAGAAGGGGAGAGGGAGATGGGGAGTCAGATTGTACGTGCTCCCATGAGAGACCCTTATCAACGGCTGGTTAACATCTCACACTGCTGTTATTTACACTACAGAGGTGTCAGGCTGTTGGCCGACTGACAAAAACACACACAGACACACACGCACGATGACACACAGCGTTGCTAAAGTCTGTGCTGTGCTGCATGCAGCACAGAGGCCTACAGGGAGTTTCCTGTGTGACACCAGCAGCTCCTTACTGTCATTACTCACGTCTCCATTTGTTCTTCAGATAGCTTTAAGATGCTAATGCTGCCACTGTTTATTACCAAGTGACAGAACTGCTCGTCCTCGTGGAAAGGCCCCTGTTAGTGCTGAGCAAACACATTTACCCAGCTACAATTACACAGACAGAGAGGAGTGGAGCATTTCTACAGCTATAGCAGTGCATCCTCAGACCACAATGCTTGAATTGTTTCTTTTTACTCTCTTGTAATATAAATTTTTTGATGTGTCATGTTAAATGTTACGGTTCTCTAACATCTAGTGTATTGATTACATTAGTTGCTAATCCTGTTGATGCTAGTAAAGCCGGGGTCAGCGTGTTTGCACTCTGACAGTTGCTATATTTGGAGGAACAACACTCTACTTTTTCAGGAAGTTCTAATAGAATCCTAACAGCTACTTTTCCAACAGCATAAGGAGCATATCTCTTAGACGGAGTGAAAATTTAAAACTGATTTCTCTGACAAATTCATGCTTTATTTAAGCAAACTTTTCCTCCCAACACCAGTTTTAAATTTTCAGGGTGATTTTCAAGTTTAGGGTGCTATTGCATCTCATCTTCATACCACAGTGGGGGAAAATGACTCCAGGAATCACCTGCAGCCTTTGAGCAGATACACCAACTTTATTTATCTATTGAAGAACTTTGCTGTGTTTGTCCACTTTGTGGTTGCGGTAGCATGAGATGCTGTTTAGCCTTTTACATGTAAAACCTTTGAATAATGGCTAACTGTTAGGAAGTCAAAGCAGCACTGCTGTGTGTAGTATGGTGAGAAGTGTCAGTGTCTGACAGCCAAAGTTCTTGTTTGATGATGACGAACATCACTGCTGACATCACTGCTGACATCACTTACTAGCAACCAGCTGACCAATGGTGAGTTGCAAAGCTAACCCTAAGCAACTATAGCAAGCTAACTTGGTGCATTAACATCATAGACCTGATTTTCTTCTTGTATCAGGAGTTGTAGCTGTGGAGTCAACGTTAACCTTGTGGTCTTATTTACATTTAGTTGGCTAACCTCCCACTCATGAATCATGAGGGATCCCCCGTGCTAAGAGCTAAGCTAGCTCTTTACATCTCCACAATACGTGACAACTTAAGCACTTTGAAAGCAACTTGATCAGACAGTGATACACATGGCAGCACTATCCTAATAGGTCACATCACCATCACCAGTAGCATTTATAATTTTTATTTTACCTGCACCATGGCAGTGAGAACGTGCGAGGATTATATATTTTACTTTTAAAAAAAAGTTTTATATCTTCTGCCAAGACCAATGCCCTTTTTTGACAAAAAAATTTATCCATGCTCAGTTGTTGGACTGGTACTTTTGGCATAATCACGCAAATACTCTGTTAAATGTAAACATAATGGTCACTCAATCCACCAGCAAGGTGGAAGCTGATTAATTTTATTTTGTAAACTGCTTCTGAATTGCAGTGTTTCCAGAAGTCTTTGTTCCATTTTTAAACTGTCACGTTTCGCTATTCTGAACAAAATCCATGCAGATCTTTTGTCTTCAAAGGCCGATATCTCCAAAGCTGTGTCCCCCAAGCTGAAACTATCCGCATGGCTAGATGCCGCAAAGGGATTAACAGAAAAATATGTCTTTTCTGACCCTCTAACTCTGTGTGATTGATCGGCTCTGCCTGACTGCAGCAGGCCCTAGAATTGGAGGATTTTTACACTAACACTAAGATGCTTTCACTTCACTGGTTATCAGTAATTAAGGTACTATGTGAACAGGTCAGCACGTTCCACCATTTTTATTGACGCTGATTAACAAGGCTACACATTTTCCAACCTGCATGCACAAAAATAGCTCCACAAAATAATGATTCTCACATTTTGGACCAGAAGAGTCAGCAACCTACTTAATTGCAAATGGGCAAAAGAAGAAGAGAAGTACTGAGAGAAGTGGTGAATTTCTTGAGTGCGCTGTACCTCTGTGTTATTTCCGATCCACCAGATGTAGGTGACCGTTCCCACTTGGCCGGGCCACAGAACAGCAGTCAGGTTCACTTCCTTATTCCTCACAGCCACAAATGGAGCTGAGAGATGGATATACTCCAGCTGACCTACTCAGGCACACATATACATCACAGTGTGAACTCGACGCTCTGCGCCACAGTATGTGAAAAGAGGATAAAAATAAATGAAATAACTTTGTTGGTTCAAATGAGGGGGAAAAAGAGGGAGGAGATGGGGTTTATAGGTGGGTAAGGAGGGTGAGTTTGTTCAAGATTCGCTCTTGCTCTGGGACTGCCGGCTGCCATCTGTGTACTATTTTTCATCCGTGGCACTCTGGAGCCTGCGGTGGCTCTATTTGTACGGTTGGCACATAGGATTGACAGACTGGTAGGGGCAACATTGCTCCCTGATCAATAAGTCAGCTCCGTTACATCTGTCACCCCTGAATACACGGGGGGTGGTCAGCCCTGTTACGTATGAGGTTGCCGTGGCTTCTGCGGGCTGAGTGGCTGCAAAGCATAAGCTGAACTGAGTAGAAGAGAAATGGGATTTATTCTGTCTCACTTGTTTGTTTGGCTAAGGGAGGGGAACATGTTCTGTGAAGAGATAAAGGATAGAATGTCGTACAAGCAGGAAACAGCAATTCCATAGACTCTGATAAAAAGTGGAAAGAGCTGAAACAAAGAGCACAAAAACATCTTTCACAAAACTCGGTATCTCACATGTGACATGCAGGTAGAGCATGGCGGTCTCTGAGCCCAAGCTGTTCTCCCCGGTAGCGGTCACTCGGTAGATTCCCACAGCTTTGTAGATGTGTTTGATCCCCTCCTCGATGGAGCTCACGTTGGAATATGTAAGAGCGTGGCCATCTCCAAAGTCCAGAGTGATGCTCGTCCTCGCCCCGTCACCCTGAACAGGACAAACACTTCCAGGAAATCTGCAGGTATGGCCTTTTATGAAATATTCATTCTGGTTTGAGCTGGCTTTTATTACATTTGACCAACACAGAGCACGGTTTTCCTTCTAGGCACAATAATGTAGGTAATGTTTATCACACTCCCTGCTAAGGGCTGCGATTGTCAGCGTGGTCACTCAGCTAAGTCTCATTTCCAAGGCGTGTAATACTTTTGTCAGACACTGACTTTACTCCAAAGTTAACAGTGTCAATAGTGACATGGATCTCAGTCCTAGCTCATCATGTACGGATGCTTGTAAAAGACACTGTGACTCACAGTTTGCACACTGTCAACTTTTTCCAACAGGAGCACAGGTCACGATCTGCTGCCTTTACATGCAGACGCTGTCACCCTCTCAGAGGACAAAGGATAATTTCCAGATATAAGAGTTTCACTGCAGCAGATAGTAGTTACTATCTGTATTACTAATTATTAATTACTTTGCTTTACGATCTGCATTTAAAAACAAAGACAATCCGCACAGCTGACTCTATAATCACAAGGAAGTCCCACCTAAAAGAAACTGTGCTACTGCATTCAGGACTCCTCAGGCTGGCAGTCCCTGTCTGAGTATCTTCTTTGTTTTCAATGATGATGAGAAGTAACTTGAACCCTAAAGCCTAACACTACTAATACGATAACACCTCTTAGGATCACTAATTGTGTTGATGTGTAACTATGTCAAAGTATGTGAGTACTTTTGGTCATAAAAAGCAAAAAAAAGGTGTAGAAAGGGAATTTTTCTCCCTTTAAACATGTACGTTTAGTTTAGAGTGTGAACACAGGAAAATATGAGAGGATACAGCACAGTCACAGCTGAGGATGCTGGTGTTGCTATAGAAACAACCCAGATAGCCATTTCCAATCTAACTGTACATTTGAAACAATTCACTAATATTTGCTAACAGTTCTGACTTTGCCCTTATTTACACTGTAAATATAATGACACTGACTCTGTGTGACTTCATGGGAAACATTGGATACAGCTCACCTCCTCCAGAAAAACAAGAAAGGTGACATTGGTGCCTAACACGGCTGTCAGCGAACCCTCACTGGTAACCAGGTGGAGACCTTTGGGTGCTTGGATAGGACACTGCTGCCTCCTGGCTGTGTACTCTGCGCTCACACCAGCTGTACAGTTATTGGAGACCACTTTTCTGTAGCTGAAGGTGGAAAAGCAAATGAAACTGATTAGATGTGCCATCAGACAAACACAAACTTCATATAAGGTTCGTATAAACTTCTCTTCGTATAAACTAACCATATTTATGTTTAAAATAACAGCAGAGCCTAATCTGTCTGCACTTCCCTCATTTAGATTCACAAGAAAACTTAACAGAAAAAAGGAAAAAAAACTTTTCAATTTGAAGTGCCAGCAGTGCTGTTTGTGTAGTGAGGGGCGTAGACGCTAACACAAACAATGTGCCCTTTGACAGAAACTCTAAAATGTGGTGGGAATGTCAATGTTCCTGCAACAAAGAGCCGTGCTGAGGCTCCTTCAGAAATTTTAAAAAGCACTTACCCTGATTAATGTTCTGGTGACAATGAATGTGCCATTTTTGCCACAGAGATATTGTGTTGCATGTTTTCTTTAATCATGTTGGTTGTTATACATATTCAGAGTACAGCATTTGATATTTTACAATCCTTACAACATGTCAGAAAATTATATGTTTTCTTTATCCAAGTATCTTTAAACAGAAAGGGAGGGTTTATGACAGTCCCTCTGGACGTGAATTATGTAAGAAAGCTTAGAGTTAGCTTTTGCTACCTTGCTGATCTTTAATTTTTTAAAAAACAAATAAGCAAAAAGAAAAACACATCAGCTGATCTCAGTGCCAGCCTCAGCAGGTTACACACTGCTCACCAATTTCTCATCCTGTAGGGAGCGCTGTTGAAACTGTTGCACAACTGCAAGCCACTCTGCAACCCACCTGTTTCATGCTGCGTCTGACTAATTAATATCATGTTGACTGTCACTAACAGTGCTGCTGACGTGCCTCCCTTAGGCTTTCCACATATATATGTAACTGAAGGCTCCTAATGATCCCCAGCAGCGACCTTCCCATCCAACTACCAGCCAATAACCTGCCTCAGTACCACATGGAAGCTCCTGTCAGGCATCATAGCAGCTAAGATGAACAGGCACGTGGCTCAATACATGAACCACGAGTGCGACACAGAAAGGAATTGGCAGGAATACCAGAGAAGCTCAACACCAGCTACTGACAGACAGAGCAGTTGCTCGAAATTGAAAGACCAGACTGACCAACCTGTGCACTGCCTGGATTGACTACAAGAAGGCCTATGACTCGATCCCCCACACATGAATCCTCGAGTACCTAGAACTGTACAAGATCAACAGGACCCTAAGAGCCTTCATCAGGAACTCAGCCCTTGGTATTTCTTGCCACATGCCCACTGAGAGAAGGACTCAAGAAGATGTGGAGGGTGAAGGTAACACTGGTCCCAGAGGTAATCGGAGCACTCGGTGCAGTGACCCACAAGCTAAGCGAGCAGCTCCAGCAGATCCCGGGAACAACACCCAAGATATCTGTCCAGAAGAGTGCAGTCCTAGGAACAGCTGAGATACTGTGCAGGACCCTCAAGCTCAAGGATAAAACACCATCCAAAGAAGCTATATATAATAGTAATAATCTTATTTTCATAAAAGTTAATCCATTCGAATAGAATAGAAAAAAGTAGCCCTTTATTGTCATTGTACACCTACAATCTTTTTTTTTTTGCAACTCAAATCTTTATCAATTTTTTTAAAAAAGTGCCTTGTTTTACAAAGAATTAAATATTTACATTTACATGTGTTCAGAAATGAAAGTCGGTTTCTTTTTGGATGAGAGACCAACTTACACCCTCCTGACCCTCCACAACTGTGCTGGAGTGTACAACCTACCATCCATCCATTAATTCACCTTCTTAACCACTTATCTAGCTGGAGCAACAGGAGGTGATAGATTATCCTAGCTGACACTGGGCAAGAGGGGAGGTACACAGACAACAATTACTATTCATCCACACCTCTGACCAATTTGGAATCATCAATTAAACTAAAACACTAGTTTCTGTTAGGAACTGGGAAAAAATTCAATCTCCACACCTCTAAACCACCCGTGTGCCATTCTAAAGAGATCACACACAAAAACAGCATCAGGATGCACCGTCTGGTGTCTGGAGTGCAAGACATAAACAACCAAGTCGGATGGATACAGCACCGCAGCTCACTGGTGCACAAACACGGCTTCATGCGATCAGGACAACACAAATGTTTCGTCTTGTTACAATCACATTTATTTCTGATTGCAGGGATGTGATCTAATTATTTTTCCTGACATTTTCTCTATCTTAAAAGGTTCTGTCAAAAAATAAATAAATAAATATTGAGAAAAAGAAAATTATGTCTGGTGAAAACGACACCAGATAATGCTAACATGTCACCAGGCTGCCAAAGTTATATACAGAAGGGCAGTTCCCTGAATAGTTTCCTGTAGACTTTGAATACTTTTTGCTTTAAAATTATTTTCTCGCTGCAAAAAAAAAAAAAAAAGATACACATAGTAATCTTAAAGTCTAGTAATGAACCTAAATGGTAGATTTCTGCAGCTGAGATCGCAGAGTGACAACTTTTAGTCAAAGAAATAATCATTAATCCGTTTTGACCTTATAGTAATTATAGTAATCCACTCTTTCCAAAGCAGACTTTTAGCAGAAGCAGTTCTTATTCTGGGCGTCAAATACGCTAAAGCTAGCATAATTCAAGTTTTCAAATTTGTATAAAGCCTTCTTCACATTTCTGAATTCACAGCATGACAAACTGCCCCAGCTGTCACAGCGAGAGAGGAGTTATTGCAGGGCTAACTCAGAGAAACGGCTTTCATTCATGCTCCCAATCACACTTTCAGGCACTTTAGAAGCACAAATGAAACTAAAGCATAGGTTGTTGGGCTGTGGGATGAAAATCACACGTTAGCACAGGAAGAATATGCAAGCATCGTACATCTGATCCCCAACAATCCTACGTGTGTTCTGGGTAAGATGGTGAACATCTATCGCCATCAGTTTTATTCACAATACCTCTGCTTACGTTTTCCTAAGTGAACAAAATGGACTAGTCCCATTATTGTTAACATTTAAGACATTTTTTAAATGCATTTCTCCTGAGGACCATTTAGCTCTGAGCTTTAATCCACACTGTGATCATCAATGTTAAATCAGACTTTTTTCCCGGGCGGTTGAGTTATTTTTGGAAAAAGCCACGGCACTTCACACACCCTCACACTGGATTTGGCATTGAATTTTTCATTCATCCCTCTTTGAAATTCTTGACACAATTTTCACCCAAAGAAGATCTTTTTATTACCGGTGCTTTATCCTTGTTGGTTCATGATTGTTTTTTAAAAGTGCAGGTTTGATCATTCAGCCCACATTTTCCTCGGCCCGGCCGTGTCGTCCCTGAGAAACTAATTAAAGCACCCTGAGCTATTCGGCTCAAATGCACCATTCATTTTATCCAATCCCTGCGAGTCGCTGCTGAGACTGTGCATGCTGATTCTAGTCAGCTCTCATCCTCACCCGGTGCTGTTAAGGAAAGTCATCCCCGTGGTGCAACTCCTGGACATCGATGATGGATGGAACCAAAAGGCAGGGGTGCACTTGCCGTCCGTCCGTCTCTCAAAGCCGTAATCACTGCAACGATCCGACAAAACAGACGCCGTCATTAAATCGGGACATGGAGGAGACAGCGTTTGGAAAATTCAATTTGAAAATTAGATAAAGGCTGTTACAAGTGTGACACCTGCTTATAAAATGGCTGATAATACTCACAGGGAAATCAATCAAAAGTTAATAAAATATTCTGAAACCGAAAGAGGCTCCATATTGTAAGATTGTTATGATATTTTGATACCACGGTAAGCATTTACAGGATATTGTTTTATACAGGAAAACTGTTACTCAATAAGGCCCATATACTAGTTGTTTTTCTCTTTCTCTGTGACCCAAGAATTAATGTGAGACTCACAAGCTGGTACCTCAAGGTCGAAAACACCACAGAGATGAGACCACTTCTTTACTCCCATCCTCCTTTTTCCTTATCTCCTGGAAAAGGCTCGTTAAAGGCTAGGTGGTTTGTTTCAGAATTCACTGATGAAAGAACTCTGTATTTTATGTCTAGGAGTGTATTTTGCTGGGATGATCATAAATTATAGCTGAACTGATAAACTACACACAGGATACTTCTTTGCTCAGAAGGCAGGAAGACGTTTCCTTATTTGGTCTGTACCGGTTTGAACTGGGAAAGCTGACACACGAACCTTTTTTCATCTATATAAACTGCTGTGTATCAAATAAACCTTTGAGTCGATTGGGAAGGCAACCTAAAGCAGTCTCTGTTTTCTTGTTCTCCCAAGCTGCTCCCGAGCTCGTACTAACACGCTGAATGGCATACCTGAGTGTTACTTTGAATAATTAGGAGTCTTATAAGGAAAGGACAAACTCTGCTTATCGCTCACGCCACGGAGGAAACCCGGGAAGGCAATTTCCTTCAATTTTGGTGTCAGAAGTGGGATCCTGACAGAAGGTAAATATGTGTCTTTCATATTTATATAGAGACCATATTATACCTCTCTCAGTGATCGATCCATAAAAAAACGGGATATGCTGACGAAGTTTCACTTAGTGATCCAGAGAGATACACTGACTGACTTCCTCAGTCCCCGAATCCATAAAAAAACGGGATATGCTGACGAAGTTTCACTTAGTGATCCAGAGAGATACACTGACTGACTTCCTCAGTCCCCGAATAAAGTAAATTAACCCTTGTGTGGTGTTGGTGGACACAGGAAGTTGCCTGTTGTCTTGAATATTTTAATTTTGTTTAAAAAATAATAATAATAATAATAATTAATTGTTTAATTAAACGTACGTTAAAAAGTGAGAAGTTGCTCACTCAGAAAAAGTGACACAGAAAGTTGCCTGTTGTCTTAAATACTTCTCGTTAAGTGAGAAGTTGCTCATCAAAGAGTGACACAGGGAGTTGCCTGTTATCTTGAAACGTACGTTAAAAAGTGAGAAGTTGCTCACTCACAGAAAGCTAGTAAATAATTAAATTTAATTTTGTTAAAAAAAAAAAAAAAACGAAAGAAAACTGAAAACGGGTCTCACAGACCCGATTACCATACAAGGGTTAAAAGCAGTAAATTAAAAGCAGAAAGAACACAGGAAGTTGCCTGTTGTTTTACGAGAAGTTGCTCGTTAAGCGAGAAGTTGCTCGCTAAGTGAGAGTTGCTCACACAAACAAAAAATTGCTAGCAATAAATTTAAAGTGACCTCAGCTGTGCCGCAGCGAAAATACTAACCTAAATCCTCCTAGCGTGTAAACCCCTCTGGAAATCACTGAACATGGGTCAGAATTATTCAAAGACCACAGACAGGTCCGATAAAAAATCTAAAGTACCTGTAAAACCAAAAATTAATAAAATACAAAATAAAGTCTCAAATAACGGCTCAGTACAACTCCCATTTCCGGTTACGTGTAACCTACGTCCGCGAATCGGTGAAGACGTCCATGATCACGTATCCAGAACATGCGGGAGTGCTTATGTGACTGACTTTGTTTACAACTTAAGAAGTTCAATGCATTCTAATTTCTTTTCGGAGCCTTATCCCGAACGATTATCGCCAGAAAACAGGTCAGTAGAAATGTTGAATATCATTTGTGATAAGAAAAGTAGTCTGCTTAAAAAGTCCTGTAGAAAATATATGATAGAATGCTGCGACGTGATGCATCAAATGTTACCGCTATGGACAAAAGGAGGGTAAATAATGACAAAGTCGCCGATTTCTTTAAGAATCTAAAGAAATTCCTGCTAACAATGTCCAGAGACAAAATTGACTTAAATGCAGTAACTATGTGTAAACAGAAGCCTGATGAATCTATCCTAGTATTCATAAAACGCTTTATGCACTGTTGGACAAGCTAGAGGTGCAAATTCAGCTCAGTTTTCCAGCAGCCGCAGACACCCAAAGCAAAAATGAATTTGTGTATTTCATTTAACATAAAGGGTGAAATGTTTGCTGACACTGATAACAGCTTATGTTTTCTCTGCCCTATGTACCGACATGATGGAGAAGGAACATCCTCTGTGTCAGCTGGACCCTCAGCAGAGAATGAACTCAACATCCTTTTGTCCGGTACTCTATGTCACACACTGTGCCAAAAAAAAAAAAACGTGTACAGACGCCACTAACAGGTAATCCCATGACTGGGAGCCACACTTTTGTTTCTCTCACACTGTTCAACAACATGATAACTGCTCACACAAGTGAAGGTCAAACAGTGATTTTGTCACATAACTCAGACATAGGTTATGATATAACTACACCATGTCGTCACATAGATCTAACCTACCCTATCCACTGTACTATTTCTGCACTTACGTTGCCAGCTGAATACCAGAATATGACATTGTGGTCTAAAAGTGAGAATGATATAGGATTTATTGACTGTACACTTTATCACGTACACATATTAAAACACAAGATCCCTGTGTTTTAATATGTGTATATGTCAAGCAACATCCCCTTTCCACGGAAAAAGCCGCAGCTCTAGATGTCATCATAGGAGATTTATTGACTACAGGAGTAATAAAGCCCACACTCCTGTCAATCCTGTGCCAAAGCCTAACAAACCTGGCGTATGGCGTTTCATACAAGACTTGAGGCAAATTAATGCAGTCAACATTCCTCTGCCACCTCTCGTTTCAGATGTTCACAGCATATTGACGTGCATTGCATACACATTTTACCGTGGTGGATTTATGCTCCGCTCCTTTTTCTCATGAAGACACACAGCCGTTATTTGCATTCACACATAGAAATAAGCAGTACACTTGGACTCGTTTGCCCCAAGGCATGATAGACAGCTCTGCTGCTTTCTCAATGGTGCTCCACTCCTCCTGAGGGCTGTACTCTGATCCACATGTGGATGACCTCCTCCTCTGTGCTGAAAGTGAAAAACTATGTCAAACTGCTACACACATGCTTCTCCAGCACCTCCAAAAGACTGGCCACAAAGCATCAGCAAAGAAAATGCAGTACTGTCAGACTTCTGTTCAATATTTGGGATTCACACTGTCTCACGGAAAACGTTCCATGACTGCAGACAGGGTCAAAGCTGTGACCTCTGTCCCTCGTCCCACTACACAGGAGGAAATGTCGTCCTTCTTAGGCATGGTGAACTATTGCAGACAGTGGATACCAGACTGTTCTTTTCATGACCACATTCTGCGTGACTGTTGTAAAAAAAAGACAAGCCTCCTCGAATACTGTGGTCCACAGAAATGACTGCCTCTTTCAATGCATTAAAGGGAGTGCTGACCTCCGCCACTCAAAGGTGCTGTCCGTGGTTGTTCAGGAATGCCGGCCTGCCTGAGAGCAGTAGCAGCTTGCTCTATCATGATAAGGGACTGCGAGAAGCTCACACTCTCACATGACACTATTCTACACACCAATCACCAGGTCATGACCATTCTAGCAAACATAACTACACAACATATGCAAATCTCACTATAAAAGCGAGCAGCACACCTGATTCGCCATGACATTTATTGATACTATTCTGTGTTCTTCTGACCGACAGGATGGCTCAGACAGGCTTGACGTTCATGACTGCATGACACATATACAGGAATCCACAGCACCATGTCCAGATTTAGAGCAAACACCTATCTCAGACTCAGCCACGGTTTATGTGGACGGGTCCTGTTCAAGGCCGAGTGACAACTCATTTCTTTGTGGCTATTCAGTGGTAACAGTGCCTGACATCATACTAGAGGCTCACTCATTACCATTTCACTCAGCACAAAAAGCAGAGCTCATGGCTTTAATACGCGCCTGTGAGCTACATTTGGATAAGCATGTGACGATTTGCGCAGACAGCCGCTATGCATTTGGCGTTGTGCATGACTTTGGCACATTGTGGAGACAGAGAGGATTTAGATCTGCTGATGGAAAATAAATTGCTAAATTGTGATTTTGTTCAAAGACTTTTTCAGGCTATACAGCTACCATCGGCCGTTGCAGTTGTAAAAACGAAAGGACACAGTACAGCTGACACAGACGAAGCAACAGGTAATGCCTTAGCAGACGTGACAGCCAAGGCTGCAGCTGCATCACAGCTCCCACCGCCGCAGGAAGTATTATCTGTGCCCCTACAGCTGCCACTTGTTACACTCCCAGACTATTTAGAAACAAATGTTGATTTAAAATTCATACAAGAGCAAGCCTCTGCATAGAATAATGACTGTACCTTAGATGACAGAGATGGCTTATACAAAATCTTAAGGGTTTGATTGCCCTCCCATATTCCCTGATGCCAGTCCTTGCCCGACATTTTCACTGTGTGAGTCATGTCGGACAAAGAGGGGTAATAGGGGCAATAAAATCAAGATTTGTAATTGAGAAAACATTGCATGCAGTAAAAAGCATATTAGCAACCTGTCTAACATGTGCGCCAACTAATGTAGGTAGCTCAAAAGCAAAACATCAGCATTTACCACAACCAGATTTTCCATTTCATACATTACAAATTGATTTTACACATATGCCAGCACAAGGAAGTATCAAGTACTTACTGGTAATAGTGGATCAATTTAGTAAATGAGTAGAAGCTTATCCAACCTCAAAAGAAACTGCAGAAGTAGTCTGTCAAAAGTTGAGCAATGAAATAATACCCAGATTCGGAATACCTCACCAGATTAACAGTGATAGAGGATCTTCATTCACATTAGAAGTATTCAAAAATGTGCTAAAACTTTAATGACCTGGGTCAAATTACTTACTCAAGTCCTGTGTGAGATTAGAATGACTCAATCTGAAGTAACCAAATTATTTCCATTTGAAATAAGACTATTTCCAAGACCATGGTCAGCTTCAAGAGGGGCACCGCTAGTAGAAGGTGATGTATATTGCATTGTCCACTGATGTTCACAACCTGGTAGAAAAACTGAATAATAACTATCAGAAAGTTTGTCTCTCTCAGCTTTTCCCCTCCACAGTTCCACCAGTGGAGACAAGGAGACGCATGTTGGAGAAGCCACTAAAACCAAGGACACTCTGGGAGGCCGCGTTTTCCAGCCCCCAGGCTTTACTGGCAGTGTCGAAGAACCAGCATCCTCACAGACGGACAACCTCAGTGGATTCATGCCAGCAGGGTTAAGACCAGCCCAATCGGACCATCTCAGGCGTCGGATCAAGCAGACGACATCTCCGGCGAGCCAGCGCCCGGAACTAGAGCAAATAAACACACACGGGTAGATGACATCTCAGGCGAGCCAGCGCCCGGATCCAGTGCACACACGCAATCACTGATTAACACACAACGTCTGAAAGAACAACAACAAGGTACTCAAACATCCAGCAGGAACAGAAAGCCAAAAGTACCACATGATGTCTAACCTGATAAAGCCAGACTCATTTCATCTTGATAATGGAGAAAATGAAATGCCCATTGTCATCATACGACGCTTATTCTGTGTCTCTCGAACCTGGGACCAGGCCAGAAGACGACTGAAGAACTGTTTTTCTTATATATTTAGGTTATTTATCACATCTATCGCATTAACCTTAGGATTTCTCTTTGCTATTTTGTATTGTAAACTGCAACCATGTTCACATTTCTGCAGGTCATATTTTGCTGACTATACCTCATGCTCCATTTTGCAAGACACCTACTTAATGCACTCCTCACGTTCCCTAAAATCAGTAAATAGCAACATAAACGCCACTAATAAACCATTTTATGCGCCCTCTAGAACAGGAGCTAACGCCTGGTATGAAAATGCCAGAACAGCCGCTCGTGATTTAGGAAACAGTAACTGTTATGTCTGTTCAAAGGCTAATCCAGAACAGGTAATAGTAGGATACCCCATATCCGGTTTCCCCCTCACTGAGGGACTAGAGAAAATCGGTGGAGATAATGCTCTCTTTAAAGACACTTTACAGTTGACTCTGAGCCCTCTCGACTGCCTACTTAGACACACACACACACCAACTAACCCTGAGACTCCATTAGGCGAATTATTGAAGTTATCTAATGACACCGCAGGGACCTGCGCCCCAATGAAACGCCCTAAGAATAGGTTAAAGCCCTCACTACCCCTAGGACAGATCCCTCTCCATTTTAATACTAGTATGATATGTCTGCGCAGACTAAAGTTAACTGGCCCAGACACACACATAGATTATACAAAGGATAACTATACATTCTTCTCTGACTCCCCAGGTGCACGCTGTAATGAGACATGGCTAGCTGTCTCTGTGGCTGAAGTTGTATCATATCTGGAGGAACACACACACACAGTTCAAGTTCGAGCAGAGAATCGATCATTGTTCCCCCAGACGGTGTATTAAATGACACTGACTGGGGGGAGTTAGTTAAATCACACATGGTCACGCGCCTGACCAGACCAATCCCACATGCTTATTGGTTGTGCAATAATACCCTTAGATTAGCTTTACCTGTTAATTGGACCGGTACCTGTGGTCTAGTAACCGTTGATGTATGCTGTACTTTCATTCCCAATAACACCGCTCCTAACGGTTCATTCACACAAGCTATGAATAAACTTGAAGCATTGCAGATAGAACTAATTGCCAATGCAGGTCACGGTCAGTGGCTACATAAGTGGCTACAGGACACGTTTGGAAGATGGAAGGAACTAATTGTAGCCTTTGTAACCGTTGCAGCATGTTTTTGATGATTATTGTCTGTTGTGTGGTACCCTGTGTACGTTCAATGATAACCCGTATAGCTACTAGTACAGCTACTTCAATGTATTTGCAATTGGCACAAATTGACCCAGATTATGTGTCAGATGTCATCAATGATGTTCCTGATGTGTATATTGAACATTAGGTTGTGAACTATTACATTTTATGATTTGCTTTTTATATTATGTTATTACATTTGTGATTTTTCCTTTCTATTTGAGTTATTATTTTTTAAAAAATAATAAAAGAGGGGAACTGTTATGATATTTTGATACCACGGTAAGCATTTACAGGATATTGTTTTATACAGGAAAACTGTTACTCAATAAGGCCCATATACTAGTTGTTTTTCTCTTTCTCTGTGACCCAAGAATTAATGTGAGACTCACAAGCTGGTACCTCAAGGTCGAAAACACCACAGAGATGAGACCACTTCTTTACTCCCATCCTCCTTTTTCCTTATCTCCTGGAAAAGGCTCGTTAAAGGCTAGGTGGTTTGTTTCAGAATTCACTGATGAAAGAACTCTGTATTTTATGTCTAGGAGTGTATTTTGCTGGGATGATCATAAATTATAGCTGAACTGATAAACTACACACAGGATACTTCTTTGCTCAGAAGGCAGGAAGACGTTTCCTTATTTGGTCTGTACCGGTTTGAACTGGGAAAGCTGACACACGAACCTTTTTTCATCTATATAAACTGCTGTGTATCAAATAAACCTTTGAGTCGATTGGGAAGGCAACCTAAAGCAGTCTCTGTTTTCTTGTTCTCCCAAGCTGCTCCCGAGCTCGTACTAACACGCTGAATGGCATACCTGAGTGTTACTTTGAATAATTAGGAGTCTTATAAGGAAAGGACAAACTCTGCTTATCGCTCACGCCACGGAGGAAACCCGGGAAGGCAATTTCCTTCAAAGATCATTTCAGATTGAAATTCAACATGGAACCTTAATGTCATCTAAGTATCGACTTCAAAGGAGCCGCAGCAGCTGCTTCTTCGGTGCTCTTTAAACACAGCCCACGAGTTGTTTGTGCCATAAATTAAAAGGCAGAGCAGCGCTGTGTCCCCAAAATGATAGGGACAAATTGCCCCAATTAGCGCGACATGCACACAGATGCAAAAGTGTTGTGATTGTTAATGAAAGCTATTAGGCTCAGTGATTTATGGTTTTGATAGAGCTTATTTCAAAAGCAGTCCTCCTCGAGAGACCTGCAGGTATGGGACCAACGTGAGGAAAAAAGAAATACGCAGGAAAACAAACATTAAAACTGCTGATAATTCAAAGAAAATATTTTTTGTCTAATGTAGAAAAACATTCTCTGTGACTGCAGCTGTGATATCAGGAGTCACCAGCACAAAGGCAGGTGTGAAATATCATCTTTTTTTCCACTGAACACTTTGTCCTTTCAAGAGGTGACGATGCCACACAGTTATGGGAATGACTACACACACACACATACACACACACACACACACACATACACACACACACACACTCACACACACACACACAGTTATATGTTTGAGCAGCTAACTGGTTTCCATTTAGCAGCAGCAGCCACCGGGAGAATGTGCCAGAGCTGCTCTGCAATTATAATCTGGAGGATGTTATCCTTCACGGTGATCTCTTATCTTTTAATCCCTCACTTAAACCCAGTTTCCTTAAACCCCGGGACATATTGCAAATGCATCTCTACATCTGATAAGACCAGGGCTCTGTGCCAAATACCAGGAAATACCTCGCGTAACAATTAGCCGCTGCTATGTGTTGTTCTCTGTCCTCCAGGTGATGCCATCATACCCTCGGTGATGATGTATGCGAGTGTCCCACATAACAGAGCCCACGCTTTCCTTTGAGTTACAAGCTACTGAGAAACCAAACGACTCTGATCCAAGTGCCACAAACAGAAGCTTCTTGTGCACGGATGTCAGCAAAGCAAACAAACAGATGGCAGCAGTGGTCCAGAGTGGCAGTTAGAGTGATGTCTGGGAGTCCAGCATGAATGACTTTAACTGCCATAATTATAAATTATGTCAATTTGTTTTCAATATGTTATTTATTTCCTTTATTTATTGTTGTTCCTTTTGGGGTAGGAACTAAGTTTCATTCTGTGTTGTGCACAGGCGCCTTTAAGTGCCGCAAAGTACAGTCTAGAAAGCATGTGCAAAGAAGCTAAACTGTAAGTTGACTAAGTCACAAGAAGGAATAAATAAGCTGTTTTAAAGTAAAAGAAAGCTGTAAAGAAGAAGAAATTGGGAATTATTTTCGTTAAGTTTTTGTTCCTGAAGCGGACTCATTCCCTCAGTTACTTGCAGCCAGCGAGGTATGTTAACTGTGTTTGTGTATCGCGCATTTGTTAACTTGGGTTTAATGTTTATTTGTAATTTTTATGTTTGGTCATTCTGTACTTTTATGTAATGACAGTTTGACGGTGAATTTTATGGTGGTTTGGAGGAGAAGTGTGACGGAAGAATAAATCCATCTGTGAATGAAGAACCGTGGTGTTGTGTATTAACTGGAGGGAATCATACTGACACTACAAACATCCCCGCCCCTCCCTGAGCCTGGTTCTGCTGGAGGTTTCTTCCTGTTAAAAGGGAGATTTTCCTTCCCACTGTCGCCAAAGTGCTTGCTCATAGGGGGTCATGTGATTGTTGGGTTTTCCTGTATCTATTATTGTAGGATCTACCTTACAATATAAAGCGCCTTGAGGCTAGAGCAGGGCGATATGGCCAAAAATATTTATCACGATATATATTTGAAAATTTGCGATAACGATTTAACCGACGATATAATTGATGCGAGACAAAATACAACTCCACAACATTACTAGCGCAAAAAGACAACCTTCCATTTATTTTCACTTAAACAAGAAGCTGGTTTTTATGTACATTAAAGCTTTATAAAAATGTAACAGTGCAAATGCAAATTCCTTGCTGAAAGTTTAACCAAAAGGCATTTCCAGTAGAAATGGGCTGACATATCCTGAGCATAACCATATATAATATCCACTGAACTTAAAAAGAGGTGCTTTGCAACATTAAACTGCAGTGTGCAGTATGTATTTTTCGGACCATAAGGTGCACGGGATTATAAGGCACATTAAGCGAAACAAAGCAGTCAGATAAATCAAACTTTATTAAACTCATTCTTCTTGCTTCCTCCACTTCTGTACCATTGATTCATTAATGTTGAATTCTCTGCAGCGGCTCTATTCCCATGTTGCTGCAGTATATTAATGACTAACCTCGTATTGTGGATGGATTATCTCAGTTGTTCTCCTGACTGAAGTTTGGTCCGTTTACAGCATCCTGCCATGCGATTGCATTTGTCTCTAACCATGAAGAACCTTCACGTTAACTTTTATAAGTGGAAAAGTGTTAGTGTTCGTCCTCCAGCTTCACTGTTTATGTTATGCTAACATAGCTGTGTCGCTAGCGATCACGT
Source organism: Astatotilapia calliptera (assembly GCF_964374335.1). Lineage (NCBI taxonomy): Eukaryota > Metazoa > Chordata > Actinopteri > Cichliformes > Cichlidae > Astatotilapia > Astatotilapia calliptera. The sequence continues at coordinate 2,797,551 of NC_137427.1, forward strand.
AGCACATCATTATATACCAGCTAGCCCAACTTCAGTAACCCTACAAACGTCACTGCTGTTTAGTTTCCTGTCTTCATTTATGTTGGAAGTGATAGCAGAGCTGTACGTTTGATTTTTTTCAGAAATCTCTCGGTCAGAACATGCTATATCATGCTTAGGTAACTAGCGAAACTAGCGAGCTAACTTCCGCTAGCTTCCTGCTAACTTCTAACTCCGTTAAATGTAATAACTTTAGTTTTCATGGATGCCTGGAAGTTAAACTTCATAGTTACACCTGGTAAAGCAGCAATGCTGATCGTTTTATTAAAGATGAAAGAATTTAGACCGTTTTTAACTCTAAGTGATGCTGCAGTGTTGTTTGACCTGAAGAATACGGAGTTTAGGACCCAGATTACTCCCAGATTTAAGAGCATCTTAGTCCGACAAATATGACAATAACAACGGCCGCTTGCATGTTCTGCAAAAAAATGTGCTTTGTTGTGTATCTGACGGACAAACACCAAACCAGTTCCACATCACGGAAGTTGCACCATTTTTACAAACCAATTCTGGTTCATCTGTTTCACTCAACAATCGGCCATGTGCGTATGAAAACAAAGGCACTGCGCATGCGCGTTTTACTCCCATTCTATCGCGATATTTCATTTTCCTATCGTTGCCTAACATTATACCGGTATTACCGTGAACGGTATAATATGGCCCAGCCCTACTTGAGGCGACTGTTGTTGTGATTTGGCGCTTTATAAATAAAGCTGAGTTGAACTGAAACACCATACAATGAAAAATGGGACGGGGCTGATGGGTGCACTAATAGTGTGTAATACTATGAGGGGGACACAGTGTCATTCCTGAACTTAAAGCTCTGGCTAGTTTTTACTTCCATCTGTGGAGGGAAGAAGCAATAAGAGAAAAATGAAACACACTCAGTTTTACATTTATCAAACTGTGGCTCTGTCTGCTCTCTTCTCTTTCCCATCACCCCCAACCAATGGAGGGTGAATGGCTGAAATCCAATAACTGTAATAAAGTAGATTATTCTACCATTTGCTGGTAAATTGTATTGCTGGGTCACTCAGTAATTGACCTTGACAGGGGTCATTTATTTCAGATATATTTTAATGTACTTCAAAGGTCCCTGTAATGACAGGCATTACAAACACTTCATGTTACATGTGAACAGCCATCTTTGAACAGAGGGCGGGGCTTACCACACCAACTGTCTGTCATCTAGAATCCTTCCCAGACACCTTAACACCCACTCATATCCTGGGCCATTTGACCTCAGTAAATCACATGATAGGGTGTGGCCAGGTGTCACAGTGGTTCCACCCGAAACCTTGATTTTGACCCACACCTGTTTTCACACCTTGGCTCGTGTGATTAAGCAGAGGATCAATAAGGGGTCCACAACCCTCCTGGGGGACGCTCCCATAGGCCTTAAAATCCTAGAACTGAAGAAGCTTCTCGGATGAAACGTCTTCAAGGAAACTTAAAGAAGTCCAGACGCTTTTCTCTCCGAGCTCCTTAGACCCGCTCTGCCGTACCACCTTACAGAAATTACGGTGGCTTTGTGTTAAGTTTGCCAAGCCCAGGCAACTGTGATGTAAACATTCCTAACAACAAGTATAAGATATTTTGGTGAGGTTTGCGTTTAGCAGCAATATTTAGACAACACATCTGCTGTGGCTGGTTGGGGGTGAGTGAAGGAAGACAGAAAACACAGTATAGAAAAGAGCCAGAGATCAATAAAAACTAATAATTAAATGCAGCGTGGTGTATAAACACATAGTGAGTGAAAAGGTGAGCAAGAAAGATGCAATGCATCTTGGGAAGCTTGCAGCAGCCTATGTTAACCCAATATTATATTATTATATATAACCCGATATTGCAGAATAACTATATGCTTTAGCAAAAAGAAAAGTTTGAAGCCTAATCTTGAAAGTAGAGATAGTGTCTGTCTCCTGAATCTAAACTGGAAGCTGGTTCCACAGAAGAGGGGCCTGAAAACTGAAGGCTCTGCCTCCCATTCTACTTTTAAATACTCTAGGAACAACAAGTGATATTGTACATGAACTATAAGGTCTTTAAGATAAGATGGGGCCTGATTATTCAAGATCTTGTATGTGAGGATTCAATTCTGGATTTAACAGGGAGCCAATGAAGGGAAGCCAATACAGGAGAAATCTGCTCTCTCGTTCTAGTCCCTGTCAGGACTGAAGGCTTTTCAGGGAGTTTCTAGAACAGCCTGATAATAATGAATTACAGTCGTCCAGCCTGGAAGTAATAAATGCATGAACTAGTTTTTCAGAATCTCCAATAAACCTTTAGTATAATTACTGGAAAGTCTTTTGTAAAGAATTCATATTCTTCAATAAGATTAAATGCAATATTTTTTTGCACTACAGGCTAGATGTGGTTACAGGAACATTATGGTTTAGGTTAAAAATACCTCACTGCAACATTAAAATTATATTTAAAGCTACATCTAAAGCACTGGGTACAAAACATCATTACCAAATACACAGTAAATCATATAACATGTAATATTTTTAAAATACTATCAGCATGTTTTATCAGCTATGACAAAATGTAAAATTCATAAATACAATCTAAGAATAGATAAACTAATGAATATGATGAATCCTGGTACTGCTAATGATTATTAACAATAATGAATTATCATTGTGTGTTCACAGTAAAATTCATAACCTGTTAACATCCACCAGATGTCAGTTCGGGTTAGGCTACATTTTGGCCACATGCTCAACAAGCACAGTTTGCTTTGAGGTCTTTTTTTTTTTTTTAAGGTTTAACAGGTTTATTTACAGGATTGTTCAAGGTCAAAGGCAATAACAAAGTGGATGGTAAAGTGTTAAGAGTTCCAGCAACTTTGGTTTAATATTGCAGGCTTTCTAGTGCACACACACACACACACACACACACACACACACACACACACACACACACACACACACACACACACACACCGAAAAGGGCTCACAGGAGTCAGACTTCTTAGCAAAAACAAAAAACCCAGCAAAAACACAGAGAATCCAAACACTCTGACGATGTCGAGTGTTTACTCCAGCTGTGTTTTTCTTTTTCTTGTTCAAGTCCTGATCTCTCTGGCAGCTTTTACAATCAGAATTATGATCTGAATGCACTGTGTGCCAAACACATTTTGCTTTTCCAAGAGCAGCTCTATAAATTCTCTACAGGCTCCTCTTGTTTAGGGTGTTTCTGTTTACATCTTCATTTATATTCCTGTTATTTCAGTTATTCTATTATATGTGGTATACAGTATGACAATGTCTAAGGCAGGACAGGGAGAGAAAAATAGAGGATTGGGGAAGACATAATAAAAGAACAGAGTACAAAAAGAAATACACAATGTATCGCCAACTACCGCACCTGTAAGAGAACAAACATACAACACCTGGAACACAGACACTCAAAAACTCACAGGTAGCACCGACACAGCCACGTGAATGGCTCTACCCACTGTGACCCTACGCATGCATGTGCTGTATGAGGGAGAGTGTGTGTGGGTGTGTAAGGAGAGAGCCAGGAAATAACTGGCTCAGTAGGCACCCCCATCTCCCACACCCAGCCACGGGGGGGGTGTAGGGTCTGCAATGACACCACCCAGTCCGGGGCCTCCACCCAAGACGGTAGACCGGAGTGTTCAGATGAGTCTTGGGACACACACAGGAAAAGGACAAGACACCCTGGTCTGGGTCTGGGACAAGCTGCACTCAGCAATGTATGCTTCCTCACCTGAGAAAGCCCACCCCACCCAAGGGGGCGCAGACCAACCCCACGCAAGAAGGGTCTTAGCCAGAGACCCCGGGAACCAGGGCCCCAGGCCCTGTAGCCGGACCCACCCAGAAGAGGCCAACCCGCCACCACAAGCGCCCCACACCCCAAGACCGTTAGAGAGCACCAACCCCAGTCCCCCACCGCCACCAACTGAGGCAGAGACCCAGGCACAGTTCTCCAGCTCCCAGGGAGCCACCAGAGCCCAGTAGTCCCAGATTATACTTATTCAAATCTGATGAATTATTAATGCACAGTTTAAAAGTGGGGATTGTAAAGTGTTAGCACATACAAAGTGGACTGAATGAAAATTAAATACTGACCATTCAAAGTCAGCCTCTGTGCAGTCGCATGGTGCCGATGTCATGGTCACTGAGTATGTCTTTCCCATAACGCACCTGGATGTGGGCTTCAGCTTTCGGTAGATTCTTTTGACTCCCATCAGACACGGCTCACCCTGCAGGGTCCAAAAACAAAGCCAAGCGGAAAGAAACAGAGTTTGAAACTGAAGTGATTTTGTAACTCCGTATCCACAATAAATAACTTACAGGATACAATCAGCCATGTGTGCAAAGAACACCGTTCTTGTTCAGCGCATATTTACGGGCTCGTGGCATGTGGCGTGCTCAGCTCAGCAACTGTTCCTCCGTTGCAAGCGTCACACTGTCGAATGTGCTGCTTGAGTTCTTTTTTAAGGGATTTTTTTGTGATATTGAGATGAACGACTGTGAAGGAGTTTCAGCTGCAAACGCTGCCAGAACCTAATCCATTTTTAGCCACGTGTCTATGTGTGGGAAGTGAATATAAAATCAGTCGAGTACAAAAAGATGTGAAGATATCAGCAGCCTGTTTCCACTGCATCCTTCATCCTACACTGCTGCTCTCTTTTTATTACCACAACATTCTGTCTTTGTGCATTAGGTGTCACTAGTGAGATGGCTAAAAACATTCTTGCCAGCATCCACAAATACAACTGCCAGCTCCTTCCCTAACTTAAACACAAAACCTCTGTTTTCAGGTGGTGTTTATTTTTTATACCCACACTACATTTGGGCAGTTTAGCCCTGTAATTGGCTTGGACTCTTGTCATCTTCCATGCTATATGTTTTGATCATTAGCCTGCTTTGAGCATATGGGTGTCTAAACCAATTACAGAAGTGGGCCATGAATAAAGGCAAGCTTTAAACGTCTGGCTCTGCTTCAGGCCCGACCAGGCTGAGGAGCTTTCGGAGCAGGTTTAACGTATGCTGGGAGGTTCACTTAAAGCATGAGGGAGGAATCGTAAGGATTCTGCGCTGGGAGGTCTCCAGCTTCACAACACAGCAAAGCTGAAAGCGTACAGCGAGGGGCTCTGAATCAACCAAACTTAAGAACTTGTGTTTGGAGGAGATGGTCTCCACAGACTTCAGAATTCCTTCAATGAATTTACTTCTCATTAGGAAATAATAGTTCATTAAGTAACAAGTTTAATTCCTTTAAGTCCTGCCTTTTACTTACTACCATTTTATTCCATGATTCCTAATCCTAATTTGAAAGCTCTAACCCTAACATTTCAGAATATTGGAATTTTGGCTTTTCAAGACATGCAGTCAAAGGGGAAACTGTCTATAATTCAAAGTTATTTAGTTTTTCTGCTAAACATTGCACTTGGGGTTCGTATAGCTAGGGTACTTAGACCTGGTTTCATAATGATGTGTTTTACTGAAGCAGCTCATTAGTATACTTTTTAAATTAAAAATCATTTTAATAGTCTGCCTCTTTGAAATGTTATTTAATTAAAAATAGTTTTGAAATATAATTAAAGGCTCTAAAACATTTTGTACAGGGTGTAAAAAGAATCAAAACTCTATCCTGATCTGATTAAATGCTGTACCTGGTTGTGCAGGTGCCATGTCTGATAATCTGCCTCTATACACCTCCTGTTGAAAATGGACCTGAAGTCTATTTTCACCAGTTGCCACTCCGATCGATGACTGACATGTCCAAATATCCTGAAAAAAGAAAGCAGACACACACGCTGCACTCGTTAAATACAAAACACGATTTGGATAATGATCGAACTAAAACGATGTTAAAGGAAAAGTCTGGTGAGCAAATCCCACACGAAGATCAAAGCCGGGAGTGAATTCATCCTGCTAATAAGCACTGTCTGATGAATCTTATCATCTAGGCCACAGAGCTGATGTTTTTTTGACCACACATGATTAAAAACACATCTGTGAGGCTCATTGTTGCGCTGAATGTCGTGAGCCATCGTTATCGTGAAAGGAAGCACGGAGGTCTATTAACGCTGATCCTGCGCGTTCAGCTTTCGGATGCCCCAAATACACTTCAGAGCATCAAACTGAAAATGCAACCAGAAATAAACAACTTCATTAGCTAGCATTTGATACTACCAGCAGTGGACAGCTGTTTTAGGAAATTACAGAGAGCCTTTAAAAGTGAAATACTAAACAGCTGATAAAGACTGTGAGTGAAAGAGACAAATGCTTCAACAGATGATCCGTGCAAGAAAACTGCTGCAAGCATAGATATATAAGATTTACAGGTTTGTGTCAGGGCACTGGCTCTTTTGAGATTATAGTGTGTTTGTGACTCTCACATTATAAAGAGGGTTTAAGTTCAATGTTTACAGTTTAGCCTTCAGTTTAGTTCTTTCAATGTTTTGAGTTTTTCTTGTCTTTGAAGTCTATAGTTGTCTAGTAGGTTCTCTTTGTGTCCTTGTGTCCCTCTCTCTTGGGATCTCTGGGTCTTAGCCTTGTTGTTATGTCTCTTCTCCCTTTTCTGCTCTCATGTTCCCCACCCTGCCATGTCTCCCTCGTCCCTCCCTCTCTCCTCTCTGTGTCTCTCTCTCTCTAATTCCCCAAGTCCTCGTCATGTCTTTGTGTTTGGTCTCCCGTTTCTATTTCTAAGTCTGTTTCTCTCCCCGGGCCCAGTGTTGAGCTGTGCATCTTAGTCTGTTTCCTGTTTTATTTTGACAGTCTTGCATTCTGTGTTCAGTTTTCCTTCCTCCTGTGTCATTATGTCTATTCGTCCCAGCTGTGTTCCCCAGCGTTTCCACTTCCCTCGTCACCCTCGTGTGTTTATAATATGTGGTCATTGCCGGGTTGTCTGTTCTTATCATGTTCCAGGTCTCCATGTCTAGGTTCCTCGTGTCACCATCCACGTTCCCTGTGTCCAAGTTTAGTGTTTAGGTTAGCTCTCCCAGTTCAGTTTATCTAAACTCTGACTTTGCCTTTTGCCTTTTGTTTTGTCTGTTTTGCCATTAGTCCGAATAAATCTGCACTTTTGTTAAGATCAGTCCCGCCTGCGTTGTGTGCATTTGGCTCCTCACTTAAAACACACAAGATCTGCCGCCTGCGATCCATCATTGGAAGAACCAACAGGTAACAGAAAGGCACTTTTTATCCTCCATTGTATTTTTAATTTACTAATCTAGCAGTCTGCCTCTTTGAAACCTTATTCATCCATCCAATGATCCACTTTGTTAACCACTTATCCAAGTAAGCATCATCGGGATGCTGGAGCCTATCCCCGCAGGTGTAGGGCGAAACGTAGGGTACACCCTGGGCTGGCTCCTCATCCATCACAGATGAGAGCATATCTTTGGACTGTGGAAGGAAAGCAGAGCACCAGAAAGAGAGGCTACAGGAGGTTTGAGCCAGAATTCAGCTCGGTATCTTGTAAAGCACAACTGCTTATTATTTACTTGATCACTTGATAGCATGACTGAAGTCACTCTTGAAATCCATCCAGTCACCAGTGATTTGTCTAGGCTTAGGGCTTAGGCTTTCGCAACATGCTAAAAAGATTTCAGGGACTAAATGCTGGATTTCAAGTGAACTCTCATTCATTTTGTAGGTACAGTTTTACTGTTAAAAGTGTTTCGATGTAAGTAGTGCAAAGAGGTGAAAAATCTATGTAAAGGAGAGCACATTAACCAAACCCAAACCCGGCCTACACTCACAACCCTAACCCTAGACATACTGCCAGAGACATGGAAGTTAAAACAAAAAGAGTCGCTGTTGCATGGCTCTGTCTTGCAGCAAGTGACCACCAGTTGCTGGATTCTAGTAGGGAGCTGGGAAATTGGAAAACACATTAGACTCGAGAAGGCATCCAACTTTTCATTCAAAGCACACGTGACAGAAATAGTTGTGCAGCGACTATAGAGAGCCAACAGAAAGTTCAACCTCAGCTTACTTTGTCACCTCCACACAGCTTCCCTATCCAATAAAGGGTTTGTTGGTTTTATTTTATGGTGTCAGCACAGACTGAAATGAAACATGGAAAATAAGACATATTGTGCAATAAATTGTTCTGCTGGAAGGCTTTAGTCTTTACATGCGATTCGTTAACAGTGACTAACACTTGAAATGTTCCCAATCTAAAAACGAAATCCACAGTATATAATTTCCAGCGTTATGCTGTTACTAAAAACCTTTTCTTTTAAAGTTTAACTTAATCAGAACGAAAAGCCATATTTTTTTTATGTACTGGTCAGGAACAAAACACAATCCAAGGTTATGAGACTAAGTGGATAAATATTCCATCTCTAGCTAAATTGAGTGGCTGCGTGTCTTTGCACTGACCCCTCCTCACCATTCATACCACAGCATATTTATCACAATCAATCTGTCAATTAGCTTCTGAGGCACCCAGCCATGACAGGCACTTACTGTAAAAATGAGTACAAATTGATAAGAAAACAGTGCATGATGGTCTTATGAAAACTAATGGTGTGTCTGCCAGCTCAGAGGCTCTGCATTCGAGAACTTATTCTACCAGCATCGCCTTTAGCTCCCCACCCTCGAGTCCCACCAAAAGAAGAGCTGCATTTTCCTTTTTCTCTCTCCAGCTGTGCCCTATCACTCTCCTGTAAGGCCGACTCCACAGCCAGCTGTCAGTCTGTCATTTATGGCAGGTATCATGAAACATTGATGTAATGGCTGTGGTAACACGTCCCAAAGTCCTAAATCTCTGCTCCAATAAGGGAGCAGTGCTGCGTCATAGCATATGCACGCACTTCTGCTCTGGGCTGTTCTAATAATAAATTTGAAAGAACACAGAAGGAATCTTCATAAATCTGATTTCTGAGGGCACGCTAAATCATCCCCATGCCTCTCTCCACTTTCTAATGCAGTTAAAACTTTATAAAGAAATAAAGTTTCTCGTCTGTTTTCTCAGGCATTTTTTGATCACTCTTCTTCATGCTCTTCAAATGGGCAGTCAGGTTGTCGCTGAAGCATTGATCTCCTGTGATCATAATCAGCAGACAGCCAGTTTTGATGTTGGCTAGACCTTGACAGAAACCTTTTTATTCATGAAAAGGAAAACGCACAGTCAGGAATCCTGAATAGAGCAGAGCTATAGATGGAAGCGGCACAGGCTCGGGTCACGACGCGAGAGAGCGCGCATTTAAAGACACCAGCAATTTGCTGTTCCTCTGTTTTTTTTCTACTCACGTCATGATGAGAGTCTCCTCTCCGGGCTCTCCGAGCACCCCGTCCACAAACAAGGGCGTGTTGGTGAAGCTGTATTTGTTCCACTGCCGTCCTTCGTCGAAGCTCAACCTGGGAACACAAACAGCTGCTTCACAAGGGGCCGCTGCTAATCCCTCAACTGTGTGCGCACACTAATGACCCTGAGAGTTGTCTAACGACTTTATTTTATATTCCGCGCAGGGCTGAAGGTTCTCCGCTCGGAGAACGCTGATCAGTGAGAGCAAAAGTCATTACAGTCTCAAACCCAGAAAGCCGAATGACAATCATCCAAGGTTTTCTAAACAGAGTCGTACCCTCCCTTCGTTCCAAGACAAACTCGTTTGCCTTTACTTGACTAACTTAGGACTTGCAGTTTCCTCAGAGAAAATTAGTCATGCTGTGACAAATGGCGTCTCTGTCATAATGACTCACCACAGGTGTCGGATGGGAAGCGGAGTGTGTCTTATTGCCACCAAAGCCCCTCCTTGGTCAAGATACAGCACTGCATACTCCTCATCAAAAATCTGCTGGGACAAAAACGCTTGATGTACTCTTACTTGTATACACATTTGCACACACCCACCCTGTCATTTTTCACAACAGACACACTCATACATGCAAATCATGGCCCTGCTTTGCTACATTACCTTCCAAATAATTATTTTTCATTGCTGTGTTTAATTAGAAACAAGCCTCATAAACTGAAGTGAATCTAGTGATGTAGAGGCCGTCTAATGTGCGGTTTATGCAGCCAATGAATTCAGCCGGTCTTTAGAAGTAATATGATTGGTGACCTTAAAAAAATCTGGCTGTTGTCTGAGGACTTATATTCTAAACTTGAGGATAGGCAACGAGCGAGGAGGAGGATGTTTTCAGCGAGAGGACAGGAGGTCAGTCGGTTCATTGTGCTCCATATGGCGAGCGGCTGTTTGTTCAAGATTTAACGGGGCACATCGTTGGAAAAATTAATTATCAGACATGAGGCTGTAATATTAATAAATATAACATATTTGCTGCACTGCATGATTGTGTAATTGCAGGAAGTTGATCTTCGCCAACAGCAGTGACTTGGCAAACTTTGTGACTCTTAAATTAAAATTTGTTTGTGCTTGGAAACAAGAACAACTGATCTGATTAGAACGTTGTGGCGCCCGAATAGAAGCTGTGGGGATGAGTTTGTTTCTGAACAATGATGTTGATTTTTTAATTGGTCTTATTTATATGTGGATGAAAATTTAAGGGGTTTCCTGGCTCTTACCTTTTCTGATGAGGTATTTGATTATTTGTTTGATAAACTTTTAAAGTCAATTTCAAGATTTTGACATTTTTAAAGGACTTTTTACTGTTTTGTTTCGTTTCTTCATAATCTGCATCATTGTCTTGATGTTCTTGGGTTCAGTATGGGTATAAAATATGAGCTCAGGAGTCAATTCATGCTTAGGGTTGGATTAATGTTCAGCCTTGGTGGATGAATGCATTCGTTTCAGATTTTTTATTTTACTAATGATGCTTATAGAGTTACTCTAACTTTGCACTCTCCACCACCAATGTTAACTTTTCCATAAAACAAATCCCAAATTATTTTTGTAACAGTCATTTTGCTAATTGCATCCTGTATCTCCATCTGAGGGGTAATGTCTGACCTAATCACCTCATACTCATCACTGCACATTGGTTTGTTTACATGTGTGAGGCTTTTTTTTTAAATGAAACTCAGAAGCTAAATGGGATGGTGGATAACCACATGGATGATTATGATCAGGGCTGCAGGTCATTTCAGACTGACAGCCAGCCATGTTTACTGGAACTGGAGTCCACAGACAAGCGAAATCAAACAGAGGAAGACAGGCGGATGTTCTAATGCGATACACAACATTCAATGCTCAGGTCCCAACTGCTCACTTTGCCTTGACGTTTTTTGAAGCCAAGCTAAAAATCCATGTTAGTGAATGAAAGTCAGCTCTGGAAATACTTTCATATACACTGTGAGCTGCTTTCCTACACATTGTTTTCACCTTCCCAGAAATCACCCAAGAGAAAAATACAAAGACCAAACAGTCAGTTCTCCAGTGGGTTGGTGAACCACACACACACACACAGTGTATGGTAAGTGGATCAGCCTGCAACTGTCCTCTATATTTCTGTATTTATCCACCGACATGCAACCACCTCTGGGGGGGAAATAAAGCCAATGCAGAAGTACCCAACACTCAAGTCACTGAGCTGGGCCTCTCCACTGTGTTTGTGTTCTTGACAAATAACATGGCGCAGTGCATCCAAGAAGTGAACATTGGAATATTCTTTTTGTTGTTACCTGACACTAATTATCAGATATTTGTGTCTCTGAGATTCCAAAACTAGTGAAGGACACGTTGGCTCGACTTTCATACATCTTTTATATAAAAGTATATGCTAACAGAAAAACATTTAAAATAATATTAATGAATTTATGAATATTTTTATGAACTCCTTTACTCCTTTTTTCAGAGGGATGGTTATCCTCTAGTCTGCAATGATGGAATAACAAGATTAAAAACTTGAATATTCCATACAACCAAACTATCTCTAAACTTTATATAAAGTGGTGTTAAACTAAAACACGGAGCTAAAGCGTGAGAGGACTCGTTCTGTTTAACAGTCTGGTCACTTGTGATCAGCTGGAAAAGAAAGTAATGTTCTCAGTCAGCAGGAGACTGCAGAAGTTGACAGCGTGGTTCGTACCAACTGTTAAATGTCAGTCAGCTGTTGCCATGTGAAGACTTAGAGCTTAGATACTTTTTCCTCAAATGTGACACATATGCAGAATTAGTTTACCAGCGAGACATCACAACGGTCCAAAAACAAAGTTGCCTCACCTGTCTCCACGTGTTTCCTGCGTCCGAGGTGATGAACACACTGACATTGCTCGTGGTCAGTTCTGCCCCAATGGAGCCTGGACGTGAGGCCAGTTCACAGAAAGGATAGAAAACAAACTTGATCAAGTGCTTTGAGGTGGAGAGACAGTTTGATGCACAAAAAGGAAATTAATTTCTGACAAAATACAACACGACTTTTACACATTGTGTTCAGACAAGAGGTGGTTCTACAGCAGGAGGCACCAGCTTGCAGCTGCAGACAGTTGCTGTAATTACAGTCCTCTGAAAGATCTATTGTGCAGTGCAACATTTGCCCATACCCCTAAATTAACCAATAAATCCAGATTACTGTATCCCTCATTCAGCAGTTCTGACCACATTAAGACAAGCTTCCCTAATTCTGTGCAGACGGCTGTAATTGCTTTAATTTAGCCCGTAATTGGTGCCAGGTGGTGGTTTTTCCAGTTGTCCCCTACTCTGAATGCCTCTTGAAAAACAATAGGCTTCACACTCATCATAACATACAAGCTACACGAGTGCTGAATATTTAGATTTCTGCTGAGCTCCAGTTGATGTTGTCACCATGCTGGTGTGATGTACAGGTGTGCTGTGGATACAGTGCATCTGTATCATGCACTAACAGTGTAATACACTTATAATTCACAGAACTATAATTGTATACGTGCTAATGTTTAGCATCTCCTCTAGCCTCATTTTGTCTTGTGCTTCATGATACTTTCTTCTTTGAGTGATTGATAATGATTTCCTCGAGTCTTCCACCTTGACAGTGGTTCAGGGTTGGGTTTAATTAAAAACATAAGATTAGGGAGAACTCAGCAGATGTCTGAAAGACGTCGTTGGTAACCAATTAATATTCTAAAATACACGTTTGCTTTCATCACTGTTCTGCTTCCTGTCTTTGAAAGTTATAAAGTCTCCAGTTTGGGGTCCCATATGGCACTACGGGCGGTCGAAATAACAGATTTACTTTCATTTTGACTTCAAAAGACAAGCAACAAATGCTGCAATGAACAATTTAGAGTTGAGATGAAATCTTGGGATGCTATTATTATAAAGGTCTCATTTTTTCTACCTAACAGTTCTGTTTTAATGTGTCACAAACTGCACTGTCACCCAGACATAGAAAATAAAGATCTACTAGATCTCCTAGCCCTCACATTGCACAACTTATGAGCATAGAGTCTTGCGAAAGTACTGTAGACTACTGCCTACAAATTCCACAGGACTCCAAACAACAGTGACCATGTGGATTATAGTCCAGTTTCCTGCTACTGACCAATAAATGAACTTGTAATAGCAATCTCAGCTAAATAAAGGCCGATTAAATGTTGATCCCTTATCCTACAGTGAGCTCAGTGTTCGGTCTCACTACTATAAAGGCTATTTTGCTATAATACTGTCTAAGTGTATGTATATACACTTAGACAGTATATTTATGAGACTGGATATTTAAGCAGAAATATCCAGTCTCATCCCAGCTTTCAGCTCAGAGACATTCCCAAGCATGTCAGAATCTCATCAGCATGTCCTGGTTCTGCCCTTGGAGTTTCCTACCAGACAGAAAATCTGACCTAAACCTATGGTAGTGGCTTTCCCCTGCTCCCCTCCCGTATGAGCTCTTCACCCTCTTTATGGTTGAGTCTGGGCCCCCTACAGAGGAAGCTGTCCTGTTGATACTATCCTCAATCAGTCATGACCCACAGCTTGTGGTCAAACACGAGGATAGGAGCTGACCAATAAATCGACAGCTTTGCCTTTATGCTTTTAACCACAGAGACTGGACCAGTGATTGATCGCATCAGTACTAATCCATCTGTCAACCTCCCGCTCCTCTCTTCCCCCACGGATGAACAAGACCACAAAACTATTGGAATGTTTAAAAGCCCATCCCATGTCACATTGTGAATGGGCTAATGTTCATAACATAACATTAATTAATCACAAGTGTATGAATAGACTCAGTATCAATAGATCATTTTAGCTTTTAATGTGTCTTTCAGCTCATGGACTTGATGACCCTACCTTAAAGCTAACCTTTCCTCATAACTCTGTAAAATGGGATTTTTACACAATGCCGCGATGTCTCCCATGTCATCTGCCACCTTTTTTACTAAGGCAGAAAAAAGTAAAACTGAGATAATCATTCAGAACCCAGGACTTTGAATAAGTTTTACTGTTTTAGGACTATTTCCCAATATTTTTAATCCCCAAATAACTTCCAAATGATGGTCTGGGACAGAAAAGAAGAAATAAGCGAAGAAGAAATAAGTAATCATTCTCATTCATTTTCACCATTCTGTAGCTGAAATAATGACATAGACTGAAATAAATAAGTTAATTGTTTTACTCCCAAATCAGTGAAACCGACTTATCCCACAGTGGTTCATAAAGGTCATGGCATTCATGCTGGTAGGGTAAACTTGGCCTTCTCCAGACACCCAAGGCCGGTGCCTGCATGTTATTGACAGAGCCGGTCCACACGGGAGTAAATATCACAGATGTGAATCCACCTGGGGGCTGCTGATGTCACATTACCTTATTTTTGTCTTCACGGTGAATCAATTAGAGTCCTTGCCTATTTTTCACGTGTTCTCAGGAACAATGCTGCTCTGAGGGGTTTTTCTGTTGTCAAGTTACAGTGGGGCAAAAAAGTATTTAGTCAGCCACCGATTGTGCAAGTTCCCCCACTTAAAATGATGACAGAGGTCAGTAATTTGCACCAGAGGTACACTTCAACTGTGAGAGACAGAATGTGAAAAAAAATCCATGAATCCACATGGTAGGATTTGTAAAGAATTTATTCGTAAATTAGGGTGGAAAATAAGTATTTGGTCACCTCAAACAAGGAAAATCTCTGGCTCTCACAGACCTGTAACGTCTTCTGTAAGACGCTTTTCTGTCCCCCACTCGTTACCTGTATGAATGGCACCTGTTTGAACTCATCATCTGTATAAAAGACACCTGTCCACAGCCTCAAACAGTCAGACTCCAAACTCCGCCATGGCCAAGACCAAAGAGCTTTGGAAGGACACCAGGAAAAGTATTGTAGACCTGCACCAGACTGGGAAGAGTGAATCTACAATAGGCAAGCGGCTTGAAAAAATCAACTGTGGGAGCAATCATCAGAAAATGGAAGACATACAAGACCACTGATAATCTCCCTCGATCTGGGGCTCCACGCAAGATCTCATCCCGTGGGGTCAAAATGATCATGAGAACGGTGAGCAAAGATCCCAGAACCACACGGGGGGACCTGGTGAATGACCTGCAGAGAGCTGGGACCAAAGTAACAAAGGTCACCATCAGTAACACACTACAACGGCAGGGAATCAAATCCCGCAGTGCCAGACGTGTTCCGCTGCTGAAGCCAGTGCATGTCCAGGCCCGTCTGAAGTTTGCCAGAGAGCACATGGATGATACAGCAGAGGATTGGGAGAATGTCATGTGGTCAGATGAAACCAAAGTAGAACTTTTTGGTATAAACTCAACTCGTCGTGTTTGGAGGAGGAAGAATACTGAGTTGCATCCCAAGAACACCATACCTACTGTGAAGCATGGGGGTGGAAACATCATGCTATGGGGCTGTTTTTCTGCCAAGGGGACAGGACGACTGATCCGTGTTAAGGACAGAATGAATGGGGCCATGTATCGTGAGATTTTGAGCCAAAACCTCCTTCCATCAGTGAGAACTTTGAAGATGAAACGAGGCTGGGTCTTCCAACATGACAATGATCCAAAACACACCGCCCGGGCAACAAAGGAGTGGCTCCGTAAGAAGCATTTGAAAGTCCTGGAGTGGCCTAGCCAGTCTCCAGACCTCAACCCCATAGAAAATCTGTGGCGGGAGTTGAAAGTCCGTGTTGCTCGGCGACAGCCCCAAAACATCACTGCTCTCGAGAAGATCTGCATGGAGGAATGGGCCAAAATACCAGCTACTGTGTGTGCAAACCTGGTAAAGACCTATAGTAAACGTTTGACCTCCGTTATTGCCAACAAAGGTTATGTTACAAAGTATTGAGTTGTATTTTTGTTATTGACCAAATACTTATTTTCCACCCTGATTTACGAATAAATTCTTTACAAATCCTACCATGTGGATTCATGGATTTTTTTTTCACATTCTGTCTCTCACAGTTGAAGTGTACCTCTGGTGCAAATTACTGACCTCTGTCATCATTTTAGGTGGGGGAACTTGCACAATCGGTGGCTGACTAAATACTTTTTTGCCCCACTGTATCTGTTTGTGTTTTAAGGTGAGCTGATGCCAGCATGTCACATGCTTGCGGGAGTGATATACCGATGCTAAATGCAACAAACACTACAGTGCAACTGCAAAGAAGAACAAGTCATGGAAAATGGACAGAAATGATTAATAACTAAGAGAAACAGACAGATATCTTAAAGTTAACACAGAAGAAAGAAGAAAAACAGTAAAGGAGAAGCATTTTTAATCACTAATGTCTCTGCAGTTTGGAGGCTCTTTCATGTTACCTTTGCTGTATACTAAAATCTAAGCAAACCATAGAATACCTTACTTTATTAACTGAATAATGCACATATTGTTCGACTTTCCTTCTACAACCCTGGCAAATCAACAACAGTGAGCACTGGTTAGATGTTTTAACCTTTCAGTCAAGGGCTAAAAGTCCTTTTATTAAATAATTTAACGACAGATAAAAACATGAGCTTTGTCTTAAAGAAAACTCCTCAGAAGTCCAAGAAGACACGGAGAATGTAGACGACGTGCCACTCGAAACATATTCCCTCTCACCCACCTGATGCGACAATGATCCCCGGCGCCGAGTCCCTGCTGGCTATGTTTCCAGATGTGTAGGGATTTGCAGACACGTGAAGATGGAGATGTAGTGAACAGTACGGCTACAGAGAGAAATCAAAAACTCAGTTATTAAAAAAAACCTCCAAAAGATGCTTCTGCGCAAAACTGCTATTGCCTCAATGTGGATCGGCAACCCTCCCAAGTCTTATGTTTTATCACAAACACCATTTCCCCATTGACTGGCCTCACCATTAATTTTGATTGGGTTAACCTTTACAGGCACAATTCTCATTACGACCCAGCAAAATGCCACTGGTGCAGGCCATGTTGTGACGGGCTGTTTAGAGGTTTATTAAAGCTCTGACATTTCCTGACAAATGACTGTATAATATGGGTGGAAGGCGAGGCATGCCACTGAATCGCTAATTGGTTTATCAAAAAAGGTGATTATTTCTGTACATACAGTCATTTCAAGAGGACATATGTGAAGGTGTGCTACAGTGACACCAACTGTCAAACTCTTGTCATCTAGCGACATGTATTAGTAAAAGGTGATTAAAGTGAGTCGTGCTCATCCGAAACTTGTACTGATGAAGCGTCTAACCCTTGTTCTTTGACACTTGTATATTTTGTTGCTGCCACAGACACGATAACAGATGGCTGTAGCTCCTCCTCACCATGACGCACCTATGGCATCTAAACGAAGCATTTGTTAAACCTCACAATTAGCATTTCAACGGCTGCCACGTAGGTTATTTTAGAGCCAGAAACCATCAGATCTGGTCCAAGGATTGAGTTATCTGCTAGTCTTAGCAGTCTGATTACCATGCTGCACTGACCAGCTGCACTGGAGGGGCACAGATAGCTGCTGGAAATGAGTGTAGACTAATAAAAAACTAGAATTTCACCAACAGAACTAAAGCACAATTTGGTGTGTACCACACAGTAGGTCATACTTTTCTCAGGTCACTTGATTTTAATAATCTTCTAAAAGCAATCAAAACCGCAAACATGGTGCAGTGGTGATCAGCTCCAGTTATCAGTGATGAGACCTGCCAGCATCATCCAGCCCTGGAGGTTGCCACTTGGTTGCTTCTTAATTAACACAATGTTGTTAAAATAACAATGTGAGCAAACTTGTGCACAGTCTTGTGCTTTTCGAATATCCCTCTCCTTAACTGATCACCCCCATTGTTGTCTGCAAGGCACATCTTTTGGCATTTCTTAGCACCTATCTGGTCTTTACGTTTGACGTCATTAGCCGTTTCCGGGTCCAAACTCCGCTTTAGGTCCCAAAGTCAAACGAACACTGCGGCATCACTGAGAGTTACAAACTGTCTTCCATCTTTAATAAAATGATCAGCACTGCTGCTCTACCAGGTGTAACAATAAAGTTTAACATCCAGGCATCCATGAAAACAGGATTTATGAAGTTTAACAATGTTTGAAGTTAGCTCGCTAGGTATGTAATCTTTAGATGGAAACATGTTCTGACTGAGGGATTTCTGATCAATTAAAACGTACAGCTCTGCTATCACTTCTGACATAAATGAAGACAGAAAACTAAACAGCAGTGACATTTATAGGGTTTCTGAAGTTGGGCTAGCTGGTATATAATGATGTGCTACGTGGTGGCTAACTACACAGCTTTGTTAGCATGACATAAACACATTAGCACAGTGAAGCTGGAGGATGAAAGCTAATTTTTCCACTCGATAAAAGTTAACGTGAGGGTTCCCGATGGTTAGGGACAAATGCAATCACATGGCAGGATGCTATAAAAGGGACCAAACTTCAGTGAGGAGAACGACTGAGATAATCCATCCACAATATGAGGTTAGTCATTAATATACTGCTGCAAGGGCTGGGCTGTAGTTATAGTTCGTAAGGGTTTAAAAACTGAGATTTTCTTTAGGTTCTTGTTCAGATTAAATAGAACAAGATACAAAGCATTAAAACATGTTAAAAACAAAGAGTAGTTTGGACCCGAAAGCAGGGTTCATATGTCATCATTTAAAAACCGAATACACAATCTGTACTCCATCCACTGACTGACTTCATCCTTGGCCTCTGTATAAATGTCTTGCTTTGCTATGATTCTTGCAGAAGTGGTTCTAGCGTCTAAGGTTGCTGGAGTATTGACATAACTCTACAAATGCTCAGGACTTTTGTGCTTTCTTTACCTAGGTTTTCTCTTTGAGTCACTGGTTTTGCAACATTTCATTTAACAGAGAAATACACAAAGAGGTAAGGTATTGAAAAGAAAAATTTGCTACAAGAAATAAGCGGTTTCCATTTTCAAGGGTAGGTTGTTTACTTGTAATTCTGAACTTTACTAGTGAGTGAAAACTCCACTAGAGTATGAGAAGCCTCCAACTTTCTAGAGGCTCTCAGGAAGGAAGGCAGATAAAATACAGAAAAGCCTTTCTGTCTGACAAGTCTTTCTCTCTGTGTTTCTTTAAATGGGAGGTCAGCTTATTGGACTGAATCAAAATGGCTGACCTTTCAGCTGAGCAGCCTCAGAGCACTCAGCTTTGACGGGCGCTGCTCTTTCCGAGCTCGGGCTCTCGTTGCTGCTGGGATCAGTCAACTCCTGTCAAGGCCTCTCTTTGATGGAAGCGCACACATATAAAAACATGTATGAACGCATCTCGCTGGCAGATGCAAAGAAACTCACCAGCACACAGTGAATGCTGTTGCCTCTCAGGTCTTTGCTCGGTGCCTGCAGTAACTTCCAGTCTCTGCCTCTGTTGTAGGTGATGTACGTCTTCACTTGGTTGTCCGTCCTTTTGTTGGCGAGGAACATTCCTTTTATTCCCGCTACCTGGAGAATCAGAACGGTTCACGGCTTTATGTGAAATTTTACTTTATTTGACCAATAAATATGATTGCTTTCCTATTTTCAAGTCACTGTGCCGAAAACGATCGCAACGCATTGCAAAAGCAAATCAGACACTTCAAGGAAACGCAGCCTACTTCTGCATTCCCAACAAAAACCAAACACAGTCACAAACCCTGAGTGGGAAATGATCGACTGTCTGGAGACTTGTGAATAATCGATGTGTGTCTTAAATGAATCTGACTCCCTGTTGGAGACCTGCAGGACGACTCAGGGATACTGAATTGAGTCTGTGACAGTGGCATCAGGCAATGAAACTCCACTTTAGTAATTGACAGATACTTCAATCTCGCTTGGAGGAGAGATTTAGCACATCATGCGTTTCGGGTGGCGACCCCAATCAAGACAGTAGATTCGATTCTATTGCTCAGGCCACAGCAGACATGAGCGGCATCACCAAGGGCTTAATTATTAGATTCACAGATATAGTTCTATTCTACGTTAAACTTAAAAGCATCGTGAGTTCCACAGAGCCTCAACACCAGCTCATAGCACACCTTCTGTTTTTGGATTTGGTGTGTTGTGCAAAGTGATCTGCAGTTATTAATCAAAGGAAGAAATAATCTCAGGCTCCTAAAAATCTATATGGCTGGCACAATGCCCCTTTGCCTTTGTTGATGTCAGCACTTTGAAGCTGTTTCATATTCACACAACGTGCTCTGAAGATTGTAGGCCTACAGCAGCAGGGTTCCTTTGCAAAATGACAAAGTAAGTACATTTCATCACGTCTGCCTGCTAGCTCCAAAGTATTGATCAGCGTTCGTAATAAACCTGCAGGCCGCATGCTCATCGAGCAGGCCTGCTGTTTAAAAACAGAGAATTGTCTAAAATGAATACTGCAGGCTCCAAAACTAAAGCTGAGGTTTCTGCATTTGTGCGATGTTCCTGCTTCAGACACAGAGTTTATTTTCCTGTGGATACAGCATCAGTGGTCCTCCTCAGTGCTCTTCACATACAAGGTCTTAAATAATCAGGCCCCATCTTATCTTAATGACCTTGTAGTACCATATCACCCTATTAGAGCACTTTGCTCTCGCTCTGCAGGCCTACTTGTTGTTCCTAGAGTATTTAAAAGTAGAATGGGAGGCAGAGCCTTCAGTTTTCAGGCCCCTCTTCTGTGGAACCAGCTTCCAGTTTGGATTCAGGAGACAGACACTATCTCTACTTTCAAGATTAGGCTTCAAACTTTCCTTTTTGCTAAAGCATATAGTTAGGGCTGGACCAGGTGACCCTGAATCCTCCATTAGTTATGCTGCAATAGATGTAGGCTGCCGGGGATTCCCATGATGCATTGAGTTTTTCTTCTTCACTCACCTTTCTCACTCACTATGTATTAACAGACCTCTCTGCATGAATCATATCTGTTATTAATCTCTTTCCCTCTTCCACAGCATGTCTTTATCCTGTCTTCCTTCTCTCACCCCAACCAATCACAGCAGATGGCCCCGCCCCTCCCTGAGCCTGGTTCTGTCAGAGGTTTCTTCCTGTTAAAAGGGAGTTTTTCCTTCCCACTGTCACCAAAGTGATTGCTCATAGGGGGTCATGTGATTGTTGGGTTTTTCTCTGTATCTATTGTTGTATGATCTACTGTACAATATGAAGCGCCTTGAGGCGACTGCTGTTGTGATTTGGCGCTGTATAAATAAAATTGAATTGAATTGAATTGAAATTGAATGTTTTTTTTACCTCGTAGAGGTCGACCATGACGTTTCCCTCGGGGCCCATGCTGCTGACCACATTCTCCAGAGCCAGAGTGTAGTAGACCCCTGAAGTGTCTGACACATACAGGTTGTAGGTTTCATTCTGGTTCCACTCCCTCACAGCCGCGACGACACGGTTTTCATCCGTACTGATCACATGCAGATCCTGGTAGGAGTAAAATGATATCACAGACCCTTGTTACCCCAGCGTTTTTATCTTTACAACTTATGTTTGTGCTGTTCTGTATCATACAATAAAAAGTCTTGACAATAATAACAAATTGACATATACACCATGTGGACGAAACACATTACACCTCAGACATGGGAACCCATGCATGAAGCTGCTGGCACACTGTTTTTGTGCCGATATAAATACCAGACGAGGTTTGGATTGCTGCAGTCACTGAGCGTTTGCAACTTCGTTACAAGTAATGCATTCCTGTAATCTGATTACTTTTTTAAAGTAACGAGTAAAGTAAGGTATTACTTTGCAAAAAAAGCAATTAGGTTACTGTTGCTTTCCTGTAAGCATTACTAAACCGTGATTTTGCTTGTGCGAGTGTCTCATGACAGTGAGTTAAGCGTTCATGGTAACAGACGTGTGCAGATCAACAATGGATAATACGGAGTACAGGAGAGAGTACGACCATGCAGGGTTTAAAGCGTGGAAGTACTGACTCCCTAAAAAGGGACAAAAACATTAGCATCAGCTGTTCACTCTGTGTGGGAAGAAAACTTCTTTCTACAGTGAAAAATGAAACTTCATATCTGAGCGAGCTGCCACGGGAATGTGACATTCCCAGAGAAACCCCCGGATCCCCCCGCTGACATGACCACTGTTGGCAAACCTCCACCCGCCTCACCCCTGCTAAACAGGGGACAATAGATTTAAGAGCGACAGGACTCAGTGCTGCTGAACCTTTGATTTTATTTAATTTTTGCTGTGTTTTACTTGCATCTATTTGAAAGAGTGAGTGCAAACACAAATCATGATTTTATTTTATATGATGGATTATGCAGGAAATAGGTTTAAATAGCAAATAAATTTCTTCAAACCACAGACAGTTACATACATTTAAATTTTTGCTTGATGCAAGGTGCATAAAGTTAAAAGATTAAAACTAATAAAACAAGTTTTAAAAAGAGACTTTTTCATTTGATTACATTTTATATGATGGATGCAGAAAAAATAGAACTGGGCTGAAAGGTCTGTTGTTTTATTACGTATTCAGGCTGTGTGTCAAGTAACTAAGTACTTTTGAAAATAAGTAATCAGGATTATGTTTTTGGAGAAGTAATCAGTAATTTGTTACTAATGACCTTTTTCAAGTAACTTGACCAGCACTGCTCAGCACACAGAGTCTGCTCTATATCCTACAAGGTCTGGCACTTCATGGATGAGTTGCTGTAGTTCCTAAACAGCTGCACTTTGCAGCAATAGCACCTACAGCTGATGGCGGGAAATCTACAAGCGAAGAAATGTCACAAACCAACCTGCAGCAACAATTTCATCCCATTACAGTCTCACACTGAAATTCAGTGAGATCTTTAGAACGATGCATGAAGACTGCGTGGGTCAATGCTGGACTTTATACACCTGTAGCAATGGGAACGCACAGACCTGGATTAAAAGATTAAAAGGTAGAGCTCAGGACTTTTGCCCATGTAATGCAGCGGTCCCCGGTACCGGTCCACGAGTCGTTGAGTTCACGCTCGGCTGTGAAATTTATGGTTTTCAGGGTTTGTATCGTTAACTCGCCGTCTTATTTTGCAAGAAATATCTCCGAGTTACCATAGTGACCAGAAAGCATTAAGGAGCAGAGAGGAGGATGTTACTCTTAATGTTGTTGGCGCATTTTCAGGAGGATGCTGCTAATAAAGTTACACAATTACACAGTAATTTCGGGTTTATTATTATATTAAGAAAATACCAAAGGTTCTGTCTCGGTCGTATCATTTTATTTTGTTGTATTCATCCGCGACACCTTTATTTATGTGGTGTTATAAGCAATGTGTGAATTTGGTGAATTTGTTGGCGCAGTACCACATTGCCCTGTGTCAGTTCTATTATATAACTACAATGGGAAACAGCCATGATCTTATAGTGATGCATACAGACTTACAAATGGTTGTTTTAATAGCAAAGTACAATCTTTAATAGTAACATCATAATGATTAAAACTCCCTCTCTTTAAAAAGCAGTTTAAATGTTCGTTAATATCTTGACAGAGACAACAAACAGTTTGTATTCACCGTGTCAACAGTAAGCTTCTGTTCAGTGTGCTCCCGACTCCTCTGTGCATTTTGCATATTGATATTTTTGTTCATTGCTTTTATCCAATAAAAGTCAACATCCCCTCTTTATGCGTGCTCTTAATATCATCATCAGCTTGAAATTACACTTTAAAAGAACATCCATTTACTGTCATTTGTAATGGAAATTTGTAAAGGCTTTAATTTGTTTTTTTTAGGCAACATGATCTCTTCTATGCTAATAGAAATGTAATTTTTTAGTGTGTACATATTGTTCTTACCCTCCTGCTGGGCTTAATCATATTTATTAATCAGAATCGCTTCACGTTTAGTATTCATGTATTTCCACTAAGAGGATACAGCAATCATTAAGACTACGTCGGGCTTATTGGGCAGAGTTATGCAGCTGAGGCCATGCTGTTTAGTTGTGTGCTTCATCTACCTCTGACTGTGCCAGCAACACCTTGCAGTGAGCTGGCAGCAACCTGGGCGCCCAGAGCTTGATTGAATAAAACATGTTTAATTGTCAACGGGGACGTGACAAGCGAGGCCACGCGCACATGGAGCAGCATGGAATAACAATTCTGGAAACACTGCGAGAGCTACTTTTGCCCTTGATTCGCCCATAAATAACAGAGAGGGCACCACACGGAGCCGGCACGATCTGGAGCGTTATTGAAAGTTTCGCCTTCATATTGAACAAAGTTTAAAGCCTATTTTTTTCCCCTTTAGAAATGAGAAAAAAGAAAGAAGCCAACGAGGTATATTTCTTACCTTGGGCAGCGTATACTTGGGCAGCTTCATAGGGGTGAAGACATCTCTTTTAGCTGACACGTAGTAGATTGGCCTCCCCCCAGTTGACACCTTAAGGTGAGCCAAAAAAGTTTGTAGACATTAATAAAGCAGATAAAGGATTTTCACACGTATAGCTCAACTAATAGCATCTCTCTGTAAGAATGACCTTGACAAATTCCCCAGAAAACCCAACATCTTTTCTCCTCCACACACTTTTCTGTAATATTTCTTACTGAGCAAACTGGACAATTACCTACCTGGACAAACACATACTCATCTTGCACCACCAGAGAATTGGGGTCAATGTAGCCGGGGAATGGTTTGCCCTTATTGGCGTCGGTGCAGTTCTGCAGCTTGCAGGTGACATACAGCGCCTCTGCTCCGACACACACACACACACACACACACACACACACACACACACACACACACACACACACACACACACACACACACACACACACACACACACGTCAAGCCCTGGCATCAGCAATGGTATTAGCCAATGAAGAAAGGCAGCCTTCACCCAGAGCCAAGCAGCCTCTTTTGGCCCCTACATTACTCGTGTCAATAAAGTGGTCCCAGTAAGGGAGGAGCTGGGTGGAGGGGAAGACAGATGACCACAGAAGCCAATTGCTTTCTTTGCCTTCAATCGCAGCGCTGGGAAAGAGCCTGTCCCCACACGTTAGCCTCTGCCAAATATGTGCCGGCTCCCCCCACGCGTGCATGATCAATAGTGATAGTCTCTGGCTGTGCGACTGTAACATCTGACACGATTGATGTCTGCTATGCATGTTTGGATGATTGGCTTTCCCTTACTGTATTGGCCTCAGAGAGGTGCCATACAAACTCTGTGAGATTGAAAAAACTAACTACAATCATTTAAGTGTTAAAGAGAGACTGAAACGTGGTTAAAACTGAAGTGGCAAAGGCCGATATATCCTGACTTTAAGTTCTTAGTAACACCAATAAAGCTAGATCGTGTTTTTTAACTTCTTTGACCTCCTAGGACCTGGCGTCCACATATGTGGACATCACATTTTGTGTTATTTAGACCAAAATACTCAATTTTGCTCTACAAGGGCCTGATATCCACTTGTGAGGACATTATACTGCCACTGTTCTATCGAAGTTTTATATGAATATCCTCACATATGGCTCTCATTTTTCTTAGAAACAAAGATTAGGTAAAAAAAAAAAAAAAAATCTGCCAATTCTTTGTTTTTACTTTCATCAGGTCCCAATCAGCCCGAATATCAAAGAGAAATTAAAAATGCATGCCGTGGAAGAGTTCGGGTCTTAGGAGGTTAAAACTGAATTTTATCCATGAAATATTTTTCTTGCAGAAAAAAAGATTAAAGAAAAATAGCTCCAGCAAATAAATAAGCATCAGTTTGTCTGACAGATTGTGGAATAAGAACAGGCTCTTACTAGTTTTTGTACAAACTTTTCCCCCATTTTTCCACTTTGGACTGAAAATGAAAAACCAATGACAGTCCACCCAAACACGTATTTTTACACGAAACAGGAAAAGAACAAACGTTGTTTCGGTTTATAAGAGTAGGAAATAAAAGGCCAATCTATCTCACTTTCAAAAAAGTTGTTTTTTATTTGTACTTTTTTGTTTGTTTGGTTTAAACTCAAATAGATCCGCGTCGATTGCAGTGATGCAATTTTGAGAAAGAAGGGAGGAGTCTGTGGGAGTGGTGATTTATTAATACCAACCACAGATCGTCCTCTGTGGAAAAAAATAGCAAGAAAATTTTCAGAAAGCTATCACAATGATAGTTATCTCAACAACAGATAAAAATAAATCAAGTCATATCTGATTTACTGAGTTACCTTTGGGGTTCAGCACTGAGCCCTAAAATCTTATGTACTTAGATTATATCTGCAGGGGTTTTAAAACTATTCAAATGTACTTTTGTTTTAGAACGTGCTGTTTAAAAGAGTAGATGCTGTAAGTTTCTGTCCATACTTTTGTTTATCAGTAATTTGTGCTCTTTGCATTTAATTCAATCCTTTTCTATATTTATTTTTATTGGCATTTTGGGTTGCTGCTGAAAATTGCCGAAATTTAGGGAAAAATATTAAAAATATAAGAACAAGGAGTCACTCCCAGAAAAGTGAAAATGAACCCCAAATATCCCAGTGTTCATTGTCATTCAGGACGAAGAGTGTTTCTTTCTACTTAAAAGAGCCCCCCTGAGCTAAATCACTTGCTTTTAAAAGCATTCTAATATATGCATTACTTTTCCGTCCGTTGTCATTGTGTGTCCCCCGACTCGGCCATTTCCGCTGTCCCTTCGTATTACCCTTCAATGGAATTGTCCACACAACTCCCAATTCTTCTCTACTTTAGCACAATGTTCACGATACAGTACAAAGACGGCAGAAAATGGAGCACCGGACTCGGAATTCAATTACTCACGTCCTTCAGTGATGCTGGTTTCCAGGTGAATTAAGCCCGGCTCTTTGTCCAAACCCATTTTCGACCTGAAAGGCAGACAAATGTGTTTCAGGAACATCACTATTGGTCTTCTGCCTTCGGGCAGATGTCACCTATGGCAGCTGCTGTCTAACACGAGAGATTGCGTGTTGCAAAGTCAGACAAATTTATGACGACGGATAGGTTAAGTCAAGCACTATGACAGTCGTGCTTAACA
Organism: Astatotilapia calliptera; assembly: GCF_964374335.1. Taxonomy (NCBI): domain Eukaryota; kingdom Metazoa; phylum Chordata; class Actinopteri; order Cichliformes; family Cichlidae; genus Astatotilapia; species Astatotilapia calliptera. Next base: position 2,824,819 of record NC_137427.1, read on the forward strand.
TCAGCAGGAGCTGGCTGCAGGAATTACCTCGTCTTTGTCTTCACTGTGAAAGGCAGCTTAACTTGTAAAGGGAAAAAGAGGGCCTCGGGTTTACTGTGCGATCTAAATGTTCAGAGTCCCCACAAGGTCCTTTTTCGCCCAGAAAAATGGAGGAAGATGTTTCCTGGCATCATTAGGAGAGGAAAAGCCATTGATTTTTCGCACTACAGTAGGGATGCCCGCAGATGGAATAGCATATAATCATTACGGCATTAAATATGTATTAAAAAGACTGGGGGATCAGAGGGGAAGCAAAGGCAGCACACACAGAGGGGAGAGAACGGGGGAGGTGGGGCGAGACAGGGGAGAGAAGCTGGGAAAGAGGCTGTGTCGACAGGTAGAGCGCACACACAAACGAGGAGGGAAATAAAGGGGAGTCTGTGTGAAGCAGACACAATGAGAGGCAGAGACCACTATATCGTTTAATCATTATTATACTTATTGGTAGTATTGGTAATTTCCCAGATGAAACGCAGCTGTGAATAGCATGGCCTAGTTATCTGAGCCACATTTCCATTTTCACTGAATAATCCATTCAGGTACCCAGGAGCAGTGTGAGACGGGCACAGAAGAAGTGGACGGTTTGTTTAAACTTGTGTATTTTCAGTGATGGCACACCTACAGCGGGGCGTCTGTGTGTATGACACTCGTCTGAACAGCTGTGTGGCCTCTGAAGCGACTCAGAACAGGCATGCATAAAAACGAGATGCAGCCGTCGCCTTGCAAAAGTATATCGCATACAGGCAGCTCTGCACGCTTTTCACATTTGTAATGTCACAGGCAAATTGCACACGTTAAGCTCACAAACTTATTAAATGTGGCCAAAGTTAGAACGGCGTGTGGCCAAGTGCTGCTCAGGTTTACCAAAACACGAAATGAGATTACACTCTTGGTGGCTATGTATATTACAGATATAAGCTCGCTCTGCAGCCTCATTACCACGACTACCACCACACCTACTGCACAGCGAGCGTCCCAAAATAGAACTCTGACAGCTTCTGCAGCATCAGCCCTTCAGGCTCCCTTCACTCCTGGCTGCCCAGCTCGTTACTACCCGACGGTTCCTCTGCAGTTAGTCGAGGTGAAAGCTTTTTGTTACGTGTTAGTTACAGCACAGAGGGCAGACGTGCTAGATAACACCGAGTTGGACAGCAACTGTGGGGCGGTGGCAGTGAGGCAGCGAGGGAAGGCCAGGGAACATTGTAACAATTATGAGAAGATGAAGCAATGCAGCAACGTTAAGATGACAACTTGTGTTGCTGGTTAAGGCCCGCTGAAAGAAATTAGTCGATTATTTCAGTTGATTTCATCTCAGTGGACGAGAAAACTTTCAGATTCACTCCAAACTGGTTCTGAAGCCTTTTTTCATGACTGAACTCGACGATCAGGCACGTCAGACACATGAATAAAGGAAATCTTAAAAACCTCTCTGGCTCACATTAAGTAACATTAACTATGTTATTATTGTGGTAACAAGAAGGTAAATAGTTATTATGCCAACATCAGGAACACGTTTATCGTTACTGGGATTTAGATAGGCTCGTTATTCGTTACTTCATGTGTTGCGTTCGACTTATTTCAGAAATCGGAACACGGACCTGGGAATAATGTCACACTCGAATAAACGGCGTTCTGGTTAGCCTCATCAGAGAATGCTGGATTCCAATATGGCGATGCCCTTGAAAACGGTTGGTGTTGCTAGCCCTCTACAAAAACAAATGACTACTAAACACATATGCAGCTTATCTGCAGTCTGGAGTTACCTACATCTTCCTACTCGGAAGGCAGAATTTCCGAGATCCAAGTACAATTGAAAGCACCACGACTGCAGTTTCTGTGTTGGACATAAAAAGCGCACGTGACACTGTGACGTAGGCTAGAATCCTGGCAGCAGTCGACGACGGTCCAGGCGTGGGATTTCTCTCGTGGAATTATGCACATTCAGTCAGGGAAGCAACACATTAATAAGAGCATTCTGAGTAAAACCAAAGTTACTTTCCCTAGTAACTAGTTACTTTGAAAGTAACGAGTAACTGAGTTACTTTTGATAGAAGTAACTAGCAATGTAACTAAGTTACTAATTACTAAGTAACTTACCCAACACTGTTTATATAGCACCACATCACAAGGCCTCAAGGACTATTGTAGCTTTGGATTAATTCTATTTTTCTCAAAATGCCTCGACTACGTTACTTGAAAGTTGACTTTTTCTCACGTGACGATTTAAAAAAAAACAAAAAAAAACCTTTAAATCATGTATAGTCATGTAAAAAAGGTTTTTTTTTAAGGTTGTATGCATCCCTACAAATTCACAAAAACTACATCTCTGACTCTGCTCAGACATGCAAAACTGCCTGTGGGCAAACCACAAATCTTCAGACAAGACCAAAGTGGAGACGTTTGGCTGAAATGCACGGCGCCATATTTGGTGAAAATCAAACACAGCATATCAGCACAAACACTTCAAACCAACTGTCAGCACAACGGAGGAGGGCTGATGATTTGGGCTTGTTTTGCAGCCACAGGACATTGGGCAGCTTGCAATTATTAAGTCAGTCAAGAACTCCTCATACTAAAGTATCCCTGAGTCAAATGTGAGAAAAATAAATAAAGCTTGACTGAAAACGATTATGCAAGAGTTAAATTGACAGACCTTAATCTGACTGTGGTGAGAGCTGTGCATAAACAAATGCCTGCAAACGTCAATGAACTGAAGCAGAAGAGAGGGAACGAATTCCTCCACAATGATGTGAGAGACTTAGAAAGTCACACAGAAAATGAACACTACAAGTTATTCCAGCTACAGCTGATTCTACAGGAGTCATGTAGTGCAATAGGACTGCAAAAAACGTTCCTTTTCAGATGATGGTGTGTCACCGTAACACAGAGGGCAGACAACATGCTTGAGCACAGTTGGACAGCAATTATATGGTTGGTGGGGGAGAGAAGGATTGTCACAATTTCACAGACATTAAACAATTGCTAAATATGGATGAGCTGCATGTTTTTCTCCTAGAATATGAAAAATGTTATCAGCTGGCTGGTTTGAAAAAAATAATATATTTTTAAAAATTTACAAACACTATAAATAAAGAAATATTCGGGCTCGGTTGGATGCGTTGTGCAAGCCAATGCTGTAATTTGTAAAGAACAAAAACCGTTCTGCATCATGGCTGATTTAGGAACTATCCTACACTATCGAGCGCACCGTACGTACCAGTAGAAACGATTGGGAGCCACTCGCTCGTGCACCAGCTGCCACCTCCGTCCAAACTCCACCGAGCTGTAGAGCTGCAGAAAGACAACCAGACATGAGTATTTCGTCACATGCATCTTAACACTTGCTGAAATTGACCGTTTTATATAACACTGGCCTTTTTCAGATCACGAGCTGTGTTTACTCTTTACTGTGGGTTTGTTTTCACACCTTGATTTATTCGTCAATTTAACAGCAGCAGCGTAACGAGGAGTGGGAGACGAGCTTTCTCACAATATCTCACACACATATTTGGCTCGAGTCGAAGGTATTAAATTAGATTAAAATTTACATAATATTCAAACACTGCAAATGAATAACATGGCTTAAAAACATCTAGCAGTGTAATCACTGTCTGTCTTCCCACACGGCTGTGCGTTACTAGAGAACTCTTACAGAGAATATTTTGCCATGAAGCCATTAACACAATGAAAAACACGATAAGAATGAAATGTGTAGGGTGCAGCTTTTCATACGCTACAGAAATGTGCCTCGCTGTAACAAGCCTGCAAATTGCAGCGACATATGAGATATGAGGAGCCAAAGCGTAGTGGGTGGTCTCCATACAGACGTTATTCACTGGTGGGTAAATCGCTGGAAGCTGAGATTTTATCGTTTACACAGTAAGCAGAGAATACATGTGAAAATCTGTGTGTAATGCATCCAGATGTCCACAAAGGAGCCCCCGAGTGTCTCCGTTCATTCCAGACTCACATCCACTGAGAACTGAGAGACTTCAGCTTATTCAAGTTGTGTTCTTCAAGCAATTATGGAATTACTGAAAGACTAACTGACTAATTGTCTGTCTTCAAGATACAACGTATTACACTGAATTTGTGATCTCGGCACACTGATATTCTAGATTTTGTTCATAAAGTTAATGATCTGTTCTTCAGGAATAACAGCAGTAATAATAACAGTGCACAACAGTGTGTGTTTGTATTTTTCTTTACAAATCCCCACTCGCCATGTGGGCGGTCTTTACCAGCAGAATACGTTCAAAACCTTTATGTTTATATATAAATATATGTGGTGGCTCCTAGAGACAAAACACGTACAAACTCCAAAACAGAGCTACCTAAGATCACTTAAATTAATTGAAAGCACATGTGTATTGTTTGTATATTTATACACCAGCACTCATATATATTCAAATAATTTAAAAAAAAAGTTCATTTACCTGTTGCTACCACACATCACACTTATGTAGCCACTAAAGCTCAACACTGCACCTAGCATCCTGGAGCACTTCTGTTGTGTTTTGTACGTGCTTCGGGGTTTGTATGTGCTTTGTCTCTCGGGGCCACCGTAAATATACTTTTATTTATTCACTCCACATAAAATGTAATAAATAAATCATATAATACAAAAACCAACTATTTACATTTCAACTTTTAACTATTTAAATTTTCAGCTTTTTCCTTTTAAACAAATTTAAAGTGAAACAACACAAAACACTGCAAACCACAACACAATTAAATATAAATTATAATATGAAAACAAAAAGAAGATGCATATTCTCTGTCATATGGACCTGCATGAATAAGCTTTCTGAATCCTTTATCATCTGCACCTGAAAATAGTTGTGGATGATTACTATACCTTTCTAATGTGGCGTTGTTGTCCCTGGCTCTCTCTCTCTCTCTCTCCCTCCCGCTCTGTTCCTGTGCTACTGACTGTAACTTCCGCCCCTCCCCCTCTGCCCAGCGCAAAGCACAAGGCTCGCGTGCGGAGTGAAGCGGGAAAAAAGTGCGAGAGAGAGGGTGAGAGAAAAAAACCCCTATGGCTCCAAATAAGGAGTTCACCTCAAAGACCCGGCCCTAAGAGCCGTTTCGTTCGCAACCGACACATCACTAGTTTACAGACAGAAAGATGACAGGCGCACACACACATGCTACCACAAACATCAATAATGGGATTTTATTGTACCATACCGCTGTGTTAATCAAGAATCTATTTGCAAAAGGAAGTTATTAAAGTTCTAATTGTTAATTTGACTGTTTTTAATTTGTTTCTTGTTTTTTTTCATATTCAGTTTCATATTTCACAATGATGTTTTTATAAGCTTTTTCATGACAGTAATGTTGTCTGGATGACGAGTTTGAGACGAGGGAAGTGATGGAAAACGGTGGGACTGCATAACTCATCAAGGAGGTGCTCACGTTTAGGGCGAAATTTATATTAGACATGCTTTTTTTGTAATACAGTCTTTTAAATCTATATTCTTTAGAATTATGTATAATGTAATGTATTATGTAGGATAACTGGATATAAAATGCTTAAATATTAATATTATGGAAAAACATCTCCCAACTAAGAAACATGTTTCTCATATTTACAAAATAAATGAGTCGTGCCAAAATACGGTTTATATTAAGGAGAACTGGTAATTAGAATTAAATGCTATAATCACTGATAATATATGGGAAGCAAAAGCTGTCACAAGGTATCTTATATACCTAATAAAGAACTATGCCCTTGGAGAAAATGTGGGGAAACAGCAGATTATTCACATATTTGTGGGGATTGTCCAATAATTCGAGGATTCTGGAAAAGAATCAAAGAAGAAACAGAAAATCCTACAAGTTAATCCTCCATTAAATTCAACCTTATTTCTTTTAGGAGTTATACCTAGAGAGGCATATAGCCCAGACAAAAAAAAAGAATCTACAGATACTCCTATTGATAGCTAAGAAAATGATAACTGTGAAATGGAAACAACCAAGCCCACCATTCATAACACAACGGAAACAGAGACTGAAAAGAGTTCACACAACGGAGTGAATGACAGTGAGCGTCCACCAGAGATGAAACTGTGTGACCAGAAACCTGGTGAATGAACAAGAATCCTGAATGTTGCACTATAAGGTTATAAACTCCCCTCATGATATTTTATTTTATTGATCTTGGTCTGTTTTTCTCTCTTCTGTGGTCCTTTATCAGAGAATGTTAACATTGTGTTTGTTTGTTATCACAAAAAATACTAAATTGAAAGTTCAAAAACATCAAATAAAATGTTTAAATATAACAGTTTGTAATATGATAATGAGTTGAATTCCTTTTTAAAATAGGCACAAAATATTATTTCATTAAATATTTCATAAAGGCTTTTAAAATCTATTTAATATTTTATGAAGTGGAAGCAGAAACGTCACAGTCAAATATCTGCAGACCTGTGCTTCTTACTGTACCATGAAAACTATGATTTTTTTTAATCATTTTAATCCTACTCTGACTCTTTATGTGCTATTTGAAATCAAATGTAAAAAATCACATCAATCCATTTTTTGTTTGTTTGATGATTATGCAGGCATCTGCGTGCTGCTTGCTCAGTATATCAACAACCTTGACAGTCTTTTTGTCCCCAAACAACTGCATTCTCTGACAAATCCGTTTACTCTGTAGCTTACAGCTGGAATTTAATGAGCCATGAAACTTATTTCAGTGTTTCAGGCTGGACCTTTTTCCATTTTAAGCATGGCCAGCCATGCAGAATGTGTAAACAATCATTTATTAGTGGATAACAGAAATGTGACTCTGTTTGTTTATATTCATTTATTTTCTAATTGCATATATTTACTCTGTGCTGAAGGGTAGCATGGAGGCCTGCATTCAAAAAACATCCCTGAGACCGTGTCTTGATAGATTATTACTGATGTCAAATCAATGATTGTATTCTGTTTTTTAAAAAAAGTTTTACTAATTACTCTCTAATAGCATTTCACTTTAAAAGCCTTAATTATATGACTATATTGCTCAATATCTTTAAATAAAAAAAAAAAACAGCTAAACACTCAGCATGATGGTGACTGTAGAAAGCAGTGGGGCTTCTGAGACACGAAGCTTACCTGCCTCATCCTAAGTATAAGCAAACTATATATTCACTATCGCATCTGGTTCGTGCACATTCGCGTGTCGAACAGCGACGAGACAAATGGCAAACAGCACGGCTGATAAGATTTCCATGACATCTATGCAACGATGTGCTAAGCAGATGCCAGAGAAAGGAAGTGGGAGGGGGCAGGAAATCACTCTGACTAATTACCCTCCTACAGCAAGTTAGTATGTAGCCAAGCAAGTGACAGCAACTGTTAAGTTGGGTGCAGGGGGTTAACGCAGTCTTTACAACCTCCAAAAGGTCTCTTAGTCAAGAAATTCAACAGCACTGCTAAAAAGGAGGTGAGCAGATTGAAAGAGAAGCACTTTAGGGTGGAGATAATGCATGTGGGTGGGAGCACAGCTGGGTGGGGGAGGCAGCGAGTGTAAGTGCAAGAAAGGGGGGGGTTGAGCAAGTCCTGACACCTGACATACAGCGAGCAAAGAAATGGTACAGAAGCAGAGCATGAAGTTTTAATATACTGTTTACTACATCATCTGCTGGGTGATGCAAGGTAGGACATCACCTGACAGCGCTGCGTTGGTGCTGTTCCTGTGACATCATGTGTCGCTCCACCACCATCAGTGACCGCGCCCCGGCTTTGCTTTCGACACATAATTACCTTTATGAAAGGACAGGTTTTAACCACAAACACGGGCTCTTCTTGAACCCAAGCCTCATAAAATGGGACTAAAATCTGAAAATTAAAACCAAAACCAAAAATGCTGAAAAATGATGATGTTTAATAACAAAGAATCACAGATCCACAGAGTGTGCTCTTTGCTGTTGTGCGGCAGCAATACCACATGCAGAGATAGACTGTGTCGGTTCCTCCTTTGCTGCTAAACAGCCCCGACCCATTACGGCATGAATCCAGTAGATCCTTTTTATCATTTCAGGACCACGGAGAGCACACATGACTGTGTTTTTTTGTGGTGGACAAATTCAGCTGTGTGCACGCTGACACTATGTGACATATACATTTCCAGTTGGTTTTATCCCTTTAAGTACTGTAAGCTTTCTTAGTACAACAGTGCCACAGAACGTGACAATAGAAAACTGTCGTATGGCTTGCAGTACTACATTTGAACCTGACAACCGTTTCCTTCATAATAACTCTACATGTGTATGGCCTATATGTCTATAGTTATATGCTTTCCTGATTCCAATTAACAAGCGGTGCCTGTCCTGTTGATCTGCAGCTGAATATCTCTTAGTTTGCAACCTTGTGCTAAATTGCACAGCTCTTGGCAGACGAGGTGTGTCATGTTGAAATGAACTGACCTGTTTAGAAAAACAGAAAAGGTGGCTTGGTCAATCATCCATAAACCTACCCACACCTATCAGCAGCACATGGGATTTGCACTCACACCCTATTTAGTAAATCTGTCCCTACAACTGATAAGCTAACTGTGTGTGTGTGTGTGTGTGTGTGTGTGTGTGTGTGTGTGTGTGTGTGTGTGTGTGTGTGTGTGTGTGTGTGTGTGTGTGTGTGTGTGTGCGTGCATTGGAAGCATTGGAAGCATCAGTAAGAGCGTGATTTACTTTCATTGTAAAAGAGACAGGCAAGTTCACCCACACTCTGTACATCCACATATCCACGCGTCCACAACAAAGGAGGATCCCTTCATTATTCATCGCAGCTGAAATATTAGACCCAAATGGGCTGAGCTGCAAGAAAAGCATTTTTATTAATGCAGACGGTCATTTTAAAATGTCTATAAATTCCACCTCTTTTTGTTTCTGCCTCAGACATACAGCTACTTTCTCCCCACACTGCTTCCTACATTAGATGAGTCAGTGTTTTCTCCAATCTCTAATTTTCAGTTTGTGTGCTAATAAAATGATGACTGAGAAAAAAAGTCAGTGTCAATACTGAGGCTTAGTTCATAGTTATTTCAGTGTAGCTTTCTCTTTTTTTGACAGTTCTTTAGAAACTCGAGAACTTTAGACGGAAATGAGGAGCTGAATGAATTCACAGCAGAGAGTTCACTCCGCTCGTCAAATTGGGTCAATAAAACACAAAAACCTTGGCTCCCCCCGACGGATCGTTAGTAAGTTCAGAGTCTGAACAAAGCTACCGTGTGCTTTAATACAGCTCAGATTAAGTCAAAGCTGTTTCATTTCAAAAGAACAGAAACAGTCATAAGCATGATAGAGGTCAGAGGTCACGAGTTCAGCTTCTACCACACGCACAAATTCCCTGGAAATGATTTATTTCTTTTATTTTATTACCAATACAAAAATGGTTTCAGGTGCACTTTCAGAGCTTGACTGAAGAACAAATCATACATACTGAGAAAATGTAAAAAGAAAAAAGACTCTTTGAACATCTGGGTCACCAGTTGGTTTGAACTTCATATCTGTACGTTTTAAACCAAGTTCAGTTTACTTATCTCAAAATTCAAACGCCGTGAGACTCTCAGTATGTTGTCTGTGGCTTAAAAGAACCCAATAAGCTAAACAACCTACAAAGAGATAAACAACTAAAGAAATCCTCCATATATAGAGCTAATACCACCTGTGAATTATTTAGGTTCAGCAAATGTGCTGAATAAATAAACGGGTTGAGGATGAACAGGTGTTTGTTTGTTTATAAAAACAGAAATGGCAAATCAACAGACTCCACCTTGTTTTATAAATGCAACATGTTTATGAGTTTTTCAAAATACATTTTCTATGAATTAATATCACTAACAGTGAGACTGCGCCCACTGAAGTTTTAAAGTGGCTCATTCTCCTCATGAGAAGCCTCGTTTTAGCCATGCTGGAGGTGTATTATAAAGTCTGGCTTCATATGTGGTGGCATCATTTTGAAATGCAGTGCATTCAAACCAGGTGACTTGTTAACAGCTAAGATGCTTAAGAGATTTAAAGGAATTTCTCAACCTAAAACCGCTCGTTACGTAGCTGCAGGCCCGCGTGAGCTGAGCTGTGTGGGTTCTGGATTATTGGGTTGGTGCATTTTAACTTCCGAATCACTTATCCGTGAACATGGTTCTTTAAACAGCACACAGCTGCAGTGTATGGAAGCCCACTTCCACCAAGAGGAAGAAAAAAGGATTCTCTGGGTTGAATATAGCAAAAGGAAATTAATTTAAGGACTGGGCCTTCCATAGAGGGCTTGTTTGTTGTCTTAGTGTTGCTTGTCTAGTGAGTGCTGTCAGTCTTTTTCAGAATAACTTGGCATTTCTCAAGGCTAAAGTACTGTCCCTGTTAAAAACAGAGGACTATATTATATGCCATTTTGAATTTCTCCACATTTGCAAACAATGACTGGTCACATAAAACAAGAAGGCTCGAAGCTGATATCATGTTATTTGCTATCTTGATGTCTTTGTGACACTGGCCTTTGCCTGCAGAGGTAAAGTCAGAAGATGAGCCAGACTTTTTCAAAGTGAACTTCAGCATACACGTCTGACTAAAAGCATCATAATTCCCATCTTTCTCCTGTTCTCCTGGTGAAACGGGCTTCCACGCCAGTTTTAATATTACTATCCTCACTTATCCGCTTCCCTCTCAAGTGAAACTCGTGAACTCTGACCCGTGCTTGAGCTAAACTCTTGTGTAACAGGTTTATCCCTCTTGCTCCTGGCCACTGTAATCCTGCCCTCATTGTTGCTTATCTTACTTAACGCTCTTTTGATTCCTTTTGAACAACTGGCCACTGAACTCGCCTCAGCCGTTCTCTCACCTTCTGGTCATGGCTGTAGGCGAGAATCCAGTCCTCCTGCTCAGGGTGGAAGAGAAGGCTGAGGATGTAGAAATTCAGCCGGTACTTCTGGTAGGTGGCTCCTTCATCAGAGCTGATCAGAAGGCTGCTCTCTATCTCCGGATCGGTTAGCAGCATGATCTGAAAATGTCACAAAGATGAAAGATTAGGGACACTGCAAGCAGGCTGAGAAAACAGCTCACAAAACAGCAGCAGTAACAGTTAGCCCAAACAGAGCAGAAAGACAGGCCAGCGGAGGATAGCCTACAGTGAAACATTTGTGCATCAAAATGCAAGCGTGTGAGTTTTCTTCTTTGATTGTGCTGAATTATTTGTCGCTTTTCTTCCAATTCACCCACTTGTAAAAGACAAATACACAGAGACAAGTCAATCAGAACTGATTACCATATCTGAGATATAAAGCATATTATTACCAGTGAGGCTGCAGATTAGCATATAAAAACTTGTCATCCACAGTCAGTTTTCCACTGATGATACCATATCGCGAAAAATAATTTGTATCTGTTAGGTTTGATGATATAATCAGTATGATACATCTTGCAGCAAATGGGTGTGTGTAACAGCAGCAGCGTGCACCCGCTGTTTGTCTCTGTCTTCATGCTCACTGCCTATGCTCAGTCAGGCCTTAAGAGCTTTGATTTCCCATGAGCTTCTTTCTCTTCTTAGAGGTCCAACTTTTCTTTTGCCGAATTCTGGCACAGCCCCCAGAAAAAGGACAAAAAAACACCGTCCAAAATTCCTGCTTATTATCAGATGCAAATATAATTGAATCGGTGGACCTCAACCGCCATAAGTACTGTCAGCATCAGGAGTAGCAGTAAAGTAGCAGTTTGCTGAGGTCAGACACTAGAAGGTGTTTGTGAGTAAAACACAAGCAAAAAACAACCATCAGAACTCTGGTTTAAACGTCAGGACAGTTCTGACCACGATAATCAATCCACCCATCAGTCCATCCATCACTTATCCTGGTCAGGTGATGTGTTGGGTTAGCAGTCTATGCTGAGACGCCCATAGCTCCCTGCCCTCAGTGAGATCTACGTCTCCTCCCAGTTGGACATGCTCAAAAAAGTGACTTCACTCTGAGCTACTCCTGAATTTGTCTTCTCACAATATCTACAACGCTCAGCTATGATAGTCAGGGTGGGGGAACTCATTATTACAGTTCCACTAAGCATGGTCAGCCACTAATCAGAAGGTCGGTGGTTCGATCCCAGGCTGCCTCCTGGCTGCATGCCAAATATCCTTGGGCAAGATACTAACCCCATGTTTGCCTACTGGTGGTGGTCAGAGGGCCCGGTGGCGCCAGTGTCCGGCAGCCTCGCCTCTGTCAGTGCGCCCCAGGGCAGCTGTGGCTACAATGTAGCTTGCCATTGCCAGTGTGTGAATGTGTGTGTGAATGGGTGAATGACTGAATGTAGTGTAAAGCGCTTTGGGGTCCTTAGGGACTAGTAAAGCGCTATACAAATGCAGGCCATTTACCATTTACCAAGCATGGTATGAATATCACATTCTGGACTTGCAAATTTACATTTGGATGTCAATTAGGTGACAATTCCATATAAAGGGGTAGATGTGAACCTAAACCTATCCCTAACCAGTTGGCCGACAGCTTCACGGATTTTAAGATGTTAAAGAACGCAAACACCGACTTAAGGGGCAAAATGTGCTGTAAATGTTTTAGAGGAAGCACTGCTTCAGCATCCATTTCTGGAAAGGGTTTAATTTCCACAGGACATGAGAAAAACATCCCCACTGTTCTCCTACTGTCCTGTCAAGGCTGGAGGGAAAGGGATTTGTTACAAATGTGTTACTGTGTACCACAGGCAATAGGCTTGCAGAGGAGCTCCAAGAGCCCTGGTAAATTTTACACTACATACAGGCTGTACTGGCTGAAAAAGTGACGAATATAGTTTTATTAGCTGAAAATATTAATCTAAAAGTTTTGGGATCGAACATTAGGAGACAGTAAAGCACAGTGTTCCTGGCAGAATACAAATACAGCAATATCTGGGAAGTATATGAAAAAAGTTTGCAGGATAAGACAGAAAATGCTGAGCTGCTGAAAGTTCTCGAAGAAGAAAAAGATAAGTGTGTTTAATGTGATCACAGTTCACAGACACTTTTTCAGGTACCTATAGATATATAAGTATAGGTACTGTAAGACTAGAATGTTTGTCGCGTTGCTATTTTTCTCAGTGCTGTTTCTGTTGGTCAGTGTTATTAATGACAGGTTTCCAAACTAAGAACCTAAAACAGTCCAATGGGAAAACTGAAAGTTCACTTATGTGCATGATGATCATTTTACCTTCAATATTAGAGCATTATTACTGAATGTTTTGGAGTTTAAGTTCTATCGTTAACAGTGTCATATATTTCTACTGTCCTATCCTAATGGTTGCCTTGTGTTTATAAGCTTTTATCCATCCTCTCTATGGTCTGAGTCTTTTTGGTGACTAAGAATATATAAGGTAGTATATAAGGCAGAGTTTGACTCCTTTTGTCAGCCCAATCTTATTTGTCGAGTTTCATAACTGTGAAAGCCTAGCTCTGTTTTTTCTCAATTACAGGCTGTTAAAAGTGCCAAAGCTCTCGCAACGTTTCTGATGCCAACGTGTCGATAAAAGCAGTCGTGTAAAGTTGTATAAAGAAAAGTCCCCGTGTCTTACATTAGGTTTAAAGATGGCCTTTAGCATGACAATCTCCGTGTGGCCATTATGTCACCAGACAGCCGAGAGAATGAGAAGACACACTGCTCTCACAGTCAATATCCGTCTCGGTGTGGCAGCGTGCGGTCGAGTGTTTCTGTTCACTCATGCCGGTGAGTCATTTGTCAGCACTTGCTCGGGCAACAGCAGCCGTGGTAGGCAGGCCCACTAACACCAGTTCATCAATCACAGAAGGCAGATATAATGTTACATACGTGAGCCACATGCTAACCAATCCAATCAAACGCACTCAAATGCTGTCTGAACTACAAACCCCAATTAAGGGTTTTCTCATTCCCTGGAACAGCGACGCAGGTCCAATAACAGACAACTTTATAATTGCTGTTGTGTTTGTGGTGAGTGGAGGATTACAGGAACATTAAACACTGTTGGCATGCTTGCAGAAATGTGTAATCCACTAGTATACATCAAAATATGGAGATCAATACAGCCTGTTACAATGTGTAAATACAATATGGTAATTACTACAGCTATGATGCATGGCTCTGTTTTTGGGGGGGGTTCCCCCCGCTTTGCTCTCTTGTATTAAAAAAAAGACCACTTCATTAACCTTTTCAGACACGGACAAATAATGGATGATGCTGTCAGACAGACACCACAACATGAAAAAAAAAGATTCTTGTAGCGTAATGTTGTTTAGCTCCACAAAGTGAGGGTGTGAAAATAGCTTGGTTTTGCCTTGTTTGCATTCAGTCTCTCGCCTCACTCGCTCCACGTGCAGCATCCCAGCATGCAAAAGAGGCTCGACATAAAACTTCTGCATGTAGAGGTTCACACGAGCTCTCATGAATTCATTTTGTGTGGGCTCCTCCCAGCGCAGAAAGCTAACACATGCATGAACGGACTGAATACAGATACTGGATTCCACACTCTTATACAAAGAAGAAATGGCAGAGACAATGCAGCTAATAAATGTTACATTTTAGACAAAGAGCAAAGAAACTTGTCAGATGAGAAAATGTTGCATCCTTTTCGAACGCATTTCAGGTGTAGGCTGTGGCCTTTTCTCATTCTCACTCATTATAATGAGTAAGCTCCACTAATGAATATTTTTAATAAAAGCAATGGCTGACATGATTCAGAGACAAACCTGTAAATGCACCTAATGTGGCTTTTAGCCTCTTTTTGCTGAGGGGCTTGGTTTTTAGAGGGACTCGGGTACTGTTTGCTTAAACCTAACTTTGCCTTTAGCTGCAAGAAGCTGCTGTTTTGTACAAAATTTTTGTACAAAATTTTTAAGAAATCTAAATTTATCTGGTGCACGGACAAAAGATTAGTGCTGAGTATGGAGGAGGGTGAAGATTTTACTTGCAGTCCTCAGATGGAAAGAAGACTGAATCTGAATCTTTCTCAACTTTGGGATAGATTAAGTATATCTTGTCTTTTTACTTAATGTCTGTGTCAAAAATGATAATTGTAATCAGTGAGGTCTAAATATTCCATTTCAAATATTCAATTAAATTCAACTATATCTAGGTGTTTTTTTGGGTTTTTTTTCTCCTGTTAACAAACCCAACCATCCATCCATGACGGCATGACAGTTCAACACATTCTGATCCCAGTGCATCAAATACTGCTGCTCATATCCTGTCTTCCTCCTCTCTCCCCAACCGGTCGCAGCAGATGGCCCCGCCCCTCCCTGAGCCTGGTTCTGCTGGAGGTTTCTTCCTGTTAAAAGGGAGTTTTTCCTTCCCACTGTCGCCAAAGCGCTGCTCATAGGGGGTCATATGGTTGTTGGGTTTTCTCTGTGTGTATTATTGTAGGGTCGACCTTACAATATGAAGCGCCTTGAGGCGACTGTTGTTGTGATTTGGCGCTGTATAAATAAAACTGAATTGAATTCATAGAGTCCCATATGCCACATTGCTGGATCTCTAAGTGCTTAGAGGTTCTTAGGTTTTTCAGCCATGAGACACGGTTCATGTCCGGATTTGGTAGTTTCATATCTTGGATTTTCTTTCCTTGGCTTTCACTTGCCAAATTTGATTTCCACCAGCTGATTACCTTCATTTCCTCGTTTTTTTTTTGCAGTTGTATATATGCTGTTGGCATCACATTTAAATGTATGCATTGGAAAGTGATTCTAAAGGTTGTTTAAGTACAGTTGAGAAGACAGAAGCAAACAGGCTGGAAAGAAGCACAGTTTGCTTAAAGCTTAGCTAAATTTTGTGGCTTTACAAAAAAGCGTCTCAATGTCAGCAGAAACCCCACAATTGTCCCAGCTTGGCACTTAAAAATGTATTCTTCATCACTGAAATGGTGTTTTAACAAAATGATTGCAGTTTCAAAGGACAGTGAATATCCATCCATGAAAAAGACTGAAGATTTTTAGATTTTCTTTTTTATGTCTCAGCTCACTGCTGAGTGTTGAAGTGCTATTCAGCTGTCGTGTTTAATACTCCTACTGCAGAAAACAACAGTCAAACTCGGGGTATTACTTTCAAACAGATCTGTGGCGTCACATTTGTAATCAGTAATATAAACAGAACTTCAATAATGGTGCAGTAATGAACCCACAGTAATCAAATTCAAAGTCACAGATTAACATGTAGTGCCCTTCTGAGCACTGAACAGTCTGGTCACAATGCTTAGGAACTTTGCCCTAAAACTTTTCTTATCAGCACTCACACTCTGTGTGTGTGACTGTGTGTGTGTGTGTGTGTGTGTGTGTGTGTGTGTGTGTGTGTGTGTGTGTGTGTGTGTGTGTATGTGTATATGAGGCCAAAAAGGTTGAATATGACAAAGGTTAATGAAGCATGTTTGTGACTGCTGGAGGACATTTATGTGTAAGGAGTGTAATCCACCACTGCAGCAGCATAAATACTCTGTAAGAGAATATTAATAAAATTAGCTTCATATTTTCCATTTCATATATTCAGCCTGTAATTGGATACCAACTCCTCTCAATAAATCTATGACTAATTTCTTGCAATACTCAGCAATAAATAGTGTTCGTTGCTGAGACTTTAAGCAGGGCCAGATCGGGAAAGCAGAGGAACAAAAGAAACAACCTGAGATTTATTCTTTCTCTGGGGAAACTCAATTTTCGAGCTTTGGGGATGATTTTTTTTTTTAACTTTTATTGCCAAAAATAACAAGGCAATTCACATCAACAACATGACCTGAGACCAAATCTGCAGCATATAATGGTGAGGCTTATTCAAAAACTTAATTTAAAAGAAAAAAACATATATACACATATACATGCATACATACATACATACCAATACCTAAGCACAGATGTAACAATGTTAAGGCTTGAGTGTCCATCCATCCATCCATTCGCTTCCGCTTATCCTTTTTCAGGGTTGCGGGGGGCGCTGGAGCCTATCCCAGCTGTCATAGGGCGAGAGGCAGGGTACACCCTGGACAGGTCGCCAGTCTGTCGCAGGGCCAACATACAGGGACAGACAACCATTCGCACTCACTTTCATTCGCACATTCACACCTAGTGACAATTTGGGTTATCCAATTAACCTATCCCCACTAAGTGCATGTCTTTGGACGGTGGGAGGAAGCCGGAGTACCCGGAGGGAACCCACGCAAACACGGGGAGAACATGCAAACTCCACACAGAAAGACCCCGGCCTGATGTTGGAATTGAACTCAGGACCTTCTTGCTGTGCGGCAACAGTGCTAACCACCGTGCCACCGTGCTGCCGGCTTGAGTGTCCTTTCAAGATATTCTATAATTAGTCTCCATTTTTTCTCAAAGGTTGGCACTTTTAGTTGTAGTTGAGCTGTCAAAGGAGCTTGCAAAGAAAAGCGTCTGGACTTCTTTAAGTTGCTTGAAGACGTTTCACCTCTCATCCGAGAAGCTTCTTCAGTTCTAAGGTCAAATGGTGGAGAGTCCCAGATATAAACCTAGTGGGAGTTTCCCCCCACAGAGGGACAAAAGGACCCCCTGATGATCCTCTAATCACATGAGCCAAGGTGTGAAACTGGGTGTGGGTCCCAATCAGCCAGGGTTTGGGGTGAGCTCATTGTGAAACCTGGCCCCACCTTATCATGCGAATTCCTGAGGTCAGATGGCCCAGGATGTGAGTGGGCGTTAAGGCGTCTGGGAGGGATCTCAGAACTGGATTATAGATGGCAGAGAGTTGGTGTCGTAAACCAACGCCTCTGTTCAAAGATGGTCGCTCACAGTGGACAAAGATGCTTCTTTTCACTCCTCTTTCAAACCATCTGTCCTCTCTGTCCAAAATGTGAACATTGGCATCCTCGAAAGAGTGACCTTTGACCTTTAGATGCAGATGGACTGCTGAGTCTTGTCCTGTGGAGGTGGCTCTTCTGTGTTGTGCTGTGCTTCAAGCAACTTAAAGAAGTCCAGACACTCCAGACACACATGGACCAGTACCTCCTGTTCGACTCCCATCACCCTCTGGAACACAAACTTGGAGTAATTAGGACCCTACACCACCGGGCAGAACATGTTCCCTCTAAGCCTGAAGGGAAAAAGCAGGAACACACACATGTAAAGGAAGCACTCAAAACGTGCGGCTATCCTAAATGGGCGTTCTTAAAGTCAGCAAAGAGGCACAGAAAAGAAGATCAGACACCAGCGAGGGAGGATAAGAAGGACAGACGCAACAACATTGTCATCCCCTATGTAGCCGGTGTATCAGAAAAACTCAGGAGAGTTTTCTCCAAGCATGACATCCCGGTGTATTTCAGACCAAGCAACACGCTCAGACACAAACTGGTTCACCCGAAAGACAAAGCGCCAAAACACAAACTTAACAATGTGGTGTATGCTGTACAGTGCAGCGAGGAATGCCCAGACCTCTACATCGGAGAGACCAAACAGCCACTTCACAAGCGCATGGCACAACACAGAAGAGCCACCTCCACAGGACAAGACTCAGCAGTCCATCTGCATCTTAAGGATAAAGGACACTCTTTCGAGGATGCCAATGTTCACATTTTGGACAGAGAGGACAGATGGTTTGAAAGAGGAGTGAAAGAAGCATCTATGTCCACTGTGAGCGACCATCTTTGAACAGAGGCGGTGGTTTACGACACCAACTCTCTGCCATCTATAATCCAGTTCTGAGATCCCTTCCCAGACGCCTTAACGCCCACTCACATCCTGGGCCATCTGACCTCAGGAATTCGCATGATAAGGTGGGGCCAGGTTTCACAATGAACACACCCGAAACTCTGCCTGATTGGGACCCACACCCAGTTTCACACCTTGGCTCAGGTGATTAGAGGATCATCAGGGGGTCCTTTTGTCCCTCTGTGGGGGGAAACTCCCACTAGGTTTATATCTGGGACTCTCCACCATTTGACCTTAGAACTGAAGAAGCTTCTCGGATGAGAGGTGAAATGTCTTCAAGTAACTTAAAGAAGTCCAGACGCTTTTCTTTGCAAGCTCCTTTGACTACGATGACCTGGATGACTGAGAACCTTCACAGACATATTGTAGTTGAGCTGTTATCGGTTCCATCGTATAGACATGTCTAGTTTTCAGAAGCCACTGGGCAACTGTGGGTGTTTCTGGTTTGAGCCAGTGATGCAGGAGAAAGTGCTGCTCATAGAAGAAACCATCAGGAAAGATATCCAACAAAAAGATCAGAGGATCCATTGGGAGGTTGACTGACAATATGTTTTGTATAATGTTCTTGACATCCATCCAGTACTGTTGTATGTAAACACAGTTTACATACACAAACATTTACATTCACAAACCCACACCCTCTCCAACACTTATCACTGACGCTACTTTTGGATAGAAAGGTTTTCAGTGGAGTTCTAAAAAAATCTTAATTTAGCCTTCCAGTCAAATTCCTTCCACATTTGACTCCCCACCCCTCTATGGCAGCCACAACAGACACTCTCCCATGTGACATCATCCAACATTATATTGAGCTCCATTTCCCATTGTTGTTTTATATGATAGGTATTATCAGACATGTCAACCAGCAGTTTCTGGTAGATCAAAGACACTTGATTTTTCAATGTACCCGACTTTTCAAGCAGTTTTATAAAATGGTTTTCCAACCCGATTGGTTCTCTTCTAATATTGTCCCAGTCTTTATGCTTTGTAATGTAGTCCCTTAACTGTAAGTATCTATAATGGTCCCCTGGGGATAAAACATATTTCGCCCTTAGCTGGGCAAAACGTTTAAGAGTATTCTTTTCAAACAGCTGATTGACTGTAATCAATCCTTTCTCCGCCCACCTCAACATTTCCATTTATGGGAACTGCTCGAGACATGGTCAAATTCCCTTTTAACATTTTTAACACTTGGTTCCAAATCTTTACGGTATGCTTGACCCATGGGTTAGTTTTTTTTTTGTTTTTTTTTTTTTTTTTTTCCCAAGGTAGGTATCCCCGACAGAATTTGTTTCCCCTGTGTCAGGAGCAGACGCTGGGCTGTCCAAATCAAAAACAGTATCCCATATTCTTGATTTTTAGTCCACAAACACTACTTATAATGAAATTTTGGCGATGTTAGCTCTTTATACAATTAAGTTGCGGTGGGATACAAATAATATCAGGCTGATCCTGCCACAGTGTGTCCCCGTGGTTTTCTTGTAAAACAAAGGGGGTCCTAGCAAAAAAGTTTGGGAACCACTGTCTTACCGCTATAGCCAAAATTGTTCTGTTTTGTATCACACTCTTCAGTTTCACTACCACTTAGTAAGTAGTTAATGAATGTTTGCAGACAAGTCAGCATCTTCTGCATAAACAGTGGCTGTTTGCAGTAATCTACTATCGACCAAAGCAATCGAAAGGTACCAAATAAGTCTTTTGATCAAGTTTACCTAGCAGCAACAAGCAATCTCAAGCAACCACAGAACATACACCTAAATGCTGGTGGATTCGGAGTGTTGCTAGCTAATGTTTAGGTCTCTGTGACTGGGGTTTAGTCAAACTGAATAGTCTGTCCATTTGCTCACTTGTCAGTCTTCAGTTTTTGTTTGTTTTTGTTTTGTTTTGTTTGTTTCAGATTGGCAGCTTGAAAAAGTGCAAACCCACCTCACTGTTTTTGGGTTTTTTTTTGACAGGTGGAGTTGACAGATAGATATCTTTATGTTATATAAAGTAGATAGAGAGCCATAACTTGTTTTCCCCTACATAGTGGGCAGAACTTAATTACACTCTGTCTATATTCACTTATTAAGTGAATGATGTGATGATGTAATGATCCAGTTTTGTAGTCCAAGCTTCTAAAGTACTTAAATACCTGATGCTCTTGCCATTATAACAATTATATATGCCTAGTCTTCTTTTTCACTTATACAGGTTTTAACTAGAACAGTTTACACTATAGCCAAGGGCTTGCAAGTAATTTTATATAAGTATTGTATTATTTTTATTTATTTATTTATTTGTTCATTAGTTTGTTTCTTTTTTGTGTCTTCTTCATTCCCTGTGATGTAATTTGACTCTGCATATTTGGTAACCCTCAACGTGTACTTTTACTGAGAACATTCTGACCCTGATTCTACATTATGTTAACCTAAATATAGCTTTCTAGCTAGTCACAAGTTAACAATTATTATATATAAATAGCCCAACTTAACTAACCTTCCAAAAAACATTTCTGTGTGAATTTATATCCACAGCTATGTCAGATCTTTTCTTTTTTTTTTTTTTTTTTTTTTTTTTTGCCTGTCCCGTTTGGCTCTTTTGCCATCAGAATTGTTGTCTAAAGGCAAAGAAAGATGCCCAACGGATTTACTTTACCAAACTGACCATCCCAGCCTTGCCGTAATGGTCCATTTGATTCACCTTTTATTGTTTATTTTATTTTCACTTACTGAATACGGGACAGACTTGACTGGGGGAAAGAAGGGGAGAAAGAAAGAGGGAAAGAGAAACAGCTGAGAAGAGGGACGGGGGAGAAGGGCAAAAGACAAAAACCAACAGAACGGGCAGAGAAAAAAAAAATGCATATATCAATCACCTGGCTCACCTGCTGAGAAAGAAAAAAGAAAGCAAGCAGAAGAGAACAAGAGTAATAGAATAAACAACATCACAATGATATATGGGAATATGACAGTAAATACTAAATGTTAAACATTATTGTGCAGCACGTAAGATCAACAGAACACAGTGTGCTTTGAGGTAGGAGCCAAAAAGGGTGTAGTTTGTGGGTGTGATCACCCGTGTGTACACCTGTGAGCATGGACGCGCTTGTTTTTTGTTTTTTAAAAGGTTCCTTCATGTAATAATCTGCTAGAGGGTGTGGGGGGGCCACAGCCCCGTCCTCCAGGGCATGAAGCAGGTATGGAGGAGATCAAAACTCCAGACATCCAGAGGCCCCCAGAACACAAGAGACCAAGGAAGACCAACAGAGGGGCAGCTGCGCCACTGTCCCAGAAAGAGCTGAGGAGAGTCCCAGATGAGGGCTCACTCAGCAGCCGCGGAGCAGAAGCCAGGGGGAGTTGCAGTGACGCGCCCGTGAGCTCCGCCGGCAGCCAGCTGCGCCTGAGTGACCGAGCCCCAGGCCGAGAGGCCGGGGGCACCCCACCTCCGAAGTGGCCCGAGCGAGCCCCAGGCTCCAGGCCCCGATAAGCGGCCGCCAAGGAGTGAGCCGGTGTGTACCTGGACGCCCATCCCCGGACACAAAGAACCACCAACGCACCGATGTCTGAGGGGGTCCGCCACTGGCAGGGGAAGTGGTGGTAGGGAGAGATAGGCCTCCAAACCTTGGAGGGCCTGAGATGTCCCCAGAGAGGTGGCGCCTGACACCCAACCTGACATATAGACACAGACATACAGGCACACACAGATACAAACATCCATTCCCACCCTCATGCTCTCATATGCACTTACTCCACACTCAACCAACGTGGAGACAGACATAAAGAGACGTTGTACACACGATCACACTCCCCAAGCGTACTCTACAAACCGGGTCTAGGTGCCCCCGCCCCTGGAGGGGGGAACTGCACCCAGACCCAGGTGGTGTTTCCCTTTTCCCTGCGGTGGGGGGAGGCAGACCGCCCCGACTCCGCAGCAGCAGGAAGGCTCCACACTCCAGACCGCAGTCGGACGGCCAACTCCTCCTCCTAGTCCTAGCCCCCCTGCTCCAGCAGGTCGCAGAGAATGGGGGTGAGAGAAGACTCCAAACCTCCCTCCACCCGCTCATTGTAATGTTGATGCATGTGTGTTCTAAGGTGCATTTAAAACCCAGGAGGGCATGGAGCTACCTGCCAGAGAGCAGCAGGTAAGCGCATGGTCCCTCCTGCTAGCCCTCAATGTCTACGTGTATTTAAAATTGAGAGGTGGGCAACGATGCCAGGGGTGGGGTGTACACCCTGATGGTACTTTGGACTCCGTGTATCGTGCCCACCCCCAAGATCCTATATGTATGTGTAATGAGAGTGTGAGTAATGTGAATGTCTAAGTTGTGGGATAAAATTGAGGCAGAGGCAGCCAGAAGGGGACAGAGGGGGGGGTAGCCTCCTCTGCACCCTGGTGACATACCCCTACTCCAAGGCCCTGCATGTGTGGGTGGTTGTGGTGGAGCGGGAAGAGGGAGGCATGGGTTAGTTATTTTAATCTTTTTCCGTGATTGTGGGTTGAGAAATGGGAGACTCCGAAGGGAGATACCTGGTAATGAATACTCTTCCATAGATACCCACTGCATTTCTGAATCACGAATAATCCAGGCAGCCATTGATTTTAATTGAGCTGCCCAATAGTACATTCTGAAGTTAGGCAATTTGAGGCCCCCTTTTTCCTTTCCAGACATTAACATTTTGAGTCTGACCCTTGGTCGTTTATTCTGTCAGATAAATTTAGATGTAATGCGTTCTAATAATTTGAATGCAGACTGTGGGATCAAAATGGGTAGGTGCTGAAATAGGAATAATAGGTGTGGAAGAATATTCATCCTTATACATTCAATCCTCCCCATAAAAGTGAGTGGGAGTAGGTTCCATCTGTCCAAGTCCCTCCTAATCTCCTTGAACAACCGATCATAATTGAGTGCAAGTAGCTGATTGGTTTTAGGAGTAATAATTACCCCCAAGTATCTGAAGCCCTGTTTGGAGCGTCTAAAAGATACAAGATGATCTAGCTGTGTGGGCCAGTTGCCAACAATCATTAACGCCTCAGATTTATTTGTATTTATTTTATAACCTGACACTGTACCATAATCTTTAAGGTTGCTCAGAAGAGCTGGGACAGAGGAGACCGGATTCTCTAAAAATAGCAGAATATCATCTGCGAAAAGTGACAGCTTATGTTGTGTATTGGTTTCATCTCTAATTCCTTGTATGAGAGGGTTGGATCTGATCAGTTCAGCTAACGGTTCAATACTAAGAGCAAATAAGGACGGCGATAACACTTCACCCTGTCTAGTGCCACCGCCTAGAGAGAAGAAGTCGGAGCAGTGACCATTAACCCTTACCCGAGACCTGGGATTTTTATATAGTGTTTGGACCCATGAGATAAAAGTCTCATTAAAGCCCATATGCCTGAGAGTCTGTTGCAGGAAGTCCCAATCTACCCGGTCAAAGGCCTTTTCTGCATCCAGGCTCAAGAACATTGAAGAGGTGTCCCTTTCCTGTGCCATAATCTGAAGATTGAGGGCCCTTCTAACATTATCTGAACCTTGCCTATGGAAAATAAAACCTGTTTGGTCAGGTTTCACTAGTGTTTTTGAATTCTATTTGCAATAATGGCTGTAAGAATTTTTAAATCAACACAAAGCAAACTGAGTAAAGTCGGGTCCTTGCTTTCTTTATGGATGACACTAATAATAGCTTCAGACCATGACTGGGGGGGGATCACCTTTAAATAATGCATAATTATAAACTTTGCATAATATCTGCTCTGTAAAATCTTTTTCTTGGGGTGGAACTGGCGCCACACATCCACTAGGCCCAATTGTTTAATCATTGTATTTAAACTACAAGATTTTTTGGATTTGGGGCCATTGTGTGCCGGGAGTCTGTCGACAGCTGCTTTCAAAGTACAATTGAAATCACCTCCCACCAAGATCATTCCTTCAGATTTTTCTGCTCTTAGTGATGCAATATTCTTGAAGAAATTTGGACAGTCCTCGTTTGGTGCATATAAATTTAGTAAAGTAATTTTAGACCTCCCTACAGAGCTAATCACCATCACATAGCGCCCTTCCCTATCTGCAAATGTATTTTCATGGTGGAAATATGTTGACCGGCTAACAAGAATTGCAACTCCTCTTTTTCTCCCATCCTGATAAGTAGAGCTATATTGTTGTTCAACCCACTCTCTCCCCAACTTCCTGTGTTCCCTTTCAGAGAGGTGAGTCTCCTGAGCATTGCTATGGAGCACCTAAAGTTTTTCATTTGGTTCAGTACCTTTTTCCTTTTAATTGGACTATTCAAACCCTTTACGTTATACAAAACACAAATTAGATCTTTCATATCTTAGACTCATATCCTATACAGACAAAACTAAATTATTATACTCAATGAAATAATGGTCCACAATTGGTCTCAGGCCAAGATAAACAAAACCATTTAGAACTAAACAAACAAAGAACATTAAGAACAGTAGCTTCCACGTACCCGACTGGATTAATAACAACCTGAGCAAACCAGTCCGCGGTGTATCCTGGGCGGAGCGTGGTGACAAGTCCTCCGTGGGGGAAAAACACAATGTGTTATTTCGTCGCTGTTGCCCGCTCGCAGAGCGGCTCATTGCGACTATATAAGTATGTGGGGGGGGGGGGGGGTATCCACTTGTGTGCGCACTTTCCATCCATTGTACAAGCAAAAAATTTTTTTTATCTCTTCCTAACATTTATGTCCAAGAAAAACTAAAATTAACTCGGCAGGAGTGACATCTCAGTCCTCCATAAGGAAAGTTTTTATTTCGGCAAGGGAGAGGGTCATACCTGCCCTAGTTCCCCCAGCGGACCGTCGGCACCGGGATTGCTCCGTTTCCATGCGCTCCCTCTGGTCGACTCGCACTTGTAACCCCAGCTCTTGCAGCGTCGGCAGGGCTTCCATCAAACTTGAGAACGTCTTCTCACCACCATCCTTGAACAGTCTCAGTTTTGCTGGAAACACACACTTGGCTCTGATGTTTTTCAGCTTTAATTGCTTTACCGCATCTCGTACCAGTGCCCTCCTCTTTTGCAGTTCCGGGGAAAAATCATGGTCAAAATATATCTGCGTGCCCTTATATAAGACACGCTTCTGGTCCCAGGCTTGTCATAGAATGGTCTCTTTCACAGAGAAGTCCCAGAATCTGACCACCAGTGAGCGCGGTGCTGCATCGGGGTTCTTGGGTTTAGCAGCGAGGACTCTGTGTGCTCGCTCTATTCCAATGTTAAGATCAGCGGGAAGTTGAAGAGTTGATTCGCACAGCTCTAGTACAAACAGCTTAACATCTCTCCCCTCACTCCCTTCTGGGACACGATAGATCCTCAGGTTGTTTCGCCTTAGTCTATTTTGCATGTCCTCGCATCATGCTGTGAGATCCATTTCTCTATTTAACAAGTACCGGAGGGCTCATTCATGACGCCTGGTGGAGTCTTCGTTGTCGCCGATCTGCTCCTCCATCTCCATTGTTCTGTTTTCCAGCTTTGTCATATCTTCTCTCAGAATCTTGAAAGACGCCTCCGGTCTCGTCAGAGCTTGCTGTGTTTCCATATGCCCGTCTTTGTTATCTTTTCTTATCTTCTCCAGTTCTGCTAATATCCTCGTTTCTGCATCACGAGTGCTAGCAGTAGCATTAGCATCTGCATTCGAGGACAAAGTTAGTTGCTTCAAATGCTCGCCTTTATCTTTATTTTGATCCTGTTTGCTGGATCCTTTGCCTCTCAGGGACAATGCCATGCTGGTTGAAATGGAAATTGCCGAGTTTTAAAAATTGTAGTTAGGAGTAATGTATTAATCTGGACGGAGCTCGTTCCTTATGCTGCTTGATTAGATCAAGGCGTCACCGGAAGCCCCCTTTGGGGATGATTTAATAGAAGTTGCTAGACTTGCTTCATCCTTTTTGATTGCAGAGCAGAAATAATAATAAAAAAAGACAGAGAAGGCGAACACCTAAATACCTAAATCCACCTGAGGTTACAGTTTGAACTGGGATTGACGGAGCCAGCAGGAGCCCAGGAGCCAGCAACGATCTTGTATTTGTAATCAGACACAGGAAAGCTGCACAGACTAATACCACTTTCTTTTTTCCTTTTGACTGGAAATCACAACCAGTGTGGCATTTTTGGACACAGTTACGTTGGGGGTCAAGGACAGTTCAAACTTTCCACAGACTTGAGCACTTTCAACAACAACAACAACAATCTTTATTTATAGAGCACATTTAAAAACCAATGGCATGCCAAAGTGCTTAACATAAAACAAATTAACACAAGTATAAACAGAGTCATAAAAAAATAGAAGTGTAAAATTATGTTCACAGGAAAAGCCACCAATAGAAAAAATATAACTATAGCACATAACTATAGCACAATATAACTATGCCATCAAAACACAATGGCGACAAGACACACACAGCGGAAATAAAAGCATAATAGGAAAATTAAAAGAATAAATAAATCTCTGCAGACAAGGCCAGCATTTAGCCGGTAGAAAAAGCAAGATTAAACAAACACGTTTTAAGCCGTGATTTAAAAGATTGAATAGAGTCAGACGCCCGGATGCCAATCGGAAGGTTGTTCCACAACTCTGGTGCAGCCAGAGCAAACGCTCGATCACCTCTAGATTTCAACCAAGATCTAGGCTGCACCAGCAGTAACTGTGAGGATGATCTTAAAGCCCTAGCAGGAACATATGAGCTTAAGAGTTCCTTAAGATAGCTCGGTGCTGTGTTATTAGTGATTTTAAAAGTAAACAGCAGAATTTTAAATTGGATACGGTATTTCACAGGCAACCAGTGCAAATCAGCCAGGACGGGAGTAATGTGGGCAAACTTCCTAGTTTTGGTTAGAATGCGTGCAGCAGCATTTTGGACTGTCTGTAATCTGTGAAGGAGGGCAGAGTGGAGACCAAAATAGAGTGAATTGCAGTAATCCAGCCTCGAAGTTACAAAGGCATGGATGAGCTTTTCCAGGTCTTTATGCGGGATATACTGCCTGGCCTTAGAGATAAGGCGGAGTTGGTAAAAACTGGATCTAACAACAGCAGACACTTGTTTATCAAGTTTAAATGAGCTGTCAAATAAGACACCCAGATTCCTAACAGTGTCAGAGAAAGAACTAGTGAGAAAACCAAAAGCATCACGAAGTTTGGCACGGAGAACGTTACTGCCAAAGACCACAATTTCAGTTTTCTTATCATTGAGGATAAGAGTATTTGCCAGGAGCCATTGCTTGACCTCACACATGCACTCTCGAAAACAATTCAAGGACGAAGCTAGGTCATCATTTAACTCAAAGTAGATCTGAATGTCATCAGCATAATAATGAAAAGTGATGTGATATTTCTCAAAGATAGCGCTTAAAGGAAGCATGTACAATGAGAACAGAGTAGGGCCTAACACAGATCCCTGAGGGACACCACAGCAAACAGGTACAGCGGAGGAAGAGGAATTGGCCAAATGAACCGAGGAGAGCCGATTGGAGAGGTATGATTTAAACCAATCCAGAGCAGCACCCTTGATGCCTACAGCGTGCTCAAGTCTCGCCAATAGGATGTTATGATCAACCATATCGAATGCCGACGATAAATCCAGTAGCACTAGGACCGAGGAGCGTCCATTATCAGCCATTAGTAGAAGGTCATTAAAAACTCGAAGCAGCGCTGACTCAGTGCTATGATGTGGTTTGAAGGCCGATTGGAATTTATCATTTATGCTATTCTCATCCAGGTAAGCCTGGAGTTGAAGCAAAACTATCTTCTCAAGAATTTTGGCCAAGAACGGAAGCTTTGAAATCGGCCTATAGTTCGCATAATCATTATAATCGAGGTTCCTTTTTTTAAGAACAGGCTGAATTATAGCATGTTTAAAGGCTGATGGTACGCAGCCGGAAAGCAAAGAAGAGTTCAAAAGGGACAATATACTAGGTCCAATTGCACTGAAACAGTCCTTGACTATACGAGATGGAAGAACATCATATACGAGATTAGTATTGTTCAGCTGTTCAACTAGACGCTTAAGAGTAGGGAGTGAAATGGGTTCAAACTGATGGAAGGTAGAGGAACAGTCAGGGGTAAACACAGGGCCTGTCATTAAAGGAAGAGCAGATTTGAGAGATGAAACTTTATCTAAAAAATAATTTAAAAATTGTTCGCAAAGAACCGGGGAGCACAGCAGCGGCATAGTGGGGCAGGGGTTGACCACAGAGTTAAAAATTTTAAATAAAATTCGAGGATTGTTACCATTGGTAGAGATAATTTTTGAAAGGAAAGCTGCTTTAGCCATTTTGGCAGCAGTTTGAAACTTCATGCGGCTAATACGTAGGATGTCGTAAGATGCCTGGAGTTTATCTTTCCTCCACCTCCTCTCATCCTGCCGACACACACGTCGTAGAGCGCGAACAGAGTCGCTTAACCAGCATTGTGAATAAGTCCTGGGGCGCTTCATTTTAATAGGTGCAACAATGTCTTCATGTTCAACAGTTTTTCAGCTGTAAACATTTATTTGTATTGCTTACTTCATACTTATTATTTACTATGACTTTATTGCAGCAACAGAAAGACAGTTATTGACAAGAAGATCACTTTGCTAAATCACTTCTAGTGTTTGTCTGTTCACTTTGTCCTGAAGTGATTGGGATTATCTTGTTTGTTTTTTTTACAAATGTTGCTCAAAGCCAAAGAATGAACTCTGGATTATTTCAGCACAGGCTGAAGGGAAGCAGAAGTCAGCTTCAGGTGCTACTTAAGCCAGAGGAACTGAGTCTCATAAGTGAAGCCAAAGGGCAGTAAAGGTGGAGCAGCTTCAGCCAGGAGAGAGTGAAGCATTCTCAAGAGGTTGTTAAAATGTCAGCGGTAAACATGTGCTGGACAGGCTAAAGGTCCCGGCACCTCCTGTTGTCACTGCCAGCACCTTTAACCAAAAATGCAAGGCAGGAAGAAGCCATAAAAGATTAGCTTGTCCATCCAGGAACATGTTCTCATGGATGTTTTCACACACCTGATTCAGTCTTTTGGCCTCATTGTGCGTTTTCTGAGTTAGGGTTAGGGTTGTAAATGTGTTGTTTTTTTCACAACGCGCTCAGTGTGTAATGGCCTTTAGTGTTTTCAGACACTTGGTGGTTAGGTGTGGATTCCAAAACTACTCAGTTATGATTAGAAAATATTTATGGTTTAGGTTTAAATATGGCTGGCACCTTTGTTTATGAAACTCATTACGTACGTCATACAGGCATCACCTTTAACTGCAATATGTCAGTCGTTCTGATTGTAAAGAAAAAAAAATTGAGAATTCTTGAGATTTTGTGTCTCATAAATTTGCAGTAACAGGAAAGCCCCGCACTAAAGCTTAAACTTCCTTTTTCAAAGTAATGTCAGGACCATAATTTAAAAACTGATAATGCTGTATCCAGTAAGGCTTGAAACCAATAGTTGAGACCATAAACTCATCAGTAAAATACAAACCGAGGTCAAGAGAGCCAAGAAGCCAAGGGCCGTTTTCCCCTAAGCATCTGTACAACCACATGAGCTTCTCTGTGCTGGTCGTTAAAAGTGTTCACAGATCCAAAACTTCTAATCTTAGATCTTCAGGCACTTCTGCACTGATTTCACTTCGACTTTATAGCTTCCAAGTCTTAAAGGTTTACAAAGAGTTGATGGATTTTAACTCGTAGTCTCTCATAAACTTCTGTGGCCCATGACGCAGCTCTTTCACAGTGACATTTTCTTTGCGGTTGAAGAACTGATACACGAGCTCGTCTTTCCCTGTCCGTGTATATTAAAAAATATATTAATTTACTCCACTGAGGTTGTCTTGGATGTACATTTAATAACTCTGCAATTAGGATCACATCTGCTGAAGTCATACTCGGCAATATTTTTAACGTGGACTGCAAATTTGATGCTTTTCAATTTGTCTTAATTTGGCTGCTTTCACATTGTGCTGTATGATAACGCAACATTCAAAAAGCATAGTTCTATTTTCCAGCAACAGCATGTTAAAGTTCTGACTTTATTTATAACCACATCCATGCAGACATTTGCATGCATATATATGTGGATGTTTTTCTAAATATATATTCAGTCAACAGTTTTTGTTTACACTTGCTTATTATCATCAGCATTTAAAATTCACAAACACTATAAATGTCTTTGTTTTAATTCACTTATTTATGAAATAATGCAGTCTGGTGATTTTTAGCTAATAGCTGAAACAGTTGCAGTGAGATGAACATCAGTTTTGTTCAGCTCCACATACGCTGGCGACGGTACGGCAGCATCCAGCATGTCTATATGTTTCTGAGCAGTCGAACTGATCTTACGTTGACAGTCCTGCAGGAACATGTTTTCACAGATGGACGGCTGAGCTGACTGAAAGGGCAGATTGTCGTCTTCCTCTGTGATTGGGGTTGGGAAAGAGCAGGAGAGAGCCCAAATTTCCCGTCTCGATTTCCACTTGTTACGCTGGGGCACTCTGACTGCTTCTGGGCAGAAACTGTAGACATTGTGTTTAGTTTTAGTCTAAACACAACACAGTTTAAAAAATATACTAAATGCATCAGAGGAAATGTTCAGAGAGCACAGCTGCTGGTCTCTTGAAAGCATTTTCTCATCTTCGTGTTGAAAGGAAAGCTGCACAGACTAATACCACTTTCTTGTTTCCTTTTGACTGGAACTCACAACCAGTGTGGCATGTTTGGATCCAAACTCCACTTCTTTTGCAACAATAGCTCCAGAGTGCTACCAGTTTACCCAACTGACTCAGAGTACACTGTCAACCTGGTGTAATGGTGGTTTCTGGTAGCTCAAAATAAAAATATTTCATGTGTTTTTGCTCTTTGACATGAGAAAGCATTTACAGCCGAAGTAGTCTGACTTAGTTTTTAAATTACCCCAAAACAGATCATGTGATTTACATGACCCTTGTATCAGTGTTAACAGCACAAACACACCATCCTCTATCAGCTTAATGGCCACAAAGCTAATGCTAACAGATATGAGGAGAGACTGGTGAAATTAATAATGTTTTAACTGTAGTCCTCAAGCACAAGACGAGCTACTGTGTATCCACGTGGAATCGTGTTAACTTAGCTAAGTGTCTGCATAGACAAGTCAAATCCCTGTCACTACTTTTTCCCGATGAATATTCAAGCCATCACACTCCACTGTGCTACGTCTAAGTGCAGGCCATGAAAGCAAAGAAGAGTTGACGCACATATTCATAATCATCACTTCTGTGCTCGCTCGCCGCCTCGTCCTCCGCATCGACCAGGTGCCTTCAACTGTTAGATCCGTCCTATTAAACGAAACTCCCGTCTGTTGATCGGAGACATTTAAGCCCGATGCTAATTGAATGCCGCCTGACATTTTAGCTCACCTAGACTCCTGCCAGACCTGACAAACATGTCAGTTTCTGCCTCTCACAATAATTGGGTTTTCTATCTTGGCTCAGCTAGCTGCCCCTTATGGCAGTACATAAGTTGGAAGCTCACAAGCTGCGTGTGAAAACACAGAGCTACACGTTCATTATGAATGAACAGAGACAAGACAAACAAGATCCATTTAGATAATTAACCAGCAGCAATCCCACTTCAGACATCTTCATCTGTCTCGAGTTACTGAAATAATGAATTCTTCACAGCGATCATCAATAAATAACACAACAACATATGTCATTTGGAGAGGCCTTTTCCACAACATTTTGCATTAGCATGCTTTTCAAGGGGAGCTCGGCTCTCTTACTCTGACAGCAGCACACACTGACTTGTATAGCTTTCAATCCCCTGCTGAGAAAGTGGGCAATGACCCGTGAAGGCACGTAAAAGAATATTGATGGAATATCCCCGGCTCACCTAGATTTACCCATCCTATCTTCTTTACAACTCCCCTTCTCTCCCTCTTCCATCTCAGCACCTCACACTCTGTCAGCCCCGTCTCCATCTCCCTCCATCTCTCTGTCCGTCTGGATTTGCGTCTCAGAGTCTGTCTCCCCCCTCTGTCACCGCGCCTCTCCACGGGCTCCGGGGCGCTCGTCTCTCCGCTCACCGCAGCCATTTGGAGATTGTGCCTTAGGCCTGACAGATGTTGCGTCCCCTCTGAGCAACCAGAACCTCCATCACCATCGTCACCTCAAACGAAACCACTGCTGTGCGGGCCATGGGAGCATGGCTGATTCGCTGCGATTATTTTGGCATGCACCGTGTCCTTAAAAAGCTGGTGGACCAGACGACACTTTACCTCTCTTTTTCTTTTTCTTATCTCCATGCAACACGCAGCTCTACGTGGTGTTGTCGGTACACTGAACATGCACCAGGTGGTATTGCTCCAGGTTTGTCTGGTGTAAGTAAGCATGTGTTGCAATGAATTGACCTGTTTAATTAGAAGTGACGTCGCAATTTTATTCTAGCACTAATTTAGCTCTTGGCTAGTTTATGCAACGTTTTCTGCTGAAAATATGTAATAAAAGTTATTTGAATATGCATTCTCCATAAATAGTCATTCTCATCTTGATGTTTTTAGTCTTGAGGGGAAAATTGCATCTTTTCACTTTAGCACTGTCCTCAAATAACAGTCTGTCTTTCTTTGCATAACAAAAAGACCAAAGCAAGAGTGGAAAGATTCAGAATCTTGAAATGTGACAATGATTTTTCATTGCGTCACTAATAATAACACGTTTAGAGCTTTTCATGTCTCTGTTTCAACGACGGATGTTTGTCCTGGACTGAAGCTGCTGCATGAAAGACAAATTCTATTCATATATCTTTAAAGGCCTCCACATAAATCATATTTATGAGCAGCATGAGGCCATCAAGCTTTAACCTACATTGCAAAGACACAATCAAGGCTTCATACACAAGTGTTTCCCACCGAGAGCTTTAAGTGCTGCATTTTCAAACAGCTCAGTTTATTCTTATTTTAAATCCATTTATTCTGGGAAACACTTCATTAAGTATGATTGTTTGTTACCATCTGAAGTTAAAAGTATGTACAGGAATTACAAATGAATAAAATAACTCGGGTAATAAAAGCATTTGTCTGTAAATCTGTGGAGCTGAACAAACCTGTCAACATCAGCGAGTACACAGCACTCACATTTTGATCTCTCTCCTTCAGCGTTTCTGTCTCTGAGAGAGGCATGTTTAAAAAAAAAAAGCAGCATTTATTTAACATAAAGCAGATATTTTATTTGAAGAAAAAACACATGATGCAACATTGTTGTCCTATTTCGCCGTTCTGAGCGTGACTGTAAGAGAATACAAGACAAACTGGGAAGAGCAGAGCTTTTAGCTTCAGTTAACCCTATTTAACCTTAACATATAACAGTCTTTGAGTCTGCTCAGGATTGTTTTCCTGCCGCATCCTTTTAATGTTCAACACAGAGTAAAAAAATTCTTGTATTTCACGAGTGATTCAGAGGCAATGATGCACGCATGTTCCAGTGTAATTATATCTTATTAAATAGTGTCAATGCTCACTGACAGAGCTGGAAGAAGTTATTGCTAATGCAAAATCAACTTTTCTGCTCCTGCTGCTTCACATTAAAAGCACTCAACTGGCAAAACACAAGCTGGCTGCTATTGTGAAGACATAACGGGAGACAATGCACACCTCTCATCAAAAATGCACCAACAAAACCACTTTTCTCATCATCAAATCATCTTTAATATTTGACTTTAACATTAAATACACTTAGCTGTAACACTTGGAAAATAAAGCACCAAGTCCTGGTTTCCTTATTACTGCAATATAACTACAAAAAAGCTACAAATTAAAGTTAACTGTTAATTTAATGTGTCAGGAAAGTGACACATCAATCGACCTGCTGATGGAAGTCAGGATGTCGACCCTGTGAGGTTAAAGTCATCAATGGCAATCAATCTAACCCCGATGCTATTAAAATTTGTTCTCACAACTTCTGCAAACTTCTGATTTTTTTTTAACACAGTCTGACAGCCTGACTGTTTCCAGACTCTCTTCTGCAACAGCACCTGAAGAAACCACCGCAACCCTGGAATAGACTGCTCCGCATCTGTGCTTCACAGCTTGATTTAGAAAGTAGCCGTGCCCCACTTATTCAGCACGTCCAGAATCAGAGAGCCATGAAAAAGGCTGTCTTGTAGCATCCAATGCCAAGAAAACAGCTTCAGCTCAGAACAAAGGAAAAGCAAAATAAAACAAACTTGACTTTTACTCGTTATTTTTCTTATTTTGTCTCATTTGGGTGCTTTTCCCCACTGTTTTTCAAACATTCTCTACTTTTATTATTTGACTTGATTTGATGAAACCAGAAATCTCCTTAAAAAATTAAATTCATGCAATTCTTTGCTAACATGCTTCTCTTCATTTTGTGCATTCCACTTATGACTTCTGTAAAAATCCTGGTCTCGTGACACACTGCGCGCATTTCAACACTCCATTCAACAAAAGTGACACATTAAACATTTGTTATTCCTCCAGGAACTTAATCCCATCATTGAACTACGTGGCTGACAGAAGCCGCCCTACACATTTCTATTCCAGCTATAAAATCTGTAAGCTGATGATGTGCGTTTGGGTATTTCACTAACGATGGTAAAGGAGTGAAAAAATGTTTTTTTTACTTTTCCTTCCTCACTGCTGCTGCACAGAAATGCATCAATGTCATAAAATGCTAAGTATTCATGTATGAAAGCGTTTGCATGATGATGCAAGTCTCGGGACATTTTTCGTGTGGATTCTGTTTGTCTTCCTGTGAAACATTTCTCTTTTTGTTATTGTTGTCATTGTTATTTTGAGGACACTTCGAGGACATGAAATATTTAAGTTCACTTTTAAGCCTTGAACTTATACAGAAAAGCGAGACAATGAACAGAAGTCTTTGAAGCCTGACTGTGGGAGAGAGGTCTCTTCTGAGGTGAATTCATATTCCACCCACCTGCCTATTGTTGCCTTCACAGCTCCACAATGGCCATACTTGTTTGGAATACTGCACATACAAACACAGGCATGCACTCCCACAAATGGGTGAGCATTCAAGGCCTTTGTCACGAGAGAACATTTGAGCCCTGTGACTTTTCTTTTACTCGGTACATTGATGAAAAAGAGTCATTATGTATTCCTTAAAGAGAAGGCTGAGCCTGAGAGGAAAGCAGCTCAGACTGACTCTGCTGTCACTCAAATGCTTCCCCTGGAAAAATCCCTTTTGTTTTCAAACCATTAGAGGCAATAGCCATTTGTATGACTGCAATCTGTGTGCTTTTTTTTTTTTTGTTAACCAGCACTCACCATCCCAGCCATTTACTGTAATAATGTGCTCTCACACAAAATCTCCGGCTAAAACCCCAAATTACTTCCCCTAATGTGTACTCGAGCTCTGTTCTTTCATGTACAGCCTCAGTATGAAGCCACAATATGAAAATTGATGTAATTGCTGTGTTGTCAGTCTGTTTTCTCCATAAGTGACCCCCGGGCCATGCCTCTGTTTATTTATTTTTTTGCTCTGTCATGTTTTTTCCCTGTACTCCCATCGCCACTCTTCCATGCTCACTTGCTCCCTGTCAGTTTATGTGCTGTCTCTTTCCCCCCTGCTCCCTTTCTTTCCTTCGCTCCCTGTGCAGTTTCTCTCTGTCCCTCTCCACTGCTTTACTCCCACTATCCCCCACAGCCACACAGGCCTGATTTACTTCCACTACTTGATGAAGAGAGGGGCTTTTGTCTGCCACCAGCAGTAGTCACATGGTGCTGTGCCTGGGGTGACTGACGAACCTGCAGTCTCTACTGCTTCCCTACTTTCCAAGTATGTGGAAACAGCAACAATGGAGGAAAAAACAGTTTGAGTCTGGAGTGCTTTATAGAGTTGCTTCTTCTCTGGTTCCACTCTTTTTTTTTATTTAATGTTAGCGACGCTAGCAGTAGATAACAATGTCAGTCTATCCTGCTATATGTCAGCCTAATGCTACCATCAGGATGAAGTATTACAACAAATATTGAATCGACTGCAATTAGATTTGGTTCAGACATATTATCTAAGCAAGATAAATGCTCTCTTGTATCAGCTCATGACAGGATAATTGCCCTATTTCACAATGACATCATGAATACTGTCTTGTGTCTTATCTGAATAAAATGAAAATGGTATCCAGGACAGTGATGTCCAGGATCTGATGTGAGAAATGAAAGAAACTGCCAAAGCTGCAGTTCCTCTGCTGTCCACTTGAGGCTGGATCCAAAGCCTCAAGTGAGCATCCTACAAGCCAATTCTAAATGCAGACTTGTAGATTTGACTGACAAAAGGAAACCTACCATGCATGTTGCTAATGTGCTGCAAAAGTGACTGACTGCTCGCCCCACATCAATTACATCTTACACATTAACTGTATTTCAGGATATCTCAAATCAGTAGCATTGCCCCGGGGCAAGCAAGGCAGTTAGTGCTTGCCCAGTTTCATCTTAAAACATAAATTAAGACCAAATCTCTCTCCTTACGTCTCAAACAGTGTTCAGTCCAGTAAGTTTTTCTCATCGTCTATCAGTGCCAACTGTGGTCCCAGTATGCATGAAGGAGGTTTGACTCTCAGTCCAATTCCACTTAAGTATGTGTTCATTTCATTGGTGTGTCTGTGGCCCATTTAACAAAAGTTTGAGCTGGGCTAACTTAGAGGCCAGCAGGTCTTTTTCCTGGTACTCTGTGCATTGTGGATAAACCTCCAGTGTTACGAGAAACTAACAGGAAATTAACATGCTAGAAAAGTTGCTACTGGCTCTGCTTTCACTGCTCTGAGATCAGTTACCATCTGCACATTTGCATAGCATAGCATAAGCAAGTACTCAAGCACTTTGGGATTTATCAACAGAAGTCTCAGTTGCGAACCGTGCTGGCCACCATGTGTGATATAAGAAACTTTTAATAACCCACTAGATTATGATTTTCTTGGAAAGAATATTTTTTGGGTTCGAATCCACCGGGGCCTTTCTGCGTGGAGATTACATTTTCTCCACATGTGCAAGTGGGTTCTCTCTGGGTACTCCAGCTTCCTTCAACAGTCCAAAGACATAGTTCTTAATTGTGCATACATGTGTATGTTTTTGAATAGTAGTTTGTCTCTCTGTGTTATCCCTGCATCAAGTCAGTGACCAGTCCTGCCTACAGTAGCTAGGACAAGTTCCAATCCCCACATGACCCTCAGTTGGATAAGTGAGCAAACACACAGCAGAACAAACAGTTTATGTGGAATCCAGTTTGAATCACTGATTGTTCCCACAGAAATGCAGTGTAAAACTCTCCTTCTTCTTTGTTCCCGATTAACAATTATGTTGGAAAATCTTCATTTCCTGATTAAAAACTTATAGATATGCTCTATAAATGTGTAGTGTAGTCTCCTTATTTCAAGGAGAATAAAGCACCCAGTGATGTCCAACACCCATTGCTTGGGCTAAAGAGTGTCTATGCAATCTGAATCTATAAAATCTGTAGTCTTAAGCCATTCACTTATGAATTCTATGTTACATTATTGACAGATAAAAAGTGAATTTGATGTGTTTTGCTAGCCTCAGCTTGCCTAACATTATCAATGAGCGCAATGAGCATACTGCTCTCAAATTCTACTTTACATCTTGCAGATGAAACAAAGCCTAGTTTACCAAGTCATTTTTCCTCTGCTCAACATTACTAGTATGTTTTGCATGTAATAAACTCTCTATAGACTGACAAGGACGCTTTCAGTAGCATTTTTATTTTACACGTCATATTTTGGCAATATGGTGATACTATGGATGTGTGAGAGAAAAAAGCGTAAGTGTGAGACAAAGAATATATGAATGCGTAACTTTGTGTGAAAGAGCTTATTTAGGCTCATGTTTGTGTATATCTGGCACGTGATGGTTTGTATGGCTGACTGACATTTTGGCTTTGTGGTAGAAAGTGTGTCGCAATGCGTGTGTGACATTAGCAACATGTCAAGTTATTTGCTGGCCTTCATCTGTTTTCTGCTCTGTGAAACTGGTGATTGCTGGTTTCTGTGGACTGAAATGTTTCTGTGATGTCTCTCTGTCTCTCTGCATCATTAGAGACATCTTCTTTGGGTTTGCCCAGATCCCATCACTCTACAAGCAATAAAACAGAAGATAGCCTTGCTAATACGAACATTTCTACCCCAGTCTGCCACTCATTTTGATGCAAATAAGAGGCATGTCATAAAGACTCCATAGTTGGACAAATATGTATCGTAAAAGCATGAATAATACAAACATGCAAGAAGAAGAGATTTTACAGCTTACTTAAACCAAGTCCCAAACAGACATGCTTAGAATTGGGAACTTAAAACGGTAATCACTAGTCTAGTGTTGTTGTTACACTAACATTTAGATGGATGTGACAAATAAAGACAAGAGAAAAAATGGATATTTAGGGTCTGGCAAAAATGTGTGGATTAATTATGGTGTTTCATAAACCCAAAATAGCCATGGACAAAACAAAATTTAAAACATAGAAATACACAAACACACAATCAGAGATGCCCAAAACCCTAATGGACCAAAGCCATAATGGAACCTGGCAAAATTGACCCAAATGGACCTGAGCACAGAAAAGTGGTTAACTCTGACCATTTGCTGATGTGCTGCCTCTAATATATTTTAAGCCTGTATAGAGAGCTTGCCTCAGCAACCCCATCCAACCCTAAACCAGCTGAGAAAACCTATGATTTATATCCAAGCAGCTCCCAATGATTAGGCTGAAAACATCCACGTTCAGCTTCAGTTCATCATCTACGTTTAAAGGGATAAAGCAACTCAGCTCTTTATAGGAAAAACTAGGCCCATCCAATGTATTTGACTTGGTTGACTTTATTGAAAAAAACTATTAAAACGCATAGGGCTGCAAGGACAAATAATTTGCTTTGCCAGAACTGTTGCATTGCCTTCTGGCAAAAGGGCTTTTAATTTGAGGTACTATATACTGCTTATGCCTGATTGATAACTTCCCATCATGTATTTTGTCATCAGATGAAAGCTAAAATTTCTCCTTATTCCTGGACCACATTTTCTTTTTCCTGTTTTTGTGTCTTTCATTGATTAAGTATTGTGGTCAGTAAGAATTTCCTGTTTTGCTGTGATTATCAGTATTGATTGAATTTTGCAGATATAGAGGGGTAGACAGATGACATCTAGTCAAACGGTATCATTGGAAATTTCCAGCATCTCTGAAGCAGAAAGAAAAATGGGAAAGCCAATTATCACATTTACTCTATGATGATGAGTTTCTACACCGATCGTTTAAAAGTGTAAGGTTGCAAAAACTGTCTGTAAATGCTGTCATTTCTCATATTGACCTATATAACACGAAGACAAGTCGAGATACGGACTGTGGGATGTAGGGATCTTAGGACAGAATATCATAAACTTGTTTTTCTGGAGCATCACTAGATCAACAGGAAGTCATAGCCTGAAGATATTTTGATAAAAGTCATAAGCTGCAATTCTCAGACTCTGATTTCTAAGATTTTCGGTTCTTTTGTTGCCACTGTAGACCAACCTGTAGATGACAGTGGATTTTAGAATGAAAGGTTGGGCTTTTTACATGCTAACATGTGCCAGGTCAATGGTGAGGCGTCTAGGGTTAGTATTGAGGTTGTTTTTTGCAACATGTTCTCAGAAACTAGATGCTGAATTATTTTTGGGGGATTCGGAGTATTTATGTTGTAAGGGTTTTATTTGAGTGTCCAAAACAGGAGAATATCCTCACCAGTGGTAATTCTGGTGAAGGAGTTTTCATATACAGTATAAAGAGATCTTGTCTGGTGGAGCAGGGGTCATATCCTGCAGATTGTCTCCAGACTCCCCAGGTTTGTGTGTTAACAAAGACAGACTGATCTGTAGTTGTTTTCCTAAGCACTATACAAATGCAGGCCATTTACCATTTACCATTTCCTCAAAAATTTCTCACTAAATTATGCTGTAGAAAATCCCACGGTCAGAGAAAGTCTCTTAATGCTTTGCTGACGATAACAGAAGGACATTCAAGCCTTTCTGCTGAGTCCTGGATGTCTCTCTCCGTGTTCAGGTTCATCATCTCATCATCTGGTTCAGCACCTTTAACAGACCTCAGGGGCGTAACAGTCACTGCCCAACAACCTATATCATATGGCCAGCATCTGAACTGAATTGGGGCTGCATTCCCTTTTCATAATTAGATGGTAATTAACTGAAAAACTTCGTGATTAGAGTTGTGTAAAGGGAGTCATGTAAAGCGACTGTGAACACAGACAGGTGGTTAATACCATCAAATGACCCAAACCAAAGGAAGGGCAGGGGCACTGATTGAAGGGGTTGTCTGACTTCTAATTGATTTATATCCATGTAGAACTGGGAGAGATTGTTCCTTTCTGTCAGCTAACTGTCATTTTGGTTTGAACTTGTTAATAAATGAGTGAGTTCAGTGCTTCTTACTGAGACTGTAGGCAGCGACAGAGAAGAGACATCAAACCGAGACCAGTGAGTCAGACCACATCAATATGTCTGCATGCATTCAATACTGCATACTGTGTGACTGGCATGCCAACCGTGAGGAGCAAACAAAAGTAACTCATACAGTCAAGACAATTTTTAAAATAGGATACAGAAGAAATGACAAAAGAGGACCATTACCTTTCTCTTGTTGTTGGGGCTCACGTACAAATAACTGAGTATTGTCTTTGCTCCTACTTTGTCATTCAGCTTCTGGTACGTTGCTCCGTAGTCTGTTGACCTGAAATTTAATCAGAAAGGTCTGATGAACACTTGGTGAATTACTTGCTGCAATTAAAAGACTCCTCTTGAGAATTCAGTGTTGGAGGGGAAAGAGCACAGACTTGATTAAGTCCCTTTTGTGCTCATGGCAACATGAACCCCAGCAGGACTATTACGGTCACTGCTGCTGTATTTATAATCCAGGCATGGATTGCAGCATTAATAACCTGATGTAGACATACTTGAGTAAATGCAGACACATGTTATCAGTGAACTCATACTGTACCACCCAAGAGCTGACCACTGCTCCTGGTCATTTTGAAGATAGAAAAATGAACTGGATTATTTTTAACTGTCTTTTTCAATAATTAAAGCAAAATATGCACATTTTTATTTAAATCATTTGTCAAGGGTCAATATAATATATCCACCTATCAAACCCCATAAAACCCAGAACCACATGCCTGCAGACCAGTCAGCAACCACGGATCACTAGGACAAACAAGTATTTTTCAGCAGGTTGCAGGTAGCTGCTGGAAATCACTATGCCTAGAGACTGGTCAGTGATAACCACTGGTCACTAAGAAAGAATGAGACCATTTCCTGACCAGTAGTTGTTGGAAGTAGTTTCTTCTTGTTGGTAGGTGAAACTGGTTGCAAAGAGGTATACAGTGCTTCACCAATAACCGTCTTACGAATGCACTGGTGGCCTGCAGATTGCTGTAGTTGATGCAGTTTCCCGTACTTTGTTTGAAGATGGTGTCATTTCTGCCAACTACTTACTAAGTTAAACCATGAGGAGTGTGACACAAACTGAACACAGATACAGTTCAAAATCAAATTCAAATTTTATTTGTCACACACAACCATACACAGTATGACATGGAGGTGAAATGCTTGTAGCTGTACAATGCCCGACCATTAAATGACAGAAAAAAAGTTTTACAATATTTACAATTTACAGGTTACTACAAAAATTTACAAATTAACTTAGGAATTTACAGTAAAGAATGTGCAAATAGCAGAAGAGATTATAAAGATTATAAATTATAGGATTATAGGAAATGTGTGGTGATGCGTGTGGTGACGTGTGTGAGAGTCCAGTCTTATAGTGGCGTGTGTGGGAGACTCCAGTCCTACACCTGGTTCAGGGCCCGAATAGCCTGGGGGAAGAAGCTCCTCCTCATTCTCTCTGTTTTGGCCTTAAGGGAGCGGAAGTGTTCACCTTCAAAGCAAAAGTTGTGTCTTTTGAAACATGTTGGTTTCAGCTGTAAGGCCAAACTTTCACTCTGCAACATTCAACATTTCCGGTTTCCATCACACAAGTTTCACACGAGTTAGCAAGTGTTTGCTGACAAGTCGCCATCTTCCATGCAAACTACAGTTTACATCAGCAGTCTGCAAGCAACCAAAGTAATTACAAGGAGGTTTATGGTGCACTGTCCATGTTATTGATTTCACACATCCATCTAAGCGCATCCACTCGCCAGCTAGTCAGAGAATACACACTTTTCCCTACTGATGGTCAGTTGACCAAGGTATTGCTGACCAGTCTCTAGACCTGTGTAATGAAGTGGTGCAATGAAACAGTGTGAGTAAATGCATACTGAAACTGTTCACTGACATTCTTGATGTCTTTCACAAAATGTGTTTAAAAGTTTTAAGTATTTAAAAATGTCACGATTACATAAATATGCAGAAGGTGAGCTCTGCTTCACACAGAAACCTGTTATGAATATTCTTAGATGGCTGCAGCAACATTATACAAAAATCCGACATCGGAAAAACAAACAGACACACTGTAAACGTTCTTTCATGAATCTATGAATATCATTTAAATATACAGTTTTTCACTTTTAAACTTTACTGATCATGACTGTAATACACAATATCTTTGCCTGCCATACTGCAAAAAGACACAGTACAGGGAGTTTTTTTTATGATATTCATGTAGAAATGTAAACAATGTATATACAACTGTGCATGGGGATCTGAAAGCTATAAAGCAGCCAGCTGAAGACAAAAGCAACAAAGGGAACATGACAATGAGCAGGAAAACTGAAAGACTGGAGAAATTTTAAAAAGACTGGATCAAGATAAAAGCTACATTTTTAAAATTTGTGCATCAGAAAGCGAGAATGTAAAACAATGCTTTGCTAAAGGCTAGAGAGTGTCTTCATAAAGCCTTTATGGAATGTTTTCTATGCAGTTTAAATATATTTTATTCTCTTTTAACTACTTCCATGGATGTATTACATATGCCGTACAACAGACGAGGCCGCACTACACTTCAAACTTTAGCCCTGCTTACGTCCTTTTACTTTCGGCATCACACTTCCAAAAAAATTCCATTATATACTAAAAAAATCATAAACACACACTGTTATAGGAGCTTGCAAAGAAAAGCGTCTGGACTTCTTTAAGTTGCTTGAAGACGTTTCACCTCTCATCCGAGAAGCTTCTTCAGTTCTAAGGTCAAATGGTGGAGAGTCCCAGATTTAAACCTAGTGGGAGTGTCCCCCCACAGAGGGACAAAAGGACCCCCTGATGATCCTCTAATCGCCTGACCCAAGGTGTGAAACCGGGTGTGGGTCCCAATCAGCCAGAGTTTCGGGTGAGCTCATTGGGACCCACACCCTGTTTCACACCTTGGCCTCCCAAGATTACTGCTACAGTAGCAAATGAAAACCCAGAAGAAAAACATACACGCCACGATGCAGACGCATAGAAGTTGTTTTCTCTCATGCATGAGCTTCAGTCTGCAATTATCCGCGTACTTGACGATAATATTTATATCCAACAGCCATCGACTGCACTTCGCCCTTAGATGTTTTTTTTACCACTGCGCTCTGAGAGTCATACCAGGAAGATGGCTTTAGAACTCACTGCGACATGGCTCTTTCTGTCACTCTGCACCGTGTAGTATACTGTATAAATATACAACACTTCAGTGCAGTGCATCTCTAATGAAGTACAGACAAACCTGCTGGCCCAGGAGTGCTTTATTCAAGAGGAAAGGGAAGTGCAAAAAAGCCCGGAAAGTCATGACATGAGTGAAATCTATCAGTAATTAGAAAGCAATCCTGACACTCGGTCCGGCCAATCACATGACCTGAATCCATCCGAAAATCTAGAAAGGACCAAAACTCAGAGTCCATAGAAGGGTTTTTGTTTCGCATTATTACATGTAGCTTAATTTATGGACATCTCTTTGCACGTGTGGATTGGCTGGGTCGTTGCTGATATCTGATGGGAATTTA
Organism: Astatotilapia calliptera; assembly: GCF_964374335.1. NCBI lineage: Eukaryota > Metazoa > Chordata > Actinopteri > Cichliformes > Cichlidae > Astatotilapia > Astatotilapia calliptera. Next base: position 2,869,460 of record NC_137427.1, read on the forward strand.
ATGTCGAGAGCACCTTTAGAAATATATTTACTTTGAAAACTGGCGACACGTTCAATGCTTATTTTACCTGGGTAATAATTTGAAACAAATTGCAAATTTTGGATGTGTGTAAGACAGTCACACTACAGTTTTGAGCGTTTAATTGGTTGTTAATTCAGAATCCGGGGCACAAACCCTAACACCAGTTTTTCATTTATTTGTATCCTCCCGTTCTAATTTCTGTTGATGTATCCTGAAGTTCTTTCAAAACCTAGCATCTGGAGGTTTAGAGGTTTCCTTTTCAAACCCAACCTTTTTCCAGTTTCTTTGGTATAAATTTGCACTGATGTTGCATTTTCTTGGTTGCAGGTTGGTTGGTAGAGATATGAAACGTTTTTTCCAATTTCCCTGTATTCTTTCATCAGTTTGTGGAATAGTTCATACTCAGTACATTTAATCTATAGACTTGTGAACCTGATTCCTGTTTTAATCAGGAAAAAGGATGAAGGCAGAGATGTTCACGTTTGGAAACAGGAGGGATTGGTGGTGGTGTGAATCAGCGAGGCCCAACACAGAACGCATTTTTATACCTTTTTTCTAAAACTCTCTTTTGTGTTTTTCATTTCTTTATATTCTCTGCACTTCAGTTATGTTTTAATTTGTTTTTTGTTAAACTATAGTTAGATTAACACAAAAAACATCTACTTGATTACATTTATACATTTAGAATTAGATGTTTGGAGCGATGCAATACTAGAAGTATTTGGTTATAAACATTCAAATTACCAAATAAAAACTAATCAACTAGGTTTAAGAAATACATTACTTGCTTGGGGTTACAAAATGATCATGGTTTGTGTTACAATAAACCTTCATTGTTCTTGGTTTCCAGGGAAACCAATAATAAGTCAAGAGCATAAATGCTGCACGTACAAAACACAATTCCAGTGAGCAGTTTCAAAGTTGTGATGTCAAAAAAGGTGCATTTGTGTAGACGTCCACAAAAATAGAACACATTTTTCTGACTATTTTACATTTTGATACAAGATCACGCTTAAACTTTTTAAATTTGATTTGAGTCTTTGTTGTGTTGCTGTACTGTTGCTACGATAAGGTAACACGAATGTATATGATACAATCCACAAGCATAAACTAAGATTCACATATATGTGCAGTGATTTGTGTGTAACTTTTGAGGATTCACAGGCTCATGCTCCAACCCACAAACGAAGCACTTTGATCACACGTATTTTACAAATGACTTTATCAATTAAAAATCATAAATAGTGATTATTATTATTATTTACGTTTAATTATTTAAGTCCAGCTTCACGAATCGGATATTTTTCTCCCTCAAAAGCTCTTCTGTGCATACAAAAGTCTAAAACTACACGCCAGGTGTGTGTGCACCAATCGCCTGATACGCAGAGACGACGTCGCATGTCCACGCAGGATTTTGACACAAATTTTCCCGCTGTGAGCTTCGTACAGATCAACAAATGTAAGCTGCTTTGAAATCCCAGTGTAAAACTGGGACATCTGGGCTTCCTGTCTTCTTGCACTGTTTTTCTTTTTCTTATCTTTTTGTTGTTTATTATTATTGTTTAATTTCAGACAAAATTAGCCCGTATCATTAAAAGGAAAACAACAAAGACAAAACTTACAAAATATACAGACAATGTTTATAAAAAGCTGACATATACCTTGTGTCGGTGTGTGTTATCACTGTCAAAGCTCAGCACACATATTTACACAGTTCCTCAGTTTAATAAAACAGACATTGTTTTTTCTAAATAAACAGAACAGCTCATCACTCCACTGGAAAAAAGAACATGTTGGATTTACTCAGTTCAGTCAAGGACGTTGGTTACGCACTTGTGTTTTGCTTTGGCAGAAACTTAGACAACTTAAATCAACAGAACTCATTCATATGCAATAAACCTGTGCATTTGTTACTGATAAAATGTGATTGAAACATGTTTAGATGAAGTAAGTCGAGCTCTTGGAATATTTTAATCCTTCACAATTTTCTCACTTTATCCCAACACTGTTCTATAACTTTTACCCCAATGCTACTTGGTCACGTGTTCAACAATGTCTAGAGTCTGTTTAACATAAATGTTTAATGGATTTACAACAACATTCCCTCTATCCATTCTTTTATCTTTATCAGGGTTGCAGGGGGTGGGGCCTATCCCAGGTGTGAAAAGGTAAGAGGCATGGTACACGCTGGACAGGTCGCCAGTCTGTCACAGAGAGGCAAACAACCATTTTTAATAATAACTGCACAACTTTTAACCGTGGGAGGAAACCAGAGTACCCAGTGCAAACTAGACAGCTTGCAGATTTGAACCCAGGCCCTTCTTGCTGTGAGCCAACAGTGCTGACCGATGTGCCACCGAGCTTTCAATACAGGCTTCACAAAAGTAGGAAAGCTATGATTACAAGGCTCAATACAGAATTTTCTTTACATTTTTGTCCTTGAGGGGTTAAACCACAATAAATAGCAATAGCATACACGTGGTGTGTGTGGTGGGTTGCCTCTTAGAACTCCAGTGAATTTCCTGTGGTTTAGGATGTCATGTGATTTTTGTAAATGTAACAACCACCCAATTTCCTTTTTTTGAGTGTAGAAAACACAATTTTACCAATTATAAACACTACACAATAACCTGCTAGGAAAAGGGAGTCAGTGCACGGCTGCAGATGAGGGAACACCATGGCAGTACATCTCTGTGGGTCATCCTTGGACCGTGTGCTTGTGAGTGGGGCTGGGCCATATCATACCGTTCACAGTAATACCGGTATAATGTTGGCCAATGATGAGAAAATGAAATATCGCGATAGAATATGGGTAAAACGCGCGTGCCTTTGTTTTCATACGCACATGGTGGAAAAAGGCACGGCGGCGACGGAGAATGAGGAGGGCGAAAGCGGATCGTTGAATGAAACATGAACCAGAACTGGTTTGTAAAAATGCTGCAACTTCAGTGGTGTGGAACTGGTTTGGCTTTCGTCCGTCAGATACACAACAAAGCACTATTTTTGGTAGAGCATGCTAGCGGGCCGTCGTTATTACCATGTTGTTTGGAAAATACGGCGCACTTAAAATCATCCTTTGATTTTTCTGAAAGTCGACAGAGCCTTTTATAATCCCGTGTGCCTTATGTATGAACTCTGGTTGTGTTTACTGACCTCGAAACGACTTTATGTGCACGACGCTCGAAAATCTGTCAAATGTTTTAGTGCGACTTTGCTGAGCTACGAAGCCGCACCGCTTGATGGATTGTCGGAGCATTACGCCTATCGTAGGTGATACATACTGTGCTTCAACATAATATTACCGTATTGTGTGTGCATCCTCTTTTTAAGTTTTGTGGATATTATACATGGTTATGCTGAGGATGTGTCGGCCAGTTTCCACTGGAAATGCCTTTTGGTTAAACTGTCAGCAAGAAATTTGTATTTGCACTGTTACATTTTTATATAACTTTAATGCACATAAAACAGCTGCTTGTTTAAGTGAAAATACACTGATGGGTTTTTTGCACTAATAAAGTTGTGGAGTTGTGAAGTATTTTGTCTAGTGTCAATTATATCGTCAGTTATATCATTATCGCAAATTTTCAAATGTACATCGTGATAAATATTTTTGGCGCCCTGCTCTACTTGTGAGTCCTTCTGGAGGGAGTATACGCTAACCAACCTCTGTATATTCTGAATATAGAAATAAGCTACACTGTAGATAACAACACTGTGATGTTAATCTTACTGGTCCCTGTTAAGAGCAGGCTAACATTGATGTTAGCTGATCCTGAACACTCCAGAGAGGGATGTTACGTATAGTTTTAGACATTTTTATGCACAGAAGAGTTTTTGAAGGAGAAAATATCTGATTCGTAAAGCTGGACTTAAATAATTATGTGTAAATAATCACTATTTATGAACGCATTTGATCACATTGCTTTGTATTTTTGTATAGACTCTGTGAGTTACACACAAATCACTGCACATATTTGTGAATCTTTGTTTATATGCTTGTGGATCATATTATATGCATTCATAACACTTTTGAGCAAATTTCTCTCCATATTTAATGAGCTAAAGGTGAAGTTATCTTAAAGATTAACAGCAGCTGTGTGTGACAGACACTGGAAACAGTCACTCCTTATTCTGCATATAGTAACTGGGTAGCACAACGGCTGACAAACTATGTTTTCAACCTCATTTGCACTTCAGTTACCACGGAAGCAGTAACATCTAATTAAGCTGTAAACACACAAACACGCAGCGGTGTGAGGATTACACATCATTATTACATTGCCACTACCACGTCACGTTTTGCCTCATGCCTTTACTATCCCAGCACAGAAAAGTCAGAAAACATCTCACTGATGTTCACATGACTATTGCTCAGAATTCTCTCGAGAGATGACGAGAAACTGCAACTTCCAGCTTATAAAAAAAATACCAAGATGTTCAAATTCCCACTAATACTTGTAACTATGGTAAGAACTAAAAATACAGTCTTGGAACAGAATTCAGTGGTATGAAGCAAACGCAAACCTGCTGCACAACCTTATGTATAAATACTGTGTGACTTATTAGGCATAATTTAGAAGCCAAAGTTTTCTTATTATAAGATCTGAAAGTAGCAGAAATGAGGATGAGATAATGCTGAGAACTCTCACACTGTTTCACTACGTGCAGGCTAATGGGGCAAGAACAGGAACAGGAAGGCTCCCAAACTTGATTGAGAATCATCAGGTTATAAGATTTTATCAGTTACAAAGTAATGCAGGTATGCTTATCAGTATATCAAAGGAATATTGTTAATCTGTGGCTCATAAAATATGCTAAGCTCAAAGCTTACACTGCTGCTTACAGCTGTGTGCACTTACCTGTGCATGCTCTGGATGCTACAACCATCAGTTCATCTCAAAACATCTCAAAACTTCCACTTTACATTTTCTCACATGACTGTGGGCTAAATGTCACAGTTTGACAGAGGATTCAAGCCCACGAGTGAACTGAAGGGTCAGAAGTGGCTCACACGTGTCTGTGTGGCATGGCTGAGCCAAACACAGAAATCTGAGTTCTGCAGAAATTATGAATAAAATAAAATAAAATGGAGCTGTATTTTCCCCAGGTCAATTATACATGTTTAAATTCTTAAGTCAACTGAAGCCAGATTGTCCTCAAATATGAAAGGAAAACTGAGGAACTTGCTGATTTATTTTCTCGCTGAGCGATCGATGCGTTCACTCAAAGAAGCTAGTAAGAGCCAGCCTATCCTGACTTCAGTTCCCTTTATTCCAGCGTATTTCACACCACCCTCTGAACTGCATTCAGTAAAAAACAGATATCTTGTCTGACATGACTGGCAAGCAGAGACACTTCATCATTTCTTAAACCTCATTTACATAGAAGAGAGTTATAAACCCGTTAAATCTTCAAATGACGGCTAAAATATTCAAATGTTGGTCAAAGTGCTAATGCGAAATTTGTCTTCTGTCGTATTTTTGCATTTCAGACTATCTCTGAAAGTTTGAGCGACTTATCTGAGCTGTCAGCTCTAATTTATTTTGAGAGGCCTGGGGCTCAATCAAGGAGCTATTCTAATTCCACATGAAGATAGAGAAAAAGCCCAAAAGCATACAAATCTTTCAAAGGCAGCAAAGACACCGGAGAATGTCTTGAGTGACTTCAAATAAAGCAATCACTTACATCGACTGATGTGGGAGTTTTTCTGACCGGCGTGTTTTCTGTGGCGCCGTTAAATCCACACTGAAGTCCTTGTTTAAAGGGTTTGGCGATTTCTGAGAGAGCGACACTTGAAGTTTACAACCAGCCGTGAAAATATAGAAATATTCATGGGAAATTGGCAATTTTGTCTCACTCGGTAACCCTTTGAGATTTTCTTGGGGCTAGTTTCCATGGTGAGCAAATGCTTTCCCATCCGATGAGCTCTTCTGGAGGGAGTCATTTCCGTCATTTATCAGAAACCATCAACACCTAAGACCGCTGGACAATGACATCATCGGTCTATTGATCGGCTCCTGTCACAGAATCACTTGATTTAGGGCCCGGTGAATCTGAACATGAAGCAATAAAATGGCGCAGCCCCAGCAGATCCCAGGAAGATGGAAGCTGCGTTAAATGAAAAATGATAGTTTCTGAAGGACGATAATTCTGAGCGAAACTGTCTCGGTGGGGACTTCTCAGATGCTGTTGGCTGGTTTTGCGTGTATGTAAAGAGCAGCTCTGACCGCTCTGTGCTGTGAGGACGTTAGCTCCTCAGGGGCTGCAGGTGAGCAGCTCCACACCATCCACACGCTGGGTTAAACAAAGGGGGAATTAATGAAACGCCGTGCGAGGACACCAGAATGATATCAGTCCTATTACGGCGATATGGCTCAGTGAGGAAAATGGATTCGGGATATGCTGGGAGGATGACTGAACTCCTCCCCATTAAATCTTGAAACACACTCTTACACACAGACGCTCGATTAAAAGCCTCAAACCTCCTTTAGTCAACGGTTCTTTTTTTAACTTTCTAAAACAGATTAAAATTATGTCTACAGCTGCATATTAACAGACTTATTAGATGGAGTTTCAATTACAATTTTCAGAGTATAGTATAAGTTGATACGCAGCCACTAGACATTTACATCCTCCGTGGGGATTTTGATTAATAGCGGTTCAGAGGATGGAGAACTGCAGGCGTCCCGGGATAGTTAACGTGAGGTCACTCGCTGCATTAGCGCGCTTAAACTCTGCGGCACTCTTTGAAACACTGGACAAATGGCAGCTGAGCTGAACGATCCAAGATGAATTTATGAAACCTTCAGCGCGCTCGCACAGTATATCTTTTGAGTAGCAGACTGAATCATAGCCTTTCCTCCCTCGCTCTATATCTGCAGTCCCTTTCCATCATGTTACTGCCCATCAGGGCTGGTGGCAAACTTCCACACTTAAAGCTGCACCAGGCAGGATTGTGTTTTTTAGGGCAAGAAAAGAACAGTCTGACGCTCTGGACAGAAAAGTTACTTTTCAGTTAAACCTTTTGTTTATACCAACATGCACACCCCCTTAAGAAAGGATCACATTAAACTGATTCCACCTTGAGAATATATTCATGCTGCTGGAACCCAATGTATAAGGACAGAGCAGCCTGTTCTCGTTCCCAGGGTGTCCACATCTCCTGTTCTTCAAAGCTGCTGGCATGTCACAATCACAAGGTTTTATTTATATAGCGCCGGTTCATCTAAAGTCATCTTAAGGCTATTTATGTTACAAGGTAAAGGCTTTACAATATTAGAGTGAAAATCCAATAATCAGATCATCCCCTATGAGCAAGAACAGTCTGAGGACAAAACTCCCGTTTAACAGGAAGAAACCTTAGTGAGGGAGAGCCATCTGCTGTGACTGGTTGGGGGTGAGGCGAGGGGGAGTTAGCCAGTTCAGTAATTACTAATGATGGTTTGCAGCAGTCAACACGTGGAGAGTGAAAAAGGGGAGTGGAGAAGAAGAGCTCAGTGCATCATGGGAAGCCTCCAGCAGCTTAAGCCAATAGCAGAATAACTATCCGATGATCTGGGGTCACCCAATCCAGCCCTGACTATATGCTTTATCAAAAAGGAAAGTTGTGAAGAGAGAGAAGGTCTGTCTCCCAAATCCAGACTGGAATCTGGATCTGATAGCTGGAGGCTTTGCCTCCCACTTTATGTTTAGAGATCCTCTGAACCACCAGTAAGCCAACAGTCTGAGAGTGAAGAGCTCTGTTGGGAGAATATGATCTGTGAGATCATTTAAGATATGATGGGCCTGATTATTTGAGACACTGTTTGTGGGGAGAAAGATTTTAAATTAAATTCTGGATTTAACAAGGAGAAGAAGCCAATATGGGAGAAATGTAATTTCTAGTCTCTGTGAGAACTGTAGCAGCAGCTTTTTAAATTAACTGAAGGCTTTTCGGGGAGTTTTTAGAGAAACCTGCAAATAATGAACTTCAATAGTCCAGCCCAGAAATAATAACTGCACTTTCTCCAGAATCACTCTGAAAAGGATGTTTCTAATTTCAGTTGTACAGATGAACAAAAGCAGGGCTTTATTTTCTTTAATTTACACAGAATGTAGTTTTCACTCAAAACTTGCAACGGACCCTTGGTGTGATTTAAACACAGTAAATAGCAATGACAGAGAGTGATTCGCTGAGTTGCTGATGCTCGTTTTTGAAACCTAAAGATGTTTTCTGAGCCTGAACTAAAGACGCTCATTTATCTGCCCACCTGAGACTGGCTGCAAAAGTGAGTCATCCCTACTTCTCATCTTCAAATGTCCAACTTTGCAGTTTTATAGCACACAAACAAAACATGTTGGACTCCCTGGATGGCTTCTGCCCTCATCTTTAAGCTGTGGGACTGACAGGTGTCCTGACAGGCAGCTGCAGCTGCTAGCTAGACTTTACCTCTGCTAACCTGGGTCACTGGACTGGACATCTCAACCATGTTTGTGATTTCAATGCCTTTTGGAGCATTTTAATGGAATTATCTGAGAAATAATATGGCTTTCTGCGTGATATGGACTGTACAAAAAGCACCCTGGTGCGTTTGATGACCCTGGTGAAATCCACAAGCAGAAATGTATTAGCTAAACAATAAAGCTGTTCTATATACTACAAGTGTCACTGAAGCTTTGAACTCCACATACTCTGTATGTTGGCAGACGTCTGAAGTAGGTAAAGTTGTGCCAGAAACTTAAGCTCTGCAGAGGAAAACATCCATAAATCTGTTTGAAATTCACAGGCAAAATGTTACCACTGCATATCGTCAGAATAGTAATCCAGCTGAGTTACAGTGGCAAGAAATTATTACTTTAGAGAGCATTATATTAAATCTCTGCTCTTTTATTTGGGCTTCTGAATTCTGAGTGTGTAAATGTGCCGACTTTATGATCCTTTGAAAGATGACACAATGGTGTGAGGCCACATTTCAAGGCTCAGATGACTAGACACTGGAAACAACACAGAGGAGTACATAATTCCTGGAACACCGACACTCACCATCGGAGAAGGTCAATGAACCTGGAATTGTAACTAAAAACAAAAAACTGTTTTTACCAGGCGGCAGCATCAGGGCTGAAACACCAAACTGAAAGTCCCAGAAAGTGCAGTTCCTGTAGTGGCCACTTGAAGCCGTCTTGAGGGTGTCTACATTTTAAATACAAGCTAAAGTTACTATATGGTGTTTGGGCCTTATGCTCAATCTTTAATTGGATAAGTTGAGGATTTCTGAAGGATTATTATCAGTGTTTATTGGCTGTTTGTTGTAATGTTGCTGATTAGTTTCTAATTCCTCTCTGGTGTGATGATGTGGAACATGCGCTATTAATAATTCTCACAAGTATCTGTTTGGATAGACTCCGACCTCATTAATTGAGGACTTGTAATTGTGAAATTGTCACAGACTTAATGTGTTTAAGTTTGAGTTCAGCTTTGTTGGCAGTCCAGCCTTCGCTTTAGAGGATTGTCTGCTTGGTCGGGGGTCAGAAACCTTAATTATCAAAACAGACATTTTTGGGTAATCATTAACCAAGAAAAATAGAACTGCAAACCATATTTGAAAATCATAATAAAGCTGAGACAGTCTATTATCAACATTATTAATCGATGAAAATAATTAAACTCTGTTGTGTGCCATGAATATTTGATACTTTGTTTTATATTTGATACTTTAACATGTTTTTGCTGTATTTTATGAAATGATAGACCTGAAAAAAAAAAAACTTTTAAGATTTTTTTTTTGTGGTAAAAAAATCATTTTAGATCTACTTTGCAACAGAGGCTCTAAAACTATGAAGGCCACTGCTACTTGTCTTTGTGCGAACAAAATTCAAAGGTCCAGATCAGTGTTCGGCAATTCAGTTTTTTCAGTTGAATTCAATTTTATTTATAAAGCGCCAAATCACAACAACAGTAACCTCAAGGTTCTTTATATTGTACAGTAGATCCTACAATAATACATACAAAGAAAAATCCAACAATCACATGACCTCTTATGAGCACTTTGGCGACATTGGGAAGGAAAAACTCCCTTTGAACAGGAAGAAACCTCCAGCAGAACCAGGCTCAGGGAGGGGCGGGGCCATCTGCTGCGACCGGTTGAGGTGAGAGAAGGAAGACAGGATAAAGACATGCTGTGGAATATTAACAAGTATGATTCAGTGCAGAGAGGTCTATTAACACATAGTGAGTGGGAAGGGTGACTGAAGAATAATAATAAAACCATAGATCTGTAAACACAACAATACACTGGTTGTTCAAAAAGAAAATTACATTACAATTTCCATCCAGATTTTTTGTTTGTTTCTTGTAGATGACGCCCACAGCTATGGAAACTCAAGACCAGCTGATTGTGTCTGCTGATTTCCAGTATTTTGTACCAAAGCTCATAGATGTTAAACATTTGTAGCAACAGTGTTAATATGTAAACAGAAGTGGTGCATGTTGCCCCCCTCAGCTGAATAATCACCACTTGTTAATGACCATCACCAGTGTTGGGTGTTGTTACTTTGAAAAAGTAATTAATTATAGTTACTAGTTACTTCTTCAAAAAAGTAGCTGAGTTAGTAACTGAGTTACAAGATTCTAAAAGTAATTAATTACTTGAAAAGTAACTATTTCATTACTTTAAAAAAATGTTTAACCCTCTGGAGTCCAGGGTATAATTGGCCATTTTTAACTACTTTTGAATTGTACCTCTATATTTCACCTTTAAAAACTATTTCCTTTGCCTTGTTTGGTATCATCCTTTTCAGCACAACCTCACGTGTCTGAATTTACAGTTATGTTTTCATTTTGACATACTGGTGTTAGGAGTTGGGTTCTGGTTATGTGGTGTTTTTTGTCTGTATGTCTTTTTTGGTGCCTCCCTTTTTGTAGGCGGGGCAGTGAGTCACTGAACCTGGCACACCTGTTACTCATCAGCTGCATTCTTCAGAAGTGTTCTTTAGGAGCTACCTGACAGAAGACTAGTGTCGGAGTATTGGCGTTTTGGAGAGTCTGAAATTCTGCCCCTGCCTGCTGGAGCCGTTGGATTATTTCTGGTGACTGTAAGGAGTTTTGGTTCCTCCCTAGGATTTTTGCCTCGACTGGTTTGTTTTCCGTCTGGAGGTTTTGGCATTAAACAGTACCAAGTAAGCGCTCCAACTCTCTGTAAAGTTTACTTTAAGCTTTTCTCGGTTATCGGGCAAGACCCTCCTAATTCTCGTCCCTCTCCTTTTTTAGATCGAGTGCACTACCTGTGTGTGTTTCCATCACCTGCACGTCCTGGCTCCGCGTCCCCATTCATACACTGTTGTATATACTTTGTCCTTGTAAATACCTCCCCCCTCACTGTAAATAAACTGTCTTCACCGCAACTCTGCCTCTGTGCGTTCTGCTCCCTGGGTCCATCTGCATTTGCCATAACAAATGTATTAACACAATTGATCTAAAAGCAGACAAAAAACATAAAATCATAGTAAAAAAAGTTATATTTTTTACTGTAACAACCACAAAATGTTTATTGAATCATATTTCATAACTTTAAATGCAAATATAAATTGTCAATTTTAAAATCATACGCACAAGTTTTGCAAACAAAGTTATTTGCAGCCATTTACCTTTTGCCCTTTTTTTTAAATAACCATTTCAAACTATTTACATAACAATCAGCTGTTCCACATTCAATAAGATGCCACACAAATTATTTGTGCCACTCCAAAAATTTCTGTTGACTATAAAGGAGAACATCACAGCCTGATACCTGCAGCTCTGACAGGTCTCTTTTTCTGCTCTCTCTCTCTCTCTCTCTCACTCTTAAAACTTCCACCTCTTCCTAAACAACCAAATGTCATGTTGCCATATCATTTTTGATTGGTTGACATGGTATTGGCTTGCTAGCGCTGTCCTTAGACGTTAAACGTGGCAAAACTATTGAGGAAAAAACGCCACGTATATATTGTTTATCATGACTCTGGTTTTAGTGGCCTATCAACACAATTTATAAACTGGTATATATCACCTTGTTGCTTTGTCATCTTAAAGTGGTCATGTGATTGGCTTGCCACGACTACTTTGTTCTTCCTCAGTCAAACAGCAGCACTCATGCGATTGTTTTACCCCCTTTGCGCCAGGTGTTTGTGCCAAAAAGTGATCGCCGCCCGCAGGAGCGCGCGCAGCTGCTTAAAGCTGTAGCGCCCAGATTACTTACATAGACAGCTACTTCTGTGCAACTGATATAAAATGCTGTAAACTGAAGTCTGTTTGTTGATAGTAACGCGACTGCACCGCATTTTCTTGTTAGTAACTGTAACGGCGTTGTAACGATAGAAATAGTAATTAGTTAGATTACTCGTTACTGAAAAAAGTAACACCGTTACTTGTAACGCCATTATTCCCATCACTGACCATAACAGACAGTACTGGACAAAAGGAAGAAAAAAATTCCAAGTCCTTATTTGGGACCAGGCATTTGGGTCTTTAAGACTCCCTTCAAGCCTTCTGTATCAATAAATGAAGTGAAAACAAACATAGAAAAACATCTAGTTATATCAAGGCACATCAGTGTGAGGCTTTTACTTTATTTGTCTGTTATTGCTATAACAGGTTGACAAGCACCCATCACATCACATGACAGATATACGGCATGATGAAGTTTCAAGCTGTTACCTCATGCTGCTATTTGGGGCCGCAGCAGGCAGAGATGCTTCAGACTCTGTAAGATCTTCTGGATTGCCGGCAGAGCAGCGGGCTATCTTAAATGTAGTATATGTGGCTTTGCTCCACGCTCTATCTCACTGACTGTAAATTGTCCACTAATGTTCTACACTCTCATTATCCTCTTCACTAGCTCAAAATGTGCATCATCTGTTCACTCATTTGTCTTTCTGTCAATCTGTCTGGCTTATCCACATGCACCTTTAATCATGTGTCCATTACAAGAGGCTCTGTTTTCCCAACGTATCAGATTTATAACGATGTCAGTGAAGCGTCAGTAGCAGATGCACCATTACCAGGGTAATGCGGTAGCGGGATCTGAGACACAAAGCTACAGCCTCACTTGATCCTCTATGAGGTACGTGCAGTCATATAATGGTACATTTGCTATAGCCGTGCATAAGAGCTTAAGCCTCGAGGCTGTCTCTGTGGAAAACTGTGTTGTTATTCTGCAAACCAGATGGCTTTTTACTCCACAAACGGCACGAGTAAAGACAGACAGTCGAAAAAATCATTTAAGCATTTTAGAATCAGAGTTAATTTCCATCCTTCACATTTCCATTGGTAAAAAAAACAGCAAAAGCGACACTCTGGGGTCCACTTGTAAAGTTTTCACACAGAAACACAAACACAAATGATTGGTCGCACATATTTGCTGAAAACAAAACTAATCTCACCTCTGTTTTCAGGCTAGCTGGTACTCTCCAACACTCAACTTCAAAAAGGCTTGAAATATTCTATTACCTGTTTGAAAGTTCATAACTTCAACATAGAGGCAGGAGAGCAGAGCAAATAACCCACAAACTTTGGTGAAATTGAAGATAATGACAGTGCAGATGCTGAAGACACAGACAGGCTTGAATCCTGAAGCCAGATTTCCTTAATTTTGACTTACAGCAGATCAGCAGGTGCATACTAACTGTGGCAGACTGGTGCACAGTAATGTTGGCCTTGCACTCACATGTAGAAGAACAACTCTACTATGATGTAACCGAATTATAGAAACTGAGGTACAAGTGGATCGTTGGCCCACTGGAATCCTGAAGTGTCTTGATGGTTCAGGTTATGACCATGCCTCTGCCACTGTGGAAGCTAAAGTGGAGAGCAAAATACGATCAAGTCTTACTTTAGGACTATTGTTTATTCTAACCAAATGCCAAAATGTTCTGTTTATTCACTGGAATGTCATCATTTGATAACTATAACCATGGAAATACAGCGAAATCACAGAATTCCATGTGACTCACACATACAGTCAATCACTCAACTCATTACGTTTATAAAACACACCTGTTCACAGAATCAATTATCAGTTTCTTCCATTGCAACCTGTCCACCAACTCTGGGAAGACCAGAGAGCTGTCCAAGGACATCTGGGACAAGATTTGTAGTATGACCCAAAGAACACCATCGCAACAGTCAAGCACAGAGGTGCAAACTTTAGGCTGTTTTTCTGTTAAGGGCACATAATGGCTTCACCACACAGGAAGGCCAATGGATTTGACCATTGGCCTTCCTTAAACTTTTGGATGAAAACTTGCTTCCCTCAGTCAGAACCCTGAAAATGGGTCATGGATGGGTCTTCCAGCATGACAATGACCCAAAACATACCACCAAGGCACATTGTGTGTGTTTGGGATCACTGCCATGCTGAAAACTTGAAAGCATATCAGATGCTTTCCAGCTGGTATTGCTCTGTAGATCGAAATCTGCATGACAAATTTGGAAATCACTACAGTTTAACCAGGTGGGCATTTTTAAAGTGCGTGCTGCTGATTTATATACTCTAGACAAACTATAGTAATCCAATTGCTTTAATTTACTGCGCAAGCTGGTCTGTGGTGTATCAGGAAAAATGAGTATTAGTCAGTTCTTGTGTTTACCTGACTTTATGTAGATGACTCAAAGTGAGGTTTTGAAATCACAGAAGGTAAAAAATGTACCAACATACCAAAGTCTGTTCAGGGTTTTTGTTTGTTTGATTTTTAAATAACCTTGGACGTGTGAAATTTAATGAACAGACCCACAAAATCTAATTTAGATGTACCATCTCGAATCAGCCCAACCTTCATGACTCGGTATACAGGCGCACTTCTCTGAGAGTTTTAAAGTTTGATATTCTTTAAAGAACTGAGTCCATCAGGAAAGTGAAAGGTGCAGGGTGGCGTTTCCTGTCATCACACGCAGTGAACAAGCTCTCGATGCTTTACATTGTTACAGTGAATATAGTATAAATTCACAGTATTTAGTGGAACTAACATACAAAATACTTGATTGTTTCTTTAACATATCACAGAGAAAGAATCTGTGTCTGACACTTGCTGACACTCGGTATCATCGCAAGACAAGGATCAGCTTGTTTGAACACTTTGCTGAAGCTACATGAAGTTAAACATTCAAACTCACGCTGCTATATTTTTATGGCTGCAACACTACATCAAATGGAAATACTCTGGATGTTTTGTGCACGTCTCCCTCGTAATTCTGTCTGACACGCAGTCTCTCTTATCGCCACTGGAATTTCAAATCAGTTCTGTGGTTTGGAATAAAGCTCAACAGCAGAGCTGGGAATCCAGCACAGTAACCGTCAAGCTACTGTTGGATCTTTGCACACAGGTGAAACTGTAAAATGAGGCTTTTTTCTGTGTGTGATTTAAATTGAAGCTTTTGTTACCATTTCACTTTGAAGCTTTGTCGCCATTTAATTTTTGCAGTTCAGTTTCAGGGATCTTACACAATTATTCACACAGAAGCTTTACAATCTTTTCCTTTTAAATAAAGTAAAAAATCAAAAGAAGAGATGCCATGCACTGAAAACCTCTGATGATTATTCTTGTTTGTGCAGCACGAGTTATGGTGAGCAATTACATTCAGTTTTCTGCAAACTTCAGAAAATTGGTTTCCATCTAGTCTGAGACTTGGCTCAATTACAGAAAATTAAGAGATTCTTCATTTTTGTTTTCATGCTATTAACCGTCAAAATTCTCTCCAAACAAAGATGTGCTTCTGTCCCAGCTTCTGAATTTTTAAGTTGACTGTTGAGACTCTTTTTCAGACATTACATACACCCCATTTCCTAAAAGGCATCTGCAAATATTACATCAGACTACAGTCTGAAATGAGGCTAGTGATTTAAGTTAGGCTACACTTGTAACAAGGCTGGTCGAGGTAATTTGCCGGATAAGACCACCAGCTCCACTGGCAGTGATTAGTGACTTTCATGTGAGGGATTTTTGATGCCCACAGACATTAAAACCAACCGAGGACATTGCTGTTAAGGCTCGCCAATTAACAGATCTTTCTTTCCCTTTCCTTTTTTTTTCAGGCTGTGAATGTTTCATTAATTCACATTATGAGAACTTTGTGAAAATTGGTTTCACTTATTCCTGCGAACAGAGCTGGGAGCAGCTCAAACCCCCGTATTAAAAACATCAGAAGTATATAGAACCGCGTTCGGTCCCCTTTGACCAATTTGTTGTGTCAGGCTCTGCTCTGCTTGAGGCTTTTCTGAAAATGTCATGAGCTCATGTAGTGTGATAAGCTTACCTCCATAATGAACTCTCGGTCACGCTGTTGAGGTTGAAGTCAAATAGTTTGGTCAGCATCAGAATCACCTACAAAACAAAAAAAAGCGTTGCAATTAGTGGCCTATGCAGACTTATTAATCCAGTGAGTGGTGGCGTGTCAAACGGCAGCAGCGTGACACCAACGCTTTGAGGAAGAATACAGTTTGGCAGAAGCCATAAGTCATACCCCCTCCACCAAGTCAGCCTCAGACACTAATTTTTATGTATACTGAAACACAGGTTTTTGTTGTGACTGTATAACATAGACCTGACACAGAAAAAGTCCTGGTGTGTTCTTTCTCTGCCTTCAAAACCAAGTTTACCTGCTGTGCAGCCTGCCTTGAGTTTTGGGTGCGTTATGCTAGCAGATGCTAATGTGGACTCGAGCTGATGAGCGTTAGTTAGCTCAGTTCAGACTACAGTGACATCATTTGAGGACAGCTCACTCTTCTGGTGTTTGCTTTCCTAAAGAGCAGGAAAAGGTGGGAGTCTCCACTTCTGCTCAAGAGGTTCAGGAGAGCGAGCAGTGAAAAAAAAGAAACTTTTCTGGGAAGTGAATGCAAGCTCTCTGCAGCTTTTCAGAAAATACACATGAATCCGTTTCTTTTCACATAGTGGCTAAAAGCAAATACTCAATCTGACCAGGACGTTTTGCAAACAGCGCTACTGATTTCCATACCTGCTTCTATATTTATTCAAATGGGATTTTGGGACTACCGGCAACACATGTACAGCCAAACACAGCTTTTGCATGTTGTGCTGGTTAGCAGTTTGACTTTATAGGTTGGACGGTGTGCTCAGGAGATTGTGATTGCGATCTTTTCTCACTCACTTCCTGTTGTGCCATTTGTCTCCCGCAGATGTGGCTTGAAATCGGTTTAAATTAGAAGAGGAAAGCAGGGAGTTTCTCCACAGAGCCCATGCTATCTAAACTACTCCAGCCAATAGTATGATTAACTGCTATCACTAAATCACTTTATCAGAGCATTTCCAAAATTAAATCCATCCATCCATTTTCTGCCATTTATCCAGGTTTGGGTCAGAGGAGCAGCAGTCTAATCTCCACCACCTCCTCCAGCTCTCGTGAGATACTGACGCATTCTCAAGTCAGCAGAGAGACATAATCTCTCCAGTGTGTCCTCAGCCTGCCTCATGAGGTCTGCTTCTAGCAGAACTTTTCCGAAACACCTCACCGCCTTTTTTTGCCCTGACTACCTTAACTGGCCCCTTGCAAGCCAGCCTGAGCCCCGACCCCCTTAAGAGGACACTAATTTATAATAATAATGGATTGCATTTATATAGCGCTTTTCGAGACCCTCAAAGCGCTTTACAATTTCTGTCACTTATGACCCTGATCGTCTTTGTTCAGTCACTAGCAGCTGGTAAAGGTTGAATCATAAGTAAATTAAAAGCTCTGTGTTCATGCATAGCTTTGTTTTTCCCACAGCAGGCAGCTAAAATATCAGCATCACTATGTTCATTCTCTTTGTGGAATAACCACAAGACACCTGATCTCCTTCACCTGACGCAGTCACTCATCACCGAGCCAAAGTTGTGACTTGTCTGCAAACCTCATCCTAGCCATCACAAACAGTGAAGCCAACCATAACTAAATTACATTTCTCTAGCGTGTCCTCAGTCTGCTTCATGAGCTCTGCAGACGTCTCGTGTTTCCTGTATTTCCTTATGAACAGAACTGGGAACAAAGGGCAGCCCTGGTGAAATCCAACAGCAAGTGTGCGCAAGAGTCTGACTCCCTGAGCAGCCCTCAGAGCACAGCACACCCCAAGAGACGTGGCCTCCAAGTGCATACAACAAACTCCAGCACGTTATTTGTCCCATCATGGACGATTTGTGAAACACGGGGTGTCGGCGTTGGAAGCGTACATTTAAATGTAATTTAATTTCAACACCACCCATATGTGTGAGCAGCTTCTTCTGCACACGCTGCAGTTGCTTAGCATGATCGTATCTAATTGTTTCAAAGTCATTACTTAATCGCATAAGGCTGATTCTAAACGCCATAAATATTCCTTATTCCGCTCAGACCCCGAAGGTGCCAGCAATGAAGAAAAGTGGGTCAGCTAAAGTCTGGGGGGGAAAACAGATTGTGAGTTTCCGTGCTGCTTTACTTCTTTTACCCTTTGAGCAAAATGTGATGTTTCTGCCTCTGTTTACTTTGTGACTGGAGGTATATTTGAAATGGATAAAACTCAGAAGAGGCAGGAAAATGTTCTCAGGGAGCGCCGCGGTTTCACTTTAATATACTCTGTTTTCTAACAGTTGTGCTGAGTCCTTCCTTTTCCATGCCGTTTCCTTTTGATAAAGCTGTGTATTTTGCCGTGACCTTTCCATTATCAGATAACCCCTATGCATTGTGGGTAACTCAGGGCGCAGCAGTCTAGTTATATGAGGTGGGCGACTCTACCGGTTGTGTATATCTAAATATCTATTCACGTAGTGCATTGTTTGCGACGGCCTGGTTCATCCTTATCTCTGACTTTGCTGTCAGGGATATGTGTTGCTTCCCACTGCACACGCTAACATAAAGAACTTAAATTTGTGTAGTTTATACTTGTTGCCTTTAAGACGTACCACACTGTGCTAGACCAATATCCAGCTGATTCCCCTCGGCCTGACTGCCTTTGATACCTCCGCACTGCCTGTTACGGAGGCAGCAGCTGAACCGCCGAATGACTTGTGTGACTTTGTGAAACAGCTCCACCAGCATGGGGTTCCTGTGAGTACAAGCAGAACAGATGCACCTTGGGTAGCAGAATTACATTGCGAGGTTGGGGCTCCTGTGATCAGGCTTATTAAGTATGCGCTAACATCTGCAGCCCCTGAAACACTCGAAACGTGCGGTGCACTTGGCCGACCCGCAGCTGGCGGGGTTTCGGAGTCGAGGATGTGTTGTGGAAAATAACCGTCAGGACAACAACTAGTAAAAAGGCATTGATTAAGAGCAGTTCAGGAAGTGGCTGGCTGTTTTCAGTGTGGGGAGAATTGGCCCGGGGAATGAATAACCTTAAATGTCCGGACTAGACCTTTGCATGCTAATGACTGACCAAGTCCATTTAGCTGCCCAGCTGGAGGCTGAATTCACAGCCGCGCCACACAGTTTCCTTCTTTCTCTCTACTCGCTCTCTTTATTTCCTTTCGTCTTCACTTCCCAACACTGTTTCTGTGTAGGAGAGGGAGAGAAGGGGGGAGGTGAAGGTGAGGGTAATGATGCAATTATGTTTTTAACATCTCTGAGCCACTTTGCTGCGTGTTTGTGTACGCGCCTGGTTTCTGGGGGAGGTGAAGCAGTTAAGCTTTTACATCCCTAAGTCGTCCCTTGTGACTTGTGTACATGTTTGCGCATGCATATTTGTGTGTGTACATGCTGTGAAAGGTAGAGCTCTGAACTCTGGATGGAGTAGTAGCCCGATGACTTGGCTGCATTAGTTGAAGGGCAGCGTGCGTACAGGCCCTTCTGTCTGCCACATATGGAGACTGTGTGGGCTGCCATCAGCGAGCGGCCCTGTCAGATGGGCTCCCACTGGAAAGTGCATATGCTCCATCACTGCCTGTGCCAATTAGGCCTGTGGGCTTCTCCTACTGTAAATACTACGATGAGGCAAGTCTCTTCTCCATCAAGGCCAGAAGAAACCACCTCTGCACAGACACGCACTAACTTCTGACAGTTTGGAGAAGTGCAGGAGAGCATGAAGGCATCAGAAAGAGATGGGACATAGCTGGTGTTACAGCAGGAATCAATGATTAGGAAAAAGCTTTAAAACAAGCTTCATGCAGGCTCACGCTCACGCCTTTGCAAAATACTGTATCGTATCTCTTACAATGTCGGTGTATATTCGTTTGGACAGGCGGCGGTGTCACAAATGTACAGTATGTGTCCCATACAACGACTGGAATGATGTCCACTGATGAAACAGTTGCTGCCATATGTCAAGAATATACAATAATGTGGCTTCAGGATCACCAGCCGTCCCTGCCTGCCCGACTCGAGATAACAAGACAAACAGAAACGGCATTGTTATGGTGGGCGCTAAAGCTAAAGCAGCAAGCTGTAACTTTTGCTCACTGAAACTAAAACAAGAACAACAGCTAAGCTAATGTCACGGGCATGAAGCTGCTCAGCTTGTTCCTGTTGACTGAGCAGAGGTGTTTTGTTCGTTAGGCCACTTAACACTGACCTATGAACCTGTCAAGCATTAACAAGCACCTGGTTCATCAAGGGATGAACCAGTGTTGTGTCTACATGTAACAGACCACTTAGCAAAGAGCCGATTTTGCAGCACCTCATTTGTTCTCATTTCTTTTGTTGAATCTATGCCAAGGAAATGCAACAGTTTGACAGGCACAAAATAGTGTTTTTGCACCAAGAAGGTGATTCCCAGAGTGCTATTAGCCTAAAAACTGGCACATCTCAGTACAGTGTGCAGTGCGTCCTGTGTGGACCAAAAATAAACCTATACCCAGGGAACAGTATCTGAAAGCCATATCCTTAAGAAACAGGGAATAAAATCCAAATATGCAGCTTCAAAATTGTTGTGAGTATGTATGTAGGAGGTCAGCAGAGAGTGTCTGCAGCTATTTGTAAAACAAAGAGCTCTGAAGCTCCTTCAAGAGTCCTGGAAAACTGAAGACTTTTAAAGAAATAACAATAACAATTTGGTGTTGAACAATAAAGGTGTTCGTACCAAATACTGACTTCTCATTAGAACTGTAGAAACTGTGTAGGTTTGCATATATTTCCTCTTTTGTTTCATCAGCATTAGATATCATATAGCACAAAGGGGATCAGACTAAGCAAACAGATGTGTCTGTTTTCAAACGGCATCACTGCAGTTTCCAAGAGGTTACACTTTTACTTCAGCTCAGGGCTGAACGAAAACAAAATAACTCGTTTCTTTGTTTCTTTGGCCACAATCAAACCATCAAAATTTAATTCATCCTTTGCTCAAGTCCCAAAATTGCGATAAACTCGACAAGCTTCCACTGAAGGACAAAGTTCAAAGAAAGAAACGAGTTTGTCTCTCACAGTTGTTCAAGAAGGCCTTCAGACGTACAAAGAAAAAGTCCAACAATATTAGTCATGCAAAGGGAAGCCGTAGCTGGAGGTAAGGATCAGTAACAACTGTGTCTGTGCAAAGCTTTAGGTATTTAAAATATCTCCCTATTATTTCTTTTTAATCAAAAGTATGCCTTTGCTGCTAGCAAACACTGTTATCTCCTATACTGTTTGGTAATTGTCCTTGGATAGAGGAGAGAAAATATCATCATGGATCAGAATTCCCAAACATGCATATACAAACAACAATTACCGTTTCCTGGGGCGTGAGAAGGCAGAATAAACAAATATGAAATGCAGAGCATTAGCACGTATTCTGAAGCTTCCAAAAGAAGGAAATGTGCTGCGTTCATGTTCTGCAGGGCATTATGAACTATTTGTTTTTCTCATCTCAGTTTTGTAATCACGTGAGACCAGATTTCTCCAGGGGACAGGGCTTTGTGCACCATTTCATTACTGCGAAAAAAGAAGATTCGAGCAGAAAACATACAAACAAAAGTTTGTTGCCACAGAGACGCATTTAAGTTTCCTTTTAATCTACAAATTAATTCTGCAATGAAGACTCGGGGAGGAAAAACAGCGCAATACACACACGAAAAGATGTAAACAAGTTTTACCTGCCGACATTTGGAGATGCCTCAAACTGTCAGGCTCATGGGGAATCATTGAGTCAGGAACGCGCCTCTCTGTGGATTAGCCTGTCACATCTTCCTTTGGAAAATGCACCACTTGTGCCTATTGCTAATATAAAAGTAAAACATGCCTGGGAAACATAGTTTTCAGCTACTTGTCACAAATCTAAAAATAATGCAGCTTCATCAAGATCAGAATTTATCAAGGCCTGTCTGGCAGCAGTTCCCGGGGAGGATATATGCATATACACACACACCACTGCATGCTAATGTTCACCAATCGGGGGGTGCTTATCAGTAAATAATCAGTCTTCTGTGGTCTCATTTGACCTGATTTCTCTCCACCATGACACCTAGAAGCTGTAGGAAAGTTGCACCATTAAATTCATATTTCCTCCTCCTCCTCTTTTTTTTTTTTTTAAGGTATCAGAAAACGTGCATTTTCTATTTTCACTTCCATTGGAGCAGATTATTTTGTGTGTGCTTGTGATGTTTGCAGAGATGTTTATGGAATACTGAGGAAGTCTGCAGCCTGCTGTTTCATTTGTCGCCTCTTTGATCCCCGCAGACCTGTCAGCTTTGTTTCGTTGTTTCTTTTGTGAAGACGATGATGCAGTCTCAGGGTTAACCACTAGTGTTTTCCCTGAAACGTGGCTTTTTGCAGCCTCTAATTGGTTGTTACCCTTCTTTGCAACTTGCGCATTTTCTTTCAGCACATCTGATGGATGTTGTGTATGAAAATTATCGCAATTAAGTAGCCAATCTTTCAAGTGTGGAGCTGTTAACGCATTTGAAGACATGAAAGGCTTCAGAAAGATATTAACAGGATACTTGCTGGTAATGAGCATTGCAGTGTTTTAAACTGTCACATTTTGCTGTGAAGTAAGAGGCGAAATAATGCTGCGCTAACGTGTGAGCGATGATTTATCATGCAAAGCCACAATACCCTTACCTTCTCACGTCACATATTCAGCGTATTTGCATCTACACAGCTGCTTTTCTCATCACTCCCATTTGAAACAAGAAATCTTCTCCTAAACCAGGAAACGCAGATTTGGCCAAGTGCTTTTTTATTTTATTTTATTTGAAATGATGATGATGATGACCTATAGAGAGCTTAGCTGGGATTGCTGGTAAGCTGCCAGTGGATGCTGGACTTGGCTGAGGCTGCCCTTTGTTACCAAATCTGTTCATAACTTTTAGTGCAGCCAAGGTTCACTCTTCAGTGACCTCAGGATCACGGCTTTTTTGGGGGGAACAATGTGCTCCACAAATTGCTTCAGCTCACACTGGGACAATTTGAAGCGACATTCGAAGGAGCTGGGACGAATTAACGCCTCCACGTCTGAGGTCATATAGTTCACGACCAGACAAGAATGGATTGACCACTTCAAGCTGGGAATTCCCCAAGTGGATGATTTCAAGTATCTTGGGGTCTTTTTCAAATGTAATGGTAGTGTGGAGGAGTGCCGTTTTTCACGTCATGGGGATTTTATACTAGTCTGCTATGGCAAAGAGAGAGCTGGGCAGATTTGATCCGAACACGACAGGAAGGTTCAGGCAAAACTCCTGGTAGTGACCAAAAGAATAGGATCGCAAATACAAGTGGCCTCTTGCTCCAAAGAATGTGTGAGCACTTTGCCAAATGCAAATGTTTAAGCTGCCAGCAGCTGCTGCTCATCTGCAAGCTGCTTTACAACCCACCTCCACCACAGGTTTTATTTACATGCTGTTTCTGGGGTTTGTGTTGTCTCCCTTCCCCTGGCTTTTCCTGTATGTACATAGAAGAGACAGAACCATATCACCAAATATAAACGATTGTAAGTGAAAATATTCTTTTGATGATAACAGTTTTGACTGAACTGTTTTCTTCTTAGCAATCTTACATATATATCATAATCTTATTGCTAAATGGCACACATCTCATATGATATATATCTGTGTGTGTGAAAGCATGGAACAAAACCTGCTCAGTGTTGAATTTGTGTACTTGCACAAGAATTGTGTTACTGCTGATGTTCCTGTGAAGAATGCGCATTTAGTCAATAAATCACTGTTTAGCACTTTGTCATAAAGAGGAGATAACGCCTGACACAATTACTGAAAAGAAATGCACGGATATTCGTCCTGCTGATAACAGACGGCGCATCACTCCACGCACATAACAGGCTCACTGTGCTGAATGGAGAGCCGAACAACAACCTTGCCTCAGTTGAGAGAAACGTCATCTTCCTATGCAGGTCATTTAAACAAACAGAGTGAATATATGAATTTTAATCACAAGTATCACTTCTTGTGTTGCCCTGGGATATTTTTTATATGAAGTAATAAAAAAAATGACTTGATTCATGTAATGCACGAAAGACTATCGACTTTTGGGAAGTTTATGAGAAGCGCTGCAAGCGGTGCCTTGCCCAGAGACAGATGCATTTGTCCCCAAGCGGTATTAATAAAGTACAGTCAGGAGTTTTAATACAACAAAGGCAGAGGTCATGCTGTGAAGAGGCAGCTGGAGCCTGGAAAACACAGTCGTGGAAATCTGTCATGTCATCTCTTTGAAATCTGTTATCATATGTACAGTAGATGGACTATAAACATCACACGAGAGGAACTTTACTGCTGAACGTGATTAATTATTTAAATTGGTGCTGTTAGAAGCACCGCTGTTTGGCTAATTGTTTAATATGCTTATAAAGAAATTTATAACAACTTCATCCCCAGACAAGACACGGTGGCAGCGGCGAGAAAAAAGAACTCGTCAACTTTGTCAAAGGGAATTGGGCTCACTGATTTTGTGTAATTTCATCCCGTTTGGATGCTTTAGGGCTGGGTAGCTGATGCCCAAGGCAATGCTAGATTAAAAGAAGCTCCCTTAGGACCTGCCTGGAGAGCAAACCGATGGTGGTAACTAACAAGCTCTTATGTTTTCTCCCTTTGTTCACATAATTCAGAATTAAAGATTCCCTGTTCTCATCATTTGCATTTGATTAAAGATGATTAGATAAGCTGTGATAAAAAAAGAGAAAAACACTTCAGTGGCTCCTTTTACCTCCGCTGCAGCTTAATCAACATGGACATCAATGTAGAGCTGACATTGACCCTCTTTTGTTGTAGGCCTTCTTCTCCTGTATCATCAAAGCACCGCATAAATTGCTCTTGCAAATGTTGACATTTTACATTTAATTCATTTCGTGATGCATTTCTTTAAAGAGACACTGACAGTATTTAAAGTGAAGATGGAAAATTAGACGATGATAAGACAAAAGACGATAAGGCTTTTCAGGGAGGAAATTGACACGTCTGTTAAGAGGAATACATCGTAAAGGGATGTAAATTAATCACACTGGTGACCTTGTCTCAACGCTGCCGTAATGAGATGATCAAGCATCGTCCCCTGGGAGTCTGGACGCCTTTTCCCACATGTTAATTGACAGTTGTATCACTGCCCACGCAATTAATAGAAGCATCGAATCATGCAGCACGCAAAGTAATATACAGATTGCTTTGCTGCAGCAGAACATCAAATGACGTGACGTGTGCGCTGCGGTCGCTGCTTTCAAGAGACGCCAGGAAGGTCAAAAGCAAATATTCAGACTTCACTCGGGCCGAGATACTTTTGGCATTTGATCCGTCTCCTCGTGATACCATTCCTGACCAAGAATTCAACCTAGCCCACACAGGAAGTCATTCAAGGCCAGGCAGTCGAGCCAGCCGGGGCCTTGGCTCCAGTGTGCGTGTACAAGCTGAGGCAGAACCCATGCTGGCTCCCCTAATGCAGGAATAAATCCAAGGACAAATGAGCAAGTTTGGCAGGACTGAAAGTGAGAGCAAAGCAGGCGAATCAGAGGAATTGAGTCATTTCTCTCACTAAGTATCAGCTGTAGATGCTCAGTGGCATCTAACCACAGAATCCATTTGCAGACGATGCAACGAGAACTATTGATCTGAATAGGTGTCATTACCTGCAGGTTAATGTGGAGGACAAGAGTAAACATGATCAATGTCTATCTGCTGTGGCCTGTCTGCTTGGTGTCAATGATGGGCCTACACTGTATCCTCAGCTCGATACGACTGCTTCTTACACTGCTGAGATAAATAGCTCCTAAAATTAGAATCCTTAGGATATATTCGTTACATCAAACTGCATTTTATCTTTTGGATTCAAGATGTGTTCTGGTGCACGCTGGACTAACAGGAAACGCTGTACGCACATACAGGATGTGTGCTGGAGGACAACCGTCATCAAATGCACACATTTATTGTAAAGTAGAATCCTTTTAAATAAGGGTAGAGGCACTCTGAACTCATTGGTGGTGTTGCAAGTGTATCTCTATTCCAAGGTGTCCACATGACACCCGATCCCCCTCTAATTTTGTCTTACACAGAAATAAAATATATAAAACTATATTTCTAATGTCATAGTCATTCGGGTATATTTCGGCATAAAATGTGAAATTTCTTGTCTTGACAGTCATACCCACCAAAACCACTATAAACCACCTCCTCAGTTTGCTCAGTGGGATAAGAAAAGGACCTCAGACAGACGGCCATAGTGATCGATGTAGCTATACCAAGTGATGACAAAGTCAAGAAGAATGAAAATGAGAAGCTCCAGAAATATAAAGCGCTGAGCTGGAGCTGGAGAAGCTGTGGAGGGTGAAGGCAACAGTGGTTCCTGTGATAATTGAGGCACTCAGAGCTGTGACTCCCAAACTGGGCGAGTAGCTCCTGCAGATTCTAGGAATGACATCCAAGATCTCTGTCCAGAGGAGACAACAGCAAAGATACTGCACAGAACCCTCGAGCTCCCTCTGATAGACGACCCGAGCTTGAAGGATAAAGACCGTTCGCATATTTAGTCAAGTTAGAAAAACTTATTTGTTAAGGACATCTGTTAAATTAAATGTGTGTGTGTGTGTGTGTGTGTGTGTGTGTGTGTGTGTGTGTGTGTGTGTGTGTGTGTGTGTGTGTGTGTGTGTGTGTGTGTGTGTGTGTGTGTGTTCACATTCGTTATTCAATGGCCTTCAACTAACATGAGTTTAATGGAGAAGGTCAACTACACTAAAATAAAATAAGAACTACAGGACAGGTGAAACACTTATTCCAAGACAGTTTTTATGAAATAAACAACATTTCATAAACTATTCATGTCATGTTCCTGGGTCTGCTGACCCAGCGTTTTAAGTTCTAGTTTATTTGGATGTTGTTTATGTTTAAGTTCATTAGATTAGCGAAGTTCATTTGGTTATTAGACCCCTATTAGTTTCCCTCACCCTTTGTGTTTCATGCTGCGTGTCTTATGTTATCAAGTTTGTATTATCATGTCTGTCTCATGTTTCCTGTTTTATTTTGAAGGAGTCGTGTGTTCTTTGTTCATTGTATTTAGTTTCACTTCCCTTGTCCTGTCATTAGGCTCATGTCAGTCAGCTGTTCCTCCATGTGTTCCCACTTCCCCTGATCACCTCCTGTGTATTTAAGTCCTCTGTTTTCAGTGTGTGATTGTCAGGTCGTCTGTTGTCCACGCCATGTTTCCTATGCCATGTCATGCTTCCAAGTTTCTTGTCTAGGTTTTTCTTATTGTTTGTTTAGATTTCCCAGTTTAGGTTTGTGTTAATTTTGCTTCAGTTTGCCTTGCCCTTTGTTTGTACCTTTTTGACCAGCCATATTAAACGGCTCGCTTTTTGTTAATATTTCAAGTTCTGTTCCCTGTTCCTTGGAGTCTGCGTTTTGGGTCCTTTTGTCAACCCCTACAGTCTGCCCTCGCCAGACTGTGACAATTCAAGTTTTTTTTTTTTTTTATAGCACACATACTGTACAAGGTTTTTTATGACAAATGTTTGTTATCACTCTCAGAGGAAAAGGACCAAGCACAGGACACAGAGACGAAATAACATTTCTGAAATCTGAAAAAAATGAAAATAAAATAAAATAAAAAAATAAATAAATGGAACCAGGTGAAAGGTCCATGAAAACAGCAACCAGCTAAAGTTTCACAATAACACTGAGAAGTGGCAAATCCAGCACAAGTGAGACAGATCAGGTGGGACATACAGTTCTCAGGGACAAATAACTACCAAAGGAACAAAGTAAGACTGACAGCAGTGTAAGTAACTAATTACCAAATAAAAACAGGAAACTTACTAGAAACCAAAAGCACGACAGTCTGCACATCAGTCATCAAATAAGTAAAAATGATAGCTGTGCTATACTTGCATCTCAAATAATCTCTCTGAAAGAAAAAGTTTATTTTTTTTCCTCTCACGCTGTGAATCGCCGCTCTCTGTCACTCTCTGAAGCCTCAGTGCACACTCACCCAATGAAACAGCAGAGAGGGGGAGAAACGGCTTTTGCCAAGCGAGCGAGATGATTTTATGAAGCAGTAAGATGGGCCTACAGTCGGGAAAGTTTTTTTTAGGCCTTTTTGAAAGAGAAATATCTGTAAGGGGATATAAAAAGTGGCTAAATCTAAAGACAAAGTCACTGCTGAGAGAGAGCGATGCCAGGCGTCACAGCAGGGAGGGTTTGGAATTTCTGATTTTAGAAAAAGACAAAAACTTGAACACAAACACAAACCCAAATAGCCAGATATTGCTGTGATGCCTTTATTGCAAAGTTGTGACACAGATGCCATCATTGGGTGGGTCAAACACAGCATGTACTTACAACAGGCTGGACGCAAACAAGGCAAATTCCTATTAAAATGTCGGTCTAAGCAAATGAAATGAGTCAAGATGCAGGAGTGATCGATGGTTGACCTGCTTCTGCCAGCCTCTCTATAGGATTTAATGGCATTCCTAACACCATCCAATTACTTACCATGGTATCATTTGGGTTGCACTGACGCCTGGATGCTGTTGGAAATTTCATACTGGACCTTTTCCAAGTTAATGCATAAATTAATAAGGGGCTGTGGGAAGGGGCCGTGGAGTCTATTGCTGAGGATTGAGGAGTGAACTCTAAAATACAGCTCTGCCATAGAGAGAAATACACTGCAGAGTTGGTGGTAAACCATAACTT
The DNA here is from genome assembly GCF_964374335.1 of Astatotilapia calliptera. Taxonomy (NCBI): domain Eukaryota; kingdom Metazoa; phylum Chordata; class Actinopteri; order Cichliformes; family Cichlidae; genus Astatotilapia; species Astatotilapia calliptera. The sequence goes on from NC_137427.1 coordinate 2,898,491, forward strand.
TCCCATCTGTTATCTGCAAGTATATTTATTGCTTACTGTGGCTTCCTATAGCCACAAAACAAAGGCTCAGCTCACTTCTGCTTATTATAAAAGAGTAGATTGAACCAGCAGGATTCTCTGTGGTCAGCTAAAACCAGCAGAGGGAGGGAGTCCTCAGGGAAGCCGGCAGTAGATTGAGAAGAGACGAATTACCAACTGGCAGGTGTATAAGTAGCTTTAAGTTTTTATCAATAATGATTTATTGACCAAGAACGAGATCCATAACAAGGGGAACTGACCCTGTAACAGTCATTTAATTTTTAGTAACAAAATAAAGGCCTGAACAGATGAGTTTCGGCGTGGATGTTTTCCACAACACCTAAATGACTCATCAGTGAAATGACTGGAAGCTCTGAATAAGACAGCAAACCTTCTACCTGACTAATATTTGCAGCAGTTGAGCTGTCAATTTCAATTCAGACTTGAAATGAAACTTATCCCGACTAAGATCAAACCACAAAGTGAATCTGTGAAAGGTCACCGTCTAATTTGTCAAACGGTTATAAGCAGATTGATTTGTGGGCTTTGACAGTCGCTGTAAAATCTGCACGTTTTCCTCGCAGTAAATGACATTTTCAGATCTTCACTGTGGTTGGAGAAATGCGAATGGAGGAGCTTTATTGCACTTCACAATGGCGTATTCAGTGAAATGTAATTACTGTTGTGTATCCAGGAGATATTGTGATTAGGAAAGGATGTAAAAGCGCCTAAAGGAGCAAGAGCCCAGCTCAGCATTACAATTCTTTTACTCTTCTCATCATATTTGCCTTATCAGCACTTACATGTAATTTGCCTGATCAGTTTCACTGCCTGCATATTTACCTTCTATAATTAAAAATTGGTTCAGTGCTGGAGGAGGTAATTGCTAGTCATGCGTAAGGCTGCACCATAAATGAGGACGTGTATAAAAGAGCATTTGGAATTCAAATTCAAATTCAAATTTTATTTGTCACGTACACAGTCATACACAGTACGATATGTAGTGAAATGCTTGGACAACTGCTCGTGACCTAAAGAGAACAAAAAAAGGAAAAGGCTATGAATAAGATAGGAAATAAATATGAAAAATTAAAAAGGGTAAATTTAACTAGGAAGGAATAGAATATAAATTAAGGTTAAAAATGAAATAACTGTACAACACAAATTAGAATGAAGGGTAAATTTAACTGTGAAGAATAAGATAAAGATAAATATATAAATTAAAGTTGAAAATAAAATAACTGTACAACAAAATACACAATATAGAACTATATAAGAATGTATGAAGAAATCTAAATATAAATAAATATATACACAAAATTCATTTTCTGATGGTTTCAGAGACAATAGGCAGGAATGCCTTTGAGTGTCAGGTAGAAGAAGCACTAAAATTGTCACGAGATACACAGACAGCAGCCCACATCTCTTGTAAATATGCTACTTGTGGACAACTGGTCAGTTCTAATGCCTCAGCCTCAACCTGAGCTTGGGTCCATACTGAAATGCCAACATCTCAAAGCTTTGCAGAGATTCAAAGAGGTCTGGTGTTGTGCTAATTGGCTGCTGCTTCGCAGGCTCAGGAATTGGTACATCAGCTTCCTGTGCCAGACCTTTAAAGTTGCATTCAAAAACACCCATGGGGCCAGAGGATCATGCAAACGGATACCTTCAAGCCAGGTTACAGAAATAGCTTTTAAATCAATGTCAAAAACATTAACTGCTATCAGCAAACTGGTGCAGACTGAACATGACCCGCCCCAGCAGAAACCAGTCCACAGGAACACAATGACTGCCGGAGGAATAAATCATTCAGTCACCTGGTAAGCCTTTGAAATGTATGTCAAGATATTTTGGTTTTATGTCTGGGAGCTGTCATGTCATTCATGGGTTAGTGACATCTGTGGGTGACATCAACTGTACTGATCCTGTACATCCAGAGCAGTATGACTCTACATGGTAAAGGTTTGTTTTTTTTTATGCCTAAGGCAAATTTTGCTAAAGCTAGATTTATGGTAACTTGGTGTCCATTTGTGCGACTTTTGAGGGGCGCCATTCCACTTCCTGTTATTCCCGTTGTACAGAAACAGGCTGCAATTCAGCCAGCAGGGCTCACCAAATAGTAATCAGTGAATGAAATCTGAATTGAAATTAAATAACACTTACACGGTAATGTATTCTGCCTCAATCCCAATCACACTTGAGATAACTGGAAGTTTAAAGCATAGTTATTTGAAAGAAATTTGCACGAGGTTTTATGTGTTTAAGAGATGAAGCTGGTTGTGTTGTTTCATGGTGACGCTCTCAGGCTGCTGCTCTTCATTTCACAGCTCAAGTAAAAATGACAGATTCTGTAAAGTGTCTCAGGGTTTTGTGATGTTTCCAGTGCTAACAGAAGGATATTCCACCACAGTACAAAACTGTGAAAAAAAAATCTAAAACATGAAACTAATGTAAGGTTTGATGTCTATCCAAACCATGATGAAAACTGGTACCTATCTAGCGAGCACCCTCCGTGAACCCTGAAGCCCATGAAAGGGAAATTCTTGAATATTTCAAAATTCTGTGGCAGTCCTTCAAAACGCCAACAACACTTCACTCAGGTACGCTGTGCTGTGCGTAGGTTCAGAGCTCACTGATGGCTGTTAGACCATCTTTTCAGAGTTCACTGAGAAGAGCAGAAAACACACAAAGCGTGGAAAAGAAGTAGACAACTTTAACAGTTATCTGTATAGCGTGGCATCTGCCTTCTACGTCAGGGACGAAGCTAAAAGAGCCAAACACAGCACAAACAAACAGTAGTAGCTGACATTTTCTATGGTACCAAGCTCAAAATTCATGCAGGGTTTGCCGTTTCCTAAGAAGAAAAAAAGGCTGCAGATTAGTGCTCATAGCATATTAACGCTCCAGCCGCAGTCCATCTCTCAGAGGTACAGAAGTGGATGGGCAGCAGGTGGCACGCTGTAAAAAGCAGCTCTTAAAGTAACATGATAGGAACAACTTTGTTTCCAGGTGAGGTCAGTCGAAAGACTTTTAATGTCCTGATGCTTTCATTTTGTGTAGACTTGTTTTTGCCGAAGGTTGGCAGTCTTGACTTATCTGGTCCAAGAGTTTAGCTTGTGAGTTCATGTCTGGATAGTCAGGAGCAGCTCAGGGGAGACTGTGGTGTGTAGGTAGAAGAAGATGGACAGGAAGTCTCTATTTTCTCTTTTCTTTTTTAGTGTTCGTAGTGCTCCGTGTTGCCATTCTGCTCTGCAATCTAGACTTGGTATTGCACACCCTCTCCCCACCTCACACCACCCCCATCCAATCTCATTTGAGGTAGCACCTTTCCTTCTTGTTGTTGAGACAGCTTCTCTCCAGCCCCTTTCACCATCCCATCATCCCCATCTCTTTAAGCGGGGATTCAGTGACAGCACAGGCTGATGTTTGGAATTAGGCAGACTTCTGTGGTGAGCTGGCGGCGAGCGCTCACCGGAGCAAGCTGAGCACAGCCCGTCAACATTGCGTAGAGTGATTGTTCTAAGGACCTGTAGCGCTGGTCTCTGCGGTGGCTACGTACAGCGGGTTCAAATGAGGGGCCCCGAGATATCCATGTTCCTTTTACTGCTTGCTCTTTCTACTGCATTTCTTTCACTCACTCCGTTGAGTCTTTTAAAACTAGACTTTAAACTTCTTTTTATTCATTGGCATTTGAGTCTGTCTGTTTTGTCTGGTGTCTCCTGCACCTCCATGACTGTATATGCTAACCACCTACTAGCCTGCATTTTACTTATTTCTTATTTATCTCCCTTTTTTGTTTCTATCCATTCTGTGCTTTTTAAATAAATTTGAGCTTGGGAACAGTGGCTCGGGGTTATTTGAGCAATGTTTAGTCCTTCAGCTGAATCTTGATTTCCTCGAATGTGTCAGCCTTTACTCTCATAAAGAAGCAGAAGGTCTACTCCAATTTATTTTAACGTAGACTCGTGAAAGCCACACTGTAAGATTTGTAAAGAAGTACTGAGTTTTAAAAAAAGAGAGATGTGGATTTATATTCACAGGAGGAGAAAAATAACTCCAGTAAAATGAATCTCCTTAAATACACAAATATAGTTAGTTAGCTTTCTAATATAACATAACATATTACCAACATTTTATATTCCGATAGTATATCACTGTTATGTGTACAGCCTGTTTCCCTGCCCCCGACTACAGCTTACAGTGAAAATAGCCCCGCCTCTAAATGTAAGCATAATGCAATAATAATAATGATACTACTACTACTGCTAATAATAATAATAATAATAATAATAATAATAATAATAATAATAATAATAATAATGATAATAATAATAATAATAATGATAATAAAAATGAAAAAGCAGGGACAGAAGCAATCTATCTCTATCTCTTGTATTAAGTTGAATATCTACTGTCTCCTGCAAAAGTCTTGACCCCTTTCAGTTCTTTATATTTTATTGGTTAAATGTGAAATAGGTGTGCTACATTTGTCTTCAAAAAAGATTCCCAACACCACTTGCTGAAATGCAGCCCCAGACCACGGCAGAGTCTCCAACGTGTTTTAAAGATGGATATAGGCAGCCACTGTTATGAGTGTCTACATTCATTAGTCCATACAGATTTTCTCCCCAGGTCTCTTGATAACAGCCACCGTTCTATTGAGAACATTTCTGATGAGGCTTTAGTGAACAACTGAGTTTGAGGGCTTTTTTTGGCATTTTCACTTAATTTTGCAGGAGGACTTTGGTGAACTGCACTGTAATATGTGAGCCTCATAAACCTGTTAAACCAACTAAAAGAAAGAAACTGTTTTACTGGTTTTACCAACTTGAGATCAGATTGGTTCAAATGGATTTAAGCTGTTGTTTCAAACCATGAAATGACAGTTACAACTTCAAGTTATTATATTTAGATGTGGGCAAGATTGCATTTAGTTAAACAAAAGTCTATTTGTCATACACATTTATGATCACAACAAATACTTTTATTTTATGGTTGGAATTAAAGTTGTTGTAACAGCTGTGATGTCTTTGAGAACCTAAATTAGGCATGGAGACATGTACTGCCCAGCCACAAACAAACTGGAAGAAGATAATGAACCAAATTAGTCCAATTATGTTAATTATTGAGACAAATTAACTGAATGGAAATGGAAACACAGAAAAGGTTTCTCAACACTGTGAAAAATGTGTAATTCTACTTCTCAAGCTGTTTGGCTTTCTCCAAACATGATCTAATCATCCCAGTGATAAAAGCAGAATTAATGAGAGGATTATCAGTGCTGCCTGGCTGCTTTTAAACCCGGGATCATTCCAGACCCAAAAACATGTAAGGAGCAATTAGCATTCAGCTACAAAAGAAAGGACTCGTGTTCAGCAGGGGTGTTATACACTGTCTCAATTATTACTAAACCGCTCTCAATGTCCTCAAAAAGAGATAATCGATAATAGGAAGACTTTCAGTTTCACAGGAAACCTTCGATTAGATTATCAGATGATAATATACTGAAAAGGTCAAGAAACTTGCAACAGTTACTGCATCTTTAGTTTCATTCAAGTTTCTTATTGTCAGAAAGCAATAAAAATATTTTTTTGCATGTAGTTTCTTCCTGCAACTGAAGGCCATTAGATCAGGTATTCAACAGCGCAGAAGCTTCTCAGCACATTGTACTTTCACACGAGGTCTATTTACTGCAGCAAAATGTCATTCCTTTACTCATTCTGCCTTCTTAACCCTTCGTGGCTTAGAGTGCTGCCATAGCACATTTCTAAATATGCGTGAAATCCCTCGACTATGCTTTCTGAAGCAGCAGCCACGCTCTCCTCCCAGAACGCTGAAGACTGGCAGTCTGATAGTGGAGTTGTTTCACTGCATAGATCTCATTACTTAAAATCCTCAGCTCTGAAACAGAAGGTCAGGGATCAGCAAATCCCCACTTCTGGCCAGGCTTATGATTCCATTCTGATGCAATTTTCCCTCTCCAATTCCCTGATTATCACACTCCTGCCCGCCAATTTGATATCTCATCTGTCTATGTTCAGACGCATTCACTCTACTTCAATTTTCACCGAGCTCTGGCAGGAGACAAAGCATCCCACAGGCTGTTTTTTCCAAAACAATTTATAGCTTTCTTTTCTTTTCTCTTTTGGCACGCGCTCACTGACACACTCTGAACACTTTCTACATCTGAGAAACTGACCTGTTAAGCGTTTCTTGTTCCCGTTTCATGAGGAAAACTGTAAACGCCAACATCTAAGCTAAAAATATTTGGAAATCAAAGGTTGGCACAACGAGAAACTCCTACATTCTCCACTGATGTGAGTTATTCACTTTGACTTCATTTATTTCCATATCACATCTGATGATTCTAATATGAAAACTGCCTGAAGGTTTCGTTTAATTTGATATTTGTAGTAGTGGCATATCAACAAACGTACAGATGATACTAAACTCTGCTATAACAGATTTTAATTTACTCCATGTAAATGAAAATCTGTTATAGCCGAGTTTAATATAACGTTTTGAAAAACTGAATGAAATATTGACTTGATGCATGTGAACAGCAGCTGGAAAATGACTTACAACAATAAACCTTTTAAATTAAATATCAAACACATCACGCATTATAAAAATACTAAATAAAAAAAAGACGAAAGTAATGAATTGATTTTGGGTTTTTCCAGTTTTGCTGGGATGTCCACTTATGTTTGAATATAAGCTCCAGCAACATGTCCAAATCTCTGCTTTTCTAGAGGTCATCGACGTTGCTGATCACATAATTTATTAGCAACGTGTAGTCACTATTTACGACCCCTTCATATGAACAACCCATAATATGAATTGCACCGGTCACTCCTCTCTGTCTGTGCTACATAATTTTGTGGTCACCAGTGATCTTTGTGTGTACCTGGGGAAGCAGTGGTTGGAGGAAGTGAAAGAGAAGGAAATGCAAGCATGTTGAGGTGAGGGTAGAGACTGTAAGTCTAGGGACTAGGATTGGTGAAGACAGAGAGGTGGATATATGATGGAAAGAAGGAAGGTAGATATATTGTGCATAAGACCAGGTAGAAGGGAAGCAAAGAAAGGAGCATTAGAGGCGGATACAAGCTGCTTTACCATGATAGAAGGAAGCATGTGTCAGTGTGTTGTGGAGGTGAAGAGAGGATCATGAATTTCAAACTGGAAATCGAAGAGGTGATGTTGAATGTTATCAGTGTGTGTGCCCCACAAGTTGGATGTCAGAAGAGAAAGTTTTAGAGCGCGGTGATTGGAGCAGACTTCAGTGGACGTGGAGATGAAGGGAGCAGAGTTAGTGAAGGATTGTTGGGCAGGCATGGTGGGAAGGAAAGAAAGGCAGAATGCCAGATGTTAGTGGAAGTTAGGAAGGTGCACACAGGTGGACTACGTCTGATGTAGAAGGTGAAATCTGAAAGTGATAGGAGAGTATAAGGTGGTGTCAGAGCAGAATGTAGCTTGGTAGCACTGGATGGTAGTCTGTAGGTCAATGAACCAGGGGAAAGAGTTAAATCATGGTACTTGAAAAAGAAAAAATGTTGTGGGGAAAAGTTGAGACAGGCTCTAGGTGGAGGGAGGAGTTGCAAATGATAACTAGGAAAGTTTTTTGGTGTATCCTTTGGACAATGAAAAGTGGACAATGAGACTTGGTGGTGCAATGACGAAGTACAGAAAACTATTCAAAGGAAGAGGTTGGCAAAGAAAAGTTGGATGGTCAGTGAGATGAAGAAAGTAGGATGAAGTACTTGGAGGCTAGCTGAGAGAGAGGGGCCAGAACAAAAGTCTTACAGTGAGATGTACATGAGGCTGGACAGTAAGGTAGGACTAAAGGACTTGTATTGATTGGCTAGTCAGAGAGGTCAAGCTGGAAAGAGATGGGATGATGAAGATGGACTTTGAGGAGCTGATGACTGAAGAAAATTAGCAACAGAGAGAGAGGATGGATGGAGGAGAGTTTGTTAATCAGTAAGTCCAGATGATGAGTCAGGAGGAAGGGAGCGGAGCTATGAAGAGGAGGGAGTGGATAGACAGTTGGTGCAGATGACATATCTGTGGAGGTATGGCAATGTTTGGGAGAGAGAGCAGTGGACTTTTGAACCATACTGTTTAACATGCTCTTGGAGAGTGAGAGGATGCCTGAGAAATGGAGTGGCACTAAAACAAAGACAGGAGGCTGAGCTAGAGGTGGAAGAGCTGAAGATGCTGAGATTTTATTGAAAGTGACCAGCATGCACGAGATTACAAATGAGTACATCAGAGGGACAGCTCAGCTTGAGCGATTTGGAGACAAAGTTAGAAAGGCAAAGCTAAGATGGTCTGGACATGTGCAGAAGACAGATAGTGGATAAACTCTGCAAAAGATGTTGAATACAGAGCTGCTAGGCAGGAACAGAAGAGAAGATTCATGGATGTAGTGAGGGAGGACATACAAAGGAGGTGGATGGGGCAGATGATCAACTTTAGTGACCCCTAAAGGAAACAGCTGAAAGAAGAATAAGATATGTCCATGTTCTCTCCCATTTTGCATTTCGATTCCTCATGCACGTGTACGTCACGCTTGCACTGCACTTTGCTCAAATCAACGGGAAACTGTTACGGCAAAGTGGAAGTCCTCAAAAAGAATGTGAGTCAGAGCGCAGCGGTGCTGTTGTCATGTTCCATCTGAAGGACCCTTTACTCTCTAAATCCCTATAGCAGCTGTACTTTCTATGCTTTCTATTTCACATGATCATATGTAACTAATTCTAACATGAATCAGACAAAAATCCCAACTGTTTCCTCTTTGTTCTCGTTGTTGGCAGAAAATACATAATTCAAGGCTATTACAGTTAAATAAAACTAAGAGAATTTCATTTTTATTTATTCTACAAATCTTCAGCCAATTGTGTCCCATTTATAATTTAACAATTTATTCATAATTGAAAACATTAAAACTCAAATCATTACTGTTGCTTTTTTCATAATGACTCATTTCCTTTTTTAATTTTGGCAACTGAAGAAGAACGGTAAAATACAACATACATGGGTAACAAACTGTAAGATTTTCATTAAGCTAAACGGGACACCAGAAGAGGCAAAAGTACTGATAGTGAGGAACATGGAGGATCTGGACAAGTATAACTGACACCAATGTATCAATTACACCAGGAAATGACATGGACACGTTGAAATTAGTTCTTCAACAGAAAGTAATTGATCTAGATTGTGAATATAAGGAGCATAATATAATAGATCCAGAAATAGATTCTGAAAGTAACTTTCTCTCTTCTTTTGTTAAAAATTGTAATTATTTCACTCAGGAACAATATGAAAAAGAAATTAACCTAGACGGGAAGCTCTCATTAATTCACTTTAACAGCAGAAGTATGTACTCTAATTTTGATTTCATTAAGGACTATTTGCAACAATTTTCTCGCCCCTTTAGTGTTATAGCCATCACTGAAACTTGGTTCAATGTCGATAAAGGAATAGATTTTTGTTTGAATGGATATGATTTAAAATACATGAATAGATTAAATAAGGCGGGCGGCGGGGTTGCTATATATGTTCATAACTCTATAAAATATAATGTTGTAACAACTATGTCTATGGCTATTGATGGAATTTTGGAATGTTTGACTATTGAGATTATGAATGAAAAAAAGAGAAATGTTATAATAAGTTGCATATATCGGACACCCAGTTCAAGTATTGACACTTTTAATGAATGGATAGAAAAAACGTTTGCTTCGGTGAACCAAAAATTACTATTTATCTGTGGTGATTTTAACATTGATTTGCTAAATCCAACAAGGTTAAAAGCCATTGATGACTTTACTGACACAATGTACAGCTTATCACTATATCCAACAATAACAAAGCCAAGCAGAATAACATCACATAGCGCCACTATTATTGACAATATTTTTACTAATGTCATGGATTTCCAAATTAATAGTGGCCTGCTTGTCTGTGATATAACTGACCACTTACCAGTTTTTACTTTGTGTGACTGTGATTTAAAAAAAATAGATACCAAGATCATGATAGCAAAGCGAACAATAAATGAAGAAGCAATTCATGCCTTCAATTTCGATTTAGCACAACAAGATTGGAGTTCGGTGTATGAAGAGTCAGATGTGGACAAGGCTTATGATAATTTTCTAGATATTTTCACTATGTGGTACAATAAACATTGTCCTGTAAACGAACACATGACAAAGAAAAAAAAGATAAAAAAGTCCTTGGCTCACAAAAGGAATTATTAATGCTTGCAAAAAGAAAAACAATCTGTATAAACAGTTCATCAAAGTAAAAACAAAAGAAGTGGAACAAAGATATAAAGCATATAGAAATAAATTGACTGATATTATAAGAACGAGCAAACAACTTTATTATAGAAGAAGATTATATGAAAATAAAAACAATATAAAAGGAACTTGGGATGTGTTAAACAACTTAATTAAACAAGGATCTTCTGGAACATCATATCCTGAATATTTTACTGATGCAAATGGTGAAAATCACAACATGAGTAATATTGTCGATGGGTTCAATAAATTCTTCATAAATGTTGGCCCGGAACTAGCAGCGGACATCCCGTGTCATAAAAATGAAAATATCAGTAATATAAAATCAAATCCCTTTTCACTGTTCCTCTCAGCTACAAATGAGCAAGAAGTAATAAATATCACATTAAAATGTAAAAGTAAGTCTTCAATGGATTATCATGACATAAATATGTCTGTAGTTAAACAGGTTATTCTGAATATTGCTTGTAATTTATCATTTCAGTCCGGTTGTTTTCCAAAAAAAATGAAAATTGCGAAAGTAATACCACTATATAAAAGTAATGACAAACACAGTTTTACCAATTATAGGCCTATTTCTCTACTGCCTCAATTCTCAAAAATTCTAGAAAAACTTTTTAATTCAAGATTAGAAAAATTCCTTGAAAAACATCAAATAATTAATGTTGGTCAGTATGGTTTCAGAACGCAAAGAACCACTTCAATGGCGATAATTGAGGCAGTAGAAGAAATTACTGATACACTGGATAGAAATAAATATGCAGTTGGTATTTTTGTTGATCTCAAAAAGGCCTTCGACACAATCAATCACTCAATTTTACTGGATAAATTGGAAAGATATGGTATTCGAGGGAAAGCTGGTAACTGGTTAAAAAGTTACCTAACGGGTCGGGAACAATATGTTAGCATAGGGCATTACCATTCAGAGAAACTTGGTATTACATGTGGTGTTCCCCAAGGGTCAGTGTTGGGACCAAAACTTTTCAATGTATACATAAATGATATTTTTGATGTTTCTCAAGTACTTAAACTCATACTGTTCGCAGATGACACCAACATATTTTTCAGTAGCGATGATTATACTGATCTTGTAATGACCGTAAACAGGGAGCTAAAATTAATAAAAAAATGGATGGACATAAATAAATTATCATTAAATATAAATAAAACTAAAGCAATGTTTTTTGGTAATTTAAAATATAATATAGAATTACCAATTATCATTGAAGGTGTACCAATTGATAATGTGAGTGAAAACAAATTTTTGGGAGTTATAATTGATAACAAAATTTCATGGAAACCCCACGTCAGACACATAAAAACCAAAATTTCTAGAAGCCTCGCAGTTTTGAACAAAGTGAAACAATTCCTTGATAAAGATGCACTTCGTACTCTGTACTGTACCCTGGTTCTTCCATAGCTTACATATTGTGTGGAAGTGTGGGGAAATACATATAAAAATACAACTAATCCATTAGTCACAGTACAGAAACGAGCACTGCGTATTATTCACAAGGCTGGTTATCTAGATCATACTCACAAACTCTTTCTTCAGGCAAAGTTACTTAAATTCCAGGATCTGGTTAATTACAATACATCCATAATTTTGTATAAAGCTTTTACTAAACTTTTACCGGCAAATTTACAAACTAGATTTGAAATTCGAGAAAAGGTTTATAATGTGAGAGGCTTTGGAGAATTCAAATTACCCAGAACTCGAACAACCCGTAAAGGTTTTTGTGTGTCTGTATGTGGTGTGAAAATCTGGAACAGTCTGAGTTTACAATTGAAACAATGCAAAAATATTCATAGATTTAAATTTCTCTACAAACAGTTGGTCTGGTCACAGTATACTCAATGATGCTTTTAGTGTGCTCTGTAATGTCTGTTCTCTTACCATTGCTGGTATGGATTCCAAAATAAAAAATAAAGTGTGCGTATGTATGTACATATATGTACTTGTGTGTGTAGATATATATGTATGTATATGTATGTGTGTTTGTTACTTGTAGTTATTACTACCTGTTACCTGTGGTAATGCAATTTATAATTTATATATTCTGTATTCAGTTATGAAGGCTCTAATTGTTGGTTGCGAGCTGCCGCTTAGATGCTTGTATGTGCCCGGAGCTGTTGATGGGTCTGTATGCAATGATGGGCGTAGCTGTGGGAAGTTTATTGTTTTTTTTGTTGATGAGTGAGTATAGGGGTGGGATTTAATAAGTTTTCTTCGTCCCACTCCTTTTTCAGGCAATTTTTGTTTTTTGTTTTGTGTATTTTATGTTCAATATAGGTATTTGTTGTGCCTGAAAATGAATAAATAAATGAAATGAAATGAAATGAAAAAATGAAATTTTAAAGACAGAGTTGCTGGACGCATCTGCAGCAGATGATAAGCGTGTTGGCTTAACACAACAGGCAGATATGTAATATGAAATTAAAAGTATAATGAAATGAAAATAAGGAGGAAATTCCCATTAGGAAATAAAAATAGATGTTTGGAAAAAGGCATTTTGAAACTATTTTGCTTATGAAACAAAACACCCACGAAGTAAGGACCTTCACTTTGCTATAAATGGTTATTATCAAAGATTAGTTCAGATTATTATCGGCTTTCACTGATCTATGGGGGAGGAGCTATTAGTTTTGCAAAAATTACACCCTTTCACAATGTTGAAAAAACCACAAGCACAGCTGTGGGTTAACGATGACACACTGCGGTGCACAGAGCAACAGTGCCCCCAGCGTGGCTAAAATTAGATTCTCTATGGGACGAATGCCAAGAGGGACTTTTCGGTCACTAAATTTCTGGAGGTATGCCATTTCCAAAAAAAAGACTATGTTCTAACACAATAATATCACTGTCAATTTGATCTAAATGAAGTGAATTATACTCTGAGCAGAAAAGAAAACGATGAACAAGCGCACATGGTCACCCCCTCACGCAAATCTAATGTGGAAGCTGTTCCAACAATCCCATAACTTTATCACACAAAGAACATCAGATGATGCATAACTGTGAGTCTCCGGGGTGAAAAACATCCCAGCAGCAAGACAAACAGGTGGCGAATCTGATTACAACTATGTCAAGGTGTAGGGAATCTGTATTAGCTCGCAGCCATTCTCCGAGGTGCAGCAGATATGATTTATTGTGGACAGAGTGAGGAGCGTTCACACGATACAAATGAATCCCCTGTGCAACATCAGGAGACTGCACTGCTATCCTGTAGGCGAGGACACGGTGTAATTTTGGGACAGTTTAGCATATACGAGCCAAGGTTTAGCTTTTGCTCTAAAATAGATTTGGACGCCAAAAAAGGGTTCAAAAATACTTAAAATATGTCTCTCAAACATATATACACAAGCTGCAGTTTATTGTCGTGGCTCACTGACAATTGCATAATGCATCTTTAATGTTGCCTGTTACACTACAACCCGATTCCCTTTGATCCCGCCTTCCTTAAAGGAGCTGCTTAGTGAGAGCCATAAAGACTCAGGGGTGAATAACGTCCCGACTTCTCCTATCAGAGTCAGACACACCAGCTGACAAAGTATTACCATAACAAGCTGCAGTGCAGTTTCATGACTTGGCAGAATTGTTGGTGTCAGCTAAACAAAATATGTTTCTGACAACACGCACAAACGAGACCTACAGACATTAGAGGAGAAAAGGAGAAGACAAGGCCGCCGCACATTATATACGTGTATCTTTCCTCATCGATAAACTCTCCAGAATCTAAATTTCTCACTGCATTGAACACTGTGAGTTCTTCATGGAAATGACCTGTAAAGGTCTTTAAATGTTGGCATTTGAGGGAAATTTGGGACAGTAATAGATAAATTTCAGGGGCATCCAAAAATAAAAATAGCAAGTCTGTGTCCCCTCAGCGCATGCGCCATACGAGACGTGACTAGGAGCCGTGCCAGGCACTCGCAAATGAGGTCTGAGCCCCTCAAAAATGATCCTTTAAGCTGCTATCAGCACAAATACAACGGAAAGCCACTGCTTTACATTTTCATTGATTGAGGATTAACTTTTCTTGTGATTAAAACCCCTCTTTCAATGGAGACCACAGTGTGGCCATTAGGCAGCATCTTTCCTCTCGCTCCCACCGCCCACGGCCCTCGTTACTGTCAGTAAATCTATGATATCCACGAGCCGTGCTTCTCTCTGACCGTCCTGAGTGGACAGACGACGCCAACGTTCTAGCCAGAGCTTTTTTAAAGGATATGCCCCATGATGTTAAAGGCTGTTACTCGTTTACACACAGTGATCATTGATCTAATTATGTCTGTGAACACGTGCACGATCAACTGTAGGCTGCAGATGGACTTTAAAAAAAATCACTATTTCCCAAAGTGCTCGCAGCAGGCAGCTGTGTTTGCTTTTTATAAATAGAGTTTAGCGATCACATAGCAGGGGGAAGAGCTGAAGCAGTTAATAACATAATGTATGCAGCCCATTTTATAGTAAGCTGGGGAATATTAGCTGATAGCTCGGACCAGAAATTGCACATATAAGCAGAAGATGCAAAGAAATTACGGCAGCCAAGCTGGTCTTCAGCTTCCTGCTAATTCAAGTCCATCAGCTAAAATAGAATAAGAGAAATTCAATGAATGCATTTTAAATGGATGATATGCAAGTTTTCTTTTGATCTTTTAGGCCTTTCTTAGTAACGTGATGTGTTGTTTGTAATAGAGGTCACACAGCTGACATTTTGTCTCATTAACGAGACGTGAAAATAAGAAACAACCGAAACAAGATTGTGAAAGCAGAACGTTGCAGAAGCTGTGGACGCTTTTCTCTTGTTTTCAGATTTATTGCTTGTGTATATTATTATTGCTCATGAATTAAACATTACAATAGATCTGAGGGCAATTTCATCAATATAGGGATTATGGCTTAGTTAAAATTCTCTAACTGATGCCATAAAACAGCCACTTTAGATGCATTGTGTGGTAAAAGCAGAGACTACAGACGCTGCCTTCCTGTCACTTTGCAATTTTCAGGTAAATGTCTAATAAAGATTAATGGCCTGCATAAAACAAAAGCTCGGGAGCTAAACTGCAGTTTTAGAATGGCAGCATATCATAACGACACAAGCATTTCGACCGCCTATGACAAACAGCGATCTGCACTGCAGCAATCTCTGGTAACGCCTCACTGTAACTCCCCAACAACTAAAAACGAAATCAAAAACGTTATCAAGGTTTGAAATTACACAGCTTGAGTGGAATCTTTGTGGGAGGATAAAAACTCATAGACGTCAGAATTACAACAATTAACAAAGCGGAAGCGATATAGCTCAGAGTTAACCTAACACCTAAAGGACGGTACTCAGAGTTATACTCCGGGACATAAAACCTACCCTATGTAATCAATTTAAGCAGAAACATCTCATTAGGGACCTGCGACGCAGCCGCTGATCTCCATACAACAGCTGGCAAGGGCGCCATAAAGGGGCCACCGTGGCTGATGCTTCTCCCATTAACTTTCAACTTATGGATACTGTGGCTCTTCTCCAGCGATATCTTCTGCCCCGCCATTATGACTGCCAAGGTCATATCTGATGAAAACATGATGAAGCAGCAGTTTATCTTTCTGCTTTTTCCTCTCTTTCCTTCCCTCTCTGGCTCCATCTACCTCTCTCTAAGCCCCCCCACCACCTACCATCACCTTTCAATCTCTCTCCGTTTCCTGGCGCAGAGTTATTGAACAGTGGGGGGCTGCTGAGTTTTAATTACAGGAAGATTCGTGGAGTTAATTGAACATAGCGAAGGCCCTAATTTCACTTTACAGCAAATCAAGATGTTAGTTATGTAAATTCTGTCCTCCGCGTCCCACTGGGGGGCCGGGGACTTTCTGCCAGACATCAAAGTCATTCTCTCCCCATTGGCACCAAGCTGCTGTCTCTGCAACTTACCTGAAGGACTCTTAATAGAATCCCCTCTTAAAGACACTCCACATACCCAGGGTTTTCACTCGGGCAGTCGTAAAGCTGCATATGAAGTGCATTACTTTCATTATTCTATCAGTCGGTGTCAGCACAGCGTAGACTGAAGTCTGTTAGACGTAATCTATGAGAAAACAACAGCGCTGCTTACTTGATCTGTGACCTCGGTCAACAATTCCCTGGTGGATTTATGGTCTTTTTACACATTTCAAGTCTTATTTAATACAGAAGTAATGTTCATTGTGTAAAATATGGTCTCCATTTTACAAAAATAGGTGATAAAGCAGCAGTTGCCATCCTGTGCAGTGTCCTCAGTTTTTCAAGCAGACTCGCCCGCCTCACCACATTCAGTTTGCCAAGGAAAAGATCAGTTTGACTCCTCAAAATGAGACTTCACAGTGGCCACATCCATCTTATATAACAGATGTGTTTGGGACCAACCCATTCTCATTCCTCGAGCACCAAACACTGGTGCCGTTTTAAAGCAGCTGGTGTCTCAAAGACACACACAAAGTCTTCTTTGCCCTTGATGCATTGGCCACTGCTGTACTAGATTTTAGCCTGCTACAGTACCTACATGTATGAGCTGATGTTCTCATTTTAATTATGACAGTGCCAGCCTTTTTTAGGAAATACATACATGCAGATGATTACTGTTAAAATGACTCAGAGCCATCAAACTGAAACTTTTGTCAGAGAATGTTACACAATGAGTTTTGCATCCAACTCATTGTGTAACATTTTATTTGGTGGTATTTGATGGTTTGGGCCCCAGGAAAACTAGCAACCACTGTTGTGGAAGCTAATGGGGTTCCTTATAAATAAACAAATAAACATTGTGGCTTTAGAAAAAGCGAACGTGAGCGCAGAAAAATCACATCCTTATTTTCTTCTATCAGTATTTTTCCCCAAATTTGATTGTGAGTAAACTGAATCAGCGTTACCAGGATGATCTGACATTGGGTTACCAGGATGAATGAAAACTGACCACATGTAGGAAACCCCTGTGGTTTTGGTGGATAAACATAACAAAAGACAAGATGTGTCTTGATCACTGGTTTCTGACAATGTGGTTGATGCCCTGAAAACAGAATACATGATTAGGGCTGGGCCATATCATACCGTTCACGGTAATACCGGTATAATGTTGGGCAATGATAAGAAAATGAAATATCGCGATAGAATATGGGTAAAACACGCATGCGCAGTGCCTTTGTGAAAAAATCATGGCGGCAACGGAGAATGAGAAGGGTGAAAGCGGATCGTTGAATGAAACATGAACCAGAACTGGTTTGTAAAAATGCTGCAGCTTCACTGGTGTGGAACTGGTTTAGCTTTCGTCCGTCAGATACACAACAAAGCACTATTTTTGGTAGCGCATGCTAGCGGGCTGTCGTTATTACCGTGTTGTTTGGAAAATACGGCACACTTAAAATCATCCTTTGATTTTTCTGAAAGTCGACAGAGCCCCTTATAATCCCGTGTGCCTTATGTATGAACTCTGGTTGTGTTTACTGACCTCGAAACTATTTTATGTGCACGGCGCTCGAAAATCTGTCAAATGTTTTAGTACGGCTTTGCTAAGCTACGAAGCCGCACCGCTTGATGGATTGTCGGTGCATTACGGCTATCGTAGGCGGAGCCTCGCGGAGTGATACGTACTGTGCTTCAACATAATGTTACCGTATTGTGTGTG
Organism: Astatotilapia calliptera; assembly: GCF_964374335.1. Lineage (NCBI taxonomy): Eukaryota > Metazoa > Chordata > Actinopteri > Cichliformes > Cichlidae > Astatotilapia > Astatotilapia calliptera. The sequence continues at coordinate 2,916,463 of NC_137427.1, forward strand.
TATATAACCTCTTTTTAAGTTTTGTGGATGTTATACATGGTTATGCTGAGGATATGTCGGCCAGTTTCCACTGGAAATGCCTTTTGGTTAAACTGTCAGCGAGGAATTTGCATTTGCACTGTTACATTTTTATATAACTTTAATGCACATAAAAAAACAGCTGCTTGTTTAAGTGAAAATACATTGATGTATTTTTTTTTTTTTGCACTAATAAAGTTGTGGAGTTGTAAAATGTTTTGTCTAGTGTCAGTTATATCGTCAGTTATATCGTTATGGCAAATTTTCAAATGTATATCGTACTGGTCCTTCCACCAAATCCATCAATGAAAACACAAGAAGTATACCTCCATCAGAGAAGAATAAATGTTGGATCTTCTTCCTGTACCTTAATTATTGATCTCTTCATCTGAAATCTAGCATATATAGAAACGTGCTTTAAATACATTATGAAGACTGACAGCTGTAGGGTGAATGAACACCACAGAGCATTCTAATGAGACTGAATAGATTAGAAGGAATCCTTTACTGCTGACAAAGTGTAAACTGTATCTTAAGTCTCCAGTACGCCAAAGACTTGTGGGAACACAATGAAATACTGAAAACTGTGATCCAATTTGGAACAATGAAGCATCATTAAATTCATCAGTATATAAACCTGAACATAACTGGGGGTTAAGTTCTTTGGGATGATTTGATTGAAACAACAATGAGGTCTAAAGGGCTAGAACGTGTAAATAAAATCCCCACGTTCTCCGTGTAACACAGCACGGTAAGAAGCTGCAGCTGCACAGCACGTGTTGATTGATTTAAGCTCTCTGAGGGGCTGATTGGCTAGCGCTATCCACTCGGGTTTCTGTTTAAAGTCCCATGATATCAACACCGCTGCCCTATTGGTTCTGCAAAGGGTTGTTCACTCGGTTCCCCAGAAGGTCTGTTTGTGCTTTGGACCTCACGGGAAATCCCATAGAGCCGAAGGCGTGATTGATAACAAAAGAAAATGGCCTCCCTCCCCTCCTTATCTCGCTCTCCATCTTCACCACCAGGGTCTTATCTTAAACACCTTGCAGCGGATAGAGGCACCAGTCAGCTGGAAGCTGTCGGTAATGCGACAGGGGCCTCTCTTGGGTTGATGGGACTGTGGGTAGCTCCACACTCAACACAACACGAGGCTGTATTACACAGTTGGAGCTTGTATATTTTTCATATGCTGCTGATACACTGCCTTCAAAAAAACGACACTTACATACCATAAATATGGAACGATGCCTCAAGAAATGACAGAAAAGAGTGCAGGCTGCTGGCCTCTCCTTTGTTTCTGGGACTTCTTGGACTCAAACAAAACTCGGAAAAGTTAACACATTTCTCATTTGAGGTGTAACAAAAGATGTCATCCATCTTCCATCGATTTTCTTCATCCTCTGTGCCCTGACAACAAGTTGTAAAGAGCTCAGTAGGATCCCTCTAAAAGCCTCAAGGACTCAATGTGGCAGCAGGAGGCCTTGTGATTTGCCACAGGAAGTGCTTTCTAAAAGACAGCACAGCCTCGTTTCCACGCTGAGCCAGATTGCGGACTATTTTGCCAATCTGGTGTCCCGGCATAAGTGAAGGATACATGTTCCATGTGTTCCTCTGCCAAAGCTTTCTTGTCGACGATTGCCTGCATCCATGCCCAGGACAAGACAGCATGAACGACTAGAGGAGAGCGAAGTCAAAGGCGCAGATATGGCACTTACTTAAATGTCATACTGTCTATTTAATTTGCATGTGTGAAGCATCAGGACCAGAGAGACTGCCAAGTCGCAGACAGCAACCTTCTGCTTATTGGTGACGGGGGGAGAATGCAAACCCTCAAAATACAGCCAGCCGGCCGGATGAAGGCAGATATGCGAAAGTTGAGTCGTGATGGTACCGATTATAATTCCGTGTACGTTTTGCGACTCTGGGACCCTCTAGATCCAAGTGCAAGGAGGATTTCTTTGCAGGTGTCTCGCACAGCTGCACTTATTTCTCCTCTACAGTCGCGAGAATCTTAAATGTCATCTTAAACAATGTTGGCGAAGGCTTCATACTCAGCATTTAAAACTCATGTGGGTGTTATTTGCTTCACATCTGTCACTCATGTTTAACGAAAATTGTTTGGCCCAGAAAAGATCTTAGAGGACAGAGAATAGACCCCCTCCCCCTGCCGCCGCCGCCTTAGCTTCAGCACAGATACACACAAAGCTGTAATAATTACAACCACTAGAATCAGAGCAAACAGAGCTGAGTATCACAGGTAGGAGAAACAAACGGATGGCCGTGTTCTCTGGGAATGAAGAAAAAAGGCTCAGCACATAACAGGCCCAGCACTTACAATGAAACGCTGCCTCGCTCTTCATCCCTGTCCTCCTCGTGGTTTACATCCCTCTTTTTTATTCTCATCCCTACAGAGACTAATTATTTTCTGAAGTTTTACCCATTCCTAGTCCTTTGTATTTCACTTTCGTTTCCCATCCAGATCGACTTTGTTTTTTTTCTCTCTCTCTCTCTTTTGGTAAGTTGCCTGAGGTTTATTTAAGACTCCTCATGCTGTCATCTGTTTTTAGAGGAACAGAGAGGGTTTGGATGTATGCACAGAAGCAGACAAGCTAAAGGTTTACGTCACTTTTCTTTTTGCGTCTTGTCACTACGTTCACACAGAGGTTGCATCGCTTAGCGGTGCCACTAAGTTTTGTTAATATTATAACCAATGAGGACATTTTGTGTGCTCCCAGGAAAAATGGGTAAAAAGTGTTGTTGTTTCTCAGTCATGCTTTCAGCACTGCTGCCAGAAACGTGAGAAACCCTGAGACGCGAACACGCCGATATGTTTTATTTGACTTATTCAAATCTCTAGACTTGGGCGGATTGTGGGTGACATGACATATGTGTTTTTGTTTTTATGAGAAGCACATCTCTGGCTAAATTTGGAGAGTAATTTGCAGCCAGGCTCACGCAGAGTTTCATGCTAATGATTGATAATGTTTTATTAATGCAAAATATTCTCTGCCAAGGATCTAAACAAATTGTGGCAATTTAGTCCTTCCAACGTGTGGTATCAATCATTCACACCGAGTAGTGATCATGCATCAATGCTGCTTTCCTCTAAGAGAGGTTCAGAGGTCCGCAGGCAGCGGCGGCACATTTCTGACAGAAGAAAATCAAAAGTTTTCTCCTCCGAAGCCTGATGATTGTTTCTGAACTGTCTGTGTGCTAAATGATTTACCTGGAGCGTAAGCCTTTAATTCCATCACTCGATATGTATACAGGAAACGATTTACGAACACAGACTTTTAAGCCAAATGTGGGCAGGTGGGTGTTATCCACAGGCCTAATGAGTAGCCAGCCAACGACAAACAGCAAATGAAGCCTCGGGGCATATTACGCTGCAGAAAAAAGCTTTTTCTTCTTTATGCGTTTTGGCAGGGACATCATTTAATAAGGGAGTCTCAATTACCGGAAAAGGTGTGCTCTGATTTGGGCTATGTGTTGCTCAGAGAAATGACAATGAAAGCACCCGTGATGAAACTAAATGTCCTCATTTGCAAAAAGCATTTCCTGTATAACTCGATAATAATCGGTTCATGCCAGGCTGCGAGTCAACACCATGTGTAGCAACATCATGTACACATTAAAGCTGTTTGTTAGAGGAATTGGACATAATTTGTGGCATTATTATGTCTGGATGCTAAATTATATAATATCTATTGATTGATCTTTTGGAAGTTTCTTTTTCTTTGTCTGTCCTGCTCCTAGCCTCGACTCCAACACAAACTATACACAAAGACGATAAAGGCAGCTATTTTGATGGAAAAGGAACAGATGGAGGGACTATTTGTTTTGGGGGATGAATTCTGACCCTAGCTGTGTTTCTTCTGGCTAACCTAAGCTAATACTAGCATACCTGCTAACACAGACAAATTGCAATCCATCTCACATAGCAAAATGGTGTCATGTGGACACGGTTGGCTAATTCATCCAAACTCCCAGGGCTGCTACGATCAGTTGGCCTTTTTTAATTTACTATGAGATTATTGCTAACTTTAATCACAGAACCTTTGACGGCAGTGACTCGTCTCTACTGAACAGAAATCGGTGTATTTTCCAATTATTTCTCTCCGTCTAATAAACAAAACAATCTTTTTCACTTGAATGCAATTAAACTCAAATATTCCCTTTTTAAAATATATCTTGGGGCTTTTTGAGTTTTTATGTGATAAGACAGTGGAGTACAGACAGGAAGGCTGGGAGAGAAACCACGAGGAAGACATGCAGTAAACAGCCTCTGGGCAGACTCAACTGGCCTTTGCATTACCTTACAGCAAATGGGTCACCTGCTCAACCCAGAGAGCTAAACTGGCACCTAAATCAATTGTCTCATGAAAAAACAGATGACTTTCCTTTTAATTTAAAGGCCTTTTATTTATTTATATATATATATATATATATATATATATATATATATATATATATATATATATATATTCAGAAAAACCTATCTAATGGGCAGCGTTGAAGGTCTCATCAGTCCTACCCAATGGTCGCATATGATGCGTGAGCACAAGAAACAGAGTGATGATTCTGATTCACGTTATAATTTTAGGTGTGACCAATACAAACTATTTCTTAAAATTGTTTCTAACATTTTCAACAATGCAGACAACAGAGGATTTGCTCTTGACCCGCATAGTTTTCATTGTAATAACATCAAAAATTAGAAAATCTCAGGAATACATTTGTGCTGTTAAAATGAATCATTATTATATTCCAAACAACTTGCAAGTGATGAATGGCTTAATTTCAATTTTAAAAGCCGACATCCAAAATTCTCATGGCTTTCTCCCAGTTCGCTAAGAGCAGCAAATCTGCTTTGGCGGAAAATGAAATTGCAGTGTTCATTGGCCTTTATGCAAACTCTCTAAGAAAGAAGGCATGATGACAAAGAAGAGATAATCTCAGTCTTGAGTCAGCCTAAAGCTTTACATTGTGAGTAGCAGAATGTCCATATGTCAGTAAGAGCAAAAAAGTGTCGGATACTCCTGCACTCACTTGTGAATGATGTCTGCCTCCCTGACCTTCACAAGTCTCCCTGCACATTCAGCTGGAGGAGGAGGAAGAAATGGAAATATGTCGTCTAGCTGCCAGTTCAGGGAGATCAATCACTTTAGACAGGTCATTGTTCTTCTCAGTGCTTAAAAGCACAGAGGTCTATCCCTGAAGTACGGAAGGTGCTTCGGGCAGGAGCCTTGGCTGCCAGCCGGAGCACCAGAGCAACCGGATTAATCATGAAGCTGCACAGCGGGGATGGGACAGAAGGGTGACAGGATGGTACTTTTTATCAGTGAAACACTTTTTTGTTTCCCACTTTCAAAGATCTTCCGTATGTTTAATATTTATATGTAAAGTGTGTTTAATGTTCATCTGTTACTCGAACAAACTCGTATAAAACTGCATGCCTTATGGCTGCATCACCGCAAACAGATCACATACGAGCTTAATCAAATCAAGTAATCTCTGGTTTACAAGGGGGGGCAGCTCAGTCTGTGCTGTGCCCAGTTAATTGAGAAGCATATGGCTAGTTGGCTAATTAAGCACGAAACCAAAGTCACTCGTGCATTATCATCATATCTCCTCTGAGCTAAGACTGATTAGAAAAATACTCTGTAATGAGCATGACTTGATAGACGGTTCAAGCTGTAAGAAAAGCTCTTCTTTATGTTGGAGAAGAATGTCACACGCTGCGCTCCAGATTTGCAATAGAGACGGAAAATTTAATAAAACTCTGATAGTCTGATAAGAAAATCTCAGGTTTAGGAACGAATCAAAAAATTACCCCTGACTCTCTGTGAGCGGCTGGTTGCATCATTGGTTATCAAAGCCGACCTCTGAACAACAAGCTGGTAATTTTAACCAGTCATGAATGCAGCAGTTGGGGTTTGTGCTGCACACTTAAAGCAGCCCCGTTCACTTTATTTCCATGTTGCTATTTTTATACAGAACTGTGCAAAGGTCTTGAGCCAGGCCTCGCTTCTTCACATTTGGGAAATAGATGCTGCGAAACACATGCTAACATGTTTCAATAAACAAAATAGTACAAAAGTAGAGTTTGTACAATTCCAACAAGCTTGAAAGTCAATATTTCAGAATGACCATCATTATTCTTCAACATAGCCCCGCCCTTTTTCCACTTTGTAAACAACCAATAATCAATTCCCCAAAACTTAATACAGATATTTGCTGTTCGTGCTCCCCTTTATTAACGGGGTGAACTTGGTAGATAAAGTCAAGTCAAGTGGCTTTATTGTCATTCCAGCCATGTGCAGTGGACAGTGTTGGGGAGTAATGGAATACATGTACCGGTGTTATGGATTTGAAATACAAAATATGAGTAACTGTATGCCGTTACAGTTTAATAGGTGATAATTAGTTATTTTGTTGAAATAAATGGACTGCACGGTGGTCTTTTCCTGTTTCATATGTTAGGCTATGCCCTCTCTATCCCTGGTAATTCCACACATTGCCAGAAACCCAAACAAAACACGCAATAATAGGCTCTGACCGGAAATCTTACCGTGCCATGCAAACTCTGTTTGTCAGCAACCAAGTTGCTTTCAGGGTCAAAAAACTCCAACCTAAAAAAACCCATCTGGAAGTAAGTTAAAAGCTAACGTTAGCCTGCTGCAACTACCTTGTTTTAGTTGTGGTAGTTACCTGGGTTATGGGTCATGTGCAGTTCTGAAAGCATTAAGTAACTTAACAAAATACGTTACAAACTACATTTTTCTGCCGTGTATACTGTAATCTGTAGCGGAATACATTTTAAAAGTAACCTCCCCAACACCGACTGTGGTACAGCACACAACAAGATGATGTTCCTCCAAGACCATGGTGCTACATATGACATATAAGAGACAATCAACACATAAAGTGCGCGCAAGTGTGCAAAAACCCACAAAACAAAACAAAGACAGTGCAGACACAACACAAGGTGCACATCTGGTTAAATTTCCACCTCCAAATAAACGCCGCTTCTCACCAGCTCCCCAAAGCGCTAGATAAGACAGTCTTAAACAGGAGTAATGTTCAGAACATCAACAAGATTGTTTTCTCTGTCTCTCATTTATATATCTATATTTGTATTTATACAAAAATCCAGAATCAGCTGGGTGCAACACAAACTGGAACAGCTTTCATATGAAACAACAGCTATACTGGGATTATTCTGAGTAGATTTATTTTGTTTCCATATCCACCTAATCAATAACCTCACCTGCAGGAGATGATGCAACACAGTGCAGAAAACAAAGGAGGCAAAAACAAACAGCGTAAAATGCCTAACTTGAAAAAAAAGAAACACTTTTGCTGCACTGCATCGGTCAAAGTGTCAGAAGCTGCTGTATAATAGCAGTGCTTTCTGTTATCAAGGTGGAATAATGAACAACACAGACTCAGATGACTCAGATGAAAGATACATGACTTCAATATTTTAACAGTACTGTATATTGTGTTTTATACACACAGTACATTGCAGGGGATCAAGTCGTGTTGTTGTTTATCTCGCTCTATATTTACCTCGGCATCAGTGGATGACAAGGAGACGCAGTGTTGCTTGCAGACGTATATATGAATGACTACACTGCTCAACAGGGAGGAAATGGGTAGATGGGGCTGAATGTAAATAGCATTAGAAAATACTGAGGTTGTGTCTATATTTATGGCAGGCATAAGAAGTGACAAGCGAATGGGGAGAAGAGGGGCGGAGAAGGGAAAGAAACTTTCATCTGTGAGAATGAGGGAGGGGGTGGAGAAAGTTACAGCGGCTGTAATGCCGTCTGAAACTTGCCTGTGATGGAAAAGTAGAGAAACTCTTCATGACTGTGTTTATCATTGATCTGTTGTGGCTTGTCATAGGTGCTACAGGAAAAGTTTTGTCTCTCACACTATTTTCACACTGATAAAAATCTGTTCCTGGGCTGTTGTAGCAGCGCAGGCGTTATAAGAACTGAGCGACTGGACATCAAGAAGCTGGTGAGAGGATGCTTGAGTGGGAAAAGAAGAAAAGAAATCACTGAGCTGCGAGATCAAATGCTGCTTGAGGAGCGTTTTGATTGATAGGTTCACAAAGATGGGAGCCAGAGTGAAGAAAATAAGCAAGCAGATGACGAAAACTTCCACAATTAGCTGAAGATCAGGGCTAAATCTTTCTGTCACAAGTTTAACTAAGACTGTGTGAAACCCTGGAGACTGCAAAAGCTTCACATCAATATCCGCTGTACCGCTATGCAGTAATTGAGGCAGTGACATGCATAATTACCACGTGTGGAAAAATATCAAATCGTATCGACCGCTAATGTTTAGACAGAGGTTTGGAAGGTCCAACATTTCAAAAATAATTAGCAAGTAAGCATTTTAGAGTCGAGAGGAAGTTTTCAAAAATATGATGGTTGCCAAGCCCTCCAGCACCCATGTGAGATCAATATGGCCTGAATTAATGAGCAACTTAACAGGGCACTTAAAACCCTCTTAAGAGGACAGATAAAAACCTGGTGAACTTTGAAAGGTAATGAACATTTTTTATCCCCATGAAGCTGCTGGCTTTATTAGCCGAAACAAATGGAACAGGCACTTAAATCAGACACTAAAACTAACTTCTAAATAAAGCAAGGTGGTTGAAAATACAACCGAGATAGCAAATCCACAGCTGCGGTTGGAAAAAAAGCGAAGATGGGAGTTTTGTGTTCTCCAGCTTCTTCCTCTCGAGTACTCCACAAAGACTCCTCAAAGGCAGAGATGATCTAAGACCATCAGATGCTTCGGGCTGCGATTTGACATTTGAAGAATGGAGGCTCAATTCGTCATTAATCTTGTTTCTTGTGATGATAGAAGGCAGCTGGTTTGCTGTCCATCAGATTCTGTTCAATTGGCGAGGATCAAAAATCCAAAACAATCACCTCGCCATTCAGTTCAGTTGGGTTTTACAATTAGGAAGTTAACTTTTCTGTTTTACCAGCATTTCTGCAGGTTCATACCCTTTCAGATCTCTGTGTACTGCAATTACAATCTGACTGTAATCAACTGTAACTTTGAGCTAACGCCGCTGTTTTTAAAGATGAACCAATTAGAACATGCAGTGGTGGGCCCAAACCAGCAAACATGATGAGAAATAAGCACCGGAAATGTTGTTGTAGAGTGAATACTGAATAAGTGAGCAAATAATTCTATTTAGGTAAAAGCAGAAAGGTGAAACAAAAGTGCCTATTTGTAAAAGAAAAACTGTCTCTACAGATTCTGGCTTCCACCAACAGTCCAAAGTGAATGGTTGTCTATATTTCTGTGATAGCCTTGCAATAAACTGGTTTCCTGTCCAAGGTGTACCCCACCTCTCACCCTAGTGAGACTGGTGAGAAGCAACAGTCCAACCGTGACGCTGAATTGGATTACCAACATAAGATGGATGGATAATAATTCCACTTTTTTGGGTTTTTTTAAGCGAAATCACTGGATACTTTCTGAAAAGCTTGACTTGTTTATTCATAGGTGAGCACTCTCATCAAACACTTAGAGGTTTGTCGGGGGCACTGATGTAGATGTGTGACAGATAAAGCTCTGAGGGATCAGTAAGAATATGAATGAATTATAGTGAAAGTATAACACTACGTGTACCATCATACCTTCATGTAAAGGCACAAAGTTGTCACCGGAGGTTTAGGATCTGGTCTCCATAAAAAACACGAGCTTATAAGTAAGCAGACTCTGTCGAGTCCCTTGGAGGTAAACCACTGAACCCCGAAAGGGACAATAAGATACTTTATTCTCTAATAACATTCAGCCCTATAAAACTATGTATTGCAGAAGAACATACACATAATTGAATCCTAATAATGAATTTGTTTATTTGTGTATAATGGTGCTGTGTATTATTCTAAATACAAACAGAATTGAAACAGGGAATAGTTTATTTTACTCATTACTAAGGTTTTATCGGACATAATTTAAATAATCACCTGGTCCTTAATTTAAAAACAAGAGTTTCCCACCAGAGTTTCAGGTAATGATATTGCAATCAGCAGACAAATGCATAAAACATCCATCTGTGTCAGCGTCAGTAGTGTTAGAAGGTTTTATAGAGAATAATAATAGTACGGCTGCCAGCAAAATGTCATCAGAGCAGCTGTACTGTGACGGAGGGAACGGTTTGTGCTACATGAAGTTGGACGATAAAAGAAAAAACAAACAAAAGCAAAGTGGTCCATGATTAATATGAGATGCAGTCAAGGGAACGACAATCACGCAGATATGAAAGAATATTTGAAATCGCCTCCAGTAGCCGATGTTAGGTGCAGCAGAGGATGAAACTGGACAGTTAGCTGTAGAAACACCACATGGGAACTGAAAATGTTCATAGATGAAAAAAAAAAACAACACAATATGATAACAACACGGTGAAGTGAATGTAAAATATGCATTATTAACTAAGTTGGTCTTAGTTATCAGAATCAGAATCAGAATACTTTATTGATCCCTGGGGGAAATTATTTTTTGTTACAGTGCTCCATTTTAAACCAACATTAAGACAAGACAGACAATACGCTAACTAAGAATAGTACAATATATACATATATATACATACATACATACATAAGTCACTTATAAATAAATATTTGGAAAAGAAACATGTGTAGTTGTAGCAGCAAACAGTGTGTTAAGTGGATGCGTTGTACAGGGAGATGGCCACAGGCAGGAATGATTTCCTGTGTCGTTCAGTGGTGCTTTTCGGTAATCTCAGTCTCTCACTGAACGAGCTCCTGTGACTGACCAACATGTCATGGAGTGGGTTAGTTACAGGATAGATTTGATTTTACTTCATTTCATTCAGATTAAAGCTTGAAGAGAGTGCCAGACTCACACAGCAGGTCTGAAACACTCCTGAGCACTGCATGTAGTCAACAGGAAATTACAAGAAAAATGGTGAAGGCCACAGATTCCTTCAACTCACATTTTCCACTAAAGTACAAATCTGTTCATTTGAGTGGTTCTTGAATAAAGTCCAGGGAACCCCTGATAGGATGATGGCCATTTCCACATTAGAGTAAAATGGTATGGGGCTGATTAGGCACCAGTCTAATATATCAGACCAGTAATATACGAGCCATAATCAAGTCTGATTGTGGCTCCTATATTTCAGTTGATGCCCACTCTAAAGGACAAAAACCCTCCCTTAACTATTTATAACTAGCTACTTCTCAATTTTTGCTTGATTACTTTAATTATTTATTTGCATTTTAGCTCATTTGCTATAACATAGCTAAAACTATAGACGTTTATTTACATGGCTTGATGGATGGATGATGTCAGCTGCAATACAGTTTGCAAATAGTTTTGTGAGTTTTTACAACAATTTGGTTTTATGTAGAATGGTTTTACACTCTTAGACATTAATCTGCACCGATCCATTTTCTATCACTTATTACACTATGCTGTAGTATACTGTAGTCCCTGGCTAACACCTCCAAACAGATCCTCAAGGGCATTGCTGACATGGTCCAAAGGCTCTCCAGCGTGTCCTCGGTCTGTCCCGGGATCTCCTTCCAGTTGAAGAACATGAAACTGTATTTTGTCCTGTCTTTCTCGCCTCACCCCCAACCAGTCATGGGAGATAGCTCCACCTCCCTGAGCTTGGTTGTGCCGGAGGTTTCTTCCTGTTAAAAGGAAGAAACCTCTGGCACACTCTCACCAAGTGCTTGCATGTTGGAGTTTCTCTTTATTATTGTTGGGTCTTTACCTCACAGTATAAAACACCTTAAGTCGACTGTTAAAGATTTGTTAAAGATATGTAAACAAAACCAAATTGAATTGTAAAACCTTCTGAACATCTGAACCTCCTCGGCCACTTCCATTTTTTGCGGCAGTGCCGTGGCTTTGCTACTTAAACTTCTTAACATCCACCACATCACCACATCCACCCGATGGGGGAAAAGCCTTTTCTGAAAACAGAAGCTGTTACAATTAAAATGAATTTCTGAAATATCCATCCATCTTCATCCTCTTTATCCGAGGCCGGGGGCAGCAGCCTAAGCAAAGAGGCCCAGACCTCCCTCTCCCCAGCCACCTCCTCCAGCTTATCCGGGGGAACACCAAGGCGTTCCCAGGCCAGCCGAGAGATATAATCTCTCCAGCGTGTCCTGGGTCTGCCCCGGGGCCTCCTCCCGGTGGGGCATGCCCGGGACACCTCGCCCAGGAGGTGCACAGGAGGCATCAGATGCCCGAACCACCTCAGCTGGCTCCTTTCGATGTGGAGCAGCAGCGGCTCTACTCTGAGCCCCTCCCGGATGGCCGAACTTCTCACCCTATCTCTGGGAGAGGCCAGCCACCCTTCTGAGGAAGCTCATTTCCGCCGCTTGTATCAGCGATCTCGTTCTTTCAGTCACTACCCACAGCTCGTGGCTATAGGTGAGGGTAGGGACGTTGATCGACCGGTAAACTGAGAGCCACAGCCCCAATCCGTCTGTCGATCTCCGGCTCCCTTCTCCCATCACTCGCGAACAAGACCCCGAGATACATGATATCCTCCACTTCGGGCAGGAACTCATCCCCGACCCGGAGTGGGCACTCCACCCTTTTGTGGCTGAGAACCATGGCCTCAGATTTGGAGGTGCTGATCCTCATTCCCGCAGCTTCACACTCGGCTGCGAACCGTTCCAGTGCGAGCTGGAGGCCCTCACCCGATGAAGCCAACAGAACCACATCATCTGCAAAAATCAGAGATGAGATTCTGAGGCCACCGAAGTGAAAGCCCTCCGCCACTTGGCTGCGCCTAGAAATCCTGTCCATAAAAATTATGAACAGAACAATTTTGATTATTAATTGATTATTATTATTAATGTAATTAATTTATTATTATTAATTTAATTATCACAGTGGCACGGTGGTTAGCACTGTTGCCGCACAGCAAGAAGGTCCTGAGTTCAATTCCAACATCAGTCTTTCTGTGTGGAGTTTGCATGTTCTCCCCGTGTTTGCTTGGGTTCCCTCGGGTGCTACGGCTTCCTCCCACCATCCAAAGACATGCAGCTTGTGGGGATAGGTTAATTGGATAATCCAAATTGCCCATAGGTGTAAATGCAGGAGTGAATGTGAGTGCGAATGGTTGTCTGTCCCTGTGTTGGCCCTGCGACAGACTGGCGACCTGTCCAGGGTGTACCCCGCCTCTCGCCCTATGACAGCTGGGATAGGCTCCAGCGTCCCCCGCGACCCTGAAAAGGCTAAGCGGGAGCAAATGGATGGATGGATTTAATTATTACAGTTTTTTCTGTTACAAGCTTTTACATTAGGTGAACCCACTGTTAGAAAACCTTTTTTGTTGGAAAATAAATAGTAGGTTACCAGAAACCAAACCATGCTCACTCCTAATAACCTTCTAATAACCTAACCTGTCATCAGGTTAAGATGTATTATCAGGAAAGGGACAGAATTTAGCAGCGAAGCACGGTGGGGTCGTGTTTAGCGTTGTTGCCCTAGAGCAACAAGGTCCTGGGTTCAAATCCTTTTTCCTTGTCGAGTTTGTTCACCTCGTGCTTGTGTGGGTTCTCTCTGCAGCCTCTGTCTTTCTCCCACATCCAATGATGTTAAATTAATTGGCTGTGAGTGTGATCGGTTGTCTGTATTTTTTCTTAGCTGTGAGATATACTTGCAACATTTCCAGGTCTAATGGATATATTATGAGTGTCGATGTAGATGTTTGACAGATGGGATTTGTAAGATTATAAAAGCACTATAGCAGTCTATATTCAAATATATTAATGAATAAAATACACTACTGGGTGCCACCGTACCTTAATGCGAAGGTACAAAATTGTCACCAGAGATTTAAAAAAACCCACAAGGGCATAAACAAGTATCCTCTGTCAAGTTCTTTCACAAAAGTGGTAACCCACTGAGCCCCTAAAGGAACAATAAGGCACTTTGTTTTCTAAGAAATTACAGCACTATAAGAAGATTGTGTTATGTCTTACTGTGTATTACATGGATAACCTCATCCTAATATCCATTATAGGAAGCTAAGTATATAAATCAAAAGACCGAAAAATGAAGAAATAAAGGAAAATTGATTAGCACTCATTACAGCCGTAAAAACCTTGAGGCTCTTATAGATATCGGTCCAGAACGTTAGCAAGGCTAAAGAGAAATGTGCCAATGCCATCCACATTGGAAGGCCCTGTGTAAAGGCTCTATGATACAGACTTTTAATGAGAAAAAAGTCAATCTCATTTCTCAATAAGCCAATGCAATTTCCAAGAATAGATTAATAGCCAACTCCATTAATTGATTCACACAGAGAGCATCAAGCACGACCCCATGAAAACATCATCTACATAATATTCATTCACATGTGGTACACCCACACCTCTCAGTTCACTGGGTGACTCAAACCTCTGCTCTACGCATCTGGATTGCAGATTTCTGATGGTAGCGACAAACTTTGTTTTCTAAATTACACAGAGCTGTGATGGGATCTCTGTTCCCCCAAGCAGATGGCTCTTTTTGCTATAATCAGTGTGCTAAACACTGAGTAATACAAACTTTAATGAGTTCAATGCAAACTTTCCCTCACTCTCTCACAGCTGCTTTGCCTCTGAGTCACAAATCAATCCATTATTACAGGTAAAACAACAGCAGAGCGAGAGGGAGGGAACTCTGGTCATTAGTGCTGACAAATGAAATGCCTGGGGATCTGGGGTAATTCATCTGCAGCTGAATATTCTGCATCCTGGGCCAATAAGGAGGAGGATTTGGTCCAATGCTATAGACCGCACATCCCAATGAGATTCTCCATTCATTTGTAATGTAATTAGTGCAAACCCAACCGATTAGGAACATTTTAACACACCACAATTCAACTGACCTTTGAGATAAAACTTTTTATGACGACACTGCAGGTCAGTCATGTGATCTTGGTGAAGAGAGATGATTTTGCACACGATGAAAACATTTATTACACAAGAGTAGAGCTAGTTCAACATCTGAGGTGCTTTTAATTGATTAGAATGACGCTAGGCTTTGCCAGTTATAACATGAATTAATTACTTTATTTCACGTCGTATGTTTCGAGCTTTTGGCTCGATGACATATAATTTTGTCTGGCCCTAGTTCCCATATATGCACTTGCTGACAGCCTACAGCCATAATTTATTTTCTATGACAAAATCTCCTATGAAAAATGACAGCCATAGGGTAGAATGGCTTAGGTATGGATGAGGGTGAAGCTGTTGCAGTCAGTGGATGTAGACTGTGTTGAGTGGAGAGTAGAGGACCCAAATGCAGACAAAACAAAGCATGGAAACAAACTTTATACTAACTGAAAGCGAGGCGTTTATTATGGCTGATGGAGAACTACAAAACAATGCACAAGATGAACAGAGATGAGAATAAACAATAACCTAACCTGGGAAAACTAAAACTAATCATGAAAAAGAAGTTTTAAAAGGTTCATCACACAAGTTGTTACTTTTTACCTTACACTAGAAAATGAAATGAGATCTGCAGAAGACGATCCGTGGTACACTTCAGATCACAACTTCTGTTATGGTGCATGTGGAGTCTGCTCTGTTTGCAGTCAAGATGAAGTACAAAGCAGCTCAGCTTTATTTCAAATTCACTAGTTAACTGCAAAAACAGGCCAAAAAAGATCAAGAGAGTGTCTCGGGTCCTGAAGGGCACACAAAACTGTGACTGTTCCACCCCACAGACTGGCTTTTCTTGTATTTCTTAAGTGCCTGGGGACTTTCAACCCCAAAAATCCACATTAATCATATGTAGTAGCCTCTGTGAGGCTCTGAAGTCCCCGGGTTGAGTTGCTGTCTGTTCCTCCTTGTCCTGAGTCCGACAGCAAATTTAGCTGAGACCTGTAGTACTGGATCTCTTGGGCACAAAGTGACAGATTTATCACTGGCTGCTAAGACTACTCTTATTTAGGGCTTCATTTAGACAGATCCGTGCTCATTGAGAGTACGGATGGCGGTGGAATGTAACTCACTGAGTGAAAAAACTTCTCAGTTATATTTTCAAAAATAAGAAAGGTAAAACGAGTCGTCAAATATATTTTGGCAGCTGATAATTTACCTGAGCAGCCCACCCAGTGAAATCCAAGTGTGCTAAATGCTTCACCCCTCGCAATGAAATGTGACATTGTTTTCTGTATTTCTCTCCCTATAGGCCATCTCTGGCCAGACATTAAACAGCGTCCTGATTTTAAAAAGGAAGTCGATCTGCTCCACACACTTTTTAAAGTAGCTGTGGACTTGACACTCGAGCGCTTGACATGATGCAACTCATTCTCAGGACTATAAATAATGAACTACTTCTTTAAATACGAAAGCTTTATGGATATATTAAGATGATGTAGAGAAGGCGTTGGCAGAAATCTCTGCTATTTCATACGTGCTGCACCCACCATCATATTTAATGAATGTGGTCTAAAATAAAGAGCTCACAATTGTAAGGGGCTATTTCTGAGGAGCCATTCTGTGCTGAAGAACAGGAAGGGTTAAAAAAAATGCAAATGTCCTTTTGAGTCATTCTTGTGTGCTGACAACTACTTTAAAGGTATAACAGTATGAGTATACTGTAAGCAGAGTGAAGGCAGCTCTCTTTGTGTGAACACAACCAAAAACTCCTACAAATTACTTGACAGACTTTGTTGCTGCTCTGAAGAGAAAGTTGATATTATTACAAACATTTGTCTGATGAGCTTTTTAGCCCGGGATGACAAACGATCATGCATAATTTGTCGTAATTATGCAGACTAATGCAATTCTCCGTAAAGCTCTATTCTCTGCAGTCTTTTGATAGGGAAAACAAACCCAAAGCAGAATCGGCTGCAGCTCGCCAGTCTGTCTGAGCCAGCTGTTTAACGGGGATAACAAAGAGCCACCATTCAAAGTCACACACAACACCGAAAGGGGAAAAAAAACACTTTTGATTTGCATTTTTCTGTTAAATAGAAAGAAATCATATTTGATGCTATGAATGTCTTCAGAAGTTGTGTTTGTGTCACCAGTAATGCCACCTGGCTGCACGTTTCTAAAGAGTCAAGCGAGCTCGAGTTACAGTGAGAACCTGATCCAGAGAATCCTTATCACAAATTATTCCACTTATACAGATAAGAGTTTATTTTTCCTGGCTCTTGATCTGTATCAGCAAATATGCTTTTATTATCAGCTGTAGAAGCATATGGTAGTGTCTAATTTAAAGTCTGTGTTGATTCATTATCACTCTGAAGCCTGCACAAGAAGAAGCTCCAGTACACGTGATAGTTTTTACTTAAAGCTGCATTCAGTCGATCAGTCTAACGTTTCTGTGATCATATGTACTTTTTCCATGCAGGTTACTGAGGTTCAAACTGCTTCATGGATGATTGGCAAACACAAAAATGGAAAATGGTATGCAGCGTTGAGCAGCCTTAAACAAATTAAAATGATAACACCTCATAGAAATGCATTTTAAAAAGCTTCTAAGTACAATGAAAGCATCCCAGTAAAAGTAAGAGCAATCAGTGAATAATGAGAAAGTAAAATAAAAACTTAAATAGCCAAAATAATAACAATAAATCTCATTATATGAAAACCATAATACAGTAAGATAAGTAAACCAAGCCTACCAACCAGGGTTTTAAGCTGCTCTTGGATCGTCGCATTCGGACATGTTCAGCAGCTAAAAGCTGGCTCCTCACTTAATGTCTGTCATCCATGACAGACGACCCGAGGGGCCCTGTGGATTTATATGCTATAAGCATGTGAGAGACATCAGAGCAAAACCATGAAATACTCTACATTTAAATGTAAGACTAACATTTCAGTTTTGTGAAATCCAGAGAAACTTGTAAACTCACAGAATTGTCACCTATCTTTGTCATTGAACAGTTTTATAGCTAAAATATTGGCTTTCAGCTTACACATCCAGGAGGCACAAAGGCACATTAGCATTAATTTAATTAGAGATGTGTTTCTGTATGTGATGCAGTTTTAAGGTTAATGTTCCCTTTAGCAGTTTTTTGGTTTCTAAGAACTTTTTGACTGCAAAATAGAGAAACCTGAGCCCTGGACCCGTACAGTGAGGAGCTCTATTTGCTGTGACATGTGAGATATCTGCTGAAGCTGAAATAGGACTAGGCTGTACTCTGGTGTAATGCAACCTTGTACCCCAAGATGGTGCTGTGAGCCAGTGTAGAGCAGTGTATCTTCCCTGACCCGAAGATGAGACATAGCAATACTATTAAAGCTAAAATATTGCTACATAACTCATTTTTCTATGTTACACTGATTTGTCATATTTTTGTAGCTGGAAGAAGACAGATTTTTAACAAAAAGGCATCAACTATTTAGATTAGGTGACAATTAAAGATGGGAAGAGATGGTCTCAGTCGCAGGTTTTTTAAAGAAGTTTGCTTTGAACATTATGATCCAAAAAAGACAAAGTATGGCTGCATTGTGCATTAGACATTATAATCTCAATTGTACTCCCTGATTATTGAATAACATAACCATTTACCATTTAATGAACTCCAAATGTCTTTTTAAAGAAATCTAAACATAATTCAAATGAAGAACAAGCAGATAAAGAGTTTGGAGTAATGGCCGATGTCTGGTAGCGATGCCCATCCTGCTGGCAGTCTTTGACTAAAAGCCAACATTAGCAGTATCTGTGAGTCCAGAACATGCAGAGGTTCAAGCACCCACTCACTGATCTCAGGAGCACAGTGGGGAGGGAGATGGAGAGCAGAAGCCAACAAGTAAACAACGCCTCAGTTGTGCACCACGAAAGTGGACCAGGTGACTCTGGAAGACCACAGAGTTAAAAGCAGCTGCTTGTCCTTGACTTGTCCTTCTAGATTTGAACTAAACTTAATCTGTGACGAGGCAAAATAAGAACTTAGTAATAAAAAAGTAATTATTTTTACCAAAAGCCAAAATCATGATTATTCAAAGAACAATGTTGGCAACGTTGTAGAGTTTGCCTTCCTCGTGGCTGATACGTCGGTAAAGCGTGAGAGCACAGCTTCCGCTTCAAAAGGGGACTTCAGAAACCACAGGGTGGCGCCACAGTGGCATACTGTCATTGATATGCAAGCTATGGGTTTTCTTTTAATTTGTCATCCATGTACATATCAAACCTAGAAGTCTGTGCCTTTATTTTGAAGTCAAAGAACGAAATGACTCATTTATTTCTAATTTCCACTATGACAGCAACCAAACAGCTTCCAGTCTGAACCCAGAAATGAAATGAAGCAGCCTTTATTCTCCAAGTCTCTGCTTTTTAATTTAAGAATATTTTCAGAAACGCATTTAGTCAGAGTTAAAAGACTCGCGCTGTCATCACTCACCGCTTTAAAAAACGTCCGCGCATGAGTAACTTTTAGGTCCTAATGAGATGTTAACTTGGTGAGACGTAGACTGCCTCGGCTTATCGCACCTGCTGCATCGCCCTGTTTCCTCACAAGCTCATAAACAGTGAGTAACGGCTTTCATTTTATCTTTAATAGAGGAATAATTCTGTTAATATTTTATGACGATGGGGAACTCAGTACATTAAACCATGACTTGGTGAGTGTGCCGCATGCTGATTGAATTCAGGTTTTGGTGATTCTGATGAGGACACTCATTTGGCAATGAGAGAGATTAAAGAAGAAAGTTTCTAAACCAAGCTGTGCAGCAACATTAATCTTCCCCCGATGCAACGAGGAGGTGTGAATAAGAATTACAAATTACAATATGGTGCACATCACAGTGCTGAAACTCCTACCTGCTTCATGTAATGACTACACTCACTGACTGATGGATATACACAACCTGTCCTCTCTGCTGAAGGCAGAATAAAAAAATGCCAGAGACATTATACAGAGAGTTATGGTTCTCTGGGGGAGGGGGGGGGGGGATCCTACAGAAGCAACGCAGTCACACGCTGCAAGGATCAGTACGAGCATGCTATTCAAATGACAGCAAAGAGCTGGATTATCACCCCCACATAGAGGATGGCGGGATACAGGAACATGGCAATAAGAAAGGAAAAGAAAAAAGCTGTCTTTCTGATTTACGGCTAAATAGAGTTAGACTGCAAATCATTCATTCTCCATTTCATCCAATTTCTCCATTTGTCACACACAATGTGTAGTTGTGAATGCAGACAGGGAGGCTACTAGTCAAAGTTCTCACAACGCACAGCTGCCTCTTCCTACATCTGATAGAGGGAACACATTGATTCATCAGTGTGTCACGCACGCCGCGCCACGTTGCTGCATCTGCACTGTAATTATAGCAGAACAACATCAACACATGCGTTGGAGGGTTCAGGTAAAACGCTTTAATAAGTCCTGACACGTGCTTCTACATTAGCCGACTTCCACTTTTCACACACGAGATGTTGTCACTTAAATATGCCAAGGCCGCGCTGCCAATAACGGCAACATAATTTAGCATCCTCGTGCTGGCGCGAGGTTCCTGTAGCTCAGAGGAACTGAGAAGCACCTGCAACACATTCTTTTTCTTTCCTCCTTATAGCAGCAGCATGTTAACTTGAAGGTAATTATGTAGAAAACTACTGCCAGTATCTGCTTTTAACATATATACAGGTATCGTCACAGCTGGAGGTTGGATTAGCCTTAAATTTGTGTCCAGTTTTCTAAATTTCTTTCTCCTTTTTTATATCTGCAGAAAAAAACTTTGCACAAGAATAAATTAAATAAATAAGTGTATTTTTAAGAACAGGAGGAGGAAATGAAATAACCTGAGGATCTGACTGCAAGAAATTAGTTTGGTTATTTTATAGGGGGGTCTGAAGAGTCTATGATTAAAAAATGAAACAGAAACTCATAAAAAGCAGCCAATAGTTGCTTCCGGCACCATATTTATTAATTTAATTCAAAGATATATAAAATAAAAAGTGTGGATGCAGTGCAACAATGTTTAAAGCAAAACACACCTATTTTAGTCCCTAACTTTTATACATTAAATTACCCTTTTGTTACAATCCCTGATTAAAACTTGTTGAACGTTTTTATTATTTAGCAAATTTTACACCTTTTTCTAATTTTAAGTCATCACTTTACTCTTTTGAGACTGGATTCACTCTATTCTGCACATTTGCAATTGTCCCTAGTTTGGTGTTTTATTTGGAAACTTAATTTTAAACACTAGATAACCACTTTATTTATTATTATTATTATTATAATTATTAAATAAGACTCTCAAAGCCCTGCTTTAATATGGTTTAGGGGTGGCTGTAGCACAGGCAGTAGAGCAGGTCATCTATTAAAGGCCTGGGGGTCGATCCCTGGCTGCTCCAGTCTGCATGCCAAAGTATCCTTAGGCAGGGCTCTAGAGTGCGACCAATTTGGTCACAAATGCGACCAAATTTTTCAGTGGTGCGACTAAAAAAAAATATTTGGTTGCACCTGTGCGACCAAATGTTCGGGTAGCAAAAAAAAAAATCTGCAACCTTCCCTGTGGTCAACAACAGACACATTTTGCCCCTATCGTGGACTAAACCAATCAGAGATAGTCAGGGTTGGCCGTGGTCCAGTTGAAAGTGCAGGTGGAAGTGGGAGGTGAGTAGCTTGAATAAAGCGATATCAATTCATTAAATCCTGAATCGACTTTTAAATATTACTGTGTTTTGCCAGAAACGCCAGATTCTCAGATTAAAGCTCACAAAACCATTTCAACAACAACCAAACAGCAGATGAGAGCAGGTACACGGACTCCACACAAAGACGTAAACACAGACCGACGCATCAGAATCAGCTTTGTCTTTCTCGGCTTTCTCACCCGCCGGCCCGCAGACGGACACGCTGTCGGAGCTCAGCGATCCTGATGCGTCCAGTCTGCGCTGTGTTTACGTCTTTTTGCGCTGATTCTGAGCTGCAGGTTTTGTCTCTCCAACCAAAATTCACCGAGCCAGCAGCAAAAGAAGCAGCAAACTGCGCTTCACATTTGATCAATGTCGTCATGAATTTTGCTGTTTTGCTTCCACGACTATTAAAATCACACTTCATGCACAGCTAGCTCTCTCTCTCTCTCTCTGTACTTCAAGAACAGTTTCCGTCTCCAATCTCTGTTTTCTGTATTATTCATTGGCTTATTACCCACCAGTCTACCGTTGTTCACAGCGCTGTGGCTGCTGTCTTTTTCTTTTTCACTTAAATGACCTCAGACAAGAAAGCCTATTTTTTCTGTTGGTCAGTACTGAAGAAATTTAAACTTTATATGCAGAACATTGTAGAATATTTTTAAGGTTTTCTGCTATAAAAAGCCAGACCAGGAAAACCTCCTTCATGTTTTTCTGTGTTTTATTCTCAGTTACCTTCACACAAAGGCATCTGCTGTGATGTTCACAATTCTGATGAAGTCAGTGCTGATAAATGATCAGAATTATAATATTTCTGACTGTCTGAGGCCAAGTTGAATCGAATCGGGACTTTGAAAACCGGAATCGAATGGATTATAGAAATCAGTGATGATACGCAGCCCTAGTGAGCAGCCTAGGCAGGACAGAAGTGGATGTAGCTGTAATAGGAAAAGAACTATTGCTAACTTTTCTGTTAAGGCCTGATCCGTCTGAAATTCATAGCCAGTGCTCTGACACGGTGTCATCAATCTTTGAATGCTGAAAAAGCACAGTGTATCCAGAAAAACACATTATATTATATCAATTATTATAAAATTTGTGTGCGCCTAACTTTTGTGCCGGTACGCCCAACTTTTTAAAGTTAGGCGTACCGGTACGCCCATGGCAAAAAGTTAGTCTAGAGCCCTGTTGGGTAAGACACTGAACCCTGAGTTGCTCTCCGATGCGTTCATCTTAGTGTGAATGTGTGTGAATGTTAGATAGAAAGCACTTCGGCATAGGGCAAAGTGTCTGTGTGAATAGGTTAAGGAGGCTTGTAGTATAAAGCACTTTGAGTGCTCGGGTAGAGTAAAAAAGAGCAACGTAAGAACCCGACCGTTTACCATTTAATATTAGAGCACGACATCTGAGAAAAGGTTAAAAAAGCTGAAAATATCTTCAAGTTATTCTGACTTTAACAATGCAGGAAACAGTTACCTGGATTATCACCAACTGATTGAAACACATCAATGTGCTCAAGACTCTGTGACATTCATGCCACATTCACTGCTGAACGATGTGGTGTCTTTAACTTCCTGTCCAAGGCAACTCAAGGCAACGTGAGGAGAAAAACAATCTTTACAAATATGAATGCATGTCGCTTCTTCAGACTTTATTATCTTCTTTATCTATTGTCTTCTGTTACATCACTTGTAGCCAATCATATCTTCCAACAGCTGCTAACGTGTGAAATACCAAAACAGAGGCGTAAGCGTGCAACATGTTTTATCCATCCCAATAAACAAACATTTCATTTCTGTTCATCATTAAGTCCCGAGCTGCTCACCGTTAATGAAGACTTCTAATTATCCATTCACATTCATTTCTGCAACATTAATTCATATGAAAAAAAAAAACGTCATTTCTCCTTCCTGTGACATTGCTTTGGCTGGTCCCATCCCTATGAGCTAAATATGTGTATCGCGACAGGCAGAAATAGCAGAGGAAGCTGAAGCAGACATTAATCACTGAAATTAACAATCTCATGATTGATGCTAATGAAAAAAACTGCCTCCACTCTCCTCCCCAATGACTTCCATTTGGAAAGTTCAGCACCCTCGTGGATGCCGGAGATGTCTTTTTTATCTGCAGCATCATAACCGTAATGAGAAGTTTGTGTTATGTTCGAGTTCTGCGTCTGGTAAACGGCAAACTGTCAGACCGAGAGACACAAATGTGC
Organism: Astatotilapia calliptera; assembly: GCF_964374335.1. Lineage (NCBI taxonomy): Eukaryota > Metazoa > Chordata > Actinopteri > Cichliformes > Cichlidae > Astatotilapia > Astatotilapia calliptera. The sequence goes on from NC_137427.1 coordinate 2,940,317, forward strand.
TGAGCTGCGGCTGCTGTCTGGGAGCTTTCAAAATGAAAAGCCAGAAAATGCGACAGGTTTATCACAGAGGGAACCAAACCTTGGGATTGACAAGTTACAAGTTCTAAAAAGGTTTCTTTTGGATGTCATTAACATAGCAAGACATTGCCATCTGTCATTGGGAGATATACTAATTAAAGCTGCTGCAGTTACGCTTTCCATATGGATCCACGTTGACAAGACAGAAAATTTCTCATCCCGTCTAATGACACAATGCAGGCGTCATTCTGACCTGAACCTCAATTCTCCAGCAATTAAATCCTGCACAGGGCTGGTAAGACACAGCACGCTGCATCTCTCATCATCTGTGAAGGAAGCACTTTTATTTTTTTAACCCTCAGATCAACTCATCAGTGCAGCACTGAGGGATCAAACAGGCTGGAATTTGCTTGAGGTGTGAATCAGAAGAAGTCCTTCGATTGAGGAATACGGTAATAAGACCTCCACTTGAACTAAGCGAGGCGCTTGAAGCCCCAGGCGAAGGGAAAGCACAAGGAAATCTCATTAGGCACAATACTTTTTCAGCACAGCTGCCCCATCACAGTGTCGTGCTTAAGGAATCCCAGCAGTCAAGTTTAAGGGGGGAAAAAAAGCAGCAACCTGAAGAAACAAAGACATCCCGCTCGCCTCGATGTGCTTCTGTGGCACTGAAACAGACGTCTTTAAAAAAGCTGCCGAGCTGCAAAATTCCCACCGTGAGATGAAGCGAAAGTGCTCTAACCAGCAATATTTCAGATTCCCAGGTGGAAGAACGGAAGCTCGCATACGAGGCACATATAAACAGAAAAAACGCCTACCCTGAGATAACAAGAATAAAGTCACTGGGAGATATAAATAGACAGCTTCAAACAAGTCTAGACTCTGTTCAGATGCTTGCAGTCAACTCTCCTGCTGTAGAGGTGTGTGTGGAACAACCTCTAAGGCCAGCTACAGTTTTTGGTGCGAGGGAGAGATCGTTTGGTTTTTAAAAATCTAGAATGTTTTAGTCAATGAGAGACTTTATTCTGTAATACTGTATAATCTTTATTAAAGTCGAGTCACTGAGATCCTAATGCTAATGAAGCCATGTTAGACAAATTATCAGTTCTTTGCATGTGGCTGATCTTTTGAAGGAGTGTTGGGGAAAAATTATCGATCATTTTTTGAGACAAAAGTCGAAATTTTGAGATTAAAGTCGAAATGTGGATATTACAGTTGTTACAGCTGCTGTACCCAGCACGGGTCCTGCAGGTTTTAGATCTCACCCTGGGTCAACACACCTGAATCACATGATTAGTTCATTACCAGGCTTCTGGAGAACTACAGGACATGTTGAGGAGGTCATTTAGCCATTGAAATCAGCTGTGTTGGATCAAGGACACATCTAAAACCTGCAGGACACCGGCTCTCGAGGCCTGGAGATCCCAGTATACACTTATTTGGCCGTACCCCCTCAAATTTTACATCTCATTCATTTAGTTTTCTTTTAGTCTTAAACAAACAAACAAATGAAAAAAGCATATGCATGTTTTTCTTAAAAAAAAAAACCTATTTTGAGTTTAATCTTAAGTCTATCAGATTGTCAATTGTGGCCTGTGGAATGTTGGTCCACTCCACTTCAATGGCTGTGCGAGGTTGTTGGATATTCGTGGGAACTGGTACACGCTGTCGTATACGCCGGTCAAGCACATCCCGAACATGCTCAATGGGCGACATGTCCGGTGAGTATGCTGGCCATGCAAGAACTGGGACATTCTCAGCTGCCATCTGCCCTGAACAATGTGAACCATGATTCATCCGTGAAGCGCACACCTCTCCAACGTGCCAGACGCCATCGAATGTGAGCATTTGCCCACACAAGTCTGTTACGGCGACGAACTGGAGTCAGGTCAAGACCCCGATGAGGACGACGGGCATGCAGTTGAGCGTCCCTGAGACGGTTTCTGACAGTTTGTGCAGAAATTGTTTGGTTGTGCAAACCAATTGTTCCAGCAGCTGTCTGGGTGGCGGGTCCCAGACGATCTTGGAGGTGAACCTGCTGGATGTGGAGGTCCTGGGCTGGTGTGGTTACACGAGGTCTGCGGTTGTGAGGCCGGTTGGATGTGCTGCCATATTCTCTGAAACGCCTGTGGAGACGGCTTATGGTTGAGAAATGAACATTCAATGCACGGGCGACAGATCTGGTTGACATTCCTGCTGTCAGCATGCCAATTGCACGCTCCCTCATTGCTTGTGGCATCTGTGGCATTTTGCTGTGAGACAAAACTGCACATTCCAGGGTGGCCTTTTGTTGTGGGCAGTCTGAGGTACACCTGTGCACTACTCATGATGTCAGATCAGCATCCTGATGTGGCACACCTGTGAGGTGGGATGGATTATCTCAATATAGCAGATGTGCCCACTACCACACATTTGGACTGATTTGTGACCACTGTTTGGGAGGGATGGTTATATTGTGTATCTGGAATGAATTTTAGGTCTCTACGTCCATCCCATGGGGAATGGGAGCAGTAACAAAGGTGTTGCGTTTATATTTTTGTTGAGTGTATGAGACTTATCATAGTTATCATAGTATCTTCCTTTAATTATCATAGCGTATGTATGTATATATGTCTGCATGTACCCCATCTCCTCTTTAACAGGTGGAGAAATCTGCACAAAACTTGCACGAGCATTGTCACATATCCAGGGATTATTAAAAGCTAGATCTTTTTTAAAGATTTATTACAAATTGAAATTCTTTGGAATTTTGTATTTGACATTGTGTGATCCATTTCTATTTGTTTTACATGTCACGTTCAGGATATGTTGCCTCTACATTAACGGTCACCAAAATTTGTATCTGTGGTGGAATTCTGTTTGAATCACCACTAAATATGGAATAAAAAAATCTGAAAAAGTAGTGCAGGCCTGGTGAATATTAGTACAGTTACTAGAGTTGTGATTTTGGTCTGATTGTATTAGAGTAATGCTCCAACACTAACAGGGTTCATCAGCTGAGGACCATAAATGCAGGAGCGATACGAAAATTTAACCAGCACATTTCAAGTACAAACACTGATATGAGCCATGCTTAAAGGCACCAAAGTAAAATCTCAACTCCAACACATCATTTTAACCTTACAGGAACTTACAGGTTAACTGTTAAAGGTTAGTCAGAGCTCTTCATGGCAATGCCAGCTGGGTAAAAGACTGAAGAACACAGAGCTAGAAAACCAAACCAAAATAATGAATTATGCTGTTAGAGAATAAAAGTGCCCATACGGAAAAGAAATAGTAAAAACTTATATGTGATTACTCATGAAAGTGGCCACTTTCATGAGTAAATCATATAAGGCTTACATGATTTACTCATGAAAGTGGCCACTTTCGCATTACTTTCATACATTGTTTTAGTAAGTATCCAAAACATACAAGTTTCATTATATAATTTTTCAAGGGATCTTATATCTGTTTTCACACTTATATGCTTTTCATACAAGTTTCACACAAGACAGATACAAACTTTATAGGATTTATATATATCTTTTCCATATGGGTGGTCCAGAGTGATATTCCTCACATTACAAGATTACTGATTAGATCAGCTTCTAACTTTAAAACATAGTATAGCTTTTGGAAGTGGCAGGAAGCTGTTTTCAAACAGATACATTTTAAATCCACTGTGTAAACCACCAAAGACGAGCCAGGTGCAGTCAGCTACCTGTCGGTGAACATAGTGGGGTATTTGGAGCCAGAGAATTTCCTCAGGTGATAGTATGAGCTAAGGGAAGAATGAATATTAGGTTTACATTTGCCAAGCAAGCAGCAACCTCCAGGGCTAAAAAATAAATAATAATAAAAAATAAATAAAGCTAATGCATAAAATGCCAAAAACTGCAGTACCCAGAATGTCCACTTGGGGCTAGCTTAAAAGCAAGCCAGTCCCCACAGAGTATCACATTAAAATGCCAATTTTTACAGCAGATAAACACATCTACTGCCATTATGATCTCCTAGTATCCTATTTATATCACATTAAGTTAAAGCTGCCTCATTAACCAACCGGGCTAGCGCCTAGCAGAAAAGTAACAAGTCCTCTCATCAGAATATGACAGTCCGAGCCCCTAGCCCACTCACATCCTGGGCCTTTTGACCTCAGTAAATCACATGATAGAGTGGGCCTAGGTTTCACAATGGTTTCAACCCAAACCTTGGCTGACTGTGATCCACACCGTTTCACGACCCTCTTGGGGACACTCCCACAGGGCTTAAAATCTGGGACTCTCCACCAGTTGCTCTTAGAACTGGAGAAGCTTCTTGGATGAAACTTCTTCAAGAAACTTCAAGAAGTCCAGACACTTTTCTTTCCAAGCTCCTTAGACTACGATGAGCTGGATGGCCGAGAACCTTCACAGATATACGATGCTAATCCTAGTTTGCTATTTTTGCCATGAGCGGATGGCAAAAATGGCAAACAAGAGTTTTTACTCTGATCTGATCTTCCACCAAGTAAGAAAGAAACTTTTAAAATACTTGAAAGATACTGTATTTGTTTTGATTGACTAGTTAAAAAAAAGACCCATATGATAATGATATGAATTTAAATGTTAAAGTTGGCTAAAATTTGTTTTCATCCACTTCTTTGCGATTCAGGGTCACATAGTGATAATAGCAGGGTTTCGAGAGACAGACTGTACCCGATCTAAGACCGGGGATGAGCTTTAAACGTTTGACAGTGTGGTAATTGCTGCGGTAGTCTTTCGTCCCAGTTGTAAACCATCTATATCTGCCAACATCCAGATGACCCTCAATTAGCTGCAAGTGGAATGAGAAAACAGGTGTTTTGTTTGTGATCACACAGCCTCAGTCATTTGATGGATGCACCTCATCCGTTATAATGTATTCAGTTATTGTGTTTCAGCAGAACATCTTAAAGTGCATTGGCAACCCAGTGTCACAAAACATGTAACAGACACACCGGTCCAGGCAGAAGTTGCATTACCAGCGGGGGGAGATTATACAGTAAAGCCAAGATGTCGCAGCAAAACACATATGAAGTACATTCAGAAACCTTAATCATCAGAAACGGTTAAGCAATGAAACAATGTGTTAATAATGTCTGTTTAAACATCAGCCTGTAATTATGCTGTTCTGTGTGATCTAAGGTGAGCACAACGTTGAAAACAAGCAGAGGAACACGTCCTGGCGAGAAGTACAGACTCCATCAGTGCCGACAGATAGAGCTCCTTAATGTCAAGACTATCTGCGCTCATTGTGTCAGACTTTATTTGAGTAACAAATCAGTAAATGTCACAGTCACATCAAATAAAACCTGCACAGCGTTCCATCACAGCACCACTATCTACAAAGCACTTTCTTACTTTTTATCTTGAGCTACTTGTGAATCAGAAAACATTTGTTTCATTATACCTTTGGATTTTGGAAGTGTCGGAGGTTATGAATGTGTCAGACTTACAGTAATATTTTATAGCAGTCTTTGTTTATAAGTTTTTAATCCATCTGTTTTGCTTTTTGATTACACCTGCTCAGGCCCGTGACACTTTCACAGGTCTGTCTTCCTTTGCCTTCTGTATTTTTCACAGGTTACATAAGCTTGCGTTTTCCTGGGAAAGGAGGCAAGTTTGTGCATCTCAATAACCAAACAGGGGAGAAGCATTGTCATTTTCATCAGCGATGCTTCTGTTTCTGCACCTCCCCTCTCTAACCTGATTCAGTCAACATCTGACAGCAGAGAGTGAGATGGAAAAAGAGACGGTGGAAGGAGGGAGAGAGGCAGATGTAAGGAAGTACCCCCACACAAAGCAAATACTGTTCCCATCTTTTTCTCTGCTGCTGCCATGTTGTGGGTAGCGGTTCCTTTTTAAGGGTTTTTTGTGTCGCTGCACCACAATAATAGCATATTTAATGAGAAATTTACAAGGACAAAAACAGTAAACAGATAGAAATACATAACCTGTATGATTTGACTATATACTCCCACACATTATCAGTTCCTGAAATCTTTGTGTTTAGGTTTCTGTTCGAGTTCCTAATCTCCGTCTGCAGATGGACAGCATTTCATCAACAGCTTGGACATACCCATTCAGGGACACTTCATATGTGGCACCAGTTCTGCTGTTTTTTGCAGATATAGATATGCTTGTACAGGCTCTTCTGTTAGCAACCTTGACCTTGTCTGCAGGGGGAGTGTGCTTTGCGTAGAGTGAGTGGCCAGATCACTTTGAGCCCCAACTTCCCTCAGCATGCTATGCTGCAATGCAGTCTGTCATTTAAGCATTGATCATTCCTTTCATGATTTAGAGCAATCAAGCGCCGAGCGTAGTATTGAAAAGGGGCTACATGGCTAACGGCTCAGTAAAGTGCATTGTTGGACTTTGAATTTAAATCTGTCCTGATTGGCCATACTGTGTGAAGAATTGCTGGCATATCATTTTGAGGCTTTGCTGGACTGCAGTGTGCAGGTAGACTAATATAAGCTCGTAGAGCATTCATACTTTTCATGTCGGTTTAACATTTCTGCATGGGCCGTCTAACTAATACCAGTTTTTACATGTAGCATATTTCTGTACTGTTTGCAAATCTTATTCCTTTTTGTAGTAACACATTTCTGCCATTTCCATAGTCAGTGGTCTCCAGAAGGACTCAGGGGGAGGGCTGAGTGATGTAGCCCCATGAAGGGGCCATCTGGCCTGAAGAGCTCTACCTGACTCTGCCCCCTACACCAGGGCCACAGGCACCTGGTAAAGTTGGCAGGCCACTCTTTGGCGATGTTCCAGCTCTGGAAAAATTTCACTTTGATTTGGATGGGTCTCTTCAGCAGGGAGTCCCTCTGGCTGGAAAATTACCAAATGGAGCACAGGAAGTTCAAAGTGCAGCTCTGCAAGAACTTCATATGCATCTCACGCTGGCAGAGACCATGAAGCTCAAAACGGGATGCTTTTTAGAGATTAAACTGCCTTAAAAGGAAAATTTAAACCGTAGAAAATAACAGTTATTCAGAAACAACACTTGGAAGAATTGGAAGTGTCGAACTGGTGAAATATTATAACATCATTAACACTTCAGGAAAAACAAACAAACTCAACTTTCCAATCCTTTAATAGTTTTTGAGGATCCCTACCCTGTCGACAGACTCTAACACTTGGAATATGCCAGATGCGGGGACACTGACTGTCATGTGACCACTGGAGCCGATCGCACCCAGCAGATCCGCTGCAGCACGTTTCAGAAGCATCCCAGAAAAGTATCATCGAGACCATTTCTTTACTGAAGCAAGCTGCACAGAGCAGGTGAAGAGGTCGTGAAGTCAAACATAGAAACAGCAATGACAAGGCAGTCACAAAGACGCAGACCAAACGTCTGAAGCAGCCCTGGTAGGACTCGTGCAAGACGCACACCCGGTGTATTCACACATGAACGTATTCAACACAGTACACACATACGTCAGCAAAAAGCCCTTTCCTAATCCCTACAAAAGAAAGGACCAGATCTTTAGACTTTACTCTCACATTCTTGTCCTTCTAATAAATTCAAAGTAATGAGCAAATCTCCACCCCTCAGAAGTTCCACATCCTTCTTTTATCTCCAGTCAGACACTCATTTGGCATCTCTGTCCCCACATTTTGAAGATATCTGAAGAAATTTTGCAGAGCAAGTGACATGATTAATAATGTATTTCCAGCCATGCAGTACTTTAAACTATGTAACCTCCCAAGCGCTTTTAACTATAGTGTAGTTATTTGGAACAGCTGTCTTTTTCTTCTTAACATTTTTGGCATTTTGGATTTATTACACAGGATTATTATTAGATAGTGGAGACAGTTTACAAGAAAGTGGGTACAGGGAGTGAGGCAATGACATGGAAGCATGTCATTGCCTCCTGGGATGGACTCAGAGCTCTTCCAATAGCCTTAGCCTCAACACACTGGTCACCTGTTCAACCAGGTGAGCTATCGCACCAACCTTGTGCCCATTTCCTACAGCAGGATGGCATGATTGGGATGGGAGCAATGTTCATGGCAATGAAGGAACATGTTAGCATATTGCTACACAGAGGCAGATGCTAAATGAGGTTTTGGCTGCACAAATAAATTGTGCAAGTGTGTTAATTTGGGCTTTTTTCTCTGATTTGTGTGTTTTTACTGCTATTAGCACATCTAAGAGAGAAGGAAGAAATGCTAATGCTGAAACTGACATGATTTTTACTACCTGGTAAAACTACAATAATTGCTGCAATAATTGGTGTTTAATATTAGTAAATGGATGAGTACTGTTGCCTCACATTCAGTAGGTCGGGAAACTTATTCTAATGTCTCTATTTTCAAATCAACAGATTCCTAAATTGTTTTATTATTTGAATGCTAAAGCCAACAGCCTTGGGTTATCAAAAAATATCAGAAGTAATATCCGAATTCACCGATCTACTCCTTTTATCTACCTCCTACTATCGCACACCTCCACATTGCACCTCTCGGGCAAGTGGTGAGTCAAAGATGTGAAGAGCCTATCGCCGCTCACACAATGGCAATCGCACGGAGTATCGCTTTATCTCACAGAGCTGAACTCGAGCTTTCTTTCCACTCTCCGTGCATAACCTCAGCGGTAAAAAGAAGCATGAGAGGTACGGCACGTGGACACAGCGCTCAATTAGGCATGACGGCCACTTTTGTACTTGACCCGAAGCGCTATGATGTCTTCTCAGTCTTTCTCTTGCCCGGGTAGGATTCCTGCTATGATGTAGTCCTATTTTAAAAGGTCCTCTCGGCCCCCTGGACCGACTCGCTGCTGAAAAGATGAATGGAATATACTGCTGTATTCTTCTTGTCCAAAAGGAAGACCTGAAATACTAATGAGCTAATTCCTGCTGTAGTCAGATACACTTATCCAATTTATCATCCTGCTATTCGCAGTCTGCTGATTTACATAAAGATTACAACCAAGCAAACATTATTTTCATTGCTGAACCAATTTTGTATACAACGTTTGGTTGTGACTGAATCTCTTCAGTAGAGGATGAATGACAATGAGACAGATTCCAATTAGCGAGCCAGCCTGTCCAATTTAAAATCCACACATTTTAATTGTATGCATTTTCCCCCAATTAAAAGTACATTTAATTGTACTGTACTTCATTTTGTTATGTGTTTTTTGAATATATTTACTGCAATGCCAGCGTTGAAAACATCTTTTCTTCAAAATGATAATTTCTACTGCATTATTTATTCAGGATGGATGGATCTGGTATTTGGATCCAAAAGGTCCAATCTTGACTGGAAAAACTGAACTGGATATCAGTGACAACGTGCTACAGCTGATCCATTTTCAGCTTATATATACTTTTGTGCTGTTAAGATGTTATATCTTTACATAATCTTTACATAATAATAGACATGGAAGGGATTTTAAGTAAAACATGATGCTGTCCTGGATTGGTGCTGAGCATGTTGCATTTCTAACAAATATTCTTCTCATTTACTAATTTCTGGTTTATTTCTATTTTGGATTTCTTTCATCGATTCAAACCCTTTAAGTGACCCAAAATGAGCATTGGGGTCTCTCCTTTCCTGGTGGGCTTTTATTGTGAAACATCATCGGAAAATGTTGAGTTTTGCTGAGAGCTAGTCGGGTGACTACAATCACCCAATTTTTCCTATAGCAAGCGTAAACGGAAAACCAATCAGATTCGAGACTGTGCACTGGTCAGCATAGATAGATTTCTTCCACAGCATGTCTTTATCCTGTCTTTTATCTCTCTCCTCAACCGGCACAGCAGATGGCCCCGCCCCTCCCTGAGCCAGGTTCTGTCGGAGGTTTCTTCCTGTTAAAAGGGAGTTTTTCCTTCCCAATGTCACCAAAGTGCTGCTCATAGGAGGTCATATGATTATTGGGTTTTTCTCTGTATGTATTATTGTAGGGGCTACCTTACAATATAAAGCGCCTTGAGGCGACTGTTGTTGTGATTTGGCGCTGTGTAAATAAGACTGAATTGAAATAGAATAGGTATTGTTTATTAATTTTTTAACTTTCAATGTTTATTCTTTCTTTTTCTGTCCACACAGACTTTTTTACTTGCATGTAACCAAAGTTTTCTTGAACGCCACAGGTCACTAGAATGTTTAGTGACCACTAATCTTCTCCCTCGCCTACAGATTTTATATTTTCATGCACAGATATGTTTTTAGATGTTACCCTCACAGTACCTTAACATTGGTCAGGAGGACAAAGCAGAAAAAGTGAAATATTTAGTGACTGAAAACTGTATTTTCTTTATTGAAAATAAAAACTTAAAACTGTGAACTTGTCAAAATGACCTTACACAAGTGAAGAAACCTCCTTAAAAAGTATGTACTAACTCCGAAAGTCTGTGTGCATGCCTCAGAGCATATGGATGTTTTCTACATCTGATCCAGTGGTGCTACTCTAGACAGCAGTAAAGCAAGGCTGTTGACACTGCAGCTAATGCGCTGTGATTGTTGGATGCTGGCTTCAAGAGCCGTGACACGGGGAGCTCGCTCGATCAAAGCATCGTCCAAGGGATACATGGTAATTCACATGGTAATGACAGGGTTGAGGTAAATTTGTTTAGACGTCAGCAGATGTGGCAGATACTGTATCTCCAGATGTCTTCATCTTTCCCTAGTGTGTCTTTTCAAGGATGACAATATACACAGATGGGACCTGCCAAAAAGCAGGAAGTGATTTCTTTTTCTAGAAAGGTATTTCAGGTTCGTAAAACTCCTGGGCATCTCTTTCAGGGCATTGCCCAAGATAGAACAAAGGCAAGCCTGTGACAAACGTGAACAACAGTGCAGGACAATTTGATTTGCCCACATTTTTGGTCTGAGCAATATATAATGCATGATTTCACAGCTGTTCGTGACATGAGCCTCAGTCATGAAACGGCTTCCATTCAGTCACTACAGAGCCATGGTTTGATTTTGATTCCACACAGTTCTACTTCATAAATCCTCAATATTGCTCTTGTTCCGTTATTCAGTCTCATAACCGAGTGTTCATCAATTACCTGCAGCCATAACGGAAAAGAAAACCGAGCAGCAGCACGAAGCATTATTCTCTGAAGTTCTTTTTTATAAACACTTGACACAAAGTGATAATAATATAGAAATAATATATTAAGTCAACTGTTTCCTAATGACTTACTACATATTATATACGCATGACTTATACATATAGACTCGTGCAGCATAACATGCAGCTGTTCAATTAAATTTTATCTCTATCTACACATCTGTTGCACATTGAACTCCTACACAGCTGCTCAAATCTTGTGTAGCGTTATTGCGCAGACGTCAAATTGTGATAGCATGGAAACATTACACATTGTGTCTGGATCATCCAGACACTATAAACTGTCAACATGCTTAGTTGGTGTGGTTTTACACACGCTCGGATTGGCCCATTAATTACTGTTATCTCTGAAACACCCAGCTTCCTATTGATTGTTATATCAAATGTGTTTAAATGAAGTTTATAAGTGTGATCACACGCACGCGCAGACAAGGAATAAATGTTAAATAGCAACCTTTGATTTTTAAAGTGCTCCAGAACCTATATACTAATAAAGACGTGGTAATTTGCGGCATTTCTCAACCCAAACATTAAGTCAAAACAATAAAGCCAAAAAATGCACTTCCTTTCACTGCCACTTGAGGTGAGCTCCAAAAGTGATTTAGCCCCCATAGACTCTCATGTTAAAACTAGAGATGGACCGATCCGATATTAGGTATCGGTATCGGTCCGATACTGACCTAAATTATTGGATCGGATATCAGAGACAAATAAAAAAAATGTAATCCGATCCATTAAATATCACTAAAGCACTTCACAAAACTTGCGACATGGTGTGACTCAGCTCATAACCTTAGCACGTCGGAGCAGTATGCGTCACGTGATAGAGCGGCTGTAGCGTGTGAGACCTGTGGCGGTCTGGTTGAGCATTTGGAGCCTCGCTACCAACCCAGCATTTCATCTCTGAGAAAGTTATCTCAGAAAGAAGTAAAGCAAGTGTGTAAGTTCATCTCTGAATGTTTGTAAAGCATTCCCACGTTAAGCTTATGACTGCCTCTCTCTCTCTCTCTCCTGCTGCTACTTCAATCATGAAACTGATCAATGATCAGCTGATCGGCTTTTCTGTTGCGAGTCCGTCTCTCTTGTTTGTTTTTGGCCCACTTTGCACCAGAAAGAGGAAACCAGCAGCTGAACAACAGCAGCACGTTTAAGCTTGATAAGCTGTTGTTAGAATTTATTTAACACCAGGATCTTTTTCTACGTAGCTGATGCTGCTAACTGTGCAGGGGCGGATCTAGCAAAGTTTTGCCAGGGGGGCCGATAGGGCATTAACAGGGAAAGGGGGGTACAATGAAATGCTTTTCTTTCTTATTCTTATTTAAAATGTCTGGCTGTTATTAAATAATTATCTGAATCTTACATGTATAGAAATCCATTACTGAATATAGTGACTATTAAGTCTAATATATACCCTAGTGAGCTATAGTATGTTTTCCTTTGGGAAGGTACCACCTATGCAGTCTGCAATTATGTTGAAGAAAGATGTTGAATCTATTTAATTATTGTAGAAAAAAAGTGCATTAAATTAAAGTTGATTACATCGATTAAGCATCATGAGGCGGACGGTGGGGTGTGGTTCCCTTTTTTTTTGCTGGGAGTTGACAACCCTATTAGTTAGGTTGTTTAATATTTCTGCTAAGTACTCTTTAAAATACCAGAATAGGAAGGATGGAGCAGGTTTAAGTTCATTAGATTAGATATTTCATAGTTCAGCATTGCTGAACTATGAAATATTTTGGGTGCAGTGTACTTTTTGCATACAGGTATAACAGAATAGCTTTAGTGTTTTGTTTTTTAAAACTTGAGTATGAACTTATACAAAATGCAGCAAGATATTAAAAACAGTTTTATTGATTAAAAAATACATTATGGCAGATTTCCAAATTTATGATATCGGTATCGGACACATAAAAGTGGTATCGTACCATCTCTAGTTAAAACTGCCCAACCTTCCATTATTAAAAAGCCTTTGTACACTATAATACAAATAGTTTTTCATATGATAGTTTCAAGCTGCATAGCATCTATAGGGTGGGTACATTCTTATACAGTATAATGGATCTATTTGGATACTGGAGTTTGGGGTGCAGATGTTTTGGTCATGTCCCGTTATCGGCGTCTGCCAGGCTTCACCTCAGCTAATATCAGAGGCTGAACTACTCGTCTCCACTACGTTGGCAATGCTCGTGCTTTCTGGAGCATTTTAATGAAATGCCATGCGGTGCAGGCCATCCAAGAAGTCTGTGCTTTAGTTTTAGTAGCATTTGCTAACTATGTTTGCTAGCATTCACTGACAACTTAGCACTCCACCCACTTGTCCAAATATGGTCACTTCTGGTTCCGAGAAAAATGACTTCATTGCAGCGGCCCTAACTTGTGGCTATATCCTTCCACAGACATAAAGTCAATGGGAGTTCATTGCTAAAAGATAAATCTGTAAATAACCAAGAAGAAAGGAGCGCAGAAAACACAGCCTGCGGTTTGAGGTGTCAATTCTCCTTTGCAGTACATCTGACAGCATAAGCTCACAAAGCATGTTACCTCCAGCAAGATGGTAAACCAAGTAAAACACTGAAACTGTCAGGTGATTCTCTCTCAGCAGTCAAGAGCATCCTGACATTCAGCTGTGCTGAATCTCTGCGATCTGGAGGGAATTTCTATTACAGCTGTAAGACTATCATCCTCTCCACAAAGACCATCTCTGCTTTACCTTTTTACATCAGCAAAACATCATAATTACAGGATCGGCTCCAAGTGTGTACTCTGTGCACTCTGACTTTCTCATTTTCAATTAAAATTCATTGTACTGATTTGCAGCGCTAATGTGGTATTATGCACTTCCACTAAACACAGGTGTTAACTGGGCTAATAGATGCTGAAAGAAGTGTTTAAATGGCATGTGTATGATGAATTTACCGTCACGTTTCATAAATCTTAATTATAAGGAACCACAAAGTCAGTTCACTGTAACTTTTTTAATCATGTTGAGAGATATAAAGTGTTAAATATTCCAAATGGGAATTATCATTTAAAAAAAACATGATTTTAGCATTTTATTCTCTAGTGTTTGATAAGGTTTGTTTATTCATCTAGAGATTACACTCGGGTATACATGGACACTCACACCAGCCCTTAGGAACCTTGGCAGCTTCTATAGAAAATAAACACTGTGTGAGCTTTAGCATCAAAGGAGATAAGAGAAAAACAAGAAAAAATGCATTTCAACATATATTCTTGTTATTGTACTTTTTGAGAGCAGTGGCCTTTGCAGCAGAAAAACACATTGATCATAATGAACAGCACTGTGATATGGACTCATTATAAGATTTGTCAATTGCAATGTTAGGTCACCTCTGCACGCACAGCCAGGAAGAGTGTGGGCTTTTGTAAAGGCAAAGAAAAGGGAAAAAGGATCAGTTTGTTGTCGCTTTTAAAGAGAAATTGTTCGCTATGCACCATTTCAATTTCAAGAGCATGAGTGGGCAACACAAGGTCTCCTCTGAAGCTGGATTTTGCTATGAATGCAGACAGAGAAAAAAAAACAGCTGCTTATCAAATGCAACCGGCGTGCATTTAAAAACCAGAGCCTCTTCCATCCATCGCCTGTTTCGCCAGCTATCCCTACCGCCCTGTCTCCATGCTATATCAGGCTCGGTCAATTAACTTGACCGGCCGTCTCATCTGCTTCTCTCAGTCAATGCGCTTTGCTCTTAGAAAACACCTTTTTCATCTTTCAGACACATTCCTGTGGTTTACAGATTGCCAGGGATTCAATTTGAGCCACAGAAATGTCCCGTGCAATTCTCGAGCTGATCAGCGAGTGAGATGGGACCGCAGCCTCTTGGCTGTCTTGCAATAGCTGCAAGAATCACCCTTGTCAATCTGAATTGCTATGTTGGGGAAGAGGTTTCAAAGGAAGTGCGTAATATATAAACACCACGACCACAGATTGAATGTTTGTGCCAGAGAGCAAATCTGCACTTGGAGGGTATCTGCTAAATCTCTAAAGCTGAACTTTTTCAGATATTCCAAAGTAATTTAAACTCCTTGCTCCTGCTTAATACACTCTGTGTGCTGCATAAATTACATTTGCTTCAACAACTTCCACAAATGTCCAGACAAAATCTGATCTGTAAGTGAGCTCCACCTCGCAGCTCAGCCTTTAAGCCACGCTTCAATGCTCTCCTAATAGTGTGCAGAGCTCTTCTTTCCCGTACACCCATCACTTCCATCACCGTCATTCACATCAAAGTGTCAATCACATCACGGGGGCAGTGGGGCAGCTGCAGTACTGTCGCCAGCAGCAGCAGAAAAGTGAGTGCACTGATGAGAAATGGCATTGTGTTAAAAAAATACATGTGTTGTATCACAAAGGTGCACATAGAGGCATTTGCAACGAGTCAAGGCCAAGGCTTGCAGGTTTTGGGTTTAATAACGGGTTTCATTATGACAAGGCTAACAAATCTTTAATGAAATCTTTTATTGCTATAAAATCTCACACTCTATGGCACTACTGTGTCAGACATGTTAGGCAACCCAGCTGAACTGAACCAGTTTCAGAAATGATCCCTTTATTTCTGAACTATCAGGAAATAATTAAGTAAGTGAACATACAGAGACATACTGAGACATTCAAGTCATTCCCACAAAGGCCATTCTTTTTCCTGAGCTAATACGTAACGTTGCTGGGACTCATTAATTACGTTGTCCTTATTTCTCACACTTTTACACTACTTGCCCTGTCATTTGGCTGATAAATACACACTTAAGCTGAAACATAAATCAGTTAAAAAGATCATGTAAAGACAAAAAACAAATCGACAGTTTGGTCCATTTGTCCTTTAAGTTGGAAACAATGATTTTAATTGAGTTAGCCTACACTGTAGGAGTCCAATGAACTGACTTTAACATTAGAAGCAGAGGGAAATATTGCTCTTACATACGTTTACAGGATTTAGTTAAAACATCAATGCCAGTGAGCTAAAACAAAGAGCCAATCCACTTAGCACAGTACAGACTATAGGCTTCTCACAGAGTGAAAGAGCTAGCTTGCGGTATGCTAACCTTCCCGCTAAGTTGAGAAGGGTCTGGCTGCAGCCACTGTGGAGATCCACAGTAGGTGGAAACACGTGATACAGTGGAAACCGCGAAAGCGGATCGTAAAGGCTGGGACAGAGTCATTCATATAGATGTCGCATGGCTGAGAGCGGCTGGCCCGGGTTCGAATCCGACCCGTGGCCTTTTGCTGCATGTGCTACCCGCTCTCACTCCCACAGCTTTCCTGTCACTCTTCACTCTGCCATTTCAAATAATGCATTAAAACAGCCAAAATACCCAACATGGAACCCTAACCATACAATTTGTTCCTCTCCCAACAAGAAAGCTTTAAAAACCATCAATATTTGTAATATTTTTAATGTCTTTCTTTCATTATTCAATGTCACTGTATCGCTCGCTTTCTTTTTAAAGTTAATTTTCTATTTTTTTCTCCCTTTTAATCTTTCTCTCTATCTTATTTGTTGAATTACACATACTCTCCCACTTTATTATTATTTTGCACTACAAATGTACATTGCCTCCTCCATGTATTATGTTTGTTGTCATTGTTCCTTTTGAAATAAAGCTGGAGGGGAAAGAAAAGCATACTGTGGAGCTCCACAGTGGCTGCAGCCAGGTGCTCTTGCCTAAGGTTGTGGTGTGACTTTGGGAAGGTGCGCTACACTTCTGGGAACTGTGAGTTTGAGGTGATGTCACATTATTTTAGCAGGAATCTTCCACTAATGTAAAGATGCTTTTGATGCTCTTAGTTTTTTCAGCTTAATGTAGAGAGTAGCTTACAGATTACTTTGGAATTTTAGTCTTTAAAGACTTTAACGTTCATCTTAACTCGATACTGTGGCTTAAATTGATGAATTTCTACTGTTTCCTTGCTTGCCATTAAAGACAATTATGCAATGGGTCAATTAAAAAAAAAAACAGAATCAATTGATAATTTCACAGTCAATATAAAAGGAAGAAACTGAACAATCAGCTACCTGTATGAGATCCTCAGTACTCTGTGCTGTGTATAAATTTACCCACTTTCTGCAAAGTCAGAGGGTCACAAATTGAGTGTGAACCGTACATGGTTCAAAACTAAAGGATTGTAGGAGTAATACTCTCAGGATCTCCTGAGAGTACTTATTAAATAAAGTGTCTGTTCATAAGGGCCTCACAAGCTTGGCTGACAGTGTCCCAATATCCCACATTATCTACAAAATGTATATATTTTGTGAAGAGGGAGCTTGCCTGCAGGAAGACAGAGTACTCAAGAGACTGAGTTTACACCATATGACTTCAGACTGAAAGAAATAAGGACTTATTTGTGTGGGCTCACTTGGGATTTTGCTCGTAGAAAGACAGAGGGACTAGGAACCTAGTTTGTTTATAAGCATGTGCAGCTTGATGGCAAGTAAACGCTGTTCAGCGGAGCGTGACAACGTCCCCCCTTCCTGATCACTCCCAGGCACGTACCCGAAGGATCGCTTAGCCCACACAGCAGCTTCGGTTGTTGTTTCGATGTGTCTTTCATGCTTCCTCTCAGCAGGATGTGCTAAGTAACAGGTCTGAAAGCACACAGATTAGACTCCACTCGCATTAAATTTGGATGCTCACAACCTGATTTGGAAGCTCACACTGTAATTGCAGCATTACGCAGGAAGAGTCTGGCCAAGACACCGGGTGCATGTGAGTAAAATAAACAGAAAGAAACAGACATGGATACAGATTAAGGAGAATAAAAGCACATGAAACAGAGAACTGGCTGTGTACAAATATCAAATGTGACCAAATCAACTTAAAAAGATGTCATATTAAAGGGTAAGTCGCTCATGGACACACTCATGACTCAAGTGTGTAGGATGATGTAAACCTATCATGTATAATGTATAGCTAGTAATTCGAGGCATATATTTATTGGACTCGATTTTTACCCAAATATTTTACAATAAGGAAACCAGTTAAAACGAATAATGAAATTATTCCTGACCTGCTGTCCATCTACACCAAGCGGTGCACGACTAAAGCCAGGAAGATTATGATGGACCTCTCTCATCCCAACAACGGACTCTTCTCACTGTTGAGGTCTGGGAAGCGCTTCCGGTCCCTTAAAGCCAAAACAGAGAGAAAGAGGAGGAGCTTCTACCCCCGGGCTATTCGGTCTTTGAACCAGGTGTAGGACTGGACTCACACACTGTTTATTTGCACATTCTTTTACTGTAAAAGTTAAAATCTGTAAATTTTGTAGTAATCTGGCAATAGGTCAATTCTTACTGTCATTTAATGGTTGGGCATTGCACAGCAATAAGCATTTCACCACATGTCGTACTGTGTATGGTTGTGTATGTGACAAATAAAATTTGAATTTGATTTGATTTGAACAGCGATGCGATCGATATTAATTAATTTCCGATCTATGGGTATCAGCATTTACAGCGACTAGTAAACCAAAAAAGAGAAGGCATCGGAGAAACGCCGTTCAATTCTGCTATGCGAGCTGCTGTTGCATCATTTACCAGCAGAGGGCACTCTCTAACTCTCTGTTAGCAACAACAACTAGCTGATCTGAGCAGGCTCAAGCAAAAGGTAAATGAGTAAATAAATAAATATACCTGACAAAATTTAGGAAAAACTGTGCATATTTAGTGTCTGAAAGAACACTGAACACATCAGCCAATATATCGGAATATCTCATTTTTAAATCATCAAAGATCAGCATTGGTTTTAAAATCCTGTATCAGGTTCTACTAATAATCATCTGGATTTTGTTAAAACATCTGTGACTTTATTTGCTCCAAAAACACATTAATGTACAGAATACAAGTTCTCAAACGACAGCTCATAAACTGTACTTTTATATTTCTTGATGAAAAAAATCTATTTCAACAAGTTTTATACATTTCTCTTGTCAACAAACAGAAATAAAGGCATTTGTAGGTTAATTACTTGGCGAACCTTAAAGT
This sequence comes from Astatotilapia calliptera, assembly GCF_964374335.1. NCBI lineage: Eukaryota > Metazoa > Chordata > Actinopteri > Cichliformes > Cichlidae > Astatotilapia > Astatotilapia calliptera. Next base: position 2,959,426 of record NC_137427.1, read on the forward strand.
GACTATTTGGAAGACGCGCTGTTATACCTGTGAAACAGTTGAGCCACTGCCTCGACTTCACTGTCAGGAAGAAGCCAAGAAAACATCTATAAAAACAGCATTTTTAACAGTGTTACATAAGAAATTGATTGAAGTTTTTTAAGGCATCTGAAGATACAGCGTGTACACCTGAAAACATGTTAGTAAGGGTCAAGTGAAGAATGGAAACTAGAGACATGACAGTGAGAAATGGTGGAAATAAGCTTTAAAAACATTCAGTTTAATTAATGAAAGCACAAACGTAAAGGTTATTTTCAGGTTTCTTACTTCCCTTCTTCAGGATTCTTTTAAGCAACGTTTGTTTCATTGTAGCTCTTATCATGTTTTAGGATTCATACTTGTGATTTTTCACTTGGTGGGGGGTCTGGGTGACCTGTCACATTTAAAAAAACAAACATTTACCTTGAAAGAAATGTGATAATAACTCACTCTTATTGAGTGATATGTCTAAAGTGACTGTTGTAGTTTATTTCTGTTGTATTAAATGTTGTTGTTATAAGAAGGGTATTCATCTCCTTCGTCTTCCTCCCTTTGGGGGGTCATCACAGCAGATCATCTGCCTTCATCTCACCCTGCCCATAGCACACTGGTCTACTTTCTAACCCGACTGTTCCGCTTCTTCTTTGCTAATCTCTTACCTTGAATGCTTTTCTGTACTTCCTCGTTTCCCCACTAAGTCTCCTTTTCCTCCTTCCTCTGTCAGGACACCAAACACCTTCTAAGGTTTCCTCACTACTCCAGCCGTATTGTCACAGCTATCTGGTATCTCCCCCTCCACCCAGATCCTTCTTCAGCTTCCACCACTTAATTCTTGTGTCTGCCTTCACTCGCTTAATCTTCGTGATTTCCAAAGTCATTCTGCAGATTACCATCCAATGCTGCTAAGCTACATTCTGACACCACTGTACAGTATAATATCTCTTTCAGCTTGCTCCTTCTGCATAAGATGTAATCCACTCGGGTGGATTACATCACCTACACGTCCACTCAAGTCTCCTCCAAAAACAGAAACAGTCACCATAGTGTCCCAGGTCAACTTTGGCACAGAAACAAACATGTTTACAGTTTTCCGCAAAAATTGCTCTGCGGCTAATTTCCCCTTCATAACAGCTGTGATCTTTTTCTGAATTTATCAATTTGTCAAGGCTTAAAGTCAGGAGCACAGAGCGATGCTGCTGGAAGCTGTTTGATACGGTTTGATTGGATTCAAGTCACTGAACTGGACTTTTTTACCATATTTGTATTGTTTACTCTGTTGCTGCACAGTTAGTAGGTATGTGTAATTAGCAGGTAATAGCTACTACAATTTGTATGCTTGTCACAGAGCGTGTGTGTGTGTGTGTGTGTGTGTGTGTGTGTGTGTGTGTGTGTTTTGACGCGATTGGGATTGAGGAATATTAAAAGTGTTAACATGTTGCTAAACTTTACTCCAAAATTGGTCATTGTGTGCAGTTTAGAGCGGTTGTAATGACTGACCTGATGGTGTATTTTGTGCTATTCTTTTCTTATGAAAACAGATTTTCTTTGAATTTGATTTTGAGAATTTTCCAGGTACAATTAGAGAAAAAATATAGAGTCAGTCTTTATTATTCTGTGGATACAAAATGTTATAGCAGTTTGTCCAATACCAAAAGGTTGATTCTGTTCATCTGGACATAACGTTTTTTGTGGGAGAAATGTTTCGTCAACCTTACAAACAGTACATTTGCACAATGAATGAAAAGTGAGCTGTGAGGTCAGTTCCTTGATCATAGAATGCTACATCCACATGAACAGACTCAACATTTTGGGATCTATCGACCTGGATGATTGAGCGTGCATCAAGACAGTTTGTCCAGTAATTTTGCTAACAGCTAAAACGTTCAACAGTGGCGTTAGATTACAGCTATTATATCACCAAAGTCATTGAGATTAATTATCAGGGCACCATGAATTCTGGTTTAAAAGTTCATGTCATACAAGCTGTGATATTTCATTCAGGATCAAAGTTGGCGACCAATTAAAGAGACAGCCATTACTGTCCCTGAGGCTGCACTGCGAGCAAATGCATTCCAAACTTTTATGACAGATAAATGATTTAATTTTAAAACCTTTAGTGCACTTTCAAGAACAGGCTTTTATACTTAGGACTTAATATGTTGCAAGGCAACAAAACAGGATTGTAAAAAACAGATGAGCCGTATTGCCCTCTAACCACACCAGTTTTCCCTTCTTCACGGTTCCTTTTAACGTGGCATATCTGTTCTAAACGACATGTCTGATGAGCCAGTTGTGAATGTTTTCCATCTACTGCTCGTCTCACAACTCCACGCGGTGTCGACAGTCCTCAAATGTCTGAAAATGAGCAAACGGCAAAGGCTCGGTGGTGTCAAGAGAATCGGCAGAGACGTGACTTTGGTAAAACAGATCTGGGGTCTGCGGTAAACTGGGTGTTGCTACGGCTATGGGAACGCATGCACAAATAGATTCTCTCAACACCTCCGGAGATGGTGTGAGACTGTCAGCTGAGACAGCATATGTGAGTGAGCTTCTCACAACTCTTCAAAGAGTGTCACATGATCGACTCCTCATTAATTGGTGACAAAATCTTATGATGCGTTACTTTTCTGTTTGTATGAGAGGAAAAAAAACGGCACGCTGCGTCGTCTCTACGGGGTTTCATTTCATAATTTACCTGCTTCTGTTTGCTTTTATTAGGTACGTTCCCACAGGGCTTGTCCTATGTCTCTGCAAGCTCAAAAGCAAACGTCTGAGGCTGACAGGCAATATGTCAGCCTCCCTCTGAGTGACAGACCAAGGTACTTAATGCCTGACATTTCATAATGTAAATAATGCTGTGGCGGTGCATGTCTTACATCCATCTGAGCAATATGCCACCAGTCCCAAAGTGACTCTGCTCTTTACCTGTAACCTTTTTTCATAGAATTTCAATGCTGCTCCTGCCAGTACCAAGAACACAGTCAGTATTTGATCAGTTAGATCTGCCGCTCTCTATCTGTATTACTTGTAGATGTCAGTTGAAAACAGTTGGCAGTTTGAACAGTGATGCAGAAACACTGTAGCACTTAACCATTTCACTGGCCCTTATGGTGCCTCAAATGAGCTTTTATTATAAAGACCACTCTTGTGATTTAAATCGTTCTTTTCAACTCTGTGATCTAATCTACAAATATTCCACAAAATAAATAAAGTAAATGTACAAATAATGAAACACTCAAAAATATTAAGGAAAACAGGTGAAAAACTGAGTAGAGCTGAAAGTGGTGCAGGGCTACAAAAGGAGACAACGGGGGATTGATAAGAATGTAGCGATTTCAGTTACATAATCAATATTATATTATCACTTATCATTTGATTCATTATTGATTCTCACTCGGTTCTCATCAGCTTCCCTTTGAGTCTCCATCATCTTTAAGCATCATATCAAAGACTTTATATTAATGGAAATTAACTGTATGCTCTGTGGGTAGATGTGTGTGAATGTGGGAGATTTTTGCCCACTGTGATGTGATCAGTGTCGTGGTTGTTACTCAAAAAACTAATTATTACACATAATACACAAATACTAATTACTCCAAGGAGAAAGTAGTTCCTTATACTACTCGTTACATTACTTTCATGTTACACTGTAAAATGATCTGAAACACAGTGTCTGGTGATTACATAATTACCATTTAACAATGTAAACCTACAGGCTACGGCTCCACACACCAACATAAATCTCTATCCTTGTAAGAACACATATGATCTTTCTCTTAGCAGAACACAAAGATGATGAAAACCAAAAGCAAAGTTATGTCCACGCTGCAGACTGCGCTGCTATTTTCCTCCTCCAACATATGAACTGAAATCAGCTGATTGTTGTGCCAGTACAACGACCGATAAGCAGCTCAAAGGGCAGACAGACGAATAATTCCAAGACATTGGACTACTGGCAATGGTTCTCGACAACAACCAGTTCTCAGTTCTTCTCTTTTAAGGGGATACCAGGACCACAGACTTGTCAGTGATGATACAGCCTGCAGACTGGAAGCCTGGTATCATTAAATGTGGCAGGTTTTACCACTACACTACTGCTGAGCTGTTTTGTGGTTTTTTGATCATCGTATGCTATAAATGACCCACTAACCCTATAACCGTAACCTTAATAACCACAATAATAACCTTTATACTTGTCATTCAACACCACAGAATGCATTTTAAGTACACAATATGCCAAGTCTATAAAATCACATGGGGAGGTATAAACTGTTCAAAAGTTTTGGCTGAATCCACTCTGAGCTCTACGTAGACCTTAAAACAACCAAATGCATCTGCTCACGGTTCCCAAGAGGAAGAGAATACATCAAAGCTCAAGACGCAAGTCTTCACTAATCCATTTAGTGAACTAAAAGCAAACACTACAACATTAAAAATAAATCCTGTAGCAGACGGCAAGACAATGAAGAGTCAGAAAGTAATCAAGTTGAAATGAAACGGGCGTGTTTTTAAAGTTATAAAGAAAAGACCCAAATCGGAGGAGCTCAGGTCAAAGTTTGGAGTTACAAAACTAGATTTCCTTCATTCCTCACAGATATTTTGTTTTGCATATTTAACCTTCATCTGTTTTAGGTTTATTTTTTTAATTCTCACAAGTGCCAGTTTAATTTGATCCTGCATATTGGTCGGTTTGGAGACGTAGATCATAGCAGCTGTTAAACTGTAAGATGGTAATCCTAAATTTTTTTGTTCTCGTTCGTTATACAAACTTAAAGCTAATCCGACAGCCAAATTTGTTGTGTTGAAATGATCGAATGCTGACGGAGCAGTGGGGAAAAAAATGTTTGTCCTGTCCTCTACTGTTAGCACTTAGCTCAAATTGAATCAACACTTACAGTATGGCAGTTACATTTTTTACGTTTTACTGGAAATGAATGAGAAAGACTTTTAATTCACAGCCTCCTTCGCCTGTTTGATTGCACTACTTGTGAATGACACATATGAGTATTGACGGATTCTCAGTGACACCGTCTTTAGATCTTGCCATGCCATTACTACAGTGCGGTGCTGTCCACCTACACAGCTCAACACAGCAAGTTCACAGCAGCTCTCTGTGCTGTCAAATGTCTTTCTGGAGAGTGCAAGGAAGTATAAGAGACAGACACAAAGAAAAGGATTGACAAGCACAAAAAAAGAGAAAAGTCCAACAGAATGACAAATCATGCCCTTGATAAACACTGGGGCCATTCTCTGGGAGAGGGAGAAGTTTTAGAAGTTAAACTTTGGGCATGTGACCAAAAAACTTGAGTCCTGGATTTTTATTGAAGCTTGACATAAGTGTATGATAAAAGTACAAATCATGGGCGTAACGTAGAATACACGTGTCCAGACTGCCTTTTTATTACTTTCATTTTGATGCCGGGGGTATGCGTGCAAGCGTGTTTTCCTTTGTTTGTTGTTTGAGGCTAACGTGACTCCTGTGGCCAATGTTTCATGAGTCATAATTACAACCTCCAATCCAGCCTGACATACAAGCTTTCAGTAATCTGGGACATCTGAGGGATGAGCAAAAATGCCTTAAAGGTTAAATATTAAGAGCATCAGAGCCCTTATCTGTATCCCTTTCACTTTGGCTCCGTGGCATGCCGTTGACTCATCTGTTTATTTATAAAGTGGCTCCGATTGTAAAGACCAAGCACATCTGTTCCTGCTTATAGCAACAACTCGACATATTTAATGCAGGATGTTCTCGAGTTCGTCGTCTGCATCGGCTGAAAGAATAGGGGCAAATTGTTTCACAGTCACACAAGTCTATTCATATCACAAAACCAAATAGGGCTGCTAAATAGTAATGACTGTTTGGTTTTTGAGGGTGAACGCAAGTTGATGGAAGCAGAGCAGCAGAAATGAAAAACAGGAGGAAAAAATCCAAACCGTTTCTGACATTCTCAAGATTTTTTCCTCCCTCGTCTCCACTGTACGGTCATTTTGTGTCATGAGCTACACTAGTTTGTCAAGCCCACAGAAACACCCGAGGCACAGGATGGGATTTCAGTCCAAAGCAAAGTGCAGGCCATGGGAGCCGGTGATACGTGTTTGACTGTAATTGGTTTGGTTACAGACAGGCCTAAGTGGTGTGGGTGTAACACCGAGCTGTGCAGTGTGGAGCAGTTGGACTTGGACATTTGGAATTGAGAGAGGGGAAAATACTTTCTATGTTTTATTGCCTTCCAGTCGAGGCTAATTATGTTTTGACTCTGAAGAAGAACAAGCAGCCTTGTTGAGATATCAGTGCTCACAGCAGATGAATATATTTGAACTGTGCTCTAGTGATTTTTTTCATTAAGCTTCCCAAAGTCTCTCTTCGCATCTCGTGATGTTAATTAAAGTTTCAAGCAATTCTTTTTTTTAAAAAGCGTTTACGCTAAGATAAAGCATGATTTGTATAGGTTTTGATTCGTGCGTAGATTCGAGCCGAGACAAAGTGTTGAGCTCTTTTCCTCCTCCTACACCCGCTGCTTGTTCCCTCTACAGAGGGAGCAAAAATGCTGCATAAAAGGCAGCTTCCGATAAAATGTGGACGACACAGCAAGGAATGACACATCCACTGCCAGCTCATGTCCGAGTAGACTCACACCACATTCTCCAGATACTCTGAGTGTTGGGATCCAGCATCATCAGCTGGACCCGAACGCTAATTCTAGTCCAATTACATTCAGTCGCCGTTAAGTGAATGGCTTAAAATTCCACGAGTGCGACGAGTGTGAACCTGCTCTAAGAGCTGAACCGAGGCAAAGGACACGTTTGACATCGTCATCACCTGGACAACGGCCACGATGTGGAAACACCCACAAAATTAAGACACACTCTTCATCCTGGTGACACAACAAAAGAAAAGCCAAAGTGTGTCTCGACCAAAGTTTCAATACCAAAAGCAGTGCAGAAATTATAAGCCAATGTTTCCATTAGGATGTCATAAAAAATAATAACCTTTTTAAAAATATGTCTTCAGTCATTATTCCAGAAAAAACATCAAAAATCCAGTAACTATGTGAGTGTTTTGGTTTCCCTCGCATTAGTGTGAAAAGGAATATTTTGGAATCAAGAGACATTATAACGCTTTCTCATGAATAATTAAAAAAATGCAACCCTAAAAATGTTACAGTTGCAGCTGTGAAATTCTGAGCTGACATCAACACCTGAAATCATTTTGATCAATAACCTTTTTTTCTGGTCTAGAGGAGGTTTCTCTCTTTTTCTGGTAACTGATTTCACTTTAAATTGATGTTACGGTTAAAAAACAGAGAAATGTTCATAATAATTATAAAAAAGTATGTAAACTTTGAGGTATTAATACCACTATCTGTAAATATTTTGCCCATGCAAGAAAAGCAGGCCAATACCAACACTTTAGTGCAAATCCTAAAAGAACTGCATTTAAGGAATTCCACTTTTTCTATGCAATCATTTGTTGTTTTTTTTATCACACAAAATAAATAGTCTCTAACACTGTCCAGCTAAACTCAGCCCCACTGCTAACCCTCAAAACCTGCGAGGTGTCCTAGCCCTATGCTATGAAAATATGTCATTTTTGTTTTTGCAATTGTTGTCTCGTGTGAGGCAAAGAGGAGACAGGAAAAAATACAATATTCTGATTGAGACACTTTAAAAAATATGTATTTAATTTAGATCTTGGAATGGGGTCTAACCACAAACACACTTTTTACTCTGGATGCCCTGAAACATCTGACACCTTATTTGAGACTTGACACAGAAGCTTTGCTGGTCATGTGCTCTGTAAATATGCTCCATCCTCATATTACACTTGGAGAAGTGAAGCAATAATTAAGCAGCCTGTTACAGGTGCACTTGCAGTTTCTTCCTCCTGCCTCATGAGGAACTCCAGCCGTGACCTGCAACACCGTCAAACCTAATCTCCTCAGTCCTGCCATTAAAAGAAAGGGCCCACGAGCAAATGCAACTGTCGACTTTGCAGTTCCTTTTACTGGCGTGTCTCAGGAAACCTGTCAGCAGTAGAGAAAAGAGGGAGGCTCAAGTTGCTTCACCTCTCCCACAACCTGCTGCACTACCTAAAAATCCTGCCCTCTGGCCACAGATGCTCAAAACGAACAGCTTTATCCCGACATCAGTTGAGTTGCTCAGACTGCAGAAGTTCCTGAGATAAAGCCCCTGGACTCCCACCCCAACCCGTCTCTGTACCTTCTTCAAGGGGTCATTCTTTGCCCACCAGACCAAAACCATGTGCACATTTAGGCCTGATATGAGATTCAAATACCATGAGTTAAAAGATTCCTGTGGAAATGATGGGCTAGGACTCCTGACTTGTGTTCTATAAATTTCAGATCCTTCATTTAAACCATGAAATGTGTGGAAATGTGTAGATTATTACATATGTGAATGGCCTGTATTTGTATAGCGCTTTACTTAGTCCCCAAAGCGCTATGTGGACCTGACAGTTTAATTAAGAAGTGGGGATCTGTACTCTCTCTCTCTCTCTCTCTCCCTCACACACACACACACACACACACACACACACACACACACACACACACACACACACACACACACACACACACACTTTAAGCAGCGGAGACTCCGTTGGTTGTCCTGAGGCCGGTGTGCCCAACTGATGGCGACCAGCCTACGCGCACACTTGTCTCTGCTGTGATTTCGTGCATATGACCAGTGATGCTTTAAGCTGACACAGTGAATCACTTACGCTGCTGTTCTGCCCGGACCAGTGCACCATAGCCTGGTTGTGAGACGAATCTCCGGTCAAAGCGAACGTCGAACTGTTAAGTTTTAGCTCCTCCTGCCTCGGACCGGCGGCTCTCCGCTCCTCTCCGCTCCAGCGCAATTCAGAGCGCGCCACTCTGCGCCCAGCCACCGTGCCCGTGGCCTCTCCCCGGTCCTGATTCTGGGCCGAACGGGAGGATCCGACTTTGTCCCCGTGGCTGTTCCTCCTGGCGCGCCTCCTCACACCTTCGACACGGCCGTTCTTCTTCTGGCCACTCGCCGACACGTTGGAAACTTTCATCTGCGTAAACTCGCTCTGGCCGAGTTCGCCTTTTGCGCGCAGATCTCGTGTATTCCGTTTGAGGCTCGTCTCCGGGTATTCCACCCGAGCTCGAGCGCATTCAGCGGACCCAGCTGCGCAACTGAGCCGCGGAGTTTCCGCACTCGCGGCCCCGAATCTCCGCTCACTGTTCCCAAAAACTTGTCCCCTGAACCCTGTTGCGGACTCGCTCGTGTGAAATTTCAGCAGTAATTCCTGTCCGAGCCACTTACTTCCAGGCTGGCATGAGCGGCAAGTTATCTCAGCCTCGCCGGCGTGAAGGAAGCAGGGCACCGCGAAAAGCAGAAACCAAAACGCGCGGTGCCACTTTGGGCAAAATATGACCTCCCCGTTCATCGCGGGCGGTGCGCAGGATGCCGTGGGTGCTGGATGTCCTTTCCCCCTCGACTGTCCTCCCTTGATTTTCGGGGTGTAAACTGGTGCTCGGCTCTGGAAGAGGAACTGCTGCAAGTTGTGGCGTTGCCCAAATGCAGTGTTGTAAAAAGTGCGGCTGAGCCTAAGTGGTCCAAGTTGAAGGATTTGATCAAATGAAGCCGCGCGCGCATGGGGGAGGAGCTGAGAGATCCAGACTGAGAGATGGAAGGATAATGTTGCGACTGTCTTTCTCCATATTTGTTATTTGCCAGCATATGGCAGCCTATAATTAAAGCAGTCAGTGATACAGTCATTTTGTTCTGCTGCTCTTTTATTTCTCCTCACAGCCACATTTTTAGAGGAAGCTGCTGCAGCTTGTTTTTTTCTCCTCTCTCCTGTTGCTGATTTTATCACCAACCTCCCTCCGGGGAAGCACATTTCTTAATTTAGCAAATGAAACGGAGTTATTTTACCTGTGATGAACTTGTTTGGATCGGGCCCTTTCGGGTCTCAGCGGGAACTTCGGGTAATTGGAACGTATTAATATGTTTCCAATTAAGCGCACTGTCACGGATGACATATTCCATGACTTATTAAACAGCAATAAAGAATTTAGCAGCCCACGCGGGAACATGAGATTTTTACACTTTGCATCTCTTCATACATCTCTCACCCCTCCAGGATGTGTTTGCGTTTACTGTGCGCACCAGTCCAGCTGCGGGGAAGCTCAGTGTGGACTGAGTCATGAGTATTTAAATGCTCTGGGAGACATCGGGTATGGTTTAGTGTCAGGCAACAGGGGGCGAGTGGGACAAGGCTGGACATTCATTTCTATCTGACCCTGCAGGTCTCTGTGCCTAATAACTGAAGGATGAGCACTTAGTAGCACAAAGGCTATACAAATGGCCACAGACTACTACAACAGCTGGCTGCTTTCTATTTTACAGCCATGAGGGAATAAAATGGACAGATTGTGCCTGGAGATGTGATAATTTTACCACAAGGAAAAATATCTAAAGGCGACAGATTAAAGTGTAAAGGCTCATTGAAGTATTGCCAAACAACACTCCTGTGTAGAGAAACGCTTCCTCCCAACATATTTGTGTCACGTGCTCTGAAAAAGATGCTGAATATAAACTCACTGGGTTTGAAAAGAGTCTTCTGTTGATAAGGACCCATCTGGGGTGATAACAGTGCAGTGCTGCTCATTCAGAGCCACCTTCACTGTTTCCTGAGAGCAAATCATCTCATTTCTCCGAGCTTTGAACCATAATCAAGCCATTTAACAGTGTCATATCAGATGATGATTTTAGACTTCCTAAACTGTCTAAAGCTATATTTGTTTTTATTTGTTTGCATTTACTGTTATATTGTTGCTCATGGGGTTATTAAACCCGATAAACAATCCACTTAGCTCGCTATAACCTTCAGAGACGGTGGGAAAATGTATCCTGCAGCACTCTCCAAGGTCCTGATCCTGAAGTTTTCATGGTTAGTTACAAGAAGCTATCCTCGTTAGATGATCCCTGCACTCACAGTTTAATGCACTTTGCCAATAAACCAGGCTTAAAGAAACTCATTTGATTCATTTCCATCTCCACTTTATTTTCTATTAAACTCAGAAAATACTAAATTTTTGATTAAAAATATTGGCTAATTTTGAATTTGATGACAGTAACAGTGACAGGACCACGTACCACTGTGTAGCATCCCCTCTTCTTTTAACAATCATCTGTAAACATCGGGGACCTGAGAAGATCTCCTGCTGGAGTTTAGGGACAGCAATGTTGTCCTTGGTCTTTTTTGTCATATCTTTGGTTTCATGATGCTCAAAATGTTGTCAGATGATGAAAGGTCGGGACTGCCGTGATTTCTGGAGGTGTTCATGCAGTGATTTCCGTGACAGAATCATGTCTGGGCCTGAAGATCACACGGATCCAATATTGATTTTCAGCCTTTTCCTTTGCGCACAGAGATTTCTCCACATTCTCTGAATCCTTGGATGATATTTTGAAGACATAATCAAAGATTTTTACGTTAAGGAATGTTATCCCAAAAATGTCTACATTTGCAGTCTGTTGCAGCTGTCCATCTTTACTACAGGGAAACTGGTTCTATAAGATGCTCCTTTAAGAGCCCATCATTTAATCGAACAGTTGCCGATTAACCTAATTAATTTCAAAATGTTTCTCCAGCTGTTTCTTTTCGGCCCCACTTCCTTCTCCGGCCTTTTTTGGCCCCATCCCAAAGTTTTTGAGACATGTTGCTGCCATCAAATTTACAATGAGCTCATATTTTTCAGGAAATAGTAAAATGTCTCATTTTAAACGGCCTTAATGTGTTTTCTGTGTCATACTGTGAAATTTGCATACCACTCAATTCTGCTTTTATTTACATTTTGCGCAGCTTCCCAACTTCTTGGAGGTCGTATTTCTCTGTCTGTTTATTTAAGCGCTGGTAGAGCCCCTCAGCTCATTTTCTGTCAGAAACCTCCAGTCATTATGTTCTTGTTGTTGTCTGTGTCATAGAGTCACCGTGAGTTTAGAGTTTAGAGTTTGTGTCACTGAAACAGTCTTGTTTCACGTTGTCCAGCATAACTGACCACAAAGGCTGTGTCTATATACTGAGATGTAACCCGTTCATAACCTCGGCTAGCTCTAAAAACAATACTCACAATAAGAATCAGAATATGGAGCGGTCGTGGTTAAAAGAAATAGTCCCCAAAATACAGGAAAAAAAATTTTTTTGTTTATTTCAGCATCATGGGTTTTTATGTTGGCATCAGTGTCTGACTTTTATTTACATATTACCTTTAAAAAAAAGAAGTAATCCCTTACACTACTTACATTACTTTTCAATTGCTTGTCCGCATAGACCGTGTTAACAAACTGGCTGAATGTTTCATATCTACAGATATACAGATACACACTTCTTTTAATACCACATTTAAAAACAGGCATTTTAAATATTAACACAAAGCTGAAAGCAAGATGGGCAAAAACAAACCAGAGAGCACTTACAGAGAGAAGATACTGACAGTGATTCCACTGTGGAAGTGAGTGCCGGTACAAATACACAGTCCTACAAGCCTGTACATCTCTGCCCCATCAGCCTGGCTGGGATTGGCATGGACTCCATCCAAACTCTGACATCAGCACAACTGACTGCAGTCGTCTCCTAAGTGATAGGTGCCACTGCCAAGAAAAATACACCACTGCTCCATGGCAATAGGGCTGGAGGTTCATGACAAGCAGAAAAGAAGCCAGTTTGCACTGCTAACCTGCACCAGTGACTTAACAGTCAAACTCTGCACATTCTGAATGTTCTGAGAAATGCCTGAAGGCGGTCAGGCTCGATGAGCCTTTTGGAGTGTTGGTTGCCTCTTTACCTCTTCTGAAATCCTCAAGAACTGCCTAGCTGTTTGGTGAGACTCCTGTCTGAAGTTTAGCATTACGGAAAATTTCTGTCTTTAAAAGAAGTCTGCACAAGTTGTTTCATAATGAATGCACCTATATTTTTCTCACCTGAATCTCACCAAAAATCATTTCTACGTGAGAGCATACCAGTCTCACCTTTCCATAACTGAAGTCATGGAGAGCGACGTCAACAGCGAGAATAAACTAAACCCATGTAACAATAAATTGCAGCACAAGCTTATTTTAAGGTAATGAGGAAACAGTGTTGTGACGGCACAGCTTGTGTGCCAGAGAGCAAATATCCCCTTAAAACAACACACATTAAAGGGGTTAATATGAATATTGTATAATCCTATTTGTTCTGAACACGCCAAATCTTTTTTTTTTAAATCACAGACATCAATTGTAGTATCGACCTGAAATATTCTGTATTACTCTGGTTAAACTATACACGTGATTTTCCTGCACTTCACTGTTCACCCTCAATATTGTTCTTTGGTAATATGGATGAAATGGCCCTTTAAATTACCCTCTCTGCTTTTTTTGTGACCGATCCTCCCCAGCCATGTTCTACCAGAGACGTTAAAGATGATAAGTGCTGCCTTTCTTCATGGCACACAGCATTAGGCAGACATATTGTACTGGATTAATGGTGCTGCAATGGGCAGGGCCCACATGGCTAGCAGACACTTATCAACCCGTTTGTGTGCGTGTGTGCGTGCGTGCGTGCGCGTGCATTGTAACCGTCTCACACCACATCATCTCCTGTCCCTGTCTGGACTCACCATCCATTCACAGGGAATCGATGCCCTGCCAATAGCAGAGATGGATTTTTGAGGATGTTGCAAAAGGCAATATGCAGGCCTGGGCTGTCTGATTTGTGTGCATCCCTTTGGACTATGAATGCACAACAAGGTGGTGAGTTTCAGAAATCAGAGAAAAGTGTTCTTGTGTGAAAAATGAGGGCAGGGAATTTACCGCAGGGCTTCAAAAAAATCTAACATAGTAAAATGAGCATGACTGAGAGCCTTTAAGCCTTTCCAGAGGCAAGTGGAACTACTCAAATGGTCTTTGCACTTACACAGTGCAGAGTGTAAGTGTTTGACAGTTACACTTTTGTCCTTTTCTTTGCTTCAGAATATTTGATCTGAGGAGAGAAAAAAAACCTTTTAACACCCACCGTGTCACTGGAAACCCACCTACGGTTAAGAGTAGAGGAAGGGTTCAATTAACGTCCACCCCATGTTATGGAAGTTTTTTGCCTGTTCCGAACACCCAAACACACTCAAAAAAATGAATGAGGTGGATTGTTCAGTGTATATTAATTATTTATTTTCATTTTACTTAAAATATATGTTTTTGTTAAGTTAACATATGTTTTTCTAATCAAGTCTACGTAATTGTGTCTATTATTCAACGTACATAATACTAATGTGTTACTTGATCGCATAACATTTAAGTTAAGTCAATTAGGATCGATATACCTTGTATATCCACAAGGTGGCAGTAATGCAAAAACAGTTGTAATGAAACCGCGCAGAACAAGAAGGTTTCACGGCTTGTGCCTGCTCATGCGCAAGACTTCAAATTTAACTGAAAAAGGCTGTTTTGGCGCCAAGCTGCTGTTTCTTTGAGAGGTAAGACCACTTTTTTTCTTTGACTATGTTGTGTAGTATCTATATGTCCAGCATGGTTATATTTTGCGTTTGTCTTACAAGACATGTTATATCGTTTGCGTGCGCTTGTTTTACATTAGTTTTACTGGGTCCTGGACATGCTTATTTTGTGGACTGTGTAAGAAACATTTTTATTGTTTTTTGTTTTATTAAGGGATTAGCTACAGGGGTTCATGGGGTTATTCTTTCAAGGGGTTATTTTTCCATTTGCTTTCTTGGGATTCCTTTTCTGTAATCCGAGAGTCGGAAATATCGAATAGGATAGCAAGGATAGCATAAAGTGACATTTAAAATCCAAAAAGTCAAGGGCGAAAGCCACTGTGACACCATTGTTCTGCTCTATCAGTAATCTGTATTATGTAAAAATGGTCTGTAAATACAGCATGTTTCCTAGCGGAGTTATACATATCAATGTAGTTATAAATTACAGTTTGTGAAAGTACACACTTAATTTTTTTAATAAAATTATTCAAGACATATGAGTGGACAGACAATGGAGGTCGACAGACCTGGTGATAATTGCTTCTATAGAAAGTTAGCACATGGCAGTGTCAATCTCTTGCTTTTCTTCTGAGTAGTATTTTATTTAGTTGTAATTCAAACAATAATTTGCTTCTTGAAATTAAGTAATGAATTTCTTGTTTTACTTTATAAATCTCAGATCCTGCCTTTACCTGCTCCCTCCTATACTGATGTGGTGTATGTGGTATTGCTGAGCTTGTATGTGGTATGTGAACTGTTATACTTTTAAAAACAAAACTGTTTTATAAGTTAAGTTTTCTTTTGTGACCCATCCCATGCCCCTGTTATTTCTTCTCCACATCTGAACCATGGTTGCAGTTCAAGGGCCTGAGGCATGAAATTCTTTTCAGATCAGCTGTGATCAATATTTTTTGGAACTTGATAAATAACAATAAAAGCTGTAATGGCTCCATTAGCATTTTGTGTAAATGTTTGTGTTAAAATTATAGCTTTAATGAGGTCTTACTACATTAGTTTTAGTTTGTATATGTGTACATATAGTATGTATATTTACAGTACAGTATGTTGTGTTTGTTGACATATTTTCAGGTGGAAGCAGAATATGTGAGGATTACTACTGCTGCACATGTTCCAAGGCTTTTTACACAACTTGACCAATACACTGACCAGCTCATAAAAGTCTTCAAGAAAAAAGGAGGCGTTGCAGGGAAGAAAATTAGACAAACTTTGGCCCCAGCCACACAGGTGCGTTATTCTGTTGGTAGCAAAATATTATGGCTAATAAGATCATTTTCAAATTTAAACAGCTAGTGTATGGTAGCTGCACAGTGCACTTACATTTATATTAAGCAAGACAAAGTTTGGTACTCAAAACGTTGGAAAATTTAAATTACCTAAACATATGTAAAATCTGATCCCTTGATTTAGGTTAAACCAGAAGTGAATGTTTTTATGTTATGTTTTGAATGCAAAAAAGATGATGTATTAGTTTGTCTCCATTATGGACATATATAATGTGGTGGAAACCCTGCCCAACAGGTTAACTATTCATGTCCATGTGATGATTAGTTGGTCTTGTGTACATGTCTATCTGTGCAGTGGATATGTCATTCATTTTGCGTATAATGTGAGTTTCTGTCATCCTAAAGTATATCTGTTTTCTCTTCCTGTATCTCTGCCACTCTCTACAGAAGGAAAGTATTGAAAAGGGGAGGGAGTGTGTCCTCAGGGCACTACCTTTTTACCTGAATGAAGACCCAAGCATCCTCTTCAAAGAATAATTGGTTGGTAATTTTAGTTTAGTTTTTTATCTGTATTAAACCAAATTTTGAATAACTAATGTTGTTGTTGTTGTAATTTGCATGGAACCTGTTTAAATGTTTTGGGAAATCTTCTTGTATACCCAAACTATTTATATTTATCGTTGAATCTGTAGTCTGAAATAGTGGCACACTGGGGTGCATGTTCCTAATATTGTGTTTACGTCATTAAAGGGTAGCTTTGGCCCTTTTTCTTTCTTTTTTTAAAACTGTATGCCATTTTTCTATGTTTTTGTGTCTAAGCTACAGCTGTTCAGAGGGAGCTGGAACAAATTACCCTTGCTATCTTTACCATCGAAAGAGCTGATGCCAGCACTCCTCCAGCCGATGTGGGTATAACCATCTAGTGTGTCCTGCATGACCTGGAAGACCTGGCCTCTGCATGTGCACTCTTAATGGGTGGGATATATGCACTGAATCTCAGTTAACCTCAAGACTGAAAGCTTTCTTTGAAGTACTTCAGAAGCTCTTCCTTCATCTGTATGTCAGCATACTCTTGACCAAGGTACAGTTGCTCAAGAATACACTGAATGAATAAGCCAACCTTTAATTTGGATGATGAATGTTCTGTCAGATGGACAGAAGTTTTTCGGAGGCTGAATGGGAATAAAATGGTAATTTGTAAATGACAGATAACGGGAAAATTACATTTAAGAGAAATTTAGAACATTTTGAAAAGTTTGTAAACTACTACAATTTGAGAGATTTTACTGTTGTGGGGGGCTAGTAAGAGACAATCAAAAGTATTGAGATTTAAAGGATTTAATTGAGAGATGATACTGCACCAGAAATGTTGAAGGGTGGTGTGTATATTAGCGTTCAAGGCATATTGTTATGAGGTGGAAATATGTTCATATTCAGTTTGTGTTACATTGTGTGCATTGTAAAGGTAATTGCAATACATACTAAAAATAAGGGTAAGTTAGGAGGTTGATCTGATATCGTCGTGTTGGTGTTGTTCCCAGATCATCATACTAAATGTTGTTCCAGGATCAACATTGCAAGTGACCAATCAGAATGTTGTGACGTCATACTTTTGCGACTTCGGGAAAAACTGGCGTAAAACAAAAAACTGTACTTAAGCTGCGTGAAACCGCCTCTGTCCGCCGATCAACTGACCCTAACCCTAACCGTAACCCTTTAATAAACAGTAAGCAGAATTGATATTGTCCTTGCAACATTGGAATTTCATAAATGCACGAATGGCTTGGCGCGCAAAAGAATAACGTCACAACAATGTGACAACATTTTCATGATGGTCTGGGAACAACACCAACACGAGGATATCAGATCATCCAAGTTGGGAATGCAGGATGAATGTATATTTTGTGGACTTTTAAAGACGAACAATTGTTTCCATGTTAAAATGTTTACATCTGAAGTTTTTTGCCCAAACACTAGTAAAATAAATGTTGACAGTGGCAAGTGTTAAATGGTTACTGCTGTGCTGTTGCAAAAAAACTGAACGCTGACAAGCTGTTTTATTGTTAGACCATAATGTTGGCATGTTTTGTTAAAGTTTTATTTGGGATGATGTAATTTTCTTTGATTGCTAATATCAGTGGACTATTTATTATTATTATGATTATTATTGTTGTTGTTGTTGTTGTTGTTACATAAATTTTTTTTAAATTGTGGCTGTTGAGGTGGACACTTCACTTTGCATTGTTAAAGGAAAGCACTTCATTGGCATTGTGTTACTGGACTGACCCTAAGCAATCATTGCAAATAGCAACTTTGCTATCCATTTTAGACACTAAAAGAAAAAAACACTCACAGACCTTACTAGCATCACATGTGCATAACTCAAGTGTCATCTTATCAATGTGTTATGTGATCTTCAATGCGTTTTTTTTTCTCTCTTCTATTTCTGGTAGATACAGACATTTAATTTAAAGTCTTGATGTTGCATCTGTCTACATACTGTTAATTACTAACCCTAATGAGCTGTTGTGTTTTATTTTGGACTGGGTTTACACAAATGCTCACTGAATGTGTTGGCAATAAAAGAAATTTTAAAAAATAAGTTGGATGTACTTAATTCATTTGTGTGGAACCTGTTGACAAAATAGATTTATGTAAAACTAATTAATAAAGCACAAGGTGGCTGAAAATATAATATTTGAATTAATCTAACTTAAATTTAACATTTTACTGCCACAAATAAGAAATGTGTTGAAGTAACTAATCTAAACTATCTAACCTGAAAATATATCATCTTTGTTCATACAACATAACTTGATTTAGTTAGTCTTAAATATGTCTTGTTAATCTTAAGTAGTTTTTTTTAATTAGATGAACTAAAGATTTTTGCTTTAAACTAACATAATTCAATTTCGTGGAACCTGTTGACAAAATAATTTTAATTAAAGTCAACGTTTCATTTTTTTGAGTGCAGGAAAGCTTTTAACAGAAAACTGTAATACCAAAGTGTATAATACTTCATTTGATAGAGCAACATCGTGTAGCTTATGAAAATCTGCTATTTTAGCGTGTGGTTAAATAAAGTTGGGCCACTGGTGACCACATAGATTTTAGGAAATCAAAGCCTCAGTTCTATTTTGTGTAGATTTACACGAGTGTCATAATAAGTGCCATTGAATCCTCCAGGAGTTTTGGACCAACACAGACATCAGCAGGTATCTTCTCTGGGAAGTTCTGCTTGGTATAGAATCTGTTTGCCTTTAATCTGATCGTCAGCAGGCAGCTCGCAGTTCAGTCAGACTGAGATCAGCTGACTGATTGAGCCTATTCCACCTCAGCTCCTCTGAATGATTTAGTCAAGTCGGGCGTGTGCTTAATCGGGCCGTTCTTGTTCTCCTAACCAAGTAGGTTATATTGTATTAACCTGACCTAGATGGGACATGAACCGCAACTTATTTAACTGCCACCGAGGTAATCAAAGTCAAAGTCGAATTTCTTTATATAGCACATTTAAAACAACAACCGTTAACCAAGGTGCTGTACAATTAAGATAATTAAAATAAATAAAAACATAGGGAGACATGAGAAGAGTTAAGAAAAAGAATCATTAAAATTAGAATATTTGAGTAAGGAATAAGATCAATAAAAGTAACACAAACTCATTCTGATTTAAAAGCAGGTCAATCATCTGCGTAGATACTGGTAAAGCTGAAAGTTAGCAGCAGGGCTACTTTGACAGTTGTGACTGCACCTAAACTTGGCTAATTGCAGTTTAGGTGTAGTCACACCTAAACTCCACCGTGCTCTGCAGCTCGTTCCACTCCACTCGCTCTGCACAACATCCAAACGTTTGTGTCTCAGGAAATTCTAGTACATGTAATTATCAGGTGTGTGTGTCTGTAGTGTGCTAACCAAACTAGCTAAGCTTCAAATAAATAACAAAATACAGTTTGAGGTTCAGACTTTGCTCCATTTTTCTGCTGCTTTCTTTTTATGTGTAACCTTAGGCCTCAAGTTCTGTCTGCATCATTGACAATGAAACATGTTGGTCTGCATGCGGGGGATAGGAATGTAGCTGCTTTGCAGTCATAGATGGCATCATGCAGGTGATTTTTTTTTTAATATACTTTCATTTTTAATGTCCATTTATTTTTAAATGTCCTACTGCAGCCTGGTGTTTGTTTGGCTTTTCAGATCACATCATTATATGTGAAACACAGCAAACACAGAGTCCCTATTATCATTCTCAAAGCCTCACATTATTTCAGCCATTCACCTAAACACTAGCACTGACTCATAAAGCCAAACCTTTTACAGCATTGGTCCCCCTCCCTGGGTCAGCTCCTGAGGTTACTCCCAGCCCAGTAAAAGCTTTCCAGCTGTATCACAAACAGGAGCTGGAATCAGTGGAACAAACATGGATGTCCCTTTTTCCAGCCTAAAGACATTCCTAACAAGAAAAGGAGAGGCAAAAGTCCAGTGAATGCAAAAGCTAAGCTTGAGTGTGTGGGGTTTTTTAGGTGAAAAAGCAAGAGTTGAAAAGAGGAAGGAAGTCAAGAACAGAAGCCAAGCAAGGAAGAAGAGGGTGGGTTGGCACTGGGTAGTAGGGAGATTAAGTAAATGGCTCTTTTATATTGCCTGTGTTCAACTGAAATGGAAAGTTACTCCAGATAAATAAGCTTCCCAGTAACACAGACTTTATTGGTATTCATACACTGCAGGGAGCAGACATGGGGTCAGGAGCAATCAGTTTGCCATGGGCTCATGGAGAGGGGTGCAACATCTGAGTTCAACATCTTTCAATTTCCAACATTTTTTGGCATGTTTGTGTCTCAGCCTGCCATTAATTGCAAAACCGTCCACCCATAGCAGTATGAGTTTGTGAGAAATAGACTGCAGCCTAAATCAAAGCCAGTTTTTCACAAAGAAGAAAAAAAAAGAAAGAGTACCTACAGAAAAAGACCAGCAGTTAGTTAGGATTCTGCTTCCAAACCGGATGACGCAGCTCTGCTCTGGAGTGCCGTTACATGTGAAAAGCAATAACTGCATAATAATACCATGGTTCTGAAACAGTGCTCATTTTGAATCCTCACTGTTGACCATACAAGTGACCATATTTGGAAGTGCTCAGACTGTCAGCTAGCAGTTTGGGAAAGGTGCAACATAACAATAACATAACAATAAACTGCAAGAAACTGGTCGCCGAAGACACCAGCAACTTAAAAGTGAACAAGAAGTCCAGTTAAGTGAATTAAATGAGGTGGGTCGAGGTCTGCTTTTCAGCAATTAGTTACAGCTGCTGTAAAGCTGAACTTCTTAACACAGGAGACTCACTTTTAGAGTGAGTGGACATTTGAAGAACTGCAGTTTTTGGAACTTTGTCCTGGCGCCGATGGCGTCCTGGATAAACCCAAAACTAAAGCAGTGAGGGCTCACGAAACAATCTGATACCAGGTAATACTGTAATCCAGCACCAGCACCTTTGACAGAGTTAATCCAACTGTGCAGTGCATCATGTGAAAAACTCTCTGACAGCTTCGTGCACAGATGACTTGTTTGCTCTTTTGCATTGCTTTCACACTGGACTTTATCTTAGAGTACTTTATTCCCCTCTGCCCAGTTTCCAGCGGCACTTTTTGGGGGCACATCTCAACCAGACTTCACCAGAAGCAAATAGTTTTCTTGCAATATACCTAACAGGCCAAAGAAGCAACTACTGTGTCCTGTTGAAAGAGCAATTGTTAGTGAACAACAGAGGAAGAAGGAGGGATTTCATCGCACAGTGACTTCATTCATACTGTGCATATTTCACTAACAAAGCCAGCTCTCACTAGTAGCATCCAGATTCTTCTGCCTTTCTAGAAACCCGCCCTCCCTCAATTTGAACATCCTGCAGGGGTGAAATGACTCTTCCATGAAGTACTGGTGATTGAACACATAATCAGCTATGCTTCTGACATCCATAGTAGAAACCAAATCCACCTGCTGTTTATCCACCAGGTTTTATTCAGGCACAGATAAGCCATTAGCTTCTATTCATCAGGCTGGCCTTTCTGTTAGAAAGAGGCAGAGTGGTAGGGGTGCATTTCTGAGGCTGTCACTGCAGTTTCCTGCTAACGTTTTGAGTTCTCATATCAACCCTAAGAGGAAAGGAAAAAAAGTTTGAAAAAAGGTGGGTTAAGAGGTAGAACAAGATCCTTCTTAATCCATTCGAAGGGCCAAATGAATGACGGCTTTAAAAGCTTTCCTACCGGGGCTGAAATATTAATATTTGCTCCTCGGGAACATTACCAGTATCCTCAGAGTGAGGCAACAATAATTATTAATTAATCTCATCTTCAGTCCACTGTGCTGGATGTTCAAAGTGCCTGCGACCTTCAGAGGGAAAGCAGAGCACAGCATTGGCTTCTACGTGGAGTCAGTAGACTAGAAATGAACAATCTGTTACTATTCTTTTATTGCAGATGGAGCTCATCTTGCTGATTTGTTTACCTCAGCGGTTGTGCTCAAAATAACTTATTCATAAAAATGTGAGAAACAGTGTCACTCCAGAAGACGCCGCACTTTTGATGAATAGACTGTTCAGGCTCTCTTTTGCTTATTGGCTCTTCAAGCAAGGACGTTATTTGAAATAGACGGCACCACTTCACACACAGTTGTATTGAATAATCACGAGGCCCTTGAAAATAAAAAAAAAGTTAAATGCTATAAGCTGTTCAGATGGCTTCACAACACACAGACTCACTTTCACCAAATACTCACTCGCTGGGATCATTGGCTTGATGGATTTCCATCTGTAGCGCAGGGTTGTTATCACCTTTACATTACACGCTGCCCTGCAGCAGAGACGGGTGATACTTAAATAAAAATAACCAAATCAAATAGAATACGTGCACTAAAACATACTGCAGCAGAGTGACGCAGAAGCTTATTAATGAGTGATTGTGCTGTTTAATGTAGTGGGGCAAAAAGAGCAGTCTACAACATCTACCTTTAGTCAGCCCGTCTTTCCATCTCTCTCCTGCATCATGCTGGACATCTTCACTGTTCTCTGCTACTTCCTGTCTGAAGAAGCATCAGGATTACAGTCATATAGAATACAAAAAACACAAAAGATACAATGATCATCAAAATATTTCCGATCTGCTAAATTTAAGCAGTGGCATATATTCAGTCGAGATATGTTATCTATTAAAAGTAGGAACGCAGCACTTAAAGTAACATTTACATTAATAAAAGTAAAAGGGTTCAATCAACAGAAACCTTTAATGTTATATTGCACACCCATATTACAACGACAGTAGATCCATAGGTACATTCCTTAAAGACCTAATAGCATGATATGATTCTAACAGAATAATTATTATTGTTCCTCCTCACAACTAAGGTGTAACTAAGGTGTTTCTTGCACTACAATCAGTGTTGGTCAAGTTACTTGAAAAAAGTAATCAGTAACTAATTACTGATTACTTCCCCAAAAAAGTAATCCCGTTACTTTACTGATTATTTATTTTCAAAAGTAATTAATTACTTAGTTACTTTTTAAAAACACGATTTACACCCTGAATAGGTGATAAAGTGATAGATCTTTCAGCCCAGTTCTACTTTTTCTACATAATCATCATACAAAATGTAATCAGATGGAAAAGTCTCTTTTTAAAACTTGTTTTATTAGTTTTAATCTTTTAACTTTATGCATCAAGCAAAAATTTTATTATCTGCAACATTCTCTGACTGGAAGAAATTAGTTTAACATTTAAACCTATTTTCTGCACATTCCAGCACATAAAATATATATATGTATATTTTGTGTTTACACTCAGTCTTTCAAATAGATGCAAGTAAAACACAGCAGAAAATAAATAAAGTCAAAGACTCAGCGGTCCTGTTGCTCTATTTTCACCTGTAAAGCAGGAGTGGGGCAGGCGGAGGTTTACCCTGGTGCAGGTGTGCCGCGGTCAGTGGAAGAATCCGCGAGTTTCTCTGTGAGTTTCCCATCACGTCGTAGCTACTCGGTGCTTGTTGGAAGTTTAGGGGTTTTTTCGCTGTAAAAAGAAGTTTTCTTCCCACGCACAGCGGACACTAATGTTTTTGTCACTTTTTATGGAATCAAACTCAAAGTAAGGTCAGTACTTCCACGCTTTAAACGCTGCACGCTCATACTCTCTCCCACAATCGATATATGATCCATTGTTGATCTGCACACAGCTGTTGTCACAAACGGCGCACTCGCTTACGTCACTGTCGTGAGACATTCTCGCAAAAAATCACGGTTTTAGTAACGCAGTAACGCAGCGTTCCTACGGGAAAGTAACGGTAATCTAATTATCGTTTTTGCAATAGTAATCCCTTACTTTACTCGTTACTTGAAAAAAGTAATCAGATTACTGCCCATCTCTGACTACAATACAACAGTAAGTGATTCCTGACCACATCATCTGCACCTGCCAATTTTTTGTTCTTACCACTACGCATATGTTAGTGAATCCATTATTTGTAGTTAAATTTTATTTTGTTTTATTTATATAGCACTAGCTGTATAGCACTTTATATTATAAGGTAGCCCCTACAATAATACATTCAGAGAAAAACCCAACAATCATATGACCCCCTATGAGCAAGCACTTTGGCGACAGTGGGAAGGAAAAACTCCCTTTTAACAGGAAGAAACCTCCGGCAGAACCAGGCTCAGGGAGGGCGAGGCATCTGGTGTGACCATTGGGGGTCAGAGACTTCACACTAAGTTCTGAAAAATCAGCCATTGCCCAAAGAACAGGTCAGATCAGCAGATTAACTAAGATTTTATTTTATTTAGCTTTTATTTGGTGTTTTAACTCTGCCACGATTGGCTCCTGGTCACAGCAGACAAAATAAGGCCAAGAAAACCTAATGTTCAGTGTTCATTGCTTCTTTCAAACTTGGTCTAATAACTCCCCTCCACACTGGAAGAAGGATGTTCACTACTGGCATAGAACACGTCTTTTTGCAGTATTTTCTGCAGTTGTCAGATAACTGATTAATTTGTTCCTGAGGATAAATCTGCACACCTCCCACTAACATGCACTTCCATGCAAATAAGTATATTTGTAATTGACCTCACATCTGAGCAGAGCCACCAGCCTAAGAGGATAATTATAAAATGAGCTGTGCTAATGATGTCTTTAAGTTTCAGTGCCCTTCGCCACTCGGTCAACTTTGACCCAAGGAATAGTTTGCAATGGTATGATTGTGAAAAGTTCAATTAAGCTGTAATTTGAGGCAGAGACTGCAGAATAATTGCAAGACAGTGGGTGGTCTTTCACTTCAGTTGGAGCATGCCTAATAAGCAGCCTGTCTCACTTCTCACCGGCTATTAGCATCTGTTCCCTGATGTGAGATGTCACTGAATAATGACAAGGAGAGGCAACAGAATCTTATGTGTTTATGATTTATCTCTAGAGTCCTCAGAGTTCAGAGAAAAATAATGAAGAGCGGTTGTTTACCTGCATTTAAATGCACGGTCAGATGAGAAACTGCCTACTCAAAATTCAGAAATCACACACATGTTTTGCATCTATTTAGAAAAAGTGAGAGATGGATGTTGATTGAGATTCACTTTGCATGGTTGCTTCTGGCTAAACAGCTCAAATACAACTCCCTGTCTTTTCCTGAACATCAGGGATATGTTCTCAGTGAACATCTTCCGTCTTTTCTGTATCTAACATACTGGCAGCAATTACTGGAGTAAGCTGGTCTGAATATTAGGACACATCTGTTTCATCATGGGGCAGGTGCTCCAGGGGATTTCTATACCAGTTATTTCATAAACTCACTTGAAGAGTGCTGGAAGGAAAAAAAGAGGGGGTTTGGGGGTGGATTAAGAAGCAATGAATGCACTACACTGATGGTGGAAAAGTGAATGTTGTCCTGTGTTGTCCTATTAAAGAGAATCATTTGTTTCCGGTCACTAAAATGGCAAAAGCCATTACTGCTGTGAAATCACACGCAAACAAATCACTCTAAACCCGGTGACAATTACCCTCACACCTCAGATTCTTCACCTGAGCCAAATAAATAACATGCTTGTTTCTGAAGCTGGGGCTCATAGTAAACTATGGCCAGAGCACCTGTGCGAATAACATCCCGAGTAATTGAGTCCACTATGCATATTTATGACTAAAAAGACACCCTGTCAGCCTTTGGATTTGTGGTTGTGAGAGTTGTGGTTTTGGCAGAGGCTCTGCTCTGCAATCTATGGTTTTATAAAAGGGCTTTAGCGAGCAAAACAGTCAATCTGTCATTGCTATTAGAATGGGATATATCAGCAGACTGACTGCATGGTCAACAGATCATGTTTCTGCTGGCAGGCTCTAAACAGCCCCTGGGAAGGAAGTCAGCTTTAGCCAGCCAGTCAGCATTCGTAGGGGCGTGCCCCATTAGAAAAATACATTGAAGCAATACATTTTCACAAGTACGTAATATGTTTATTATGTACTTAATTTACGTAGCTTTAAGAGAATCCAGTTTATCAGGACATCTGGGGTGTATTCCTGCTATGTTGCGCCTCTGACCGCACAAAGGTTGGTAATCAACTTCACCATTCCTTCCCTTTGACTTTGTGTTTAAAAAGCAATACAATTAAATGTGACATTGCTACAAAGAGCAGTTTTTTTTATTCAAATACTGCATTGAAATATGACATGCTGTTAGAGTTCGTTTTTCTGGCTGCACAGTGAATGCAAGTTCAGTTTTCACTCTGCTTTGAGCTCTTGTTTTGCACCAGGCCCAGTTCATTGTAGACTGTAAAGGAGACAGTCGGGTGAAGCTCGACAAGATGTACAGTACATTTGACGGCGTGGGTAGATTTGCTATAAGAGCTGTTCCATCTATCTAGTATGAAAAAGTAGCTCAATAAGACCTTCAGGAAATCCAATATTTGAATTTTCACTTTCACTTTCATTTGACATCTAAGAACATCAAACAAAACAACGTGTCAGGAACACCTCAGCTGAAGCATGAGAGGAAGCACCAGGTCACTGAGCACCAGAGGAGGTGGGTTAACATTTGTCTTTATTAAGAATACAGAAATGTTGAGTGCGTGGGGCATACAGGGGAGTAAGAGTCAAAATCAAACGCAAAATTGTGTTTGCAGCCTTGCTCACCATTTTACCTTTCGATCATTCCATCTCATTCAGATTTGAAAATATCTCACCTGACCATGTCAAACAGGTAAAAGATATTTTAACGGCAGGAAATACTTTTTGGGATGAAGGTTGGAATGCTGACTATAGGCTCCAAACTCTGAGGCGCACTGATGCTGGAGTGAATGCTGTAATACATAGAACAAAAGCAACATTAATGTAAGTACATCCTAATCTTAAGCTGAATTATCAGACTCCTCCAGGACAGAGTGCATGCTGACAAGGTGGGAAAATTAAAATATGCGTGTTTAACAAAATGATTTTCCATCAGGAAACTCCAGGTTTGGTTTGATTTGGATCAGACTATGCACTGACATTTCTGTTTTTGTGGTACAACTTGTAAAATTTGCTGTCCAGCGTGAGAGCTGAATGAAAATATTCTTCAGTTACTAAAAATGTTAAAAAGACTGTATACAATCCAAAAATTGCCACTAGCTGCTTTTGCAATGTCAGTTTTATTTAATACTGTGTGTTTGCTCATATAAAATATTTTTAGTAGGCAATTCTCTGGCTGTTATCTTTAAATATCTGCCCCAAGTTACACTTTGATTCATTTGTTATGGTAAAACGTGACAGTGAGAATTTCAGGCTTTTATCTTTAATGGTTTTCGAGATATTTGTGTTCAAACATGGCCTCAGATTGAGGTGAGAAACCACGCTAGAACCATTTTTCAAAATGATATGATAAATGAAACTGAAATTTCACAGAAACCATTATAGACGTCAAAATATAAAACCATAAAATCTTCTGGCGAATCAAAGGTGGTTGAGCAGAAAATACACTCAAAATTTGATGATTTCAGATCGAGTGACCGGCTCTTTCTTATTAAACCTTTCATTTCCTGATAATATGAAAAAGATAAATCTTTTGTGGACAGCGGTGCATCATAAGCCACTCACCCTAATCTTCCATTTCATGTTCCTATTACTGCATGTTACTGAATGAGTCTGGGGTGAAAAATGATTATGACATGAATTTTGTATAAAACATACGCACACATATTTAATAGGAAATGATCCTACCATGAAACAAATTGAATGAGTCGTGCATAACAAGAGTCATTGTTTAAATGGAATGTGTCACACGTCTCAGGGGTCTCGTGGCTATAAAATTAATCAAAGGCTGCAGATATGTGTGATGCACCATGAATCTGAGTGGGGGAAAGAAAATCCACCATATAAGCGTTTTTTTTAGTCATGAATGGATAAAGGAGTCTCATTCTTCCAGTTCATTTCGGCAAAGTAATTAAAGCGGTACCACGGCTGCAACGCTGTTAAACAGTGCGGTTATGACACCAGTGCACGTGTGACCACCCAGTGTTTAACAAACATGCTGCATAGAGATGCAGGGGACTGTCTATACCCTGGAGGCATCGTTAATGTGATGGCATTTACAGCTCCTGGCTCAGTGGCTGGATCAGAGGGAGAAGTGCAGTGTCTGCTAAGTTTTCTCTCTAAACCTCTCAATGACACCGTGATGCGAAACACACAACATAGCAACAAACATTAAAAAGGTCACTGTCTAATTGGATAACTCTGAGTTTTTTATTAACCACTTGCAATGCTGATTAAACCAGCGTAGATATGCTGATATGCCTCAGAGGACGTTAGCTCGGTGGCTTTGATATGTTGTGGGGGAGACTTTAAAGACTCTCAGGTGATGGGCTTTGCTGACTGGATGCTCTTTTTCTGCACAGTTACACACTTTTACACCTGCCTGCTACGTCCCAAGTATCTCTGACTCCTGACCAATAGGCAGTTTCACAGGAGCAATAAGTTTGCTGAACACAGCTTTACTTCTTGGATGTTTTATCAGTTTCTCCCCATCCAAATCTGACTATGAGTAGTATCAGAATGGATTGTAATGTAACTACAGTAACTGAACCTGATGCAGTAACAAACAACAACAATGTGAAAACAGGAAGTTGTGGGTTCCCATTGACATTTGCAGTGACACAAATTAGTACCGTTACAGAAACGCAGATGCAAATTCATGTCAGGCCTCTCTGGTGAAAGAAAACAGCAGACAGCTCATTTTTCTGGGCTTACACAGTGTGTTGATATGACGGGTACCAGACTAGTGCTTACCTGGGGGTTATATATCCAGATTAAGACTGGCTAGAATTTGGGATTGACAATGCTGAGTTTGCAGTGCGTGTGTGTGTGCAGCCAGAAAAATACACAGTACATACTAATATACAAGGGGAGACACACGATGAGAAAACCATAGACAGGAGGAGAGGGATAGCAACAGAAAGCCAGAGTTGGATGCATTTTGCAATCCAAGTCTCACTTTATTACCTGCCACTACTTAGCTGCCTTTGTTGCAGGGAATCTTTTCCTCCACCTTCCTTTGTTCTTTTGACTGAGTTGACTAAATTTTATACGCAGATGAACAGTTAAGCAGGACATACCTTGTTGAGAGAGGTGCAGGCGTCCATAAGCATTTGGACAATTACACTTTTTAACATTTTTTTGCCTGTATTATTTTCAAAGTCCCCCAATTTCAGGCAGAACGCAAGTGGACAATTGACTCACAATTTCACGACTGTCATTATTTCGGCTGTGCAGGCAGGAAAGGACCCAAGTGCAGACTCACGGAGACAATAACTCAAACACAGCTTTATTGCTGCACCAAAGGAAATACAAACTAAACTGGGAATTTATATGAACTACGGACACGAAGAGGCCCACAAAGAAACGCACAACCATGAGGGAGACGCTGACATAAATGCAGTGACAAGTGAGAACACATGGGCAACACAGGTGATACAAATTAACAAGACGCCACACGGGAAGCACACCAAACATTAAAAGACAAGATTTTCACAATTAAGCAGGATACAGTGGAACATGACACAGGAGTGGGGAACAGGTAGACGAGAGGGAGTGAGGGAACACGAGGGAGAGAGAGAAGATTGACGGGCTGGGGAAACATAGATAAACATGAAAAGAAAAGGGAACACCGAGTGAAACAAGAGGAAAACAAGACACACAACATACATAAACACAGACACACAGAGAGACACGAGGGGAAAATACTAAATAATCAAGGAACTAAACAAGAAATATAAGAAACTCAAAACATAATACCAAAGATTACTAATGAACCAGAACATAACACATAATACAAAATATCACAAGGATACAAGAAACACAAAATGAAAAAACGACCAATTAAGCTGGTTTTAGAGTTGTTTAATGTTGTAACTTGTAGCTTTACCCTGGAAATCTCAATATAAGGATCCAGAGACATGGAGATACATATGAAGGAAGCCATCATTAGGTCAAAAATACACAATGAAAATATTACAGACATAGCAAAAACTTTTACAAGTGGCCAAGCACTCTGGTACATCTTTAAGCAAAATAAACCGAGTTAGCAAAAAACACAAGACCCGACAGGCTGCCTGAATGACAGAATTATTTCCAAGAACACTTTTGTGGAGGGAGGCATGACACTGTCAAAGTCTATAATCAAGTGCTGTCAGATGCTTTCATGAATGGAAACATAAAGAAGTGTGTGCAAACCCCTGGTTACACTCATGAACTTCTAAAAGTCAACAACAACAACAAAAAAAATGAGATGAACGTGATGGGAAGAGAAAAGAATGGAGAACAGGTGAAACAGCTGATAATCAGAAGCATATCACATCATCTGTCAAGCACGGTGGAGGCAGTGTTATGGCACAGGCATGTATGGCTGCCAGTGGAACTGTGTCAGCGATGTTTAACGATGATGTGACTGCTGATAGAAGCAGCACGATGAACTGTAAAGTGCACAGGGCTGTGCTCTCTCCTCAGATTCAGCTGAACCCTACAAAACCGATCTGACAGGGCTTCACAGTGCAAATGGATAACGATCCAAAGCAAACAGTAAAAAGAGTTTTTTAAAGCATAAAAGTGGAAAATCCTTCAAGGGACAAGGCAGTCACCTGAACTCAACCTAACAGAGCACACTTTTGAGTTAGTGAAGACGGAACTGATGACAGAGAGAACCACAAACAAGCTGCAACGGAAGATGGCTGCAGGAAAGGCCTGCAGAGAATCTCAAGTGAGGAAATAGTTACACCATTATGACAGACGTCATGCATTATATATTATTTGTTATTTTCTATGGCATTAAATCATTTTGAGATTTTGGTATATTAATTAATACACTAATGGCACCCTAGTCCTGACCATAACTCTTACTATATTATATGTGTGCAACCATGTTCTACCGTTTTGTGCTAGTTCTGGTCGTTTTTCTTAGTTTATTTCTACTTTTTTCACGCGTGTCTGGGGACCCAGAGCAGGGATCCTTTGTTTACAGTAAGGATCAGCTGTTAGCGCTGCGTCCCGCAGCGGTACTGCCGGCGGACAGACCCGACATTCCCAGCGAGCTGAGGAGGAAAAGACGGGGGTGTCGTGCTGGGAAGGAGCGCCGTCGCCCGAGAAGGAGACGTTATCGACCATCTCTTCCTTCTGTAATCATTGGAAACGTAAGATCTTTGCCCAATAAGATGGATGAGCTCACGTCGCTAACCTGGTCACAGAGGGAGTACCGGCAATGTAGCATCATGATGCTAACGGAGTCGTGGCTAACACCGCTAACTCCGGACACAAGCGTGACACTACCGGGATTTCAGATGCTGCGAGCGGACAGGACGAGAGAGAGCGGTAAGAGTTCATCACCTCTCCCTCCACTGGGCAAATCTGACCACAACCTGGTGCACCTTGTCCCTGTGTATGAGCCCTTAGTGCGCAGGGTGCCACCAGCCACCCGCACAGTGCAGAGATGGTCAGAGGAGAGCGAGGAGGCTCTTAAGGACTGTTTTGAGTCGACTGTGTGGGAGGTGATCTGTGACGACCATGGAGAGGACATCGACAGCCTTACTACATGCATTACTGACTATATTAATTTCTGTGTGGATAACACCGTACCTACCAGGACTGTACGGTGTTTCTCCAACAACAAACCTTGGATTACCCCAGAAATTAAAGCTGTCCTCAAGCAGAAGAGGAGGGCCTTCAAATCCAGAGACAAAGAGGAGTTGAAAAGGGTGCAGAGAGAGTTGAGGGGACTGATAAGGAATGGGAAGGACAGCTACAGGCAGAAGATGGAGAACCAGCTTCAGCAAAACAACGTTGGTGAAGTCTGGAGAGGCCTCAGAACCATCTCAGGCCACAAACAGCAGAACTCTCTGCCTGGGAGGGATGTGAGGTGGGCAAATGAACTGAATCATTTCTTCAACAGATTTGATTCAACCATGAGACAGTCTACAACATCGGCTGCAGACTCACCCACCC
Source organism: Astatotilapia calliptera (assembly GCF_964374335.1). NCBI lineage: Eukaryota > Metazoa > Chordata > Actinopteri > Cichliformes > Cichlidae > Astatotilapia > Astatotilapia calliptera. Next base: position 2,991,685 of record NC_137427.1, read on the forward strand.
CCACTGCTGCTGTTCCACCTCTGACACCTCAGACACTTCACACCTCCTCTATTCACCCTGCTCACTCCCCCCCACCCCCAACAACAGCATCCAATACACGCTCAACACAAGGCTCCAGCCTGTCTCTCTCAACCACCCAGGTTAGGAGGGAACTGAGGAGGATTAATGGCAAGAAGGCAGCGGGCCCAGATGGCATCAGCTCGAGGGTCGTCAGGTCCTGCGTGGACCAACTGTGTGGGGTGATGGAGCACCTCTTCAACCTGAGCCTGAGGTTGGGAAGAGTCCCACAGCTCTGGAAAACCTCCTGTGTTGTACCAGTGCCAAAGACTTCACGCCCCAAGGACCTCAACAGCTACAGGCCGGTGGCTCTGACATCCCACCTGATGAAGACCCTGGAGCGGTTGGTCCTGGCTCAGCTTCGGCGCCTAACAAGCTCATCACTGGACCCACTTCAGTTTGCCTACCAGCCTGGCATTGGCGCGGATGATGCCGTCATTCACCTCCTACATCGTTCCCTCACTCACCTGGAGACCGCTGGAAGCACTGTGAGAATCATGTTCTTTGATTTCTCCAGTGCCTTCAACACTATTCTTCCCTCGGTTCTGAAGGACAAGCTGGAGAACTCTGGAGTGGACCATCACCTCACTACCTGGATTTTGGACTACCTCACCGACCGACCACAGTATGTGAGGACTCAGGGCTGTGTGTCGGACAGGGTCGTCTGCAGTACGGGGGCCCCACAGGGAACGGTTCTGGCTCCGTTCCTCTTCACCATCTACACTGCAGACTTCTCCCACAATTCCACCCAGTGCTTCCTGCAGAAGTTCTCTGATGACTCTGCAATAGTCGGCCTCATCACTGATGGGGACGACAAGGAGTACAGAGGTCTGACCCAAGACTTTGTGGACTGGTGCCAGCTGAACTACCTCCAGATCAACGCCAGTAAAACCAAGGAGCTGGTGGTAGACTTCCGCAGGCACAAGCATTCTCCACTGCAACCACTGAACATCCAGGGTATGGACATTGAGGCTGTGGACAGCTACAGGTACCTTGGTGTTCATCTGAACAACAGACTGGACTGGACTCATAACTCAGACGCCCTCTACAGGAAAGGGCAGAGCAGGCTGTACCTGCTGCGGAGACTCAGGTCGTTTGGAGTGGAGGGCCCACTCCTGAAGACCTTCTATGACTCTGTGGTGGCTTCTGCTATATTTTATGGTGTGGTCTGCTGGGGCGGCAGCATCTCTGCTGGGGACAGGAAGAGACTGAACAGGGTGATCCGAAGGGCCAGCTCTGTTCTAGGATGCCCTCTGGACCCAGTGGAGGTGGTGAGTGACAGGAGAACGGCGGCTAAGCTGTCATCCCTGTTGGACAACGTCTCCCATCCCATGCAGCAGACTGTGACAGCACTGAGCAGCTCCTTCAGTGGGAGACTGCGGCACCCACGGTGTGGGACGGAGAGATTTCGCAGGTCTTTCCTCCCCACTGCTGTCAGACTCCACAACAAAGACTTTAACTGAACAAACTGAAGACAAGAACTAACAGACTTAAAAACTCCTTTGTCCCACACGCCATCAAACTGTTTAACTCCTCTCTGGAGGGGAGAGGGAGGGGAAACAGGAGGACAAAGGAGGGGGGAACAACTAAGCTGTAGTGCCTCTTCACCTCACTGTACAATACCTTGTGCAATACTTTTTGTAAATAGTCAACAGTGCAATAGACTCAATACTTGAAATGTGCAATTCACTTGTATTTTTATTTTTTATTCCTATTTATTCTATTTATCCCCTTTGTATATTTTATTTATATTTGTCTCTGTATTTATATATGTGTGTGTGTGTGTGTGTGTGTGTGTGTGTGTGTGTGTGTGTGTGTGTGTGTATGTATATATATATATATATATATATATATATATATATATATATATAAAACAATTCTGTAACTGTAACTTCGGTCGTTGCTGTGCTTTTTGGAAGTCGAATTTCCCAGAGGAACCCACCCGAGGGATTAATAAAGTTCTATCTTATCTTATCTTATCTTAAACACACACATCCACACATGTGCAATAACACTAAGTGCAATAATCTTTTCTGGCATCGTTGTATTTTTACTCAGTTGTATATAGCATTCGTATTCTATTTTTATCTTATTGTATATTTTTATTCTATTTTATTCTACTGTATATAGTATATTATTTTATTCTATTCTGTACAGCTGTGTACTGTATTTATTCTTATTGTATTCTAATTTTTGCGTCATAACTTTTGCACTGTCCACTTCCTGCTGTGACAAAACAAATTTCCCACGTGTGGGACTAATAAAGGTTATCTTATCTTATCTTATCTTATATAATATAGTAAGAGTTATGGTGCAAACATGTATTGTTGAACAAACTACATTTGGTTAATATCTTCTCAAATCAAAGCAGAGCATCACTCTGGGATAAGAACAAGGTTTCTTGCAGTTTTACAACTGCAACAACAGCGAAAGCTGTAGAGTGTAGGTGAGTGGCTGACAGGAGTTGGCCAGTAAGCGAGGCTATAGGAGGTGGAGGGAGCTGAGAGGCTGGCTGGTAGGTGTTGAGCAGAGGGCTGCACAGGCAAGCTTCACCCATGCAGAGTAGGTGGTGGAGAGCTTGGTCAAGCAAGCAGCACACTGATGACTGGTGATGATGCACCTGAACCATAGAAACAAGAGACTGAGATTGAACAAGAGATCTAGAGACTAAAAATCTATAACTATAGTTTAAAATAACCTTTTTAGCAAACTAATTTTATGATGTGGCGGAGAATGATGAGATGAGCTGGAGTGTAAATGCTGTAGGGCGCTGATGAGTGGGTGACTTCAAGACGTGCGTATTGATTGCATGTGTGGTCCCACGTTCCTCCGATCAAAGAGACAAAACAGAAATGAGGAAGAGGAAACACAAAAGAAACGAGCAGCGCAGAGACTGAAGCTTTTCTTCAAAGGCAAAATTTGCATGCAAAACATACATGAAATGCAGTCCAGAACAAATTCTTGAATTTAATTAGTTTGTGATATTTTCTTGAGAATATTCAGTAAATGTTTCCAATTACATATAAAACTGAAACTAAAGCTAAAATGGGAACGTTATGGTCCAAAATGCTCAATTTTGCCAAAGTCCCCAAGTCTCACAATGATAAAGAAACCTTTCAAATATTCCTGAATCTACAGGGACGGGTCTGAATCGCTTCAAAAACTCATCTCTGGTAAACAAAACAACCCCCTGCCCCCCAAAATTCACACATAATCATACTAACACAGACACACACAGAGTGCACCAGAAATGAAATACAAAATGTTGCACGATTGACTCAAAGTACAATAAATGGCAGTTTGGAGTTAGACCATTTGCCCTTGCAAGCTGTTCAAGTGAAGGACGGACTTCAAGGACTTGAAAATAGCTCGAGTTTGTTTAGTTGACTTCATAAAATCCTTCATACAGTCCCGATTAAAAGTTTAAGGCCACTTGAAAAATGGTAAAAAAAAAAATGGTTGGATTGCATCAAGGTTCTAACATGCAACAATTATTTTATTGAAAACAAAGCTCAAACTGAAACAGGCTATTTTGTTTCAAGTGGTCTTAAACGTTTGAAAGGCTCAGAGTTGTGTTGTGTTACTTTACAAAGAAGAAAACACTCAGAAACTGAGATGTTAGATTTCAGGTGAAGTCTCACTTCTTCGGTATCACAGTTTCTTTTGAATGTCTGATTCCCAACAGGCAGAAATAAAAATAAAAAATAAATGAAATTAAAATTAAAAAGAGCTCATCATTAACTAAACTCAACCTCCATCCTAATTCTGTCAGGGTCGCTGAAGGTTAATGTCCATATTAAGAGGATGTGATTAGTTATTTTTATTCATTTGATCAACTAATGAAGAACTTGTTTCATCTCAGTGTTTGTACATATCACTGATGCAGGTTACCTTAAAAGTAATATAGCAGTATTTAGTCATAAAAAACAGATCTGGCACATTTTTATATTTCCCTAAAATAGACAAAACAACCCAAAGGAATGTGACGGATAAAGGAAATCATCACATTTCTGACTTAGTAAAAGAAGCCAGTCAGACAGAGGATGACCCAGAAGTGATGTCAGGATGTGGGCGCCCTGTTAGAGGACAGAGGTAGTCCTGACATCACCTCCTCAACTGCCAATCTTCCATTTAGCTCATGTGACTCACTGCAGTCTCTTACTAATTCATGTTTTCACTCCTACTGGTGGTTGTGAGTATCTGTGTCCTAAAGGTGTCTAACACAGTAGTGCCTGCTTGTAGAATTGATTTATCATTCAGTAACCCATCATTATTATTCTCCTTTTTCAATGATTATTCTCCCACAAACACTGAAAATCCTGCTGAATATTTTCTCAAACAGCACTTTTTCTTGGAAATCCAATGAGTTCCTAGAAAGGGAACGTTTTCCTGTGTATAATCTTTGGCCTGGTGTGAATTCAGAGAGACTGAAGAAGACAAAAGGTGATGGCACATACATGATCTCCAATCAATTAGGATTATGGTGATTATAATCTGATAGAACTATAACCACACAGTCATAATAACTAGCTGAGCGGTTCAGATTTAAACTGAGCTGCAAATGAGTAAAAATACTTAAAACAAAAATATTTCAGTTAGAAAATAACCTTGCCCAACAGTACATGCTAAGGTCGGAGTTTAGAAATTTCTGTTGTTACATGTTTGTCTTTGCCTTCAGAACAGAAGCCACGAGTTCTTTGATCATTCGTTCCACAAGAGTTGCTTTACCAACCACTGCTTTTCACAAACAAACTTAAAGCAAAGCATTTTTACAAACTATCAAAGTCACAGGTGGTTATGTGCAGAAATGAGAAGATTTCATTTCTGCATTTCTAGATGTCTTGTGTGAATCTGTATCTTGTACTGCAATCCCACACATCGGATAACATGGGCCAAGCAGAACTTAAGCCTGTCAGCCAATCAGCTACAGCTGTCTGTGTCAGGATACCTGTCAAAGTAGACACGCCCCTCATTTAAGTATCTGGATGAGGGATGTTAAACCATTGAACATTGTGGGCCCGCTTTTATTTTAATTAAGCCAGACTAATTCGCTTCGCTTTCATTTATACAATCACCACAGCTGTCCTCTCAAAGCGTGCCCGGTCAAAGTCCCTTTGTGTTTGTGTGAAGAAGTTTTACTGCACATTTAATTACTGACGTACAAACAAGTAGTGCAATTTCAACGGTACATCACAGTTTTTCTATAAAGAAACACAGTTGTGGTAAATGAAAAACACCTGACAACACGAGTCTTTAATAAATAAAGTTCTCCCACCCCCATTCTCTGCGGCCTGCTGGAGCGGGAGGGCTAGTAGGAGGAGTTGGCCGTCCGACTGCGGTCTGGGGTGTGGGGCCTCCTTGCTGCTGCGGAGTCGGGGTGGTCTGCCTCTCCCCACCGCAGGGAAAAGGGTAACACCACCTGGGTCTGGGTGCAATTCCCCCCTCCAGGGGCAAGGGTACCTAGACCCGGTTTGTAGAGTACGCTTGGGGAGTGTGATTGTGTGTACAGCGTCTCTTTATGTCTGTCTCCACGTTGGTTGAGTGTGGAGTGAGTGCATATGAGAGCATGAGGGTGGGAATGGATGTTTGTGTCTGTGTGTGCCTGTATGTCTGTGTCTATATGTCAGGTTGGGTATCAGACGCCACCTCTCTGGGGACACCTCAGGCCCTCCAAGGTTTGGAGGCCTATCTCCACCCACCACCACTTCCCCTCAGGTGTCGGTGTGTTGGTGGTTCTTTGTATCTGGGGGTGGGCGTCCGGGTACACACCGGCTCACTCCTTGGCGGCCGCTTGTCGGGGCCTGGGGCCTGGGGCTCGCTCGGGCCCCTTTGGAGGTGGGGTGCCCCCGGCCTCTCGGCCTGGGGCTCGGTCACTCAGGCACAGCTGGGGGCCGGCGGAGCTCACGGGCGCGTCACTGCAACTCCCCCTGACTTCTGCTCCGCGGCTGCTGGGCGAGCCCTCATCTGGGACTCTCCTCAGCTCTTACTGGGACAGTGGCGCGGCTGCCCCTCTGTTGGTCTTCCATGGTCTCTTGTATTCTGGGGGCCTCTGGATGTCTGGAGTTTTGATCTCCTCCATACCCGCTTCACACCCTGGAGGACGGGGCTGTGGCCCTCCCACACTCCCTAGCAGATCATTACATGGAGAAACCTTTGGAATGCAAGCATGCTGATCCACACAGGTATGCACACATGGGTATTCACAGACGCGGACTAAAGCTTTCTTGGCTGCTGCCTCAAAGCACACTGTGCGCTGTCTATCTTGCGTGCTGCACAATATCGTTTATTATTTAGTAAATACTGATATCTATGACTAGCTAGTTTATTGTGATGGTGCTTTGTTTTCTCTATTATTATGTTGCTCTTTGTTGTTTGCTGTCTCCTCTGTTTGTTTTTGTTTGTTTGTTTGTTTGTTTTTTTTCTCCATACAGGTGACCCAGGAGTTCTTTTTTTTTTTCTCTCTCTTCCCCCCCCTTCTCACCGTCTCTTCTCCCCTTTGGTTTTCTTTCTTTCTCTCCCCCTCTTTCTCTCATTCATTCCCCCTGTCCTATTTATTAAAAAAAAAAAAAAAAAAAAATGACAAAGGATGAACTGAAGCTCTGCCATCACGTAATGTCGCATACTGCTGTTTCTGATGTCATTTAGAAAATAAATAAATAAATAAATAAATAAATAAATAAAGTTCTGGCACTTCTGTCACGGTTCTGGGTCCGTTGGACTCAGTATTTTGAGTTTATTATGTTTTGGTTTAATTTTGCATCATGGATTGTTTTCTTGTTCTCTTGTTGTGCTGGTGTTGATGATGATTATGATGATGTTTATTATTAGAGTTTCATGTTTCTGTTTATCCATGTTTTAGGAATTGTGGTCTCATGTATTGTTTGAGTTTCATGTATTATTTTCTGTCCACCCCTCTGTGTCGAGTCCGTGTCTTTGAGTAGTGTTTCATGTTTCCTGTTTTATTGTGAAAGTCTTTGTCTTATGTTAGCGTGTGCAGCTTTGTTCCCCCTGTCTCGTTAGCCCTGATCTCTCCCAGCTGTGTCTCCCTCCTGTTGCCCTCAGTACTACCCTGTGTATATAAGCCCTGTGTTTTCCCGTGCTTGGTGTCGCGTCGTACCCTCGGATTATGCCTGTGTGTTTTTTGGTTTCTGTATTCACTTCATGTTTAGTTTTCATGTCAGCAATAAAGCTGAGGTTTTGAGTTACAATTCTGTGTTCGAGTCCTGCGCTTGGATCCTCCTCTCTGCCTGCCCGCACACAGAGCCCTGACAACTTCACTGTCCAGACTATCATTGTAGTTGTTGTAAACTTGTGAATTTACCTATGAAACTTATATTTTAATATTTATAAAATATTTTGAATTTTTTCAATTAACAAATTCTTTCTTGATCAAAATGAAATTTTCAAATGAAAAAAAATAAATTGTTCTGTCATTTAATTGTTTTTCAATTAGTTGATTACTTTGGTGTAGTATAAATGCAGCATTAATCGTAAAAAATGAATAAGTTAAGGCCAAAGATTTATGTCCTCCTTCACATTTTCCAAAGACATGCAGTAGGCTGGATTTGAGTCTTTGCTGGGCTGACTGTGGCCCAGCAGGTGGTACAGGCTCTTCTAATGATCACCCTCAAGTAGTCACAGGGGGAACTACAGTTTGTGCCAAACATACGCTACACGACAAGCTCAGATCCAAAGTTGTTAGTTGTCCATGGTTTTTGTTGCAAATGATCAAGGGATGCATGGGATAATTGTCTGGCTGTAATCCTGTCTTCCTTCTCTCACCCCAACCAATCACAGCACATGGCCCCGCCCCTCCCTGAGCCTGGTTCTGCTGGAGGTTTCTTCCTGTTAAAAGGGAGTTTTTCCTTCCCACTGTCGCCAAAGCGCTTGCTCATAGGGGGTCATATGATTGTTGGGTTTTTCTCTGTATGTATTATTGTAGGGTCTACCTTGCAATATAAAGCGCCTTGAAGTGACTGTTGATGTGATTTGGCGCTGTATAAATAAAATTGAACTGAATAAGATATTAACTTGTTTCAAGAAGCAAAAGAACAAGAAAATAATTAACTTGTGTACACAAATTTTTAAAAAGCCACCTTATGGGACTTCAGGGGCTCAGTGCAACATAAATACACATACTGCTAATCAACCTTTTATGTGGAAACGACTTGCTGATTTTGATATGTGCCAATATGCTCATTACATAAGCTATTGTGAAATCATTCATTACTTGCTTAGTTGTCATGCAGCACAGCAGCAGACAAACGCATCAACACAAATAACAGTGTTTATTCTCCCCCTGACAAAGCAATATTTATTTAATACATGGTGTTTTTATGAAGGGCCTGACTCGAGCACACCCCGGTGAGTTGGGATTTCATGATTGCAGTTAATCAAATAAAATCAGCGCAGCTCTCCTGGGTGGCTGAAAGGCTTAGTTCAATATTCCGTCCTTCACTTGAACAGCTTGCAAGGGCAAATGGTCTAACTTCAAACTGCCATTTATTGTACTTTGAGTCAATCGTGCAACATTTTGCATTTCATTTCTGGTGCACGACATGTGCACAGGATTAAAATGGATAACGCCATAGGTACAGTACACTACATTCCCCTCCTCTGCTGCCAAACAGCAGGTCCTCGTCTCAATTTAAACATGCCCTCGAGTAACAATAACGAAATATTGGAAACAGAAGAATACGTAATGTGAGCACTATAAATGAGTGACTAAGAAAAATGTTTCACTTGAATTTCTTTTTATCTACTTCGCTGCCTCCCTCCCTGTTTCTGGACCACCGTCGTTATGACACCGTACAACACATAATTTTTAACGCAGCCACTTTAAATTATTCACTACCTTTGCAAATTTCATGAGTTAGGTGATTACATAGTGAAATGGTACTGCGGGCAAAACAGCAAAGTATTCCTCCACAGCATTAGCAGCACTGAGGCAGAGGCAGCACACGACTTCCTGACATGCTAAAAGAAAGAGATTTTAACTCTGTTTAAGACATCTATAAATGTCTTCCTCTGCATTTTCTGATGAGGGTCGTGACCTCTGGCTGGGCACATGCAGCAGAGAAAGGTTTTTGTGTATAGCAAGTGTGGGAGAGATGCATGAATAATAGACGTTTGCATCTGAAGCCATTTTAGGGGAGTGCACAGAGGGTCCTCAGTCTGATGGTTTCATAATGCCTTCAATTGTAGCTGAAGAATCTTTTCCAAAAAAGTGGACCACATCAGTCCAGCTCTGAGGTCTTTACATTGGCTGCCTGTCTGAATAATAAATATCACAAACCTGACTTCAAATCACTGCAGTGCAAAGTTTTGCATTGATTGCGGTGTTGCCATAACTTTCCAGTGAAGTGTTTGTATTGGGGATTGTGTAAGTCCACAGGTTGGTAAAATCTGCCTGAAAATGCTCGAGATCAAGCAGCGGTTAGAATTTAAAAGAACCGTCGGCCGTGCTCGGTTTGGCCTGAGAAGTCTTTAAATCTGGTGGCTGGAGCGATCCGTCTTTGTCCACAGCCGCAACAAGAGAAAGATAGATGCGCTCAATAAACGCGGTCTTGAGAAATCTGCTGGTAATGATTAAGAGTGATGAATGGGGCCGCAGGATTTTTTTGCAGGATGGCGTTTCATGTGGCATCCATTATATCATCAATGGTGAAAGTGGCCTCTTCAAAGCGCAAGGTGGCAACAGCTAAAGAAATCTCTCTAAACTCTTTCCACATTTCTACACGAGCCTTTGAAGCAGGCAGATAGAATGTTGTCTATGAAACTATTATCTATTATATATATATAAAAAAAAAACAAAAAAAACAACCTTCACTCACAATAATAGGAGCGCTCTGATAAATGTTTCATTGAGTGAAAAAAATCTCTTAGAGGCAATTAGCCAACAATTTGTCCCATTCTTGGGATTAAAACTCGAACTGTTACCTAGACCCTGATAATTAGCAAGTGAACTAGTTATCACAGAAGTTTAATGCAAAATGCATGGGCCAGCTGAGAGTGTCTGTCTTTTTTAGCTCAGCTCATTTCCCCTGCATATAATCAGATGCTACAAAAATGGGGCTAGCTCTAAATAAAGCTATGCATGAAGAAAAACACTCTGTATTCCCTTCTATTGTTGAGGAGGAGTCTTTGTTGTTGAGGACGGATGCCTATGGGCACCACGTTTGTCACATAGTTACTGTGTTCTCCTCCAAGATATTGTGCCATCTCTGAAGAGGGACCAAGCTGTCACACCTCCAGAGAAAGCACACTACCTGTAGTGCTTCAAAGAGAGTTCTCTGCTTAGATACGAGTTGACTTTTAATGTACTTTACTGCTGAAGCACTCTTTTTTTTTTTTTTTTTTTTTTTACAGTGTTTATCCAAAAGCTTGTTGGGTCGCTTTGATATTAAAGTGCATTTGATTGTCACTCTCTTATTGAATGTTGTTGGAAATTCATTGATCTTTGCACTGTGCAACATGAAAGTAATCTGTCTACATAAGCATGGGCCCCTTGGGCTTTTGAAAGCATTCAATCTTTGATTCTTTTAGAGAGGTTTCAGAAAACATATGGCCCGCTTCAGCCTTTAGGGGAAAGGCAACGCTTTGTAGGGGACGTATTAATTCTCCAGCCACATAGCTGGGCCTGATTGATTCAAAGTCTATTCTTAGTTGGCATTTAGCTTAGTGCTAAATGATTTTCAGCTCAAACTGTCTCTGTCTCCGACCTCTCTCCCCCCACTCCCCCTCTCTGTGTTTCTCCTTCAATGGCTTTTCTCCCTCCATCTTTCCTCCGTCTTCACTGTCCTCCTGCATCCCTCTGTCTTGCTCCCTAATTACATCTCTTTCCCCTTTCCTTTCTCTCCACTCTCCTCCCTCCATCATGTCTAATTCCTCGGTGGAAAAAGCCACAGCTCCCATCCTGCCTGGCTGAGAACAGCTGCCTCTCCAATTGCCCAGGCATGGATAGATCTCGTTACGGAGCCGGGCCATCGTGAACGCACAACTCTTTCCCCGTATCATTTTAGAAGTTTAAGGCAAAACACTTCTTTGAATCAGATTTGCTCGATCGCTTAAGTTAAGAGGACAAGGATATAGAGAGTGACGTTTTCACAGAGCATGCCCTTTTTTGTCACATTTTGAATAGCTTGATGTATTGCAGAGGGTCACAGATTTTTTTCTGTATATTCCACAGCCTCTTTGGGAAATGAGCTGTGCTGCTAAGAATGAATGCTGCAATATGATACATTAGCTATGGCAGGAGATAATGGCACTGAGGCCATAGCCTTACTGAATAGCTAAAAACATTTGGCTCTGACTGGAGATTTTCTCATTTGAATTCCAGATTTTTTCTGGATTGTCAGTAACATGAAAGATTATAAAAGTATATAAACATCTCCAGAGTCACATGATGTCAAATTTGAACATCATACGGTTATGTAGGCCACATCTTACTACGATGGGCATGCATCAGAGCACAAGACCTAGACCTAGACGTGGTGTGAGTGGAGCTGTTGCAGAATGCTTCTTCTCTTCATTGTTCAAGTAAACCCACTTTATTCCTTCTAACTGCCAGCAGGGGGCAGAAAAGAAGTCCAGCTGTTTGGAAGTCTATAGGAAGTCTTGAGCATAATTTGCGCCCTCAGTAAACGCTTCTGTGATGAATCGATAATCTCCATCTATATTTTTTACTGAATCCAACATAATGTTTAATTTCTTGAAAAGAAAAAAAAAGCAGGATGAAGCCAGATGAGCTTTAAAGAAGGCGTAGCTTCTAAACCACATGTCGAGACTAGGGATGGGTTTCGTTTAGGTTTTATCCGATACTGGTGCCAAACCATTACTTTTGAAACAGAGTCGGTGCTTAAAGAATAGAAAACACAAACTTTGTCCAAAAACCTCTCATGTTCAGCTGTTTTTTTGTAAAAAGATAACAATGTTAGCCTTTTCTGCAGCTATGGGGCATATATGGTATCACTCTTGGCTGGAAGCAGTGCTTAAACAATGGAAAAAACACAAACTTTGTCCAAAAACCTCTCATGTTTAACTGTTTTCCACTTTTTCTTTGGTCATTTTAGCCTTTTTGGCCAGGGTGAAGGGAGTACCTGCCATCAAACAAGAAGACAGCCTAATGTAACTACGATGGTGTTTGCTAGTTCACCTTACATGCATTAATGTAATAACGTGGTTAGCCTACTCAACGTAAATTACACACGAACAACATTAAGCTACTCACGCAGAGAAGAACGGCTGCTGCTGCATCATCATCCTCATCATTTCTGCTACACTGGCAGGGCTAGGGGCCAGGACTCTCCTCTTCGGGAATGTTGCTAACTCCGGGTCCGATAACAGGCACCACACCCGCAGTAGATGTGCTCGGTGTGAGGTCTCACAGCAAGCTATCAAATACGGTGCATTTCTCGGCTTTTAAAAGAACGCTATACGTCGCCAGGTGTTTCATCAGATTCGAGGTGTTACCTCCTTTGCACAGTATCAGCTTAAAGCTCTTGTTGCAGGCTGCTGAGTTTGAATCTTTTGCTGTGAAGTACAGCCAGACTTTTGACCGCTTCGCCTTGGGCATTTTTAATCTGTAGCCCTGCTCTAAAAGAACGTACGTACCTGGGCCCGCCTACTATCCTTGTAAAGGTAAAATGATTGGCTACAATCCAAAGTGTAAACCGAAAAGCACCACTGAACGACACAGGAAATCATTCCTGCCTGTGGCCATCTCCCTGTACAACGCATCCACTTAACACACTGTTTGCTGCTACAACTACACATGTTTCTTTTCCAAATATTTATTTATAAGTGACTTATGTATGTATGTATGTATGTATGTATGTATGTATGTATATATATGTATATATTGTACTATTCTTAGTTAGCGTATTGTCTGTCTTGTCTTAATGTTGGTTTAAAATGGAGCACTGTAACAAAAAATAATTTCCCCCAGGGATCAATAAAGTATTCTGATTCTGATTCTGATCTCAGGAAAAAAAATCACAGAAATAAAGCATCGAAATGTGCGCACCACCATTTATGTCAGAACCGGTGCCGTAATGCCATTATGGCACCGGATACCGGTACCCATCCCTAGTCGAGACCACATGAGCGTTTGGTGTCCCTTAGTTTCTAAGTCAGCTCTGCCCCTCGCTCTTAAAAAACACTCACCCTAAAGCTTCTCAATACAACAGGTGATGCCTCTCTGACTGTGGGCATCTCTTATATACAGTCTGTGTTTTAAACAGAAGTTGATAAAACTGCCTTTTTATCAAATTCCGGAGGTACCAGAGGAAACAGGGATCAGCCTGTAGTCCTTATCTTCTATATGTATTCATGGAAATCCATCCCACATCCATGGAATGACTAACAACTGTTGCCCTTACAAAAGAACCTTACTTTTAGCATGAAAAGCAGTAACAGCTCAGCTTAATCCCAAATCAGCATTTCTTTACTAACCACACAAAGTTCGTGCTGACCATGTGTCAGAAAACAGTGAGGTTATTGACTCTGATGTGAAAGTAACAGTAAGTAAATCTTACAATGGCCATGTCACACATGAGCTACAGAGGTACTAAAGTAAACTGAGAATAGCCTCCTGTTGCCGCTCTAGTTGGCAGGGGTACAGATATGCAGTGATGCATGTCATGGGTCAGCACAGTTATCCTCTAGTGGGAGGTTGTTGCTGGGGGGAATACAGATGATCAGGACTCTGTACAGCTCTGCTATGGACATTACAGCATGGCAAACTTTGCTATTCAGAGTCATTAGAAATTGGGTTTAACAGCATGTTGACTAAGCATACATTGATCTCCAGCTGGAGGTTGAGTGTAATTTTCAGACAGCAGAACTCTGAAGCAGTACTTTCATTACTTTTGCTGCTACGTCTTAGAAAGCATCTGGCTCTGTTCGTACTGCTCCTGCTTCTACTTGCTGGAGTAACAAAGGCTAACCAAAGCCACACAGACCTATCTGAATCTGGGTTCCCAGATGTTCTTCCGGGATGCTAAGTCTGCATCTGGGAACAACAGATAATTTTTCAGTGGTAGCAGTGTTCCTGACAGGTATCATGTTCGAGACTTTGTGTTCTGTCTTGTTTACTAATTCAGATAAATCAAATAAAAGATAATAAAAAGCTCATGTGTCATCAGGTGATACTTGATGGGTTCTGGATTAAAGGGAAGGCAAAAGATGAGGTATGAAATGCACACGGTTTACTTGAATGCAACTAAAGCGTGCCCCGATGTGACTGATTAAAATTTCGTCAAATGTAGCCAAGCAGGATAATCTACTGTCACCATAGCAGCAATGAAAGATATCTGACTTTACTGATTAATACGCTTTTGTGCAGAACGCCACATTCAGAGGTGGGTAGAGTAGCCAAAAATTGTAAAGTAATAGTCAAGATAGTTTTACTCAAGTAAAAAGTAACCATTAAAGAAATTACTCAAGTAAGAGTAAAAAAGTATTTAGTAGAAAAGGCTACTTGAGTACTGAGTAACTGATTATAACATCTGATTAATGTTTAAAACTGAGATAACCAGACAGACAAACATAGAAAGTTTAGTGCAAATTTTGGTATTTAAAAGACTGAAAAGCAAAAAAAAAAAAAAATACTACATATAAATAACATGATTACAAAATAATAAATCTAAGGAAAAAAAACACTTGACAGTGACAAAATTTGGTGTTACTTTGTTACTTTACTTCTCCAAATGGCACAACAGGCTCAGCAGACTAACATTTAAACAACAAACAAGAAGTCTCACTTTGAAATAAACTGGAGGTTTGTGTCTGTTTTTCATGCATTTTTGGTTAAAATGTGGTTATTATTCATTCAACTTAATTCAATTCAATTCAATTTTATTTATACTGCGCCAAATCACAGCAACAGTCGCCTCAAGCCGCTTTATATTGTAAGGCAGACCCTACAATCATATGACCCCCTGTCAGCAAGCGCTTTGGCGACAGTGGGAAGGAAAAACTCCCTTTTAACAGGAAGAAACCTCCGGCAGAACAAGGCTCAGGGAGGGGCGGGGCCATTGGCTGTGATTGGTTGGGGTGAGAGAAGGAAGACAGGATAAAGACATGCTGTGGAAGAGAGACAGAGATTAATATCAAGTATGATTTAATGCAGAGAGGTCTGTTAACACATAGTGAGTGAGAAAGGTGAGTGAAGAAGAAATACTCAATGCATCATGTGAGTCCTCCGGCAGCCTACGTCTATTGCATCATAACTAAGGGAGGATTCAGGGTCACCTGGTCCAGCCCTAACTATATGCTTTAGCAAAAAGGAAAGTTTGAAGCCTAATCTTAAAAGTAGAGATAGTGTCTGTCTCCTGAATCCAAACTGGAAGCTGGTTTCACAGCAGAGGGGCCTGAAAACTGTAGACTCTCCCTCCCATTCTACTTTTAAATACACTTTTAAATACTCTGGGAACAACAAAACGAAATTCACTGAAGTTACTCACACTGAGTAGGTTAGCCAGATTTTTTTCTCCAGTAAGAGTAGTGATACTTCATAATAATATTACTCAAGTAAAAGTAAAGTACAATGTAGTAAATCTACTCCTGAAAATATTTTTTTCCTGAGAAGCTACTCAAGTAAATGTAACTAAGTAAATGTAATTAGTTACTACCCACCTCTGGTCACATCACTTGTTGTTTTGCGGTAACTGCACAGCTCATGGTGATTTATGTATGATTTTACATGCAAACCAGTTTTATGAGAAAACATCTGATTCCCCCGTGTGACTGTAAATGACATATTCAGGGTTATAATGTGGAAAAAACAGGTAAAGCTGGTTGTGTCCGATTTATGGCCTCAAAGGATGTCACAACTACACTATCAGGTCAAATGCACTGTGGGTAATACATGCACATGGATGTTTGGTTCTGTTGTATCATTATCTGTTTGCCATGTTTCGTGAGCCACAATGTAAAAGATTAAATCTGCACAAAACAGCACAGAAACAGAACAGCCACGCTGATATAAAAGGAGCCATGAGCTCTGTGGATCACTGAAATCTGTAATCAGTGATTACAACTATAACTAGGGTTTCTATAAATGTAAATATGCATCAAATCTCTAAGGTCATAATACAAAAACAGAAAGTTCTCCTTTCCTCTTTTCCTGCCAACATGGTGAGAGTGCAGAATAGATTCTGGCCTGAGGCAGCAGGCTACATGATGTGTATGATATAAAGGCAGGGAACACTCTTATGCAATTCATCATCGACCTCTTGCTTCTTGTGGAAACGTGTGGGGCTTTGAAAGGTCATTTTCCAGTTAGATTGAGGAGGTTGCCGCTAATATCGCTCTCTCTCTGTTAAATGGCAGCCAGCCTCAAAATGGAATGGACTCTGTTGATATTTAGCTCAGACGCAGAGTCATTACCAGGTCAAGGTCAACCACAAACAGGAGCACACGCATGCGTGCGCGCCCACACACGCACAGAGCATCGTTCAGGTGGAACAAACCGCATGTGATGAAGTATTATTTTAATTTGAGTGAAAATGGCTGATGATAACAGGAGGTGGAGCTCCTGCCTATAAGATCTATGTTAGAAAACAACATCAGTGAGACTAAAAAAATCACATTATAAATCCATGAGCCTTTTACCTGGATATTTAATACATGTGCTAACGTGGTCATTGGCTTCATGTTAATTATAACAAGAGTACTTCCTACAGTGTCTGTTTGTAATATATGCAGCCCGTCAGTGCTGCCCACTTTTATATAGGTCATTGTGAGGGGCTGATTTATGAAAGCTCCAAGCAAAACTTCTTATCTGTCCACTTTTATACCTCCATTAGGTCCTCTTTGGGTGTTATTGATGGCTCTGCAGCGATTCATCATTTATGTCACTGCTTGTGACACGTCTTCCAGATCATAATCTTGGAGGCTTCCTCTAAACAGCCCACCTATCTGCCTCCCTTCCTTGGCCTCACCCTTTTTCCTCTTTACTTGCTAACAATAATCCATGGAGATAACATTTCCTGGATAATAACAGATTTAATGTCCAAAAGCAATATACAATGCTGGTGTGGCCTGCCAACATAGAAACAGCTGGTGGGTGAACTTGAAATCCCAAATGCATCCTACAACGTTGGCACACTCGACAATACGCTTCTGTGATTAACAGAAAGGTTTACTTTCTCTTGAGTGATCGTGGCTCAAGAGTTGGGAGTTTGCCTTGTAATCAGAAGGTTGCCGGTTCAAGCCCCGGCTTGGACAGTCTCGGTCGTTGTGTCCTTGGGCGAGACACTTCACCCGTTACCTACTGGTGGTTGTCAGAGGGCCCGGTGGCGCCAGTGTCCGGCAGCCTCGCCTCTGTCTGTGCGCCCCAGGGTGGCTGTGGCTACGACGTAGCTTGCCATCACCAGTGTGTGAATGTGTGGGTGGATGACTGGATGTGTAAAGCACTTTGGGGTCCTTAGGCACTAGGAAAGCGCTATACAAATACAGGCCATTTACTTTAATTTTGTTCATTCAGTGATATGACTGGCAAAACTTCATTGATTTTTACGACTTCCATCACTGTTTTTTGCCTTTAGTCATTTTGCTAGTTTTTATGACCTTGGTGACGAGGAAATTAGTGCTTGATTTACAAGTGTGGCTTTGTTAAAGCTAAAGTGGTAATTAATGCTTTACAAAGGCTCTCGGCTTCAAGCAGCTATGCAGCATTTGATGAAGCAGAGAGCTGTCAGTGACCGTGTCCTCACAGATTTCAACACTATTCTGATTGCACGCTGATTTTTCTTTCAACTAGAGGATGAATAAAGAAAATCCAACAGACTACAAACTAGTTATACTCATTATTAGGGATGGGTACCGATATGGCACCAGTTCTGACATAAACGGTAGTAACCAGACCAAAAAGCAGCGCACATTTTGGTGCTTTATTTTGATGCTTTTTTTTGCCTGAGATGTCATACACTTTGGATTCTAGCCAATCGTTTTATCTTTCCAAGCATAGTAGGCGGGCCCAGGTACATACGTTCTTTTAGAGCAGAGCTACAGATTAAAAATGCCCAAGGCGAAGCGGTCAAAAGTCTGGCTGTACTTCACAGCAAAGTCTGTTAAGGATCTTGGAGCCGAGGTTATTTGTGTAACCTCCAACAGCGACAAACACCATTAGCTTTACTATGAGGCCTATTCAAATGAAATTTTAAGCATGTTCTGATTTGTGCTTCACATCATTACTCTGTTTTAGAAACAAAATGTTCCTGTAGAACTCGGCATGAGTTTCCTTCAGTATTCCACTGAATCAGAATCAGAATCAGAATCAGAATACTTTATTGATCCCTGGGGGAAATTATTTTTTGTTACAGTGCTCCATTTTAAACCAACATTAAGACAAGACAGACAATACGCTAACTAAGAATAGTACAATATATACATATATATACATACATACATACATAAGTCACTTATAAATAAATATTTGGAAAAGAAACATGTGTAGTTGTAGCAGCAAACAGTGTGTTAAGTGGATGCGTTGTACAGGGAGATGGCCACAGGCAGGAATGATTTCCTGTGTCGTTCAGTGGTGCTTTTCGGTAATCTCAGTCTCTCACTGAACGAGCTCCTGTGACTGACCAACATGTCATGGAGTGGGTGGGAGGTGTTATCCAACATTGTCTTTATCTTGGACAGCATCCGCCTCTCCGACACCACCTTGAGGGAGTCCAGTTCCATCCCCACAACATTGCTGGCCTTACGGATCAGTTTATTAAGTCTGTTGGCATCTGCGACCCTCAGCCTGCTCCCCCAGCATGCAACAGCATAGAGGATCGCACTGGCCACCACAGACTCGTAGAAAATCCTCAGCATTTTCTGGCAGATGTTGAAGGACCTCAGTCGCCTCAAAAAATAGAGACGACTCTGGCCCTTCCTGTAAAGTGCTGTGGTGTTTTTAGCCCAGTCCAGTTTATTGTCAATGTGTCTCTTATCCCTTGCCACTAGCTACAACACAGTCCTGACGTATGATCAAGCCACCCTTGCCCTACAGTCACAGAGGTGACTTTTCATTCAGAAATTCAGTCAATGGGACATGTTTCAAGGTTCACATGGATACCTGTGATGCTAAATTGTGCTCTGAACTAAGGAAAAATCAGTGTATCACTTAACATTTTAACATAACGGAAATTTAGACCTGTGATGCCTGAACTCATGTTTTATGTTGGGTCCATACTGTGATAAACTGCTCTGAAAATCAGTTTCCATCCAGGATTATAGGTCTACATGTAGGTGTCATCTACCTGAATAGAAAAGCTTTCTGCAGAAATTTCAAAATGTAAAGACTTAATTTGAAAGCAATAAAACCCAATTCACGGGGCCTTTGATGACCACAAAATCATCAAAGACTTGCATTAATCTATTAACAAAAGAAACTTGTACACACAGCTATTTGATGCTTTCATATGATACATTTTTCCTATAATGAACATGACCTGTTCTTCTGGTTCTGAATAAAGGCACATACTCACCTCACCAAACAGCTCAAGGACTCTGCCAGTGTCTGCCAACAGTCCTATGCAGGTCTGTCAGAAAGATGCAGAAACAGGTTTTCAGGCAACAGTTTACCAAACGATGTTTCTGTCAGCGTTGTGTGACAATAGAATAAAAGCATATTTGTGCATCCACAGAACACGCATAATGAAGCTACTGGCAAAGCAGAAAGCCTGTCCACGCAGCAGAACATAAACGATGTACGCTGCAGAGTGCTGGCAACGTATACAGTGCAAAAGTGTTTAGAGCACGACAATTTGCTCCTAGAGCTAATTTCACCGCCATTTGAAAAACAGGCTGTTAAAGAAAACCACAGGGGGTAACATGATAATTGCACATGTGCCATCTTCATCAAACCCTCTCTAGAGCCTTTTCAGGGTCTCCACCTTCTTACTCAGCTGGCAAAGGAAATATTACCTCGTCCATACTGGCCCTTACTAAAGCAGCAAACTGCTAATTGTCCGATTTGTTCACGTGTCAGCGGATTCTAAATGGGGCTCACGAAGGGGAAAAAGTTGCTAGCGCAGCTGAGAGTGGACTGTTGGTAGCTGCGACCTCAGAGGGGGTGGCAGATCTTGAACAGCTCTCCTTTTTGGAGACAACTGAAGAAGGCAGGCAAGCCGAGAAAACACTGAGCAGTCAGAAGAAGCGAGAGCACTTTTTTCTCTCCTCTGAATGTATCTTTGTTGCCGCCCTTAGGGGATTAAGTCCTTGAGCATCGAATGGCACAAACTTGTTAAACCAACCGCGCTTTACTGAAGCAGAAGAGCCTGTGGAGAGCAGCTGTGAATCTATCAACCCTGTCTTTGACTGGGGGCATCACAAAACACCACGGCATTAAGAGCCTTCAAGGCTAGGCCTCAACGGAAAGAATAGCAGTATGAAAAACAGACATTATTGCAAATTTAAAAAGGGAGCTTGAAACTGGTTTAAATTAAAACTTTTATGTCTTTTGATAAGCCTGAAATAGTTTGCTGAAAAAAGAAATACATAAAATCAGCTTTGCTATCAAATTTAACTAAATACTGTCATTTGAGTGATGTTGCATTAACAATGACTTTAATTTTCAGGTATTAAATGCTTTAATTTGCGGCTCAAGAACAAGAACAGCACAAAGAGTGTGAACATTTTCTGTCTCTGTGTGAGGTTGTGTTTACACACCACGAATAACAAAAGCTGAGATCAGGCTTTGGGGATCCATCCCAGTGCTTTCACCTTTAATAAGACAAGAAGGATGCCAATTATGAGCCCTTTGCTATGGTCTCAACTCCCAGACCTCTCCTTTAAATTGGGCATTTCGGCTGTCGATGTCTACAGCATGCCTACGCCATCCAGCACCCGTCTTTGCAGAGAAGCGGCAGGGGGGAGACAGGAAACAGTCTCACAACAAGCTGCTTGTATTTTGGAAAGTTACACTGCAATGTGCTGTTGATTCATCATCAGCCGTCAATGACAGGAGGCCTTGAGAGAGGACGTGGGATGTTGTGAGAGGAGAGGAGGTAATGGATCCTTATAAACATGATTAGGAGGACACAGACGAAATGGAAGAGTGGGGAGAGGAGGTGGAGACCGTCATCTCTCACCGTGGACGTGATTTACTGGTGATCTATGGATGGATGTTTGAATTTATTTGATAAGGTGGTGTACACAAGTTCGCATTGGGATGCAATTTTGAAAAATACTGGCTATGACTCAGCTACGTTTTTAACCCTGAAGTCATCGTCACAGATGGCGACTAATACTGGGTTTGGGGGGAAAAGGACGTTTTGGGGAAAAACAAACAAGCTTCATTTTTCTCCCGAGATTGCTTTTCTTGGAACTTGACGTGAGGGTTTTGAAAAGACAGAAATCACATCCTTTGACAGGGTTAGGTGTTAGTTAGATCTCACGGGGTTATGTTTGTAATCAGTCGAAAATTCAGTAATAAAATAACTCTTGTATCACCAAATTCACTCTCCTTCCCTCTGTCACGTCCTCTTTCAGCATTAGGTTGGTGCACAACATGATGTTCTTTTGTCTGCTGCCATTCATCTGCGATCTTCAACAGAAGGACTAGAGCGAATAAAAGTATCGCACCCGTGATTATCATGACAATTACTCAGCAACTGCATAGTGCTACCTGATTCTTAAGAGCTGCGAGGAAAATAAACTGCATGCAAATGCTTTTGAATGTAGAACATAAGAGGCCTTTTATGGTTTAGGACACCAATAATTCTGTGTCCATGGCAACTATTATACTTGCTTTCTGTCATTAGTGCCCATATTTTCTTCAAATCTTCAGATACTCACAATGTGGTGTGTTTATCATGTGAGCTGCTGTTTTTGTTACCTATTTGTTTGACTGTGGACTCTGTAACCCAGCATACACACACAGTCGTTTGTCTGCTGCTGAATCTGTATGGAATTTAAATAAAGTCATATTAATGCCTGTTTACAGTCACACCCATAAAAGGAGAAACACTTGGCAGCCCTGAACTGATATTAGCAAAGATGGTAAGTGTACGACTTCCAGGAGAAGAAAAAAAGTTTTTTGGGGGGAAATTCATCAACCGATACATTAAAATTAGTTTAGGAGTCCTCTCCTTCAAAATATCCACACAGGAGGGTTTCTAAGATGATTGCTGAGTGGTCAGATTTCCTTCAAGGAGGAGTTTGTCACAGTTTACTTAAAAGATATTAAAAGGTACAATAAATGAATGTGTGACCATCTTTGAGCACCTTTCAGCTCTTTGCTTTGGTTTTTTAAGCTAACAGAAAAACACACAGATGGTATCACTGTACACTCACTGCATGCCATCAATCAGCTGACTTACTAATAGCCACAGCAGAGTATTTTTTGGAGGGGAAACATTTCTATAAAATCAGAGAGGACCATCAAAAACACTGAGCCAGCTAAAATCCATGTATACTACTCATAGATTTACCTCGAGGTTTCAAGATGGGACTCCACAATGATCGGGTGCAGGTGGAAGTGCAGGATGCAGGGGCAGGTGGAATGAACAAAAGTAAGTTTTTATTTGGCTGTTAGCCATGAAACCCCCAAAGCAGGAAAAGGCCCAAAACAGAAGCATGAGGAACTCCAAGGGAATACAAAGACGACATGTGGGAAGGAATCGCCGGTGTCACTAATACGGGGCAGGAAGACGGGGCAAAGATATAAAGGAGGGAAAGGAACGAAAACCAGGAAGTCAAACCAAAACAAGATGAAGCAGAAAAGTATTATTCAAGGTAAAACAGGGATTAGCAAAAGCACTCACACATGAAGACCAACACTAGGACTCACACCGAGACACATTTTAAACAGCTAAAGGTGTACAATTTATGACACATTATTAGGGCCACATTTTAAGAGAAAAACATTAGTGTTTAATTTGAGATTAAAGTCAAAATTTACCCGCACACACACGCGCACACACACACACACACACAGACCGTGCAGGCTGGATTTTGCATATTTGATGCACTGTCTCAATCCTCCATCCATCTTCTGCCATTTATCTGGGTCCAGGTCACAGACACAGAGCAGAGACGCCCTGACCTCCCTCTCCCCAGTCAAAACCTCAGGGTGAATGCACTCAGACCCTCATGTCTGTTACCCAGCATCCTTTTCTCTCAGTCATGTGTGACTGAGGATTTCTTTCTTCAGGTATTTTGAAAAAACAAAACAAAAAAAACTCCAAGATGATGAAAGATCCAAAGCGAGTGTTTGTGAAGGCCAAAATCTTTCTATCAGAGTGCATCAACAACTCACGAGGCTGGTAAAACAGGAAAAACGAATGAACACCAAACAGCATTGATCACACGATGTGTGTGAACGCATTGATCCATCTTAGTCCTACCACGTACTCCTCTGAACTGATACTAAAGCCGGCATGTTTTCCAAGCGTAGACAGTGTTAGCAGGAAAGACGAGGAGACAGCTAGGATATATGCTGCCCAAAGCCCTGTTAAAAATACAGAGAGAGGTGAAAGGCTTATCAGAAATATCTTCAAGGCCTGTACAAGGTGCAAAAATATTCATTTGCTACGCCGTCTTTGTGAATTTGGAGTCAGCACAGTTGAATATGCAAATGTAGTTGAAACCCATTCTCTGATGTTTTTTATCTTTTGTCTTTCTGCTGTTGACGCCACGTGAGGAACAGAAGATGTGTTTTCTATGTTGTAAACCAAAATCTTTTCACAGCACATCATCTGATGGTCATTCTACTGGTGACAGGTAAGAAATGTCAAGGTCAAAGTGACAAAACAAAACATTTACACAAATAACTGGCACTGCAGCACTTTATAGAATCATAGGAATGAATATGAATGGAGACAGAAACTATTACTGATAATTAATTCCCCAGAGGTCACAATTCCCTTTTTAGAAATGCTTTGGGTTTGGAAACACAGACATGCATTGGACCCTTGCCTTTTCGTGTATTTTGAGATCAATATTCATATTTTCAGTCTTCTCGTCATTTGATGTTTGCAGGGCAAGCCTGCTGAAGGCAAACAAGAAAACCCAACCCATCAGTGTCTGATGGATTATTTAAGAGGTGTGACTTGGTATATATGTATTGTCGTGCTCTCACACAAATAAGATGCACTCACCATTCAGCAGCATCCTTTTCAAATGTTTCAATGAATATCATTCAAGACTCAAAACTTTATTTCAGTGCAGAAAGCCGGAATTTGCATTGGCGAACTCACATAACCCCAAAACTGAAGCAAATCCTGGAGACATAACCACACCGAGACATAAAACAGGCAGTAAAAAACATAAAATAACTGTAATGAAACAGTAAAGCCTTTATGTTTAAATAAACAGAATGAAGTCAGTCCCTGGTGTGATGCTACCAGCACTGTAAAGCAACTATGATATGTATCAATTTGTATATTATTGTATTGTTTTATGCCTGAGAATAATAGCTTAACTTCACAGAGGTGGATGAAGCTCTTACGATTGCATTTTTTTTTTAAAATAAACCACTTCGTCCAACTTTTTCACCTATTAAACAAAGACGCTGCCTCGCCACATGGTTATTGCGAAGCTGGGGCTTATGATGTCCTCAGGCAATGATGCACAGAAGAAGCTGTAACACTTACACCCCCGGAGAGCAGTCATTTCGGGGTAGTACCTTAGACCCCCGCGGAGTCATCATTTTGCGTTTCTACCTTTAAAAGCCGGAGAGCAGTCAAATGCTGGAAGTGGAAGCTAAATTGGCTAGTCATTCATATGTATATTGGGTCGTTACCTAGGAATTCTGGAGGGAGGGGATTGGGGGAGAAATCAACACACATGAGTCTAGGTCCTTTGTTGCTGACATTTATTGATAAAAACAGTAGTTTCATTTCATGTTATTTCCTTTTTCATTTCAAGCAAGGAAGTGGATGTAGTTAGTAAGTAAGATATTTCAGACATTATTCTGACACAGAGGAGGAGATACTGGAATTATAATTAGTATCTATGCATGCATTTGTGATTTTGTTTGACCTTCCCATTGCTCACAATTTGAATTTGTTCACACTGCAGATGAGTGTCTCAGTCCCCAAACAAGCTCTCTTTTTCGGTGGAGAAGCAGTCTCCTCATCCGCAGTGAGTGTGGAGAAATCAACACACATGAGTCTAGGTCCTTTGTTGCTGACATTTATTGATAAAAACAGTAGTTTCATTTCATGTTATTTCCTTTTTCATTTCAAGCAAGGAAGTGGATGTAGTTAGTAAGTAAGATATTTCAGACATTATTCTGACACAGAGGAGGAGATACTGGAATTATAATTAGTATCTATGCATGCATTTGTGATTTTGTTTGACCTTCCCATTGCTTACAGTACAAAAAACCAACCATTTGTACACATATGTACTAATAATAATAAAAAGTGAGTGCAACACTGCAACCCGTCACCCCGTCGTTCAGTGGTCGTTGATCAGTGGTCCATTGTGGCACCATTCAGAGCACTGGTACAATAGTACCAGCAAGATATGGGAAGACATTGCAAATGTACTTGGATTTTAGGTTGCAAGCCACCCAAAACTTGATCCCAAACTTGTCAGGTTTACTTGCAAACACTTGGAGTGTTTCAGTATGCCATCTTAGGGAGAACTCAACACACATGTAGGTCCTTTGTTGCTGACATTTATTGATGAAAATAGAAAAAAAACCAACCGTTTGTACACATGTTTACAAATAATAACAAAAATTGAGTGAGTACATTACAACATTTTCAGCAATCACTCACAATCCTGGCACTGCCACGGTATCTGTCGCCTGCATTTACCACATGTGTACCTGTAGCAGTGAACACATCGCACAGTGGCCTGATTTTTTTTGCATCTGTGTTTGACCTGACACGTGGCCCTTTTTCCAGGGCTCGGTGTGGAGGGTTGTGTCCGAAGCAACTGTTCTTTTCTTTCCTTCTTCGCAGCTACATGAGAGTGAGCCAATTCGGTTGCAAGGGCTACCAGGAAGTCCACCCGTCTTTCCTTCGTCCCGGTGCATTCTTGATACAGCACATGTGCATTCAGTGCTGCCATGTCAATCATGTTATAAAACACGGCAACTGGCCAGCGCCGTGTTCCTTTGCGGACAGTGTACTCCCGAACCATCTGGTCCATCACATCCACGCCACACTTTGTCTTGTTGTAAAGGGTGACAGTGTTTGGCTTCCTTTTGGTAGTGTTTTCGGTCTGAACCACGCTGTGCATGCTGCTAAGAATATATACTGTCTTCTTCCGTTTGGCCGCATACGCCGTCAGCGTGGCAGCAGAGGTTGAAAACACCTAAGAAATAAGATAAATTGTTAATTCCATAGCCCTTTTACACACAATGAAACACATAAACATAGAACCACAAAAGACCTGCAACATACCTGAGTGGTGAATTCATTGCGATCTGTCTGTCTAGTGGATTGAGGAATTTCCCTGCGAATCTTGTTGACTGTGCCGAGGATGGTGGTTTTCCGTCTAAGAAGTTTTTGCGCAAGTGAAAGCGATGTGAAAAAATTGTCAGTGGTAACATTTCTGCCCTTGTCCAGGAATGGTTCCATCAGCCTCATAACTACATTTTCGGAAAGTCTCTCCCCAGTGGGACGATTGGGGTCCTTGCCAAGATATGGGAAGACATTGCAAATGTACTTGGATTTTAGGTCGCAAGCCACCCAAAACTTGATCCCAAACTTGTCCGGTTTACTGGCAATATACTGCAGGAAACTGCACCGAGTTTTTGATGGGAAAAGCTGTTCATTGATGGTGATATGTAGACCAGGGTTGTAGCACGTGATGCAGTTGGTGACAAATGATCCCCACACACTGGAAATTGCTGCGAACTTATCAGTCTTTGCTCGATCACAGCGGGTGGACTTGTCATCAAAGCGTAGGTGTTGCATGATGTCTTGGAAGCGGTTTCGTGCCATAGTTCCAATTATCTGTGGGTTTCCCAGGTTTGCTGACCAGCAGTCATTTACAGATGGAACCCTGTAAACCCCCCGCAAGATGACAATAGCAATAAATGCCATTAGTTCAGGGAGGTCCATGAACCAACAAACATGCTCCGTTTGCTGTGCATGTTGAATAGTCCATTCTTGAATGCTACGAAGCATGTCAAGAGTGATGAAACACAGGAAGCTCTGAAGGCGACTCAAGATACTTCTCCTGGCCTTAGCCGTTGGCTCTCCATCTGCAGCGTACGGTTCTATAGGGGTGAAAGGGAGACGGGTCCCCACATGTTCTTCACGCCACACTGTGCCATCTTTCGCTGTCTCAGTCCCCAAACAAGCTCTCTTTTTCGGTGGAGAAGCAGTCTCCTCATCTGCAGTGTGAACAAATTCAAATTGTGAGCAATGGGAAGGTCAAACAAAATCACAAATGCATGCATAGATACTAATTATAATTCCAGTATCTCCTCCTCTGTGTCAGAATAATGTCTGAAATATCTTACTTACTAACTACATCCACTTCCTTGCTTGAAATGAAAAAGGAAATAACATGAAATGAAACTAACCGGAAGACTGATCAGACAGCTCTGAGTCCGAATCCGGCTGAACTTCTAGGTCTTCTCCATCCGAGTCACAAGGGTCGACTTCCGCCAGGATCATTTCCAACGCCTGCTGGGTGGTGAGTCTTCTCTGCATTTTCTTTCCTTGGAGAGGAGGTCCGTACACCACAGGATTCTTCAGGGCAATGAAGGGTTAGGCTAAGTGCAGTGAGATTGTATCATATATATACCCTTGATCACAATTGATCAGTGGGGTCAGGTCACACTGATCAGCGGGGTCACACCCCCGTCGTTCAGTGGTCGTTGATCAGTGGTGCCACAATGGACCACAGAACGACGGGGTGACGGGTTTCCTGCAGTATATTGCAAGTAAGCCTGACAAGTTTGGGATCAAGTTTTGGGTGGCTTGCAACCTAAAATCCAAGTACATTTGCAATGTCTTCCCATATCTTGCTGGTACTATTGTACCAGTGCTCTGAATGGTGCCACAATGGACCACTGATCAACGACCACTGAACGACGGGGTGACGGGTTGCAGTGTTGCACTCACTTTTTATTATTATTAGTACATATGTGTACAAATGGTTGGTTTTTTGTACTGTAAGCAATGGGAAGGTCAAACAAAATCACAAATGCATGCATAGATACTAATTATAATTCCAGTATCTCCTCCTCTGTGTCAGAATAATGTCTGAAATATCTTACTTACTAACTACATCCACTTCCTTGCTTGAAATGAAAAAGGAAATAACATGAAATGAAACTACTGTTTTTATCAATAAATGTCAGCAACAAAGGACCTAGACTCATGTGTGTTGATTTCTCCACACTCACTGCGGATGAGGAGACTGCTTCTCCACCGAAAAAGAGAGCTTGTTTGGGGACTGAGACACTCATCTGCAGTGTGAACAAATTCAAATTGTGAGCAATGGGAAGGTCAAACAAAATCACAAATGCATGCATAGATACTAATTATAATTCCAGTATCTCCTCCTCTGTGTCAGAATAATGTCTGAAATATCTTACTTACTAACTACATCCACTTCCTTGCTTGAAATGAAAAAGGAAATAACATGAAATGAAACTACTGTTTTTATCAATAAATGTCAGCAACAAAGGACCTAGACTCATGTGTGTTGATTTCTCCCCCAATCCCCTCCCTCCAGAATTCCTAGGTAACGACCCAATATACATATGAATGACTAGCCAATTTAGCTTCCACTTCCAGCATTTGACTGCTCTCCGGCTTTTAAAGGTAGAAACGCAAAATGATGACTCCGCGGGGGTCTCAGGTAGAAGCCTTCTTGACTTGACTGCTCTCCGGCTTTTAAAGGTAGAACGGTAGAAGCTGGGAATTCCAGTGGTAATTAGCTTTACCTGGAGATTCATGATACACACAGAGCGATTCTCAAGGACTCACATTTGTTACAAGACAACCTCAACCCAAGAAACACTCGTGGAATAGCATTCTTTCACGTTTTCATTCTTTGTTTCATGTGACCTTGGTTCAAAGTTTGCAGAATACAAATCAGTGCTGGTGAGTGTGCTGGATTGCATTTGAGTTTGAATGTTTCAAACTAATAAAGGGTTCATTCATCAAGCATCATCAAGAAATCAGAATGTCAGCATACTCACCCTGTCCTACCTGAAAGCTTTGTTAAGCCTGGACAATACAGCAATTCTTTTTACTTCTGTGTTGACTTTTTGAAGCACTTCAAAACTGCTTCATCTGACCAGGCTGGCTTCCTCCACTGTTCTGATACCAGCTCCAACATTCACATAGTTGGCTCTTTCAGCAGTGAACAAGGATCAGCACGGCACCCTGACTGGTCTGTGCCTATACGAGCCCAACACACTGTGATACTCTGTATTCTCACACCTTTTCTATCAGAACCAGTATTAAATTGGAGTAACAGTAGCTCGTCTGTTGGATGGACCACACTGGCTGGCCTTTTCAGGCCTCTCTTCGGTTTGGATTCAGGAGACAGACACCAGAGGTGTGGACTCGAGTCACATGACTTGGACTCGAGTCAGACTCGAGTCATTAATTTTATGACTTTAGACTTGACTTGAAAAAATGTTCTAAGACTTGTGACTTGACTTGGACTTTTACACCAATGACTTGGGACTTGAATTGGACTTGAACCGGTTTACTTGAAAAGACTTGATATTTCACCCCAAATATAAAATTTAACATGCATATTATATAGAGATTGAAAATGTGACGTCATTCACGGGTAGAACCGCAAAGGATTCTGGGAACTCGTGGCAAGAAGTACTAGCGCACGCAGGCTTTCAATTGAAATCAGTTATACAGCGATAAAAAGAAACACAAAAATGTCAAGAAGCTGTTGTATTATTAACTGCAATAGCCGGTCGCATGACAGCCACGGGAAGCCGACGGGTAAAGAGATCGGTTGTTATCGGATTACGTCGTTGAAGAGAAATTGTTCGAGCCATGTTTCCGAAGTAACAAAGAGGCGACTGGATTGCAGCCATTCAAAGATCAAATATAACGTCCTAGAACCCTCCAGCTCACAGGTTAGTCTGCTCCAAGCATTTACACGAAGGTCAGTGTTTTTTAGTAGTTAATACGTCATTTTCTTAACATAATTGGTGATATAGGTTACAAGCAAGTCTGGCGCTGAACAGAAATTGTCGCGCTATGCTCCTTTATTTATTGTGCATAAATAGTGAATTGTCCTGACACAATATTGCGTTTCGCTTCTGTTATTATGGTACATTGACAAAAACATATACTTTTATTCACAGGATAAAACAGTTGTTTTGTATCACTAATTGCCCAGTACGATTACAGCATACAGTATTGTTGTCACTGCTACATTTCTGTGATGGGTACCAGAAAGTATTTCCACTACTAATTAATTACCATTGAGCTCAAAGGTCCTATTAATAAACGGTTAACGAATGTGTATTTATGACGACGATTTGTGAGACTGGTAAACTTATGATACGTATGATGGTCTTTACTTTCTACACGGTGCATTTCAAGGTCCTGCACCCATCCGTCGGTAAACTGTACCTGGGCTTGTTGCAGTGACCGGAAGTTACTAAACTTCATGAGTGTATGCACTCACACCAAGAACCGTATGATTATAAATATGCATATAAATATGCTAAGATGAGATAGCTGACTTCATCTAACTAGCAAATGTTTTCCAGGCTACGTTGGTGATACAGTTTTTTTTTAAAATGATATTTTAAAAAAAATATCATTTATTTATGTATGATATTTTTGTCATGCGATTTTTAAAGCCAGTCCTACAATCGCATCCAAGAATAACATGCAGCTTATCTCAGAACTGTCGGTGAAAATTATTCTTGGAGCTAAGTTTAATTGAGCTGCATTTTAAAGAGGTGCAATTTCACAATTTGTGTATATTTTCTAAGTTCACTATTTTGTCATGTGTTGAGAAAAACACAGATTTAAAAATTACATGGTCTAATATTTACATTTAGCATATAACTGCAACATTATTTTTTCGTTTTTTTTTTTAAAGACTCGAAAGGACTTGAAATTCAAAGTTTCAGACTTGTGACTTGACTCGGACTTTTACACCAGTGACTTGAGACTCGACTCTGACTTGCCTGACATTACTTGAGACTTGACTTGAGACTTGAGGATAAAGACTTGAGACTTCCTTGAGACTTGCAAAACAATGACTTGGTCCCACCTCTGACAGACACTATCTCTACGTTTAAGATTAGGCTTCAAACTTTCTTTTTGCTAAAACATATAGTTTGGACTGGATCAGGTGACCCTGAATCCTCCCTTATTTATGCTGCAATAGGTGTAGGCTGCTGGGGGATTCCCATGATGCATTGGGTGTTTCTTCTTCAGTCACTATGTGTTAATAGACCTCTTTGCACTGAATCATACTTGTTATTAATCTCTGTCTCTCTTCCACACCATGTCTTTATCCTGTCTTCCTTCTATCACCCCAACCAATCACAGCACATGGCCCCGCCCCTCCCTGAGCCTTGTTCTGCCGGAGGTTTCTTCCTGTTAAAAGGGAGTTTTTCCTTCCCACTGTCGCCAAAGCGCTTGCTCACAGGGGGTCATATGATTGTTGTTTTTTTCTCTGTATGTATTATTGTAGGGTCTGCCTTACAGTATAAAGCACCTTGGGGTGACTGATGTTGTGATTTGGCGCTGTGTAAATAAAACTGAATTGAATTTACTTCCTGCAGTCATCAATGAGCCTTGGTCACCCATGATTCTGTCACTAGTTGACCATTGTTCCTTCCTTGGATGACTTATGATAGATACTGACCACTGTAGACTGGAAACGCTCCATACGAGCTGGAGTTTCGGAGATGATCGGACCAGCTGCCATCATAATTTGATCCTTGTCAAATCCTCGCGCTTGTCCATCGACTTAAGGACAAAATGTTTGCTTGTTCCCTAATATATCCCCTGATGGTGACAGTTGTAGTTATAAGAGAACCACAACCTCAGCTTGCTAACCATGCCCAATATGAGCACCTCTTAAAGCCTGAAAAAGAAAACAGTGCTCTTAATTCTGTGTCAAAATTAGACTGGGGTTAAGCTCTCCAGCACCTCTATGCTCCCAAAACTCAATTTCACAGCAGTATGAGATATTGATTTTATACAGACGCAGTCATGTCTGAATTGTTACATTAGGACTTGGTTAATCTCAGGCCTAGAGAAACAAGTGAATATGGCAGGCATGAGCCATAAATCTACACCTCCCTTATATTGCAAAAAATCCTCCCACCGTAGCTCCACACTGCTGATGTATTAAAAGCAGCCAGGCGTAAACATCTCTTGATAGACTTGGGGGAGTGCGAATCAAACTTCCTTCTTGTTCTGTATGTAAAATCACAAACCTACTGCAGCTTGCAACATATATACCACACTAATCTTTGTCACTGAACAGAAACAGCAAAGTTAAACACTTGAATTCACTGCAGGGGAGGGGGGGGGGGGGGGGGGCGTTAAGACCTCAACAAAAGAGAAGTTTATAATGTGTGTGTGAGCTCAAGTTTGGCAAACATGTGGATGGCCCTGTAATACAGCAATGAAGCTGTCGCCATGGCGCTCAGAGGTGGTCACCCATGTTTGAGCCATGAAGGCCTAGTACAATTTTTCACAGCAGCATTGCCATGAAAAATACTGGTGAGGACTAGGGATGGGTACCGGTGTCCGGTGCCATGATGGCACCGGTTCTGACATAAACGGTAGTAACCAGACCGAAAAGCAGCGCACATTTCGGTGCTTTATTTCTGTGCTTTTTTTTCCTGAGCTGTGATACACTTCTAGCCAATAATTTTACGTTTCCGAGGATAGTAGGCGGGCCCAGGTACGTGCGTTCTTTTAGAGCAGAGCTACAGATTAAAAATGCCCAAGGCGAAGCGGTCAAAAGTCTGGCTGTACTTCACAGCAAAAGATGCAAACTCAGCAGCCTGCAACAAGTGCTTTAAGCTGATACTGTGATACTGTCAAAGGAGGTGACACCTCGAATCTGATGAAACACCTGGCGACGTATAGCGTTCTTTTAAAAGCCGAGAAATGCACCGTATTTGATAGCTTGCTGCGAGACCTCACACCGAGCACATCTACTGCGGGTGTGGTGCCTGTTATCGGACCCGGAGTTAGCAACATTCCCGAAGAGGAGAGTCCTGGCCCCTAGCCCTGCCAGTGCAGCAGAAATGATGAGGATGATGATGCAGCAGCAGCCGTTCTTCTCTGCGTGAGGAGCTTAATGTTGTTCGTGTGTAATTTACGTTGAGTAGGCTAACCACGTTATTACATTAATGCATGTAAGGTGAACTAGCAAACATCATCATAGCTACATGCGGTTGTCTTCTTGTTTGATGGCAGATACTCCCTTCACCCTGGCCAAAAAGGCTAAAATGACCAAAGAAAAAGTGGAAAACAGTTAAACATGAGAGGTTTTTGGACAAAGTTTGTGTTTTTTTCCATTGTTTAAGCACTGCTTCCAGCCAAGAGTGATACCATATATGCCCCATAGCTGCAGAAAAGGCTAACATTGTTATCTTTTTACAAAAAAAACAGCTAAACATGAGAGGTTTTTTGACCAATTTTGTGTTCTCCATTCTTTAAGCACCGGTTTGAGCACCGGCACCGTTTCAAAAGTACCGATTTGGCACCGGTATCGGATAAAACCTAAACGATACCCATCCCTAGTGAGGACTGGTTACTAGGGATGGGAATCAAAAACTGGTTCTTGATGAGAACCGGTTCCCACTGTTTCAATTCCTTGGAATCGTTTGCCATTTTTGCAAACGATTCCCTTATCGATTCCAGTCGCCCCGAATGACGTCACCACGTTGCGGAGCGTCATTTACCTGGCAGGAAACACGGCGCATAAGTGGCTCAAACGCTAAAAAGTTTGCTTATACTTTTCGAGAACGATGACAACAGGGCAACTTGCAATGCTTGCAAAGTAGATACTTCATTTAAGGGAGGAAACACTACGAATATGCAAAAGCATTTGCTCACAAAACACGCGATGACCTTAAATGAATGGCGTGTTTTTAATTCCGCTCCGGACTCGTGAATCTCAACCCAGCAGCAGCGGTAACGTTTGCACGTCCTCTCCCGTTAATGCGGCAGGTAAATAATCAACTAACAGTGCATATTATGTTAGCGCGATCTGCCTTATTACAAACCTGCCATTACTGTGCATTGAGGTGACCATGATGAGACAGACAGAGTGTGGCTCAGATGCTGGCAGTTCTCACTGCAGTCTACCGGTAGCGTCTCCTTTCAGGCCAGGATAGACGAATGTCACCGAGCAGTGACTGAGTTTGTGGTCAAAGGCTTGCACCCATTTGCCACAGCAGATGATTTTCAGTAAGTGAATGTGTTTAATTGTAGGCAGGGACATTACTGAATATTCTTGCGTAATTGCTACAGAATAATTTATGTTATACTTTGTTATTGCTACAGAAGAATATTTATTTTATTATTTTACATTTACATTTTTTTTCCTGGGGACCCTGTGACACCCCTTTGAAGAGCCGTAGGCTGGATCTCTTAAGATCTCACTGCTGGGTTTGTAAGGCCATGTTACTCCTAAGTTTCTATCTTGTTCAAAGAGAAGATATAAAACAAAGTTCTAAGCTAATCGACCTTAGTGTTCTCCTTTTTAAAAAAGAATCGATAAAGAATCGAATCGTTAAACAGAATCGAAAATGGAATCGTGAAAATCGTATCAATACCCATCCCTACTGGTTACAGTCCTCACAACTTATAAAACTGATAGTGAGTGGTATCAGACATTGACATTAGCTGATAAAAGCCAAGGTTTGATTCTGAAAATCTTTATACTGAATGTATCAAACCAAGGATCTTTTGCTTATTATGTAAATGTGTGAGCCTCCATATTATTGAGCCACACTGGTACGTTAGCTGATCAAATGTTGTATCTGTAATACTGTGCACTATTCAGGTATGAATGAAAAACCAGGCATGATTGTCCACTGAGATTACAAACTACACAGATTCACAGCATGTAAGAGACTAATAAAGTTGCACAGAAAATTATTACTTCAAGGTTCTGCTGCTAAAGGTGGTTCTACAAGCTACTGATTCATAGGCGGATATCTTTATCACACAACTCTATAATAAACCTGCAATATCTATTACCTAACTTTCACTTTTATCACCAGGGGGCAACATTTAATAGTGGGTTAAATCGTGATCTTCTTTCTTGTGACCAGCATTACTTCAAGATGCTTATTGGTTCTTATTGAGTTTCCCAGTTAAACAAAGTTTACACTGACTTGCTGCACACTGACTCGTGGTACACACTGATACAGTCTGATGATAATTAAACTTTACTCGATATCTCTTCATAAATGCTTTCGACATAAAGTCATAGCAGTTGTTTCTTCATGTTCTGTTTTTATCTTTAATTAACTCAAGAAGATTTCAAAGTATTTTTAAAGAGTATATTTAAAAATCTGTGATGCAAACGCTCTGATCGATTGGGGCATTACGTTGAAATACAAATAAAATACAAACAGACTAGAAAAGGAGTCAAAGAATGTTGGTCAATACTCAAAAGCTGTGTAATAACTAGATACAAGACTCAAAGATCTCACCAAGTTCATATAAACACGGGAAAGAATGACCTTGTTTGCAGTTGTTGCAGTTTAGTAGCTAATATTTACTAATTAGCTCTAACATTTGCTTTCAGAACAAAGATTTTATTTTTATTCACTTCCCAAATGCAGCCTTTTCTAATCATTAAGATGGAAAATGCATAAACTGTCTGTACTTTGTATGCTTTCATCTTAAGTGTAGGAGGAGGGATTTTCCACGTGTCAACATCACCAAAGTCGAGCTCATGCTGGGACTTTGCCATTTTGGGGGATTTGGGGGGATTCAAACACTGAAGTAGGTACTGTTTTTGAATCAAAAACATCAAAATCCTTAAGTTTCTTCATATATTGTTGTTTCTGTTCTTTTCAGAGGTGCTCTGAATACTTGTGACTTCGAACAGAACAAAAAAAAACATGCAAGCTCACTTTCTACATCTAAAGAGTGACATGTGTTGTTTGACATTGGAACAGGGTCTCTTGCTTTTGGTTTGTTTGCATGCTAAACATGTTACCTGTGCATTATGTTTATATGCAGTATTGAATTCTTCTTCTACAGTGACCTTCTAGGGAGACACTTTTACGTTTCCCTTTAAAAAAGCACAGGTATGCATGCCAACAGTAAGGACAACTGTGTTATGTTAAGCTTGTTGCAGTCTCCGTGTTGTGCATGCTGGCTCGCTGTCATGATTTACTGGGACACTTATGAAACAGAGGCTTTCTTAATAAAATTTGTTTCACCTGGTTCATGCTAGGAGACAAAAACAGGTTTGTTAGCCAGCCAGCAGAGATAAGCAGCTAACATGGATGCTATAAAACATCAAAAGGCAAATGCATTCAAAGGTGCCTGTCTCTGCACAATTTCATGCATTGCACTGCTGCCACGTGATTGGTTGAATGGATAATTGCTCAAATAAGCAGCTGTTTAGTGTGATTTTTGTCTTTTTTGGAAAGAGATTTTAACTGGTTTTGTTACAATGTGCACCTGTCAATGTAGTCCTGGTTAAAGTGAGCTGTTTAGAGCAGGACTATGGTTTATCAAAATCTCATTATTAGAACTGAGGTAAAACTAATGCACACCAAGTTCAACGGAGATTTTGAGCTATTACTATGTCACCTCTGCAGACAAGTGGAGTGGAAAGAGAGTGTGGACCCAAATGCAGACACTGATGAACGGCAGAGCAAAACCGAAACTGGGAAGAACGTAAAAAACAAGCACAAAGAAACTTAAGACCCGAGAACCTAAGATGGAAACTCAATGGGTGATACGCAGACAATCTGGCAACAAACAGAGGAAGACAAAGGCCCTAAATATTAAGAGGGATAACGAGAGAATGAGACACAGGAGGAGAGCACAGCTGGAAGAAATCACACACACGAGACCGGGAGGAAGCAAAACTGAAAACACTAACATAGCACACAAGACTGTCAAAGTAAAGCAGGAAACATGAGATAGGCACAAAGACACACACTTGATACTGAAACAAGGAGAAATAAGGAATTTGGCGAATTTCCCCTTTAAAGTAATCTCCTTTCGTGGACCTCTGTACTGTTTTTGGGAAGTAGATCACAGGAAGTC
Source organism: Astatotilapia calliptera (assembly GCF_964374335.1). Taxonomy (NCBI): domain Eukaryota; kingdom Metazoa; phylum Chordata; class Actinopteri; order Cichliformes; family Cichlidae; genus Astatotilapia; species Astatotilapia calliptera. Next base: position 3,028,914 of record NC_137427.1, read on the forward strand.
CAGTCTGGCATGCAGATCAGGGGGTTATTGTCTTCCTCCCCTCGCACCCAACCAGCCATGGCAAATGACTGTCCCTCCCTGAGCCTGGGTCTGCCAGAGGTTTATTCCTGTTAAAAGGGAGTTTTTCTTTCCCACAATCACCATCCTGTCTCCCCAAACAATCCCCATAAATCCCTACAAAAATGGAAAGTGAGGCGTACTCCCAACCTCTTTTAAATAGAAGGAAGGCAATCATCAATCACTCCACCCGGTGCATCAGAACAGCAGAGAAAAAGTAGGAAGCAAACACAAGGAACAGCAACTGTACTGAACAGACTTTGTGTTGGCCCACAATGCCACAGTTCATTTGTGCTTTATATTTTCCCTCTGATGTCCCGGGAGGTTACAGTACAGTTACTCCTCACCTGATGTTCTGCTTTCAGAGTGGGGAAGTGTGGACTGTTCAACTCCAGACTCAGCCCTCATCACCAGTGATGCTCCTTGATACAAACTCTGGTCAGTTTAAAAAACAGATGTTGATGTTTGTTCGTAGCACGGGTTCGAGGTCTGTGGTGAGGTCGTGCAGTGATAGAGAAGCCGCTCTGAAAGCTGACTGGGCGCCCCCGATAAGATGACCTTCAATGGGAGAACGGCCAGATTTAAATCAGGCTTTTGGTTTTTAATTTTTTTGATCACACCTCCTATAACACTAACATATGTTGTGTTATAGGAGGCAGTATTAGTCGTGAGCGGTGCAGGTAGCAGTGTTTAATATATGTCATACAAGGTAACGCTTTTAATTAGACGGTGATGTCACTGGAAGTTTATAATGAATTACTAATAGAATAACAACCCTGCCCCGTTTGTCCTGATGCATAATAATAGGCCCGCATGTTCCATATTCAGCAAGCAGCAATAATTGCATTACCAATCTGCTCATTAGCCAGCTCACAGACTCCCCTCACTCTCACTTTTTAAGTGTAAAGTCGTATTCAAATTAGAGCTACCACTCCAGACAGCAAGAAGCCTTTATCTAATGCTGTGGCATCCCTACCACGCTGTGTGCCTGCATTTCAAGGGGAAGATGATAGAGCCTATAATCTATCACAGAGAATACTAACCACTTTCCCCCAGCAGAGTTGAAGAGGTGAACTATTTCCTCCAAAGGGATCTTTTCAGAGACTTTAATATAGATGAAAACATTCATCTTTTTTTGTGTTGCATGTGGATATGGAGGATATCGATTCGGAGGAAGTGAGCGGACAGTCGTACAGAGGATGTCCTCTAAAGCTGCAGACGTTTTCTGTCGGTTCGGGCTGTGGCGCCAGCAGGGAGGGTTTCACAGAATACTGAGCATGTCTTTTTCCCCAACAAAGCAGGGTTAATTAAAGCCTGGCATTGATGATTAGTCCTTATTAACGAGAATGCAGATAAGTGAAACCCCCTCTGCGTTTTCCTAACACGGTGGAGTGGGGTGGTACAGTATGACTTACACCATCTGTGTTTTCATGTCCAAAGTCAAAAACCCTGATTAGAAATACTGCTTTTAATAACGGAGGGTTTTTTTTCTCTTTCTTCCTTTCCTGCTGCTAAATGGCTTTGAGTCCTGGCAGCTGCATGAAAATGCACGGAGCAAAGAGGAAACTAGAAAAGGAAAAAGCCGGAGTGAGAGCACACGCTCTAAGCCCAGGCCTAGACGAGAGTAAGAAGGAATCCATGCAGCACATTAGAAGTATTCCCGAACAAAAGCAGAGGCAAAAAATTATTGTAATTGATTTCCACACTGCCTCACTCGCCCTTCTTTTAATTAATAATTACTTTAAATGAGCACTCAGCAACGCACTGGCTCTGAAAAAGGCACAGTGGCTATTTTTATATGCACAAGCCATTTATCGCTTTTTTTGCTCGTGTGTCCGCTGACGATGCGGCTAAATAAGCGACTCAGATACATGTACCGCTGCAGAGCCAATCAACAGAGCACACGGGACGTGCTGGAGCGAAATGTCAGAGGAAGACATCAAAAAATACAAGCCAATTAGTGGCTGTGCATTGATCACTCTCTCTGCTCGGAGATGGACAAAGCCTCAGATACTTGTTCATCACTATATTGCTTTTGCACTGTCGTGTCAAGTTTTTCTGCCTGTGCCAATGGAAAAGCCTGGAAGCTTATTTTTTTTTTAAGCCAACCAACTGTAAGTATGCAAAACACGCAGAGGTTCCTTTTTTATTATTCTGCGGCGGGGCCACTGTTAGATGTTTTTCATCAGCCTTGTAAAAATAGCTGCAGGACAGACCATGGTGTCCGATTTTATACATGCAGATTTAAGCTTTTATGTCTTTAAGTATACAATCAGACATAATTATCTTTGATTATAATTTTTCTTCTGTTCCGTCTGAAAACCATGGATAAGTGGTTTAATACCGCCTGCTTTTCATTTATATGATGTTCTTTACACTCCCGCCTGACCCTCGTGCACTTTCTTATGTTATATTACACAATAAATAATAATCAGTTTAATAATAATTTAAAATATGTCTGTAGCTCATGCTAATAGGACGAATTTCATGCAAAGACTAAAACTGATACACAAGAAATCCCAATTTTTCCTCAGTAAAAAAAAAAAGAAAAAAAAGAAATGAAGTTTTACTACTCTTGTGTCCTTGTCTAGTCTCGTGTTTTTTGTATTACTTTTCCCTGGAACACTCTCTCACAGTCTGTTCTCTGAAACCTAAAGAGGTATTATGGATTTGATCAACTGGTCTCTGAATGCTATTGACACCCTTTTCTCTTTTTTTTTTTTAATGTCCTGTTTGGATCTTTAGCCATCAGAATTGTTGTCTTAAGGCCAAGAAAGATACCAAGCCTTGCCATATTGGTCCATTTGATTGACCTTTATTATAATTATGAATTTATTTTATTTTCAGTTGCTACAAACGGGACAGACATGACTGGGGGATAGGACAGGGAGAAAGAATGAAAGAAAGAGAGGGAGAGAGAGAAAACCAGAGGGGAGAAGAGACGGTGAGAAGGGGGGGAAGAAAGAAAGAAAAAAAAAAACAAACAAACAAAACACCTGGATCACCTGTATGGAGAAAAAAAACAGAAGAGAAAGCAAACAACAAAGAGCAACATAATAAAAAAGGTAAGGGTAAGATGGAGCCGCCATTGCGTGCAATAGGTCGGCAGCCTTAACATGAAATTTCCCCTTGTGTGACTATTAAAGGTATCTTGTAAAAACTGCAATCATGTTTCACCTTTTAAAGTTAACATGGTGAATGAGAGCAGATGCAACAGACAGGAAACAACATTAGCATTCATTAAGAGTCCTGTTAGTGCTAATCTGATGAATGGAAGTCCAATATCTCCTCTCCATTCAGCTCTCTTTTAGTTCCCACTTACTCCTGAGGGAGACGAATGGCTTTTCAGTTGCAAAGTGCTGAGCTATGTTTATCACCAAGATACTAAAAATTTATTTTTGCTAAAATATTGATAGTAAACAAAAACAATACGCTGAGAGACACAAAAACGCTGAAACTCCACTGCAAAATCAGTGATTTTGTCTTTGCTGTCTGGTTTTTTTTTTTCCTTTTGTCACTTTTAACATGAAAAATATTGTCATGTTCAAGAAATCTGTTTGAGATGATGTGGTGGAAGCACCCATCAGAAGGTAGGCTGTGGCATTTGAATGACGCTCAGGTACTCAGGGGCCTAAAGTGCGTCAGAAAAACACCAGAAAATGCTGCTCATTGGACATTTTCTCTTTTTCAGAGCATTCTCTATAAAACCCATCGATGGTTGTGTGGGTTAATCCCAATATGTGAGCAGTTTCTGCAGTACGTTGGTACCAAGAATGTTGCTACATTTAAAGTCGCTTAGATCACCTTTCTTCATCAGGCCTTCTTGACTATGACTGCAGGAGTTGCTGCTATGTGATTGGCTGATTAGATATTTGCACTAATGAGCAGCTGAACAGGTACCTAAAAGAGTATAAATCATTACAATGGGATAAATAGGACTGGAGATTTGATTGGTTTTCTGTAAAAAACATTTTAATAACTTTCTGTATTAAAAGGTTTAATAAATTTTTCATGGTATTATTTCCTAATTTTATTGATGTAAGCGTCAGTTGAAAAGCCAAATAAATGTCATGGTCTGGAGTCTAATGACTCCGAAGCTGACGTGGGCTGAGGCTCACAGGTGGCTTGACAGGCAGCTGGTGCACAGGACCCCATCGCACACTGACCTCTGGTGGAAGCGAGGCGGGTTCCACTGGTGCGCCAACCCCCAACTTAGCCAGGACAGGTCTCTCCCTCACGCTGTCCAACGGCTCCAGTTGCACAGGTCCCTCCCTCGCACCGACCTCCTGCTCCAGCTGCGTAGGACTCCCCGCACACTGTCCATCAGCTCAGGCTGAGAACATCCGTCCGCCGCTTCGACCCTCGGCTCTGGCAGAGCAGCTCCCTCTGGCACTCTGTTCACCAGTTCGGGTTGAGCAGGTGGGAATGGAGGTTGCTCAGCTGCCCCCTTCCGGGTGCCTTCACCCATGGTTAAAGGTGCGGAGGTAGGCTGTTCCCTGGCTGGCCTCACCCTGGGGGCCGGCATGGGAGCAGTCTGGACATCAGCCACTCCCATGCAGTTGAGGGATGCTGGTGGGGGTGTTGGCGAGGAACTCATCACACAAGCCACCTGTTTAACATGTCAGCAACCAGCAGGTATGTCCATCTTTTATATACAGACTTCGGCTGGATAACTTAAGAGTATGTGTTGATCAGCTGCATCAGTTATTGAGAAGAACTGTTATAAATGAAATCTAAATGAATAAAAACCTCACACATACGGGTGTCTTTTTCCTTTTCTTCTTCTGTTTGATGTAAATATGTCTAACCACAAACGAGCTCCTCCAGGAGAGGAAACCTGTGTTTGTTTTATATAATAAATCTGTCTCTGATCTTATTGAAACTGGGCCTAAATTTGAATAACAACGAGTCAAACAGTGTCACTCTCATCGCTTACCTGGAGAAATCAACTAATCCTAAAATGTTATTCACATTCAGGAGCTCCATAATTCATATTACAGGATTAATACGAGTAATGTACATATTACATTATTCTGTTGAAACAAGTCAAATAATAACATACACAAGTTTTGAACATCAGGTGACTTATAGAGGCTCAAGTTTTGTTTTCTAATGAATACACAGACATCTCTCAACACGCTGTGGATATATTGGTGGGATACGCTTCTTTATTCCACCTTAAATAAATTAGTAACAAACTACATGTTTTCACATGTTTACTTTGGCCTTCAAATGCAGCATATTTGCCTTTATTTAAACCTCAGAAAGAATAAACATGCTTTCAGGTTTTAAAGAAAATCTTTTCACAGGAAAAGAGCTGCTCCTTGGAACTCGTGACATTATGGTGTCTTTCCATAATGTCCCTCTTCCTCTGTGGGAAGAGGGAGGGCTCAGTGCCAGACAGCGAGATTGAAACCCTGGAAATGTCCCTGAGTGGCACTCAATATAACCCTACTAGACATTTCTTAAATTCAATCAAGATGAACTGAATGATTCATGATCTTCGTACATGATTGATAATGTGACAGCCATTGAAGTAGCCCAGTAGCCATCCACCAAGAGACGGGCAAAAAGCCCAAAGAGGTCCCTCACAGCTGAAGAGCAACAATCTGCCTTCGTCAAAGAAAAATACTTGTGTGTGTCACTCTGAATGAATCAATAAACCGCCTCCTAAGAGCTCCTCGAGCGTCTACAGACAAAGGCATTTTTAAGGTATTCAGTTCCTCTTTTTTGTTTCATCAAACACACAATGGACTGGGAGAGCAGCGCTTCTGAGTCAAGACTGTGATCCAAATTACAACCCTGTGATCTGATAAGATGAGCAATGCTGTTCTCACATAAAAAACCCAACTGTATAATATCAGATAAAGTCGTTGATACATCAGTCACAGTATAGGTGCACCCCTACATTTTAAATCCCTAAACCTAAAGTCACTGTGTGTAGGTCCAGAAGTGACAGGTGGAATGAGGCCTATTTAAATTTTGGGTCTCTGGAGTTCTTCAGAAGAACTTTGTAAAAGGTTTTATTTAAGAAGAAAAAAACAGAACAGATGGCGAGCCGGTTAGGCTGAGGAAGGATTAAAAATTGAAACAGGACACATCTTCTAGATTGTAAAAATTGGTCTATTTAGCAAATGGCTAAGATAAAACTTTCCCTTCGGGGTTCAGCTGATGTAACAACCCTTGTTAGGAGGTGGCGTCCTATTATTGTAGTTGGAGAGTGCAGCGGCAGCCATTACAGTCGAGCACGTTGCTCTCCGTACGTCTGTTTAGAGAGACCATACCATTGTAATGGGCTGCTGCCGGCAACTACCTAACCCCGGCACATATACGTATGGATACCGTAGAGACGTGGAGAACTGGCTTGTATGTTATTGTTCTGTTAATGCTGAATAAAGGTCTGTTATTCTATATAACTGACTGGCCTCCGAGTTGTCCAGCTAACCTCCACGTCACATGCCCAATGGACCTGCTAGCCGCTCCTTCCACACCAGACCGCCATTACACTATAACATGGTGGGCATGACATTATACCACTATATCTGCCCAGAACTGGCCACCCAGGTGGTTTAGAAACCAAAGAAAATCAAAGAACCATGAAATTCATCACAGGACCTGCGGTAGTACCAGCAAAACATGGTTAGCACAGACCAAAGGCAGCCTTTCAGGATAAGACCCTCACACAAACAGTTAACCGATGTGGCAGTAATGTTAGGTTTGGAGTTCCTTCTCTGCCTCGGGGACAGGCAGCCTGCATGAATTCTTCATATATCAAAGTGTGCTTGACAATAATGTAAAGCCATCTGTCCAAAAGATGAAGATGAACCTAAAGTGAACCTTTCAGCAGGATACTGCTGCACCAAGGATTTATTTAATGGAGGGCTGGGGAGTACATACAAGAAATCATTTTGTATGAAAGCAGAGTCAAACTTTTCTGGAGACCAGTGTTAACAACTTATTATAATCACATTATCACCACAATTAATGTAACATTTTATGTGATTCATATTCTTTTTATTGGTTGTTGATATTCCCTCTCTATCAGAGATGTAATGCTGTGTGTTCAAGTACAGGAGTAACACATGAACCAAGTCACAGCCATAGATATGCCTGTGCACCGTTTTTCTTCACAGTCAGTGAAATGCTTCACAATAAAAGCAGTTAAAAGATCTCTGTCTACTCAAAACTACAGACCTTTGGTGCAGAGTTTGTCTAAACATATTTTTATTTGTTTTATAACAATATATTTTATTTGTTTTTATTTTTAACATATCTCTAGATATGAAGCACTGAAACGCTCCTCGACCCTTTTCTGAAGCAGCTTTTTGTCCCCTCTGATGCCTGTATAAAAGCATGCACGGCTTTACCTTTTTAGCATCATTTAATTGGATAAACATGCTTTTCTGAAGAATCTGGCTGGATGCGGTGCAGAGTTGGGCTTCATGCACAGAACAATGCAGAACGACTGGTAATCTCGTTCCAGAACTGACAGTGGGCCAGTGGCAATCAAATGTAATGGAACAAGCCTGGGGATCAATACAAGTCAGTGATCGCAGACAGACAAAGGTTGTTTAGTAGCAGGCAACACTAATTGAAATCAATGGCTAATCTGATGATAGTTCTTAACCTTTAAACCGGTGAGGATTCATAAATGAGTGAGAATCACGGCGAAGCAGTAGGCGAGCTGCCGTCTCTGTACAATTACTTTGCCCCACAACACCTTTATTTTCCTGCTGATTCAACATTTCAAGATGTCCAAGTAAGACATTTAGTGAGGTTACATCGCCCAGGATCAATACAGAGGGAGCACTAACACTCGGGTTTAATGGTGATTCTGCTGTTATGTGGTGAAGCATCAATAAAATGATACTGTTAAATAAAACATGCATGTGGATGCCCCTCTGTGGGAAATCCATGATGTGCAGGAAAGGTTGTTAAGCTGGATAGTGATTTGTTCACAACAGAAGTGCACGGGATGTCCATCAAAACGACTAAGTGTAGTTTACATGCAGTTACGTTTAAATCCCTCAACATCTACCAGGCCAATGACGCCTTATCAAGGCGAGGGACAGTGTTTGCTTACTGCCAAACCAAGATATTCAGTTACATCCTCCTTGTAATATTTGGGACTGTAAGCTTAAAGGGATTGTTCCAGAATGGTGGTGTATTATGCAGGGATGTGCAAAATTAATTTGCTAGATCATTTTTTATCTTTTTACTTTATTAACACCAGTTAATGGTTCAAGCATGCTGCCACTAATCAGCACTGCAGTCCTGACAGATAGCTACATCACTCTACCTGAGCCAAGAGGTTATAAACGAGAGAGGTGGGAAGTCTTAGCAGTCCAGGTGACAGCTGCATGAACCAGCACCGTCGGTCGGCCGTGTTGGAGTATTTAATGCAGAACAAACACAGCTACTTTCTTAAAAGTTGTTACAATGAAGCAATTAAGATCCAACTATTCAATATTTTCAGTCTTGTTATCTTAACTGCACTTTATGAATAGTTTCTAATGCAAACTTTTGCCAAAATTCTCTCAGCTGTCAGGGGAAACCCCCACACTCAGCATAGCGCCACCTGGTGGTGGTGGTGGCAATTTTTATCATCTTTAGCCTGTGTCCATTTATCAGAAGTTATCACTTATGAACAGGCTACAAGTGAGTACGTATTTGTATGGCTACGAAACAAAACTGAGTTTGACATTTGCAAAGACAGAAAAAATAAATCCATTTTCCACATGTTAATCTAGAAGTGTGAAAGATAAAAGGGAAACATTTTGTCACATATAACCGCTCGGCTGAAGCCATGAGTGAACCTTCTGTTCAGGTATGAGGATATTACCTACAAGAAAAGGGAGCTGCTAGCATTAGTCATAGTCAGAAAACTAGCCTGATATTATTTATGTGCAAAAAAACTACAATCCCTCAGCATTCAGCAGGTTGCATGAAATGGTGGAACAAACAAACTGTCATGGTTGGCTGTGTGGCAGGCAGGCAAGCAGGAGTGGTGGATCCAATATGCAGGACTCAGACACAGAAGTAAAACTTAAAGCGCAGCTTTATTGCTGGAAAACCTCGTACTAACTAAACTCACCAAAAGACAAACAAAAACGCTGGTGGACTAAAACACTGAAGCAGAAACACTGAACTGGAGCTGGAAACAAAACACTGGCAACACAGAGGCAAAACACACACAGCTTGTTGAGGGTACGACGCAACACTGACTCAGAGAAACACAGGGTCTAAATACACTGGGAAGTAACGAGGAGAATGAGACACAGAAGGAGAGCACAGCTGGGAGAAATCAGGACTGACGAGACAAGCAAAGCAGGACACATTCACATAAGACATGGACCTTCAAGGTAAAACAGGAAGTATGACACAGACGCGAACTTGACACGGTGGAGACAGCAACTAAGACACACAGAGACATAACCAGTAAGGCAGAAGACTCGATGAACCAAAAGACACAGAGGGAAACTCAAACATGCAGACACAAACTTACACAGAACAGAGGGGACACAGAGAGACATGAAGGGCAAGGGATCAAAACTAGAAACCATAGAATAAATCACACACAAGTACAATAATACAAAAAAATCACAAAGAACTAAAACGCTGGGTCAGGAGACCCAGGACCCTGACACAAACAACAAAAAAACTTTCATGCCAAGACCAAATTTAAAATTAACCTCTAGAAACGTGCTTATTTAGCATGTAGCTAAAAGAACACCCAACCCCAACTCTAGAGGGGTCAGTAGTGACCTGCAGGGTGTTTTAAGGCAAAAAAAAAAAAGCGGTTGTTAATTCATCGAAAAGCCACAGTCCATTCTGTGTAAAGGAATGAGGCACCAATCGGGCAGTAACTGCTGTGACAGCTCGAGAAAGGAAGACACGACTTGAACCAGACGTTTTAATCCCCGGACGTCAATAAGCAATCAGGCAAGTAAAGCATATATCAAATACAAATTGTCAAGACGAATCGTAACAAAACACACAAATGTGAAGGCAACGTCACTCTGAACTGAGGGATCTTTTTCTCCCCTCATTGGATTTTTTTTTGCAAAGCTCCACTTCACAGCAGATGTACATAGCTTTATGATTACAGCTCCAATTATCAGCCTGCAGCCAAAGTTTCATTATGCAGTCCAGTGTTCACAGAAGAGCTCCTCTCCGCTTGAGTTGTAGGTGAGTAGGAGTATACTACAGAGACATCAAGTGTGCTGTAGTGAGATAATTAGCACAGAGGGTTTAAGCTGATCTAATGTAGCTCTGTGGAGAAACAGCATGAAAAAAAACCCGAACAAACTACTCTATCTTTGTATAGTGTTCACTGATTTATTGTTGACCCTGGCTGCGGTGCCACAGAAGCAGCAATGATATTTCAGCGCGTAGGAGTAAAAGCTTCAGATGGAAAAACGTGTAAGAGGAGTCTTCGCCGATCGCCCTGTGGGACATTAGGTATGCATTCAGACCGGCACGCTGTCGTACCTGGCTCCTGTCAGGCTTGTCTGAATCAAAGCGATCTTTTATTTAGATGAGGCAGAATCTTTTATTTCCTTCATCATCTGTGAAGTCACATTTTCAAACAAGACATGATATTCCATTTGCACCAGCTGTTGCTTGGTGACAGCTAGTTTTCCGCAAGGTCTTTGGAAAACTACAAAAGGGAGATGTGCATTATACTATCAAAGTAGTTGGTGCTTTCTTGTCTCATTTGAAATCAGAACAGTGCGTCTGTATTTGAACAAGGCTTTGATTCATGCACAGACACACTCGCTGATCCCTCTGCTTAATCCCCCCATTGGCTGGGACAAGGACACGTTGACAATTTAAGACCTCTTCCCTCAAATTCTCTTAAACAGTCCTGTTGACCGATCACAAATTCGTCTCCGGGATTTAGAAACATGCTTTTAATTAATCAGCTTGTAACGGGCAAACCCACCGGGTAAATATATTCTCAACAAGCTGACATTTCCTCAGAAGGGCTAACAGATCCGTCGGTGATATCCTGGAAAGTTTCAACCGCACTCAAGTTTGTTTAACTATGTTTGTACAGCATGAAGTGTTTAATAACTCCAAGTGGGACTTAGTGGTTTGGTTTTAGTTTGATTCACCCTCATTCTTTCTGAGAATGAGCAAAGCTTAAATCATTTGCCCAGTAGGCTGTTCTTTATCAGATATCAGTGGCATTATGAAAACTTTCAAGATTCTACCTTTATTAGATTGAGTAGATTAGCTTCATCCAAGACAAAGAAGCCTTGTATTAACACAAGTATCCTACGACATACAGTTTAGGTATATACCAGATCTGTGGGCTAAATGCTGCAAAAGCCTTTACCATAAGCTAGTAGCATCTTAATACAATGTTTGTTGAATTTTTCCACCTCACAGACTGCATATAAAAGATGGACATAGCCACTGTACCACTGTTTATTGATTTGGACTTTAGCATTAGCATACTGGGCTCCTACAATGGCAACAAAGGAGGACGGTGAAGTGTTAAACTAACAGACTAACATCAAACTTGGTTTCTGGGTTTCTGCAAAGTGCTGATAACGTCATAACTCACATGAAATAAATGCCAATTGCATTTGGGTTTTGAGTCATGTTTTCTTTGTTTCCTCTTTTTGTGTTTCACAGTTTGTGTTTTCTCATTTTTGCCCTCCTGTTTTGTCTGTTTCGCAGCGACTTTCTGTTTCATTTTGGTAATAATTTCATCTGTCCGTTATCTTTCTCACCTTCATTATTATCCGCTCCGTTTCCACCTGTGTCTCCTTTTCTATCAGCCCTCAGAGTGCATCTACTCCTGTCTTTGTTGCTTCGTCTGTTTACTCACCAGCTGTCTGCCTCCTCCTCTTCCTCAGCAGCTCCATTGCTGTTTTCCCAGTCAGTTCAATAAAGAAACTTTATTTTTTGCAGCCTGCCCCTCTGCCTCCATCACGTCTTACATTTGGGTCCTTCCTTTGAATGGCTGTAAAACAACACCTTATGTTTGGTAAGCTACTTAAGCCAAACCTTGAAGTTGATGAGCTGTTAATAGGGTTGCCAACCGTCCCTTAAAAAACGGAATCGTCCCGTATTTCGAAACAAAAGTACACGTCCCGTATTGAGCTAATAAGGGACGCACTTTGTCCCGTAATACAGTGAGAATCAAAAGTAGTCTATAAATGTTAATGGAATTAACACTTTGTTTGAAAACATAATTCCCAGCCCCTCTCCTGATTTGTGGCCAATGAGCTGACAGCACACTTATGACAATTCGAGTATGACAATTCAGATTACCGCTCATCTCATTGGTCGAGGAAAGGTCGCTTACGGAGAAAATACCGGAAGACAACAGATGACCACAACAAGAAGCATGGCCAACAGGGAAACAAACGCCGACACTGCGGTGCAAGTCTCGGACGACAGTACACCTAAAGCTGGGCAGACACTGTGCGATTTTTTCAGTCGCGTTATTCAGCTCCTGCTCAAACTGCACGATTGACTCGCAGGGGTTAAAAGTTGGTAGGTCACGATGCAGGTCTCACACTATACGGCCCGATGCTCTGATGCGACCTGAGTGCTCACACTGTGCCTCCATAAAAATGAAGGTTATAACAGAAAATCTGTCGCTCTCTCTCTCCGTCTTTCACTCACACAGACACACCACCACCATCAACTTTGCTAAATTGCTAATGAAAAACATTGATCAGGCAGCTGTGATTGAGCAGCAGTGTAAATCCAACTATTTTCATGGTTGTTGTGGTCGTGATCATTTTGTGAGGCCACATCGAAATGGCTCGGATGAGCTTTCCAAAGTTCTACAAGTTGTGCCTCCATCGCTTGTGTCCAGATCACACGCTGCACAGCCGTGCTGCTCCATCTTTTTCGCTGACATTTGTGTTTGCGCGTGCGCAGTGTGACAAACTGCGGTGACACCCTCACGACCAAGCGATTGATGATCGGGAGCTGGTCGTGAGGTGTTAATCGCGTCTCGTTACCCCACGTATACTACACGACGCACGATGAAGGCCAAAATCGGGCCGATCGCCAAATCGGTCGCACGACTCAAAAATCGGTTCAAAATGGGCCAAAAATCGCACAGTGTAAGCCCAGCATTACACTCACACAGACACACCACCACCACCATCAACTTTGCTAAATTGCTTATGAAAAACATTGATCAGGCAGCTGTGATTAAGCAGCAATGTAAATCCCACTATTTTCACGGTTGTTGTGGTCGTGATAATTTTGTGATGCCACATCGAAAAGGCTCGGATGAGCTTTGAAAAGTTCTACAAGTTGTGCCTCCATCGCTTGTGTCCAGATCACACGCTGCACAGCCGTGCTGCTCCATCTTTTACACCAACGTTTACGTGTTTGCGCGTGAGCAGTGTGAGCGGCTCACGAGCGATTGATGATCGGGAGCTGGTCGTGAGGTGTTAATCGCTTCTCGTTACCCCACGTATACTACACGACGCACGACGAAGGCCAAAAAACGGTCCGATCACCAAAACGGTCGCACGACTCAAAAATCGGCTCAAAATGGGCCTAAAACCGCACAGTGTGAGCCCAGCGTTAGAGCAGCAATGTTTGTTCCCCTCAGAGAAAGGGAAGAATGGGAAAAGGAAAACACCTGGCTGGAAAAAGTTAATATGGGCATGTGCAGTGAATATCAGCGCTATGTGGCCAGAAGTGTGATAATATAATTTATTTTGTGTAATAAACAACTGCAAGGATAGATGATTACAAATAGATGACTAATACATAAAAGTAATACATAGATGAATAATGATGATGAGTTAAGATGCGTAATCATGGGAACAAGCGGGTTTACAAACAGGAGCAGCTGATTAGCATTAGAAAAGCTGAAATAATACCTCAACTGAAGCCAATTGTACTAAATGCACTAAATGTGCACTGTTACAAGAATATTTTTCTTTCTATTGTTTTCTATTATTTTAAGTTAAGCAGGACAGAGTTCTTTTAAAGAAAGATTTACTTATATTCTCAAAAGTTAAGCATGACAGGCTTCTGTTTAAGAAAGAGACCTGTTTTATTGTGTTAATGTTGTCATTTTGAGCTAAAAATAAACGGCTAAATGATCATTTGTTTCACATGTGTTCATATCACAAAGAATACACATCTACTTAAATCAAATTCAAGTCAAATGGTTAAAAAATAATTTCACACACAAAAAAAGAGCTAGAAAATTCACCACACTGGGAAGGGTGAAGACAACTGGGTCGCCCGGCCCTGGCCACGAGGTGTCCCTTATTTATTTTTCAGGGAGTTGGCAACCCTAGCTGTTAATAAAATTAAAGTTGGCAGATTGAAAAGCTCTGATGCAACATTTAGCTGTATTTGTAGATGCTTAATTACAGCAAACACATTGACACATTTCCAACTTTCTGTCTTTACCTTCTTCCCACCTGATTGTTTCCTATTAGTTTCTTATCTGTATTAAAGGCCTGTGTCTTCCATGTTGGTTGTCAGTCTGTCAGTGCACCCTTTACTTGTTGGTTGCTCCTGTTCCTGAGTTATTTCTCATTGATTTTGCAATTTTAGATCCACTGCCTCACCCGCCTCTTGCCCTGTGGTAGCTGGGATATGCTCCAGATGGATATCAGCGGGATTATTCCTCAGCAGCTCACCAGGTTATATATTTCCACACTTGTTAAATGTGTCAAAGTATTGTCTTTTTGTTCCGCTTGGCTCCTGTATCCATCTGCATCCACCTCCCAGCACTTCCGGTTGCTCTCTGCACCAACTGTTCATTTAAAAGGCAAAATGCACAACCGGTAGTTTCACCAGTGAAATCCAGGAGACAAAGAGAAGCTGAAAGGAAAGCTAACAGCTTTGTGACAGGTAGAGAAAATTGTGGCATTTGGTCAGCCCAGAGGGGTGTGCTAGGAAACAAGCTCAGCACAAGCGGCCTTTCTTTGCTTTAGCCGTATCACAATGGTGGTTATCAACTTTTTTATTGTTAATCCACGGTTTGAGCTTCAGGCTTTGTGTGGTCTCATAAAACGGGGTATTTGACTATTTTTATTGTTACCTACCTACTGCAATCAGAGACATAATCAGAGGAATGGACAATCTAGGCATCTACAAAGAATAAGCTCTAACAAATATTCAGGTCTGACACTGTCCCATATTCTATGGGCAATACAATAATATGGCCAAGTCACGTGGATGTGGAAATTGCTCTTAATCAGAATGAAAGTGATTTAATTTTCTTAGTGATGAATAAAACACTGTTTACAAAATCGATCCAACTATAGCTGCAATTCCACCAACAGTGTAAAACAGACTTGGAAGGAAATTAAGATTTAGCATAAAAAAATAAAACACTGCTGAATGCATGGTGATGCATTTTTCACCAAGGCAACATTCCTGCATTATTAATATCAGTGCAGGATGGATCAACAGGTTGCATATGTATTCATAATCGCATTGCTTCAGCAGAGTATAAATGTATCAGTGAGAATGTGTCACTTACAGCAAAACTCTGAACATAACCTGCTCCGGATGAGGTTGCGTGTTCAGCATGAGTTGCTGTTTTGGGCCAACTGGGTAAAAAGAGAGCCATGACACTGAAAACTCAGCAATGGCTTTAGGCTTAACAAACCTCCATGAATCTCGTTTTGAAGTACACCCCTCAGGTGTCCAAACACAGCAGACCAACAAGATCATTTTTCATATTTACTCACTAATTTTCACCTACATATAAATGCTCACAGGCCAACACCAGCAGGCTGACCTGTTCCTATTTCCTGGATGTCAAACACTGCCACGTTGTCAAAGCTGCTGGTGTCAGAGACATAGACAGGGTGTCCTCTGGCATCTCCTTGCAGACAGCTGAATATCCCGTTAATAAAACAGGAAGAAAGTCGATGTAAGGAGGCAGGACGGGCGATGGGGGCATAAATCACAAGACTGTCAACCAGGAGACCGTGTTTCTGTCCTGTGTGAGAGCTTTGTTTTTACACTTGGCTTCATTTCATGTCATCACTGTTTCTGCTCAGATCAGGCCTTTGGACTT